>NC_090922.1:1185702069-1186314745 GCF_040938575.1 Ambystoma mexicanum
CAATTGCAGGAGATTGGGCCCTTCTTGCAGGTTGGTTATTCTTTTCTGCAATCCTGCCCATTCGAAGAGGAGACCGAAGGGGAAGGTCTACTTGTATCTGATTCCCCGGTTCCTGGGAATTGTCAGAATTGGGTTCACTTGGCGTCTCTTCACTAAGGTATTGCTGGCCAATCCTGGTATAGCTCAATTCTTTGCCCATTACATTCCACTGTCACTCGCTGTATGGCTGTCCTTAGTACTGCTTCCTTCTGGCCATATCTCGTAAAGGCGGCTGACACATCCCTTGGTCTGGCGTTTGGTCCCTTGTTGACACGGCCTACTCTGTGGACCCTATCCAGTTCCACTGTATCTGGCGTTGTTTCCCCTAGTAGTTCCTCAAAGATGTCCTGTAAGGCCCCCTTCAGTTCTCTGTCTGCCACAGTTTCCGACAGCATTTTCAGCAGGATGTTGACTCTTCTGGACCGGTTCCCCATGTCCTCATCCTCAATTCCAGATTTCTCGTTGCTGTATCCAATCTTTCAATTGCTTCACTATTCCCCATTGCTTCCCTGTCCGCTTCTTGCAAGCCCTTTTCCAGGAGGTCCGTTCTCTCTCCAAACTGTCCCACTTCATCTCAGCCATGGCCTGGTTGATGTCTGTTATGATCAGCTGAATTTGTTCCTGGAACGTCTTGGCCAGGTTGGACTGTAGTGCAAGCATTTCTCCATGGAGGTCCTGGCACGACATTGGGGTGGTATAAAAAAAAGTATATGGCTGGCTTTGAATTTTTTCGGTAAGTTGGGCGAAGATTCGTGCGGGGGGGAGTCCCAAATTATAATTTTTTCCCTATAGACTGAATGGGGAAAAACTGCATACGGCTACAGGCCGAACAGCTGGATGGATTTTCACCATATTTGCAGCAGGAGCGGGGGCCTGGGTCAGAAAGCATGCTTTTGTGTGTTTGGTGGAAATCCGACCAGTAATTTTGTTGCAAAGAACTGAAATGCATGTCACGAAAAATGTGTGACCCATTTCCCTGTTCGCTCCGCGGACAGAAGTGTCATTGGCTTGCGGTACGGCATGCTGTTGGAGAAGTTTGGACGCGGCTGGTGGTTGGCTGGAGGGAAGCGTGGTGTGCGTCAACATTTTTTGGGACAGACGCCATGATGTATTGGAGGACAGTGCGGCGGTGGAAGGGTCTGGAAAATGTACCGTACAGAATGTGTTGTCAGCAATAAGGGAGGGAACGGGTGGGGGAATGAAGTGGTTCATGTGACATACGTAGGCGAGTACTTTGTGTGGTGATTGTTGGCAGCTGTCGTAACGGCCCATCGCTTCTGCCGCAAGCTGTTTGCAGCAACCTCTTTTCGTGGTGAGCGGTGGCAGGTCAATTGCAGAAGGGGACTGAATTGCACATGACATAGGTTGGGTGGGAGCCCGGGTGCTTGTGTGCTGCGGATGGAATGTGCTTGTTGGGCACACGGTGGCATCCATGGGTGGATGAAGGTGTGGTGGGTCTGTGGAAGGAATAGACTATTCGGTGCCTGGTCATAGGGTGTAGGGCATGCACTAGAGCATAGGGCTGCAACATATCCACCGCACGAACGCATGTTTGACTCTGCATTCAGTAGAGGGTGGTGCTTGCATAGTGTGGTGTGTGCAAATTGGTTGCAGTAGGGCCAGTGTTTCGAACAGAATGTGGGTATGTTGGCAGTGACACAGTACTTTGTGAATGGAAGTGAGTATGCCAATAGTATGTGAATGAAAGTGCACAGGGGTACAGGAGAGGGTTTTCTTTCTACATTATGTTAACTGTTGGTATTTGTTGCTGCATAGCTGCATGGCGGTGCACAGTTTGGGTAGTAGTGCTGGTGGCAGTGGTGTGTATGTGGATGGTCATAGTTGGTGACATGGTGATATGCATGATGGCATTACGTTGCTGTGGGTTTGTTCAAGGCCTATGCTGTGTGCAGATTTGTTGAAGTAGGCCCAATGTTATGAAAATGTTGTGGTTAGTGACGCACTACTTTGAATGGCTGTGGGTAGGGGTGGTGGAGGCTGTGATACGTTTGTGGATTCTGCTAATTACGACCTGTTTTCGTGAATGGGTGTTTTATGGAGTTGGGGTGAAGTGCCGCTACCTACGTATGTTTAATTTGTGCTTAATGTTAGCTGCCCACATGGGTGTTATGCTAACTGTTGCAATTTGTTGCTGCATAGTGCCATGGCGGTGTACAGGTTGGGTAGGAGTGCTGGTGGCAGTGGTGTGTATGTGGATTGTCGTAGTTGCTGAAATGGTGACCTGCATGGTGGCATTACGTTGCTGTGGGTGTGGTCAAGGCATAGACTATTGGGTGTATGGCCGAAGGCCGTAGGCCATGCACTCAAGAGCCCAGGCTTTGAGGACGGCCACAGCAGTAATGCATTTTTTATTGTGCATCAGTTAGGGGGGTGGTGACATTTAAGGAATGGTTGTGGAGCACATTTCAGCAGTTATAGGCTTGTGTTGCAAACAGAATGTGGGTAGGTTGGCAGTGGCACAATACTTTGTGAATCAAAGTGGGTACGCCCATAGTATGTGATTGAAAGTGCACAGGGATGCAGGAGTGTACTGTTTGTACGTTATGGTAACTGTTGGAGCTTGGTTGGGAGTGCTGGTGCCAGTGGTGCGTATGTGCATAGTGGTAATTGGTGACATGCTGGCATGCATGGTTGCAATACGGTGCAGGGAATGTGTGCAAAGAGCATACCCACTGGAGCAATGCAGGTTTGACAGTGCATGAGGCACAGGGTGGTGATCTTTGGAGAATGGGTGTGGAGCACATTGTCAATGTGCTACAGCACCACAAGTGAGTTGCAAAGCGTGTATTGTGCATTCCATGGTTGTGGCGATAGTTGTAACATGCTGCAGTATTTGGTGTACGGCAGGCGATGGTGCAGTGAGAAGTTGTGTAGTGTGGCCACAGGGTGCAGTGTGTACGTAATGGGAGCATGGAAGTCAGTATGGTTGAAGAGCAGCTTATATGTGGTTGGTTACTCTGTAGTGTGCAGACTTATTGAAGGAGGCCCAATGTTGAGCTGTAGTGCATAGGTTGCCAGTGACACAATACTTTGTGAATGGCAGTGTGTAGGGGTGGTGCAGGTTGTGGTATGTTTGTGGATTCTGCTAAGTGGGACACGTTTTAATGAATGGGGGTTTTATGAGGGAGGCGGGGGGGAGTTTGGTAGAAGTGCTGTTACGTTTGTGCATAATGTTAGGTGCCCACTTGGTCGCTTGCTTGGATATATATATAGACCACTAGACGCTCTCTGACATTGAACCTCTGCGCCCTGATTGGCTCAGGCACACGATTTGGCCACCCACCTCTGACCGGAGGCGGAAGCCGGCCCGCATTCCTGAAGGGCTGCTCGCCAAGGGCCTGTCTGCAGCAGAATGCAGACGGTTGTGCGGTCTGACTGCGCAAATCTACACTTAACACTGATCCACCAAGATGAAGCAGTAACGGTGAGTGAGTGGAACGCCCCCCCCCCCCCTACACGAACAAACTGCGATCACTGGCATGATGTTAGCCAATTAAAATGACATAATCGCCTTTAACATTGGGTTACGATAGTAAAAGACCAACCCACCCACCGAACCAGGCACTGCTATAGATGCTAATTACTTACTGTATTCTCCTAACATACTGCTTTGCTTCTGAATGCTTACCATAACTACCCAACTTTAAATCTGGGTCTCTGATTGCACACTGTTTTTTTAGCTACCTTCTCATCTTGTATCCTTAAAGCTCACTACATCAGCCTTAGCTGCATCTAGACATCCTGTGTTTTCGGTTTCAGGACCCATTCAGTCTACCGTGCTTTTGTGTATAGTGATTGCATTTCATGTTCAGCCACTCTGATAGTTGTACCTGACTGCATGTCGCATCCTGCTACCATTCTACTTTGTATTTTGACTGCACTCTGTATCTAGCCACCTCCAGATATTGTATTGTTTGCATCTCGCGCTCAGCCACCTGGATAGTTGTACATTGACTGCACTTCGCGTCTAGCCTCCCTGCTACTTTGAGCTCCGGACAGCAGCACCCCTGATTCCAGGCCAACATGAGACTGAGAGTCTCAGACCCCTGTCACTACCCTCAACCGACCATCAGCACTCTCATTATAAGCCTCTGCTTAGCTTCCACTATGATCCACTCTCATGCTTTCCAGCCCTCCACACTCGCAATCTCTTCACACACAGGAACACATCCTCAACACACCGCCTCAGAGCATTAAGCCACCCAATCTATCACTAGGCCTGATTCCCCCCCTGCCACATGGGCCCCGAGACACACACATCCACGCTCACCTTATCAAACCACCAGACTTTCTAGACTTAGAACACGTACCCTACCCACACAATCACCTCACCAATGCCCACTAAGTCAAGAAACCACCGACTGGCCTGCCGCGAGAACCTCCAGTAACATAACTTACCACTCTACACCTACAACTAGACCCACCACGCATCACAGATTTAAACCTTCGCCACCAACCTCTACACCTTCTAACCTCCTACCCAAAGCATGCCTACCAATGCCACCATTAGGCAGAAACACACAGAAGCCACACCTCAAATGCGCCCTGCTCAACGTGGGCTCTCTTCCCCCCCCTCTTATGCTCTTGAAATAAATGACCTTGTATCCAGTCAAGACAAAATGGGTATTACGGAAACATGGTCCTTCTTGTTAGTTTTCTTCCACTGTTTCAACATGAGGGTATATTCTGAATGGCTGCCTTGAGTGCATATCGTCTCATGTAGTCGACGGGTTGGGGACATATTGCATACACTTGGGCATGGGTTCCCAATTGTAGCTCTCTGTCCTTCATTCCAACAGGACAGGGGTGAGGGGGCGGTGACTAAAGAGAATAGGTCTACCTGCTCCTCTACATTCCTGTCTCTGGTTGCATTCTCGACCAGACTCTTTGCCTCCTCTTCTGCAATTCCTGCTTCATCTTCTTCGTTCATCTCATGATATTTCTTTTGTTTGGATCCCATATTTGTGTCACCTGAGGTGGCCAGCATTCTTTATATGTTCATCTGCATTCCAGGTCATCAGAGGACAAACTCCTGCTGGCTCACAGAATATCCATCGTCCTCCATATTTCTTCCGATCCGGGGGCCAATAAAACTTCATTCCTGGAGGTGCAAGAGACTCTAATTTATATTCTCTCAAGTACTTTCTTCTGTTGTCCAGTATGTCTATTAATGTCAATCATTATCTTCATTCCAACAGCTTTTCTGGCTTTTTTCTGGCATGGTTACCCGAGGCTTCCGGCCCTGCCGTCACCCTCGCTCTACCCCCTGGCTACCCAATCCTCAGACAGGATAGACACTCAGAAATAGGAGACTCCCTATCCATCAGACCCATCTCCCACCACTGGGAGGGCAAGGCAGACATCCTATATGTCAAACTATCCCTCTCACCTAATAACACTATCAACATCCATGTCTAATATCGGCCCCCTGGTCTCCCGGCAGACTTTCAAGGCCACCTCACCCACCGACTCAATGATAATATCAAATAATCTACTAAAACCATACTCTTAGGTGATGTTAACCTTGGCTACAATGACCCCAAAGATAAACCAGCCATAACTCTGACCAAAGACTTTCTTGACCTAGGCTTCTCCCAAAACGTCTCCGGCCCGACTCACGCCAAAGGTGTTACGCTCACCTGGCTCCGACAGAGGCGTCGATCTGAACTGGACAGCTGCGTCTCCACCAATGTGACGCATTGGGCCGAGATGACGGACTGGACTGGCCCACCTAGCTTTGTTTGCTTGGCCCTTAGGAATATTCTTCTGCAAATGGAGAAAGGGAATTAACCACCCGTGGAGTTGAGCGTAAATCCCTCCACCCCCGCTGTTCTCCCCAAAGATCACCTTAGATGTCCCCTCTTATAGTCTCACCTGACGGTTTGAAAAGATGAGCTCTCCATCCTGCATTGAGCGCAGGGGCGCTTTGATAACCAGTTGCTTCACTGGCTCGAAGGAATTGGTGAGTTCCAGAACAATATTGACTCCGAAAAGTATGTAGTTCGTAAGAGTTCACATGTCTGACTTTCACTCTTGTCAGATTCCTTGACCCCAGCGAAGAGTTCCTCGTGGTAGCTGACGAAGTTCAGGTAAGGATTTGGCTTATCCTACACAGTTCAATAAAATAAGGCCAGACTGTAACCTGTTGCTTGCTCCCTTATTCAGGTGTGGAGAGAAAATATGAAGTTCGGGGAATAATGCCTCCAGCGGTAAAATTAGGTAAGTCTATTGGATGCAATGGAGACTGCGCCGACCCGTGAAGAGGAATGGTACCCCCGGCGGTAATCGGGTAAATCTATGGGGGTAGTTACTATTGCCTCTGTTTATTCCCTTGGCTCACTTTTGCTGTTCTTGTGTTCCCCTTAGGTGCCAGAATGCGACGGGAACGTGCAGAAGGATGCGGTGGATCGTGAGGATGCTGCGAAGGCCGGTGAGTTCAGTGCGGCGCTGCAGCAGGTGAGGCGGCGCGCGTAAAATGCTTCTTTCTTCCAGCTCGAAGGCGCGGTGGATCCGGAATTCAGGTAAGGATCGAAGGTTTTGCTCTTATTCTAACCTTTTCTCCTTCTGTTCCTCCCTTTTTCTAGGCGCTGCAGACTCGAGGCGGGCATGGCAGAAGACTGGATGCAGGCTTGCAGACACGGTGAGCGTTACGCTGCTGGATGCAGAATAACGCAAAGCGTGTGCTGCTCTTCGGGCGTGGTTTAAATAGCCTCCAAAGTAGTCCCAGGTAAGTATTCCCTCCCAGCCCCACCCGAGTAAAAAATAGTCCCTTCCTAGCCTCATTTGGCTTGGAGCTCTGCAGCATGGTCTGCATCAGGTAAGCTTGCAGCATGGTCTGCATCAGGTAAGTTCCACTCTAGGAGCCTGGCGCCTATGGCGCCAGGACCGCACCCAAACAGCCCCTAGCAGGGGTTTTTAGGCTTGCTCAAAAAATAACGTGATGCCTGCTTCCGGGGTTGCTGGACCTGGTCTGGTTCCCCGGGGGTAGGCATCATGACAGCAGGTTGCACCTTCGATTGGGTTGTTGACCACAACTGTGACTCACTCATCACATCTAATCTAGCCTACCCGTGGACTGACACAATTGCATTCAATTCTCCATTCCTACTGACCATTGCTCTAAAATCCTCACACAGGCCCCAATGGCGCAAACAAGAAGCGCAAAAAAACGTACTAAAGAAAACCACCTACTATACCTCACCACCCCATGGCTATCTCCCCCCTTCTCAGAGGACCCTACCATTCTAGCAGATATCTTTAAGGACACCCTCACCAATGCAGTAAACTCAATAGCTCCACTTCAATGTAAAAAGAAGAAAAACTCCTTTCACAAGAACTCTTAGTTCACTGAACAACTTAAAACCCTTCGCTCGAATAAGTTACTGACTCTTAAAAACTGGCCGACTAACCCCTGCAACGCCTCCAAAGAAAGCTCTAAGTTGATTGCCCTTCAGTATAAACAAGCCATCATCTCTGCCAAATCCAACTCATACAATCTACGAATATCTAATGCCAACTCCCAAACCAAGAATTATTCACCATATTCAATGAACTTACCACTCCTCCTGCTATCACAGACGAAATCATCAAAGACGAAGCCTGGTGCGCAAGCATACAAGCTGCAATGCTCAACAAAATGGACCTCCTTCAGAAGAAAATTCTTGGATCACTATAATGCGCTACCCAGCCAGCTCCGACCCGCTCTTGTCCCCCCTGAACACACAGTCCCTTACTTGCCCAACTTCTCCTTCAAAGACATCTCAGAACAAGAAGTCCTAGACCTACTGAAACACCTCAAAACCATCACCTTGTAAAGGTGACCTATGCCTGCCTAAGATCATCCAAGGTTGTGCTGAAGCCCTCGCCCCGCTTCTGACTGTCTTCTTTAACTCCTCTTTTAAAACGGGCATCATCCCAGATAGCCTCAAAGAGGCTTGGGTTCGCCCTCTCTTGACTTAGATCCTGCACAGCCAAACTACCGGCCCATAACAACCATCCCATTCTTTCTCAAAATCCTGGATAAGGCGGCCCACAACCAAATAAAATTCCATCCTAGGAAAAAGTCAGGTTTCCGCAAAGGGCATGGTACAGAAACGGACCTACTAGACTTAAAAAACCAAATCACGCAAATCATGGACAATGGCAAGCCCGCCCTCCTCCTAGACATCTCAGCGGCCTTCGGTCTTGTAGATCACAAGACCCTCACTACCCACCTCACCCAAGCAGCACAATTCTCCAAACAAGCAGCCTCCTGGATCACTTCTTTCCTCAAAGGTAGAGTTATGAAAGTATTCTCCAACATGGCTAATGCTGCCCCTACCATCATCCGCTCCAGAATCCCACATGGCTCATGCACAGCCCCCACACTATGCAACCTTTTCACAAAGTCCATCTTCGACTAGCTTGATGCACTCTGTATCGCATATACCAATTATGCTGATAACACAAGTCTTGCTACCGCTCTCAGGGTCATATGACAAAGACGCAGAGGCTTTGCACCTAATCTACGCGACCATCCAAGCTTGGATGACAGCAAACGGCCTATACCTCAATGGGAACAAGACCGAGATTTTGATTCTCGGCCAAAAAGCCATCCTAGCCAAGCTAAACCCCCCCCCTCTACACCCACTTTGACATAGATAACTCCAGCATTCCTCTATCCTTCTCAGTGAAGACACTAGGGGTTAACTTTGATTCCACCCGATCAATGGACAAGCATGTTAACGCCATTGCCTCAGTCTCTGCCCTAAGCACGAAGCTTATCAATGCCATAAAACCCTACCTAACCAAATCAAACTGCCTCTCAATTGCTAGAGCCACGATGGGGGCCAGGTTAGATTATTACGCCCTTCTAGCAGGCACCTCAAAAAAACAAACCGACTTTAAGTCACCCAAAACAATGCGCTAAGAGCTGCACTAAGCATCCTGGAAAGAGACCACATCACCCAAGACAGACAGGCGGCCCACTGGCTCCCAGTCAAAGACCGAATCACCTTTTAAAATTCTCACCATCGCTCATAAATGTCTCAATCTCACTGCAACTTCCTACCTGTCCCAAACCTGATCAAGGTCCACATCCTCCCGTCCTATCAGAACACACTACACCAATCAAATCAACATCCCGCACATCAATGGGGCCAAAGCAGGGGCTTAGGATTCACGTTCTTAGCCCCTAAGCTCTGGAACGCTCTCTCCACTGCCCTCAGAGCTGAGACATCCCTCACAGCCTTCCGGAAACACCGTCTTCAATTAACTCCTTCCCTTTGCCCCCACCATCTACCCCCGACATCTCGTACACGTCCACACATCTTCTGTATATCGCGTAAAATGCATGGTGTTAAGTATTTACCATGTTTTTTTTTCTACCTGTCTGCAATGAAGCTCTGCTCCAATCTCTGTAACTAAGTATTATCATTCTCTGTAACAAGCGCCACAATACCTAAGGGCTGCTGTGCGCTCAACAAATACGAATAAATAGTGTTTTGATGGGTGTGGAACAGGCTGCAATGTTGTGTGCATGGCCTAAGGTGTGCTGGGTGCATCTTAGGATCTTTGTGGATGCTGCAATCGTGCATTTAGCAGAAGTTTCTGGTGGAGGGGCTTTGCAATCAAACGGAACATATATGGTGTTCAACGGTAAATATGCAGCGGTGTACATGCAGTGGTGTACAGAAATTACAGTATGCAATGCAGAGGGTTAGTATGCGATTGCTGCATGTGTGTTTGAAAATTTGACAGCCCCCAATGGGGGAGTGCTGCAAAAAGTGACCGTGCAAAGGGAAGAAGTATTGTCTGAGTTTTACTGGGCCGTGGCCCTCACTGTAGATGGGGAAAGCGCACGTGCGCATCCTGCTATTATGAGCCGGGTGGAAAGGCAAATGGAATTGTGGGAAATAGGCAAATAGGAGTTTAGGGCATGGTTCACAGGAAGGGGCGGTACCATTTCGTGCCAATACTGTGACGTGAGGGTGGTTGAGATGGAGAGATGCACAGTGCTTAACGTCACTGATTCCTTTCGTGCACCATCTGCACAGGTGTGTGCAAAGAGGTGTTGCTGGCCATTTCGGGTTGGAAGGAGTGGATGCTTTCTGGGCCTGTCAGGGTGACTGCTGTTTTGGCTGGATGGTTCGCCTTAGCAGATATGTGGCATCCGTCACGAACGTTGACTTTGTCGTGGTGCACTATGGAAGTCTACATTTGAGTTGCATGTTGTGTGGACGATTAATCTGTCACATGAAGAGGTTGCTGACCACAGTGATGCGTATTTTTCCGACTGCCAAGGTCCTTTTCTCATGCATAACATCAAGAGGAGTATGGGTCCATGACGGTGTAATTTGTCCCCAGCAAGAGGTCGGAAGGTGTGCTATAAACAGAATTATGCGTGCGTTTATGCAGAGTGCTGGCATGTTCTCCACCCACTTTGAGATCATGAGGTCGCAAAATATGCAGTGGTTCCATAGAAATGGCATTTATGTGAGCGCCATTGGCAATGCCATTTTCTTTTACTGTGTAAGAAGCATTGACCAGAATGTGGCAAAAATGTGAGGAGAGGTAAACCAACGCATAAAATAAAAAATAAAGTTTCTCCCACGTTAAAAAAAAAAAAAAACCATCATCTACGATCGAAGACTGAATCCCCTATCCAGTTTGATATTGTTTACGCCCCCCCCTCCTTCCCCGGCACTATTACAAAAAGGTAGTGGATTACGCAGTACTTTCAGGAGTACACGTGCCACATCCTGGGTCGCTATGTGGATGTATGCGGATGGAGAAATCGTGCATACCTCTATTGAACTTTGTAGTGGACGTGCTTTGGAATGGCACGCCATTTGTACTGTAAATGTGTAACGGCACATTTCAAGTGTTGCACAGGAGTGACGTGTTGGATGATGGCATCTTCCATGCGATTGGTGGATACGTGTACCTATTTACGCTTTACCGAATGAAGTAGAGCTGCAGAGAAGATAGTGCAAAGGGAAGGAGGACAGCTCCAGCTTTACAGGCATGCAGCCCTCGCGCTACTTTGGGAGGCGCACGTGCCAAAATCTGCCCTTTGCACCACCTTGCCCAATTGCCATGGCAGTGTGGGGATTAGCTAATCAGGTAGTGTGGGTGTGGTTAACAGTAAGGGGAGGTGAAACTGTTGTACATTATAATCTGCGTACTGAGGGTGGCTGACATGGCGGAAGGCATTGTGTTGACTTTAGGCGATCCCTTTGTCATAGATCTGCACAACTATGCCCTACAAAGACACTTTGACAGCAATTTTAGTTTGGAAGGAGTGGACGCATTGTGGAACGCTGTGTATGAGTGCAATTTTGCCGATATGCATGCAGTTTGCAAAGACCTTGCCAGTTTTCCAGTAGTAGATGTTATCGTCATCCATTACAGTGGCATGCATATGGGTTACCTGGCTTACTTAGATTTGTTTCGTAGACTGAGGAGATTGCTGGATGTTGTGAGGACGGTTTTTCCCACCGCCAAGGTGCTTTTCTCATCCATAATACCACGAAGAGTATGGCCCACTGCTAATGGATGTTCCGAGCCAGACGCAGGAAGGTGTCTCATCAACAGAAGCATGCATACATTTTTTGTCCGCTCGTGGAATGTCCTTATGCAACAGTGACCATTAGTTGTGGAAATGCTGAGTTTTGCCAAGAAAATGGCATTTTGTTGGCAGTGCAGTTTTGTTTGCTCGTCTACGGGAGGCAGTGAAGACTTTACTGTACTAATGTCAGCACAAGAAAACAGAAAAGCTAATAAAAACTGAAAAAAGCATCTAAAAAAAAGGGCTCTTTTAAGAGTCTCCCCTTAACACGAACGCCCCCAACCGTGGTTGCAAGTTATTCCCCCGGACCAACACGAAAGCCACATCCGGGGATTTTGCAGGTGACGGCCACGAAAATGGAACTGTGGGGATTGTCCAATCAGATGCTTAGGGTGTGCGGCAATAGGAAAGGAAGGAAGAGGGACTCTTGCTTCACTCGGGCCCGGCCCTCGATGTACTTGGGGACCCGCACGTGCCACATTTGGCGTTTCTTACCATGTTGGCCTATGGAAATGGGACTGTAGCGATTGTCCTTTCAGATGGTGCTCAGGGTGTGCGTCACAGGAAAGCGCACCAATAGGAAGGATGACTCCTGCTTTACTGGGGCACCGCTGTCGTGGTACTTGGAGAAAGGCACATGCCCCATTCTGCGCTTCTCAGCCTGTTGGCCAATGTAAATGGGACTATGGCCTTTGGCCAATCGGGTGCTCTGGTTGTGCGTCACAGGAAAGGGCGGCATTCACTTTTTCCATCACTGTGTACTGCGGCTGGCAAACCTGGCAAGACGCACAGTTTTCATCGTGGGTGATGGCTTTGTGGAAGATCTGTGCATGTATGCCCTCCAAGAAGGAACAAAATACACCAATGAATAGGTTCAAGGGTACTCATACACGAAGGGCTCCCACAATTGGTTTGAAAAAATGACTCTTCGAAATTGTTATCATAAAGAAAGATCTCTAGAGGACTTTTTATGTTGTAATTGCATGAGTCAAAAACACAACAACACAATTTACAGAGAGAGAATAGACATCATCAATGGTTTGTTGGACCATAACAGAACATAAACGTAAATGCTTTAAAACACCATTTACCACCAATGCTCGGGACAAAGTTGAAAATGGTGTGTGTGCAACAAACCCAACCTCTGTGGAGGTTTGTCAAAACAGACACAGTTCAATTGTGAAACAATTCAAAGCGGAATTCTAAAGACAACGTAAAACAACTAAGAGGCAACAGATAAGATTTTTCATGTTTGAATAGCAATCAGTGTGCTGTGAATTCGGGGAGTAGTATGTCTACACCAGGTGTTTCGGCCGTTTAGAATTGGGCTAAATGAGCCTCATCTTTGGGACAGCCATCATCAGGACAAGGTTCTGTACACGGGTGTTAGGGAGAATTCTCTGTTTAGGCTGAATTTCCCTACCTAGTGAGTCCCCCAGCAGCTTTGCTGGATTTCTGGGGTTTAATTTTTTTCTCCTGCCAAGAGTGAGACTCTTTTACCCTCACTCTTGGACATGTTGAAGTGTGTTTTCTTGGTTAAACCTTGTGTTGAATGGGCTATGGGGTCTTTTACTCCATAGGGCCTCATGTATTTTTGTGATGTGGGTCACACAGCACCCTCTGTGCCGTGACCCAGGGGTGTCCTAGGGACTCCCCAACATAGACTCCATACCCTGGGACTGACTACTGTCTCCCAGGGCATGTAAAGTCACCAAAGACTTTGCTAGTCTTGAATCCTGAACAGAACCAGTACAAACCATCATATTGTGGACGTACTGGCTGGGGCAATTCGATTGCCCCAGGGTCTGTTAGTCGAGGGGGCACGTCTCCGTCCCCCCTGATCGAGTTTTGGCTGGTGGCAGTGGAAACTACTTTTTATATTCGACCGCGAATATTTCCCTATGGGATTTCCCATTGTTTTAGGCTAACACATTTAATTATTTATTTACGGTAGCCTTAAACATACCCCCGGTTTATATATTTATTTTTATAACTCCGGTTGGGACTTTTTGCCAAAACTTGATTCTAAAATGGCGTTGGTGTTCGCCTCTGTAACTCTGACCCAAAGTGGAGCCCTTTGTTCCACTTTTGGCGGGCTTCTCCACAGAAGCCCTCCAAAGTGGTGCCACTCTGTCTGGGGTACTTAGGAGGGGTGGAGGGGGATTTAGGCACCCTGGACTGAGTTACCTTGGTAACTCAAGTCGCACTCCGTCCTGATTGGCCCAAGTGGTGAGCCGCCCGGCTCACCACTTAGCATGGTTGAGTGACAGCTAGGCTGGGTGAATGGGGGTTTGCTGCATAAAAGCAGGGCTTTGGGGACTGGGACTTCAGAAGTCGCCACAGGACCAAGAATCCGACGAGGGAAGAGCTGAGCCGACCTGCTTCGACGACACCACCCGGTGGAGCCCTGCTGAACCGTCTCACCACTTTTTCCCGACGACCGAGGAGAACTCTTAACGGAGTGGCTCCTTCCCTTGACTGGTGGGGACAACCAGTTTTCGCCTTCTTTCCGTTCTTTGAGGTATCTCGTGGCCGCCTTGCCTGTGCCAAGCACCCCGGCAACCGGAATACCACACTTTACCCCCATACCGCGAAAGTCGGCACCAACCCTTTAACCGGAGGACTCCGCGGCTGGTTTCTTCCCGGGCAGTGCAACGACCCTCTTCTTCTGCTCTTCAGCGAGAACTTCTTCTCCCCTGACCGACGTCGAGCCCTGCTGCCACTGCCTGGAACAACTGCCACCGCTGGAGGATCCTTTCCGCTTAAGGTACTGTGTTCTGCCTGGCTTCCCTTGCTACCGACTGTACGGGGTAGATTTAGTCCCCGGCTTTCGAACCTGGGAGTGCCTGGGACACTTTGGCTAAACTTTCTGAGCCACTCTAACCTCTTTTTGACTCTTTGCAAGACTTTGAATCTCTAACTAACAGTGTGATCTTGGGCACATTTTCGCTCCGGCTACTCTAAGAGTGGGCCCTGCCTAGTGACTTTTGCTCACCTGTGACTTTATTCTTCTGTAAGCCTATTGCAAGTGCTCTGGACCTTAGAGTGGTGTGTCTAACCCATTTCTGCTTTTTCTCTCCCTTTCTTGGAAACTACTAGAGTGTCATCTAACGTTAAGCACTCACCTCTGTTTTAATTAAGTGGTGTTTTACCTAGAGTTGTCTAGATAGGAGAAAGGATTGAATCTACTTTCATTATAACTGTGTTGAAGTACTTTTACTATATTTTTGCTAGAGTGTTTTTAACTTATGTGTATTTTAAATAAATAACTATATACTTTTGAAACCAAGCTCTGGTCCGTGTTTGCTTGTGCTATTGTGTTTTGGTACATATTGTGTATACTTTACATACTGCCTAACTCTTCTTGAGAGAAGTCTGACTGCTCAGCCACAGCTACCAGGTAAATCTGGGTGGTACAGACTGCTACCAAAGGGGTTTACTGCTCTACCTGTAGTCTTAAATCTTTTGCAGTGTTCCCCAAGGGAACTGCACAGGTTTCTGCCTAACACTGGTGTACAGCGGTGGGATTTGTATTGAGTATACATTTTATTGTGCTTTAGATACCTTAGTGCAACTAACCACAAAGCTTAGCACTGAAAAAGTAAAACCTCTAACATGTCAGTTATAGAAAGCTATAGTCAAGAGTCCCTTGCAGCCAAAACTGCTGATTGTTTAAGAGTGCTCTGTAAACATAAGGATCTCCTGACTAAGGGCAAGAAAATGGAGCTGATTGAAAGATTGTTAGCTAACCAAAGTCTGGGTGATGGTTCAGAGGAACCTACCACTCCAGCGACTGTAGATGACAGTGTTGAAGTTAACATGGAGCAAAATGTTGATGTTTCTGAGGAAGAGTCAGAAGAGGAGGGTGAGGCTGTTGTAACTGTCCCCCCTAGGCCTCTGCCTGCTCTACCTGCTGTACCTACTGGACCTTTACCAGGTCCCACATTTAGTCCTCAGTACTTTGAACTGGAGAAAATGAAGCTAGAATTGGAGTATAAGAAACTTAATGCTCAAACTGACAAAGAACTAAGGCTAAGGGAAATGGAGCTCAAGTATGACTTAGAAATGAAGAAATTATCTGTTGAGAATGTTTCTCTCTCTGGCTCCTCTAGAAGTTCCAGTCCTAAAAGACCCCGGATGCCTAAAGAATTGGTTGGTATGTATGAGCCTAAGTTGGATGTGTTGGATTGGTTGTCTCTGTTTGAATATAATCATGGGCTCCAGAACATCACAGGAAATGACTTACTCACCTGGTTGTTCTCTAGGCTTCCCCCTGTTGCAACTGATGTGGTAATGGAGATGGGGGAGGAGGATAGGAAGGACTATGAATGTGTGAAACTAGCTTTGATAGCTAGGTTTGGGAAGACCCCTTCCCAGTATCTTAAGAGGTTTAGGAGCCTCAAAAAGCATGATGGTACCCCTTGGGCTACCTGGGTGAATGAATGTTTGAAAAACTTAGAGGGATGGATTAAGGGTTACAAGGTGAACACTTATGAAGGTATGAAGAATTTGTTTATGTTGGAGACTATTTATGATGCCTGCTCTCCTGAGCTCAGACAACACTTGGCTGATTCCAGGGAATTAGATTCCCGGAAGCTAGCTAAGGCTGCTGACTTGTGGGTTGCCAACAGGGCCACTCACAAGGATTCTGGGGTAACTCAGAAGAAGGATGGGGAAAAACAGTCTAAGAAGGACTCCAAAGAGAATTCTAATACTACAAATTCCAAAGAGGGCCCCAAACAAAACTATAAGGGTAAGCCACAAGGGAAACCAAATCAGGCTAGTGTACCTTCTGGTCCCAGACCAGAAGGGGGTCAGAACAAGCCTCCATTCCAGCGAGCCTTTGGCTCATGCTTTGTTTGTAAGGCTACTGACCATGTGAAAGGAGATCCCAGATGTAAGGGTAAACCTTCAGGGGTCCAGCTTGCCTCCTTAGCCTTCGCTCCCGAAGAGGAAGTACCCATGGCAAGTGGAAACTTTCTATTACTAGCTGATGAACCCACTGGAGTCTCAGCTAGTGTTTCTTTAGTCTCTCTGGGGTTGTGGGAGCAACAGAATTTAGATGTCTATAACTCTATCCCAGATAATACTAAAGAGTATTATAAGGACAGTGTCCAGGTGAATGGTCAGGAGACTCCTGCCATTAGGGACACTGGAGCCAGCATAACTGTGGTGGATGAATCATTTTTCAAGGCAGAGGATGTTGCTAAGGCACCCAAATGCCTCACCAAGTTAGCTGGTGGGCCTGTGCAGATGTGTCCCCAGTTACCAGTTCTCATCCAATGTAATGATATGGCTGTAAAAATACCTGTCAGTGTACAATGTGAAGTGCCAGGTAGGGTTCTGTTGGGTAATGACCTCAAAGCTCTTGGAGTTGTATCTCATACCCCCAGACCTCCTAGCAAAAGGTTTCAGGAACTCACAAAACCTGCAAGGGAGAAAACCCTGAGAGGGTTATCTCAGGAGATGATGACAGAAATCACTCCTCTACCACTGGAGCAACTTACTGCAGTAACTACCAGATCAGGAGCAAAGGGGCAACCCAAGACTCCTAGGAAAAAGCCAGCAGCAAGCACTCCAGTGCTTCCAACAAGGACTTCCCCTAGGTTGTCCAAAGTTACACCTGTAACTCCACCTCCAGCTGAGGCTGAGAGGGAGGTACAACCCTGTGTGGTTGAGCTAGACTCTGAGGAAGAGCTAGAAGGAGGCCCCAACCTTATTGGAGATTTGGACCCTGAGGACCATCCTGAGCTGCAGTCTTTACTGGCAGAAGGTGGGCCTAGCAGGGCAGCTTTTCGTAAGGGGCAAAGAGAATGTCCAACTCTGGAGGGTCTCCGCCACCAAGCAGCTTCTCAAGCTGATGGGCAAGAGCCTGGGAAGTATAGGTTGCACTGGGAAGATGGCCTCTTCTACAGTGAACCCACTGAGTCTGAACCTGGAGACTACAAACGCCTTGTAGTCCCACAGGAAAACAGACAACAGTTCTTACAACTAGCCCATGAGATACCTTTGGCTGGCCACTTGAGTTTCAAGAAGACCAAGGAAAGGCTCTCACTCTACTTTTATTGGCCAAAGATGGGGGCCGAAGTAGATAGATATTGTAAGAGCTGCCATACCTGCCAGACTTCTGGTAAGGTCGGTTCCAAGAATGTGGCACCTTTAGTGCCTCTCCCAGTTGTGGGAGTCCCATTTGAGAGGGTAGGGATTGACATTGTTGGTCCCCTTGATCCTCCAACCTCCTCAGGCAACAGGTTTATCCTTGTTGTAGTAG
Source organism: Ambystoma mexicanum (assembly GCF_040938575.1). NCBI lineage: Eukaryota > Metazoa > Chordata > Amphibia > Caudata > Ambystomatidae > Ambystoma > Ambystoma mexicanum. Next base: position 1,185,719,949 of record NC_090922.1, read on the forward strand.
ACCATGCTACTAGGTACCCGGAGGCCATTCCTATGAGGACTGTTACAGCTCCGGCTGTGGCTAAGGCCCTCCTTGGTATTTTTACCAGGGTTGGGTTTCCTAAGGAGGTAATCTCTGACAGGGGGTCAAACTTTATGTCCCACTACATGAAGGCCATGTGGAAAACCTGTGGAGTTACCTACAAGTTCTCAACCGCCTACCACCCTCAGACAAACGGGTTGGTTGAAAGGTTTAACAGAACCATGAAGAGCATGATAGGTGCTTTGGAAGAACCCCTTAAGAAAAAGTGGGACCTTCTACTGCCATGCCTTCTCTTTGCTTATAGAGAAGTCCCTCAGGAGGGAGTAGGTTATTCTCCCTTTGAGCTTCTCTATGGCCATCCAGTCAGAGGTCCATTGGCCCTGATTAAGGAGGGGTTGGAAGGTGCTCCTCCCCTCAAGCCAGTCAGAGTGACTGACTATGTGATAGGTCTCCGGAGGAGAATGTCACACATGATGGCAGAAGCAAGTGACAACTTGAAAGCTGGTCAAGCCCTGGTCAAACATTGGCACGACCAGAAGGCTAACATGGTTGAGTTTACTCAAGACCAGCTTGTTCTAGTTATGCTCCCAACAAGGCAGAGGGCCTTGCAAGACAAATGGATGGGACCCTTCAAGGTTGTGGGAAAACTTGGAGAGGTCAACTATCTGGTGGATCTGGGCAGACCCAGGGAAGCTCCTAGAGTCTTCCACACCAACCGACTAAAAGCCTACATCTCCAGACCTGATGTAGGAGCCTTGCTCCTAGCTTCAGCTGCAGAGGAGGAAGAGAGTGAATCTCTCCCTGATCTCCTCAGAGGTGTACCTTTAGATGAAAAAGTTGAAGGAGTCAATCTCTCTTCAGACCTGACACCTGAGCAACAAGAGGAGTGCAAATCTATGTTAAATCAGTTTGCCTCCCTGTTCTCACTGTCACCAGGCTTGACCCCTTGGGGCCAGCATGAGATACTCACTGGTGACTGTCTGCCAGTCAAAAGCAGAGGATACAGAATGTCAGAACATATCAGAGCCCACATCAAAGGAGAGGTCAAGAAGATGCTTGATCTCGGGGTAATAGAACCCTCTACTAGTCCATGGTCTAGCCCAGTTGTGTTAGTACCAAAGGCAGGATCCAAAGACTTGAGATTCTGTGTGGACTATAGAGCTCTAAATGCAGTCACCAAGACTGATGCCCACCCTTTGCCCAGGACAGATGAGTTGGTGGATAAACTTGGTGCAGCCAAGTACCTCAGCACATTTGACCTGACGTCAGGCTATTGGCAAATAGCCCTGACAGACCATGCCAAGGAGAAAACTGCATTTTCAACCCCAGTTGGCTTGTACCAGTTTAAGGTCATGCCTTTTGGACTGAAAAACGCACCTGCCACATTCCAAAGGATGGTGAACCAAGTTCTGGCTGGGATGGAAGATTTCTGCATGGCATACTTGGATGACATTGCAGTCTTCAGCCACTCCTGGGAAGAACATGTGAACCACCTAGGCCATGTGTTGCAGGCTCTGAAACAGGCCCATTTGACAATCAAAGCCAGTAAGTGCCAGATTGGTCAAAGTAAAGTGGTCTACCTTGGACATGAGGTAGGAGGTGGAGAAATAAGGCCTTTGCCCAGCAAGATTGAAGCTGTGCAAAATTGGACAACACCAACTACTCAAACCCAAGTGAGAGCTTTTCTAGGCCTCACTGGGTATTACAGGAATTTCATTGAGAACTATGGGACCATAGCTTCTCCACTGAATGTAATCTCCTCTCCCAAATTCCCTAAAAAGGTGAAATGGAATGAGGAGTGCAATCAGGCCTTTGAAAAACTGAAGAGAGCTCTTTGCCAGGCTCCAGTATTGAGAGCTCCTGACTACCACCAACCTTTCATTGTACAAACTGATGCTTCCAATGTAGGTATAGGTGCAGTTCTAAGCCAACTGGATGAGAAGGGTAGGGAGCACCCCATTTGCTTCATCAGTAGGAAACTGAAGGATCCTGAGACAAGGTGGGCAACTATCGAAAGAGAATGCTTTGCTATTGTGTGGGCACTGAAGAAGTTTAGGCCATACTTGTATGGTTCTACTTTTGTTATTCAGACTGACCACCAACCCTTGAGATGGTTAATGCAAATGAAAGGGGAAAATCCAAAACTATTGAGATGGTCAATCTGCCTGCAAGGGTTTGATTTCACCATTGAGCACAGGTCAGGGTGTCACCATCAAAATGCTGATGGACTCTCTAGGATGTATATCATCGACTAGAGGTATGAGGTTCATCCAGGAGTGGATTAAATCCTCCTGTCCCTTAGTCTGGGGGGGGCGAGTGTTAGGGAGAATTCTCTGTTTAGGCTGAATTTCCCTACCTAGTGAGTCCCCCAGCAGCTTTGCTGGATTTCTGGGGTTTAATTTTTTTCTCCTGCCAAGAGTGAGACTCTTTTACCCTCACTCTTGGACATGTTGAAGTGTGTTTTCTTGGTTAAACCTTGTGTTGAATGGGCTATGGGGTCTTTTACTCCATAGGGCCTCATGTATTTTTGTGATGTGGGTCACACAGCACCCTCTGTGCCGTGACCCAGGGGTGTCCTAGGGACTCCCCAACATAGACTCCATACCCTGGGACTGACTACTGTCTCCCAGGGCATGTAAAGTCACCAAAGACTTTGCTAGTCTTGAATCCTGAACAGAACCAGTACAAACCATCATATTGTGGACGTACTGGCTGGGGCAATTCGATTGCCCCAGGGTCTGTTAGTCGAGGGGGCACGTCTCCGTCCCCCCTGATCGAGTTTTGGCTGGTGGCAGTGGAAACTACTTTTTATATTCGACCGCGAATATTTCCCTATGGGATTTCCCATTGTTTTAGGCTAACACATTTAATTATTTATTTACGGTAGCCTTAAACATACCCCCGGTTTATATATTTATTTTTATAACTCCGGTTGGGACTTTTTGCCAAAACTTGATTCTAAAATGGCGTTGGTGTTCGCCTCTGTAACTCTGACCCAAAGTGGAGCCCTTTGTTCCACTTTTGGCGGGCTTCTCCACAGAAGCCCTCCAAAGTGGTGCCACTCTGTCTGGGGTACTTAGGAGGGGTGGAGGGGGATTTAGGCACCCTGGACTGAGTTACCTTGGTAACTCAAGTCGCACTCCGTCCTGATTGGCCCAAGTGGTGAGCCGCCCGGCTCACCACTTAGCATGGTTGAGTGACAGCTAGGCTGGGTGAATGGGGGTTTGCTGCATAAAAGCAGGGCTTTGGGGACTGGGACTTCAGAAGTCGCCACAGGACCAAGAATCCGACGAGGGAAGAGCTGAGCCGACCTGCTTCGACGACACCACCCGGTGGAGCCCTGCTGAACCGTCTCACCACTTTTTCCCGACGACCGAGGAGAACTCTTAACGGAGTGGCTCCTTCCCTTGACTGGTGGGGACAACCAGTTTTCGCCTTCTTTCCGTTCTTTGAGGTATCTCGTGGCCGCCTTGCCTGTGCCAAGCACCCCGGCAACCGGAATACCACACTTTACCCCCATACCGCGAAAGTCGGCACCAACCCTTTAACCGGAGGACTCCGCGGCTGGTTTCTTCCCGGGCAGTGCAACGACCCTCTTCTTCTGCTCTTCAGCGAGAACTTCTTCTCCCCTGACCGACGTCGAGCCCTGCTGCCACTGCCTGGAACAACTGCCACCGCTGGAGGATCCTTTCCGCTTAAGGTACTGTGTTCTGCCTGGCTTCCCTTGCTACCGACTGTACGGGGTAGATTTAGTCCCCGGCTTTCGAACCTGGGAGTGCCTGGGACACTTTGGCTAAACTTTCTGAGCCACTCTAACCTCTTTTTGACTCTTTGCAAGACTTTGAATCTCTAACTAACAGTGTGATCTTGGGCACATTTTCGCTCCGGCTACTCTAAGAGTGGGCCCTGCCTAGTGACTTTTGCTCACCTGTGACTTTATTCTTCTGTAAGCCTATTGCAAGTGCTCTGGACCTTAGAGTGGTGTGTCTAACCCATTTCTGCTTTTTCTCTCCCTTTCTTGGAAACTACTAGAGTGTCATCTAACGTTAAGCACTCACCTCTGTTTTAATTAAGTGGTGTTTTACCTAGAGTTGTCTAGATAGGAGAAAGGATTGAATCTACTTTCATTATAACTGTGTTGAAGTACTTTTACTATATTTTTGCTAGAGTGTTTTTAACTTATGTGTATTTTAAATAAATAACTATATACTTTTGAAACCAAGCTCTGGTCAGTGTTTGCTTGTGCTATTGTGTTTTGGTACATATTGTGTATACTTTACATACTGCCTAACTCTTCTTGAGAGAAGTCTGACTGCTCAGCCACAGCTACCAGGTAAATCTGGGTGGTACAGACTGCTACCAAAGGGGTTTACTGCTCTACCTGTAGTCTTAAATCTTTTGCAGTGTTCCCCAAGGGAACTGCACAGGTTTCTGCCTAACAACGGGACGTCTAAGCTATGTAGCAATTGATGGGCACTGTATTAGAGATCCATACGCCACACTTGGCTGGTCTTTAGGTACTCCTTTCACCGAATAACTACAGGTGAAAAGGTCCAATGTGTTGTAAAGCGGTCAGCCATTAAAGGTATGGCTTTGGTGGTGGGCCAGATAGGCTGTCAAAAGGCTGCCTGCAGAGAGCAGGGCATCTTCGAGTGACTGAAGGAGCACACTGCACAGCGTGGGAAAAAAAAAGACTGGTCTGGCAATTTCGGTATGGAAGGAGTGGACGCTTTGTGGTGTAGTGTCGGATTTTGATGTTTCGGCAAACTGCTTGTAGAATGTCGACGCGTGGCCTCTGCGGCAACTGTACATTTTGTGATTGTGCACTTTGGAGCCTTTTTTTGGGTTACATACCTTGTTCACGTGTGTTCCCGTCAACTGAAGATTATGATGAAAGCAGTGCAGCGCATTTTTCCTACTGCAAAGGTGCTTTTCTCATCTATCCCCCGAGAATAGTGTGGAAGTATTCCAATGATTCCTGTCGCGAGCCAGAGATAGGAAGGGGTCTCGTCAACAGAAGCATATGTGACTTTGAGTGCTGCGGGATGTTCTCCTGTGAGAATGAGAACATTGGTTCGCAATGCATACACCTTTTCAATGCAAATGGCAGTCTTTGTCGCACAGTGGCAATGAAATGTTTCTCAATCTACACACTGCACTGAAACCCTGTTCTAAGAATGTGAGCTGACGTTGAAAACACACATTTACTTATAAAAACCGCAAAAAATGTGTTTCTAGGACAGAAATGCAGAGGCTGCGGTTATGGCAATGGCTATGGTTATGGCTACTTGTTTCACGAGGCAAAGCCTGCGGGTTTTAGGGGATTCTGACATACATTAACTGAAAGTGAATGGAAAACACTGTGCGGTGACTATTCATTTTGCAATCTATAATGTGGATGTGTAGTGCTATGGAGTAGTTACAATGAAGTGCCTGATTTTGGTTTCTCTGTGTGACACTTTGGTGACACGCAATCATGCCGATATTATTGTTCATTGTAGAGCGAAAAATTGCACAACATGTTACACAAGTTTGTGCTGTTTGTGATGGAGGCACTTGCCCTGTTCATGCGTTTGTTTCCGATCTCTTGCATAGGTTTCTATCGCATTATGGAGCCACCGATGTGGCAGCGTCCTTTTCTATTTGGTCCATCAATGCAGACAGCACAGTACATTGCAAAGAAGTGTATTTGTGCCTTTGTTCGACCTGTTCCTATGGCATACTTCGCCCATGGGAATATGACGTTTCACAGCATGAATACTATTCCCCAGCTATAACGTTCATCATACTATTCCAGCCTTCCCGATTTCTGCACATCCCATCTAAATTGGCTTGGTGCCCTTCTTAAAAGTCGTGATATTTTTTTGCAGTACATGTTGCGCACTGACTCTCGAACTCTTTGCAACACGTAAAGAAACCTCTTTGTACAGTGACCCCCTTTCTAACTGATTGGACTACAGTGTTTACCACACTGCCATGCCTCCCACCCTGCATGCGTGCATTGGCAATTCAGTTGTTGATCTGTGAAAGGTGCTTTCTTTATTTACCTTTTTTCCTTTCCCAGTTCATTTTCATTTATTATGGTGTTCTCACACATGCCACAGAAGGAACGGCAGGAAAGGTCACATACAGAAGGGGCAGCACCTGTATGGATACTATAGGGGACGTGCCGGGAGACAGAATTATTGCGTGGCCTCACCTACATAGGTGGCAGTCCTTGTAATGCTCCCATAAGGACCGTTCCCATGCACTTCCAAGTACCTTCCCGCTGCACAGTAGCGCATTGCAGTATATGCACAATACAATGCCCCTCGCCGGTTAAAGGTCTGTTGCGCGGCATTTGGTTTGCAAAGATTGTTTTACAGCTCCGCTGCCTACAGGAGTTCCCCTCTTGTTGTCCGCAGCAGATGTGGCAAATGCTGTACATGAAAGTACCCTCTGTAACTGTTGGAAGGGCGGTAGCCTGCCCACTGGTCCCTTGTGTTTTCATTTCAGTTGTCGTCACCTGCAGTACACACAGTTTATGCTACGCCATTAGTGTAAGGAGTAGCATTCACAGATATACAAACATTGTGGAATACAAGAATGTTAATGACATGAAACAGAGCTTCATTACGTGCAGCAGGAAGCCATTTATTGTGTGCTACCCATGCAGCTACAGCGCTTTTCTAATCACCACTAAGATTGTTTGCGCTCTGCATATTCTGCTGTTTCCTTACTTGCCTTTACGTTCACTAGTATGTGAGTGAGGAAGGTGCACCAGCTTTGCCATTTTGCAGACTTACTACAAACTGTCCCACCTGCAGTTACATGTTTTCTTCAACTGTACAATCGGCAGGCGACCTCATGATACATTTTGTCTGCACTCAGCAGTGTGATGGAAAGTATCTGTTTCACTGGTCTTGGAAAGGCAAGCAGCACATAAATCAAAGGCATGACAGGGGCAGTGTTACCAGCATACATTGGATGACCTATGCGTGGGTCTAAGTGTGGAACAGAAACGCATGCGCTTCCACAACTACTTGAAAGTGCATTCGATGATGAGGACATGCGGTCACTAATGGATTCCTACGGATACTTGCAATGTGATTACACATACGCCAATCAGGTGCAGTCTTCCTAGGAGACGTCCATATTGCTCATCTGTAATCATCCCTGCCAGTAGTGTGTGCCACAGATTTATCATGCACTGTTAACACAGAGAGCCTATGGACACACTAAACAACATTTACTATGAACATCTGTAATTACTATGATACACCAACAGTATTTGGAAAAGTAAGGGGTAGTGCAAATGGATACATAAACCAGACAATCTGCCCTTTTCACACGTTTATCATCAGGGCAGCCAAGGAATCAGTAACAAACCGTTGTTAACAGGAAGTTATGGTTCTGTTGCTGTACCAAATACATATCCTCTTTACAGAAAATGCTATGCTAAAGGAACGTTCTGCTTACAGTGCCCTATTAAAAACCTATGAAAGAAATTTTCAAAAACATTGTTAAAGGGACGTTAGGGTTAAGATGCACTAGCAAAAACCTATGAAAGTCAATAGAAAAAAGTTGTTACAGGGACGTTATGGTTATAGGTAAAACCGAGGGGAAAAAACAAATTCGACAGTTATAGTAAGCTAAGAAACCAGAACTTGCGCCACCAGTGTGCACTGCAAGGACCAACACCCATGACATCAAAGATGTCATCACAAATGTCATTCATGACATCACGTGTGGTTCTCTCTGTTTTGTTCACTACCATAAGTAGGCCAGGTGCTTTTCTTCGCTAACGGTCAGGAACAAACAATTCAAAAGATTCTACATTTGTGTACGGCACCCTTCTCATATGTTCTTACACTAATTTCCATACGGTTCACTCACATCATGTGATACACATATAGGGGAAGATGAAAGCATAAAACACAGCACTGGTTTCTGTGCATGCAGATAATCAGTTATGTTATGAACAGTTTCTGGCAATACTGCTCCTTTTTTAGCTTATTTTAATTCCCTTGTATATGGTCATGTTTGTATGCATTGTGTTGTCTTTATGGTTTCTGCGCAGTAGTGCAATTATGTAGTTATAAAGGCAATGGTAGCAGCTACTTGTTTCACAGTACCCAACACTCTAAAACGAATGCATTCATGATTTCACTATGTAACATGGAAAGCTTTTGAAGGTTTTACTTCCATGAGGCATGGTGCAGACAATGGCTACATTTCCACATAAGTTCCTTCATGTACAGTGAAGAAGTGTGTAATACAATGGTGTGTATAGCAATGCATTCCTCCATGACCTACTTATCTCATGATAGTTCTTCCAATAATCTTTGATAGTTTTCTGCCACAATTACAATCCCTTGTGGAGTCTTCCTATTAAAACTACATGCACATGTGATGTCATGAATGAGATTTGTGATGGCATCTTTGATGTCATGGGTGTTGGTCCTTGCAGTGCACACTGGTGGCACGAGTTATGGTTTCTTAGCTTACCTTAACTATCGAATTTCAGTTTTTTTTCGGTTTTACCTGTAACCATAACGTCCCTGTAATGTTTTTCAATTGAATTTCATAGGTTTTTGCTAGTGCAACTTAACCATAACGTCCCTTTAACAATGTTTTTCTTAGTGTGTATATAATCTGAGGCTTGTGGATCTGCTTGGATCATATGCTCTGCATAGTCTGACATCTAGTGGTAGTATTAGAATGTTTTTCAAAACTCAGACGTCGACGGGGCGCGTTAGTAATGCTATCCCTAGTGTCACATGTATTGTAACCATGGTCCTTTCACGCGCCGAGGTCCCTCAGATTGTTTCTTTTCGCCATTGTGGTCGGTCGCAAGTTGCAGAGTTCCTCCAGGAGGATGCCTTTGACTAGTTAAAAGTTGATTTGTAGACTTCTTTCTTTATTGTCCGCTCTGGCCGCATTGTCATTCAACTGCTCGCCTCCTTCAAGAGACAACACCTTCGACTTGACTGTATCGACGACCAGACACAGCCTTCACGGGCCTCTTCAGGCTTTGGCCCCTACAGTAGGGAGAGGGGGGAGGTCTTGCATACTGACTTCTTTCAGAGAATGCATATTCTGCCACCCCTTTTCGTTTTTCCTTGACTAACTGCCTTCTCTATTTAAAATGGACAAAGCACCTTTTACATTTTGCCCAAACTGCCATAGAAAATTCCTGTGCAAAGACTCGCAACAAGTGTGAAATTACTTTCTCCCTAGGGATGAACCCGAAAAGCTCATTGCACCAAGTGCTGAACCGTCCACGTAATGCGGGCTGAAGCCTCCATCGACGTGACGGTGGACTCCAGGGAGGGCAGTATCGGTGTCCTTAGTAACGCCCAAAGGCGACCAGGTTTCGTCAGAACCCCATGTGCCCCCCCCGCCCCCGACTCCAATAAGCAAGCAGGCGGCTCTGTAATCGAAGACATCCGGCGGCCATAGCACACACGTACAAGAATATTAAGCACATATCCCGTGGCTGACACTCGACGAAATCGTGCGTTGAGGCCCAAGCAGTGTCTGCAGAAAAAGCCTCTAGATCTTTCCTGCCCTGTGGGCCATCTTATGCTTTCGCCTCACAACAGGCCTCTGGCCTCTGAAACCAGCCCCTAAAGTCGGTTCGGACACCACGCATAGAGGGGCCCTCCTTTCGTGTGCCGAAAAACAGGCAGTGAAAGGCGCATCAGCGTCCCCTAAATATATGCCGAAAATGCAAGAACTAATTAAAAAACATGTCCCTGCTACACTGTTAAAAACAGTCACAGAAAAAGTCGAAATCCTCGACGCTTTGTCCTCAAAAAGTATTCAGGTTATGGATTCTTCCTCCCCTGTAGACGAGCTTTCAGAGGCTATGCACTCTTCCAATCCACCCCTAACATATCAGGCTTCCCACCTTCATGTGACTATACCCCTGAACAATTTAACTGAATTATTAAAAGGATGTCATGCTTTGTTAACTTCATAGATAAGCATCCAGTAGAACCAATGTCCCTTGGAGGGGCCTCCCATCCAGGGGCTTCATAACGACCCCCCTGCCAAAAAACCTCATGTGGACCACAGCCTAGCACATCTGCCCTAGGCCTTCCGGCCTCCACCTACCAAGAGCCCTCTCGGGACATGTATGGTGTGCATCTCTCAGGGTCACAAGACCCTAGCTCTCAAGGGTGACCTATAGAGTCGGGACCAATACTATGACGAAGATATGTCATCCAGTCGCCTGACCACCAGGACCAGCCTGTAGCAGATGCTCCCGTAGACAACCAACTAAAATACGATGAACTACTGCTTAAGGCTGCACAACACATTAGTTTCGACACCCAAGAGGCACAGTTAGACCAAGGCTTTGTGGAGGACATTCTGGGAGTCCACCACTCAGTTTATCCCACTGGTACAGTCTATAAAAAGACTTAAACAGCCCTCCCTACTTGCGCCTAACCTCACAAGGGCGGTTAACCCCAGAATCGAGAACTTATTTAGGCTAGCACCCACAAACCCCTTATCTATTAGGGGGTCAGCTAAAACCTGATTCACTAGTCGTCGCCACTACCATAAAGAAGTTGGCACTCCTCTGGCATCGCCTGAAGCTCCGCCAGACAAGGAAAGCAAGAAAATCTACACTTTCAGAAGGAAGGTTGCCTCCGTGGCATATCAAGCTAGAAGCGCAAACACTACACTTCTGGCTAGTTATGGCTGCCACAAGTGGGATGACTTGGAACACAAGGTTGAAGCGGTTCCAGAACTCCTAAAATTGCTATTAAGCACTATTGCAGAGGACAAGAGGGTATCAAGCTGCATCCTCAAGAATAATCTCGATGCAGCAGACAATGCAGGCCGCATCATCTCATAAGGCAGGCTCATCAAGCGCCACATCTGGTTCAGACAGTTTGGTTTTAAGCTAGAGACTCAGGCCATTCTCCTTAACATGCCGGTGGAACCTAATGTACTTTTCGGTAAGGCTTTTCAAGACTCCCTCAAGAGTACAAAGGAGGAGTATGAAACTCTTAAATCCCCCGGCCAGTTAGCAAAGATGCCCTACGTACAATGGGGCTCCTCAAACTCCAGAGATTTTGGGGTCATTGTGGCCCATCGCAAGGACAATCTTCCTCTCCTGTCTGCCAGAGGAAATATAGATAGGCAGTACCTCACCTGGGCGAGGCTCCACCACTCCCTAACAATGACTCACCACTGCATGTCCCCCCCATGCCACTCCAGTAGGAGGTCGAGTTTCACACTTAACCCATGCATGGGAGGTGATAACGTCAGACAAATGGGTGTTGTCCACCGTGGCAGACTGGTATTGCATCGAACTGTTACAAAAGCCGCCCGCCAAGACACAAAGATGACACCAGAAGAGTGGCACAAACTGTTAGAAGACACTGCTGGAAAAGGACGCCATAGAGATCGTCCCAGCAAATCAGGTAAACAAGGGTATTTATTCAACTTACTTCCTTGTGCCAAAGAAAGATATTTCCATGCGCCCCGTATTAGATATGCACCCTGCAAAGAGAAATGCCCCAAATGCTTGCCATGACCACGCTTCTAGTGTCTATATAAACGTAGAACAAAGAATTGATTACCGCTCTCTACAGAAAAGCCTGAAAGTTCAAGATTGGTGCAGTTATACACAATATTTAATACACATATAGACACATGTACTCCCTAATGATCACTCAGACACATGATTCTTCATAGAGGAAACAATAATATTCAGAAAAATTAATTTATTCATGTATATTAAACAAACATTTTTAAAAAACCGTATTAAAAAACTGAACGGGTAAGTGCAAAAGTCACAATTTATACAAAACATAAAATGGAGGGGTGTAAATCATAAATAAACATTACTCAATCGAGTTGGCACAGTTGGCTTCTAGCATTAGCAGTCTTTTTTCGAGATAGTCGACATGTTTCGGCCATGAATTCAATTAGACACGTATCCCTAGTGTCTTTTCATTGGATATGAAAGATGCATACTTTCATATTTCAGAGCTCCCTGCTCACTGGAAATATCTGTGGTTCAAGATAGCGGGAGTTCACTACCAGTTCAAGGTACTCCCTTTCGGCATCGCCTCAGCACCAAGAGTATTCACAAAGGCGCTTGCGGTAGTGGCAGCACACCTGCGCAGTGTCATTCTTCGTATACCGTTATCTGGATGACTGGCTAATCACCAGGCAATCTCCTAAAATGTGTAAATATAATACACAAAAGACAATAGACCTTCTTTTTAATTTGCTCTTCTACATCCACGGAAAGAAATCAAGTCTAGTCCCCTGCCAAATGGAAAGATTTCTAGGAGCAATTCTAAAGACAAGAGGAACTGGCTTTCCCATAAAATGAGAGAGTACAAAACCTGCTGTTGCAAGTACCTCACTACAAAGCTGGTCGCAAAGCAATGAGTTTGCTCTGGATGATGGCCTCATACATTCACTTGGTGCCACAAGTGCACCTGCGCCCAATGCAGGAATGGTTAGCAAAACAAGGGTCTCAGGCAAGCGGTCAGTAAAATGATCTAGTGGTTGGTTTGCTAACACTGGTACAGGCTCTTTGCTCGTCCAGGGACAACCTGCTAAAGGGAAAACCCTTCCACGTTCTACCAGCACAAGCGTTCTGAACTATAGACGCCTCACTCGCCGGATTGGGGGGTGCGGGAGCTCTTTTCCTCCACCACCCAACCCACGGCCAGTGGACTCGTGCTACAGCCCAAAAATACATCAACTTGCTGGAACTTTTGGCAGTTCTCAAGGCTCTTCAAGCCTTTCAAAAACATCTGACAAGTCAAACAGTGCAAGTTCTTACAGACAGCACCACTGCCATGTTCTACATAAACAAGCAGGGATGCACACCTGTCTGTCCAAGCTATCCTAAAACATATGGAAGTTGGCATTCAAGCAGAACAGGTTCCTAACCTCTAAACACGTTGATGGGGAACTCCATTCTCTGGCAGACACTCTAAGCAGGTACCCTCTGTCCGAGTGGCAACTCGACAACGATATCCTAGACGGTATATTCTCCCAATGGGGTCATCCCCCCCATTAGATTTGTTTGCCACAAGCCTAAACGCGCAATGCCTAGACATCTCGTCCAGGTTTCCCCAACCACGGTCCAAGGGGAATGCCCTGTGGATGAACTTGTCAGGGAAATGTGCTTACGCTTTTCACCCCAACACCACTTATGAGCAGGATAGTGCACAAGATGCACCAGGAACAAGTGACTCTAATCCTGGTCGCTCCCATGTGGAGGCGAGACGACCTTGGTTTCCGCATCTGCTCAAACTGGCGATGTGCGTCCCAATCAAGCTTCTGTTCCCATACAACATGCTAACACAACACAAGGGAGCATCCCTCCACCCTCGGTCTCAATCTATGAATTTGGCAGCCTGGCTCCTGAAGTCCTTGAATTTGGCCACTTACATCTTCCACAAAGGTGTATGGATATCCTGAAGGAGGCACGGAAATCCAACACCATACACTGCTATTTGAACAAGTGGAAGAGATTTGTGATATGGTTCAGTTCACAAACCTTAAACCCAATCGAATGTTCACCAGCTGACATTCTACATTACATGCTTTACCTACTAGACTCCGGCCTAGTATTCAACTCCATCAAAATACTCCTGGCGGCTCGGTCACCTTACACCACTTCACAAAACAGTGTCCTGGTGGAAAGGTCATGTCATTAGCGTATTCATGGAAGAGTTAAAGAGGATCTACCCTCCCATCTCTAACCCTCCACTGGTTTGGGATCTTCATGTCGTGCACCCCAAATGCATGGGTCCGCCCTTTGAGCCTAGGCACAAAACCAGCCTAAAACATTTGACTTGCAAAACTGCATTCCTAGTAGCCATCACCTCTAAGACGAGTTGGTGAGTTACAAGCTTTGTCCGTACAAGACCTTTTCTTCATAATCCACAAAGACAAGGTTGTTCTCGGAAAACATCCTAGGTTTTCGCCTACGTTCATTACATAGTTCCATGTTAATCCATAGTACTTCCTACATCCTTTCTAAATCCATCCAACTCGGCTGAGAGAAGCCTACATACACTTGATGTACGGAAGACGGTCTTGTACTATGTGAACAAAACTAAACCCATAAGGAAAACAGACCAGCTCTTTGTTTCCATAGCACCTGGGAGAGAGGGTGATCACATATCCAAAAACACCATCACTAAATTGATAGTCCAGCGCATACAGCTCTGCTGTTCCCTATCCAAAAATGTTGTACCTTTCACTCCCAGCGCTCACTCTACCAGGAGTACCGGAGCTACCTTAGCCTTCATTGCAAACGTCCCTCTGGATGCCATTTGCAAAGCTGCTACATGTAGTTCTATTCATACTTTCACACAGCATTTTTGCATTGACTCTCACTCTAAAGTAGATTCGCAGGTGAAACAAGCGGTTCTAAGACATTATTTTCCACTGTACCTTCTCACATCCATCGCCTTCTCCAGATACTGCTTGCTAATCTATGCAGAACATGTGATCTAAGCAGAAGGGATGCATTACTCAACTGTAATCGTATTGCTGATGCTTGTATCTGCTTAGATTCAAATGCGCCCACCCTTCCTCCCCTAATGGAGTCAAAGGTGCATATGTTTTCTGCTTTATCACGTTTGTTTTATCACATCTGTAATCACGCCACACTTCATGCAACCTCATGGCAGAAACAATCTGAGGGACCTCTGTGTGTGGCCCATGGGTACAGTACATGTCACACTAGGGCTAATATTACTAAAACGCCCTGTTGACGTCTCTTTTTAGGTTTCTAAAACAAATCTTGTAATACTCTGCGACTACCACTAGATGTTGGACTATGCAGAGCATGTGAATATAAGCAGATACAAGCATCAGAAATAAGATTACGGCGAATAATGTATATTGTGTGTGTGTGTATATATATATATATATATATATATATATTTGAGGCTTGTGGAAGCTGCAGAGTATTAGTAGTTGTTTTTGAAATTCAAAAAGGGGCGTCTACAGTGCGTGCCAGTAATACTATCCCTAGTGTAACGTCCACTGTACCCATGGTCCACACGTCAAGGTCCCTCAGATAGTTTTTTTCCGCCATCGTGAGCGGTCTCTTGTCGCGGAGTTGTATTTCGACTAATGCCATTGACTTTATCAAAGTTTAAAAATAGTTACTCTTCCTGTCCCTTTTTGACTGCTGTGTCTCGACGCGGTGGAAGATCAACAATCGAAGGACAAGAAGAACCGTTGGACAAAGAAACTTTGACAGATTCCTTTTGCCTTGGAAGGCCCAACGGGCCTATGCCCTTACAGTAGGGAGAGTGGGAGGGAAGGGAGTGATATCACATTGTATTTCTTCTCCCCTTCCCTTTGTTGCACCGCTGCCTGTCCCAACCATGGATAGGACACCTTTCAAATTTTGCCCATCCTGTCACAATATTTCCGTGGATCGATGAGCCCAAGGTGTGTAACATGCATCTTTAATCGGGACCACAACGAAGGACACTGTCTGGCTTGCAAGCTCTTTCGACTTAAGACCCTTAAAGATTCTAGGACAAAACGCTGGGCCCATCACGCCATGGGAGCCTCCAGCGACAACAGCGACGTTGTCCTTTCGGATGGCGAGGGTAATGGGGAACTTCCACGTTCCCCAGTGCTAGCCCCCACCCTGGAAGACAGACCGGCGGCTCTGGGGACTACACCCGACGGGAAGAGCACCCAATCTCCCCACACTAAACCCATACCCCGCGTTGATGATTCGGCATCTAGGGGCAGATCTGCAGATTCGCTGTCCTCTGGGCACTCCAAGAGACGTTCGCCTCGTGACTAAAGACGTGACTAAAGATGCCGCTCATAAATCCTTTCCTACTGAACGTCGAAAAGACGCGGTGGAACACTATTCTGACTGTGGAAACGTCAAAGGACGCAGCAAAGGCCCTTCCCAATACCAAAACTCGACCTGTGTCGTGCAAAACTACTAGTTCGAGAAAATCCTCCACTAAGAACTCTGATCATAGGGATAAACAAAAAGATAAGTCCCACAAGGATTAAGTCCCTTAAGGGCAAACTTCAGAGTGAAAGGCCTACTCCTGACACAGGTACCTTACAGGAAATTGAAGATACACTACAGGAGGATAGTGATTACCCTACAGGAGGATAGTGAGGGCCCTTTAAGTGAAGCCCTACGTAATAGAGGCCTGCCCAAATCTGCTGTTCCTTGCTCAGGCATTATTCCCAGTTCAGCCAAATGGTCAGCTCAGGACATAGAGTAATGTTTAGAATGACTTTCTTTGCTAACTTCTTTGAAGAGCATCCTCAAGCCTTTAAGCGCTTACAAAATGCACCTCACACTGATCAGGCTACCACTTCTCACCCCCGTCAATCATCCCAGCCATCAGGGAAAAGGGCTCTCATCTCTTCTGATCCTTATGTCTACTGCCAAAAAATCGCGCATACCTGCAGATCTTTGACATTCATGTAGACATAGAAGAATATCAGGAAGATGCTCAGTACTATGACGAAGAGGATGAGGGGGATAATAATTTTAATTTTCAAGTTTTTTTTTATTGGCATTTCAAGTGGTTACAAAGGTGGCATGTGGTGATCGGCATGTCACAACATAGCAGTTTGCAAATCATAAAAAGGACCAACATAAACCTAAAGAGAAAGACTAACAACTGACTCCATTTGCATGACGCAGTAATGTAAAATAAACTGTTCACATATGGGGGGGGAATGCCAGAGGGGGGGGGGGGGCAAGCGGGAGAGCGGAGGAGGGGGGCCAGCCGGGACCCAGGGAGTCCTCAGTCTCTGGTGCTTTCATTGATGGTGAGTTCCAGTCACTGTGGGGTGGTTTATGTTCAAGGGGGCTTATCAGGGATGAAACATACTCCACGTTAGCGTTTTCCAGGCATTTCCAAGCCATTGCTATGGTCCGTTTAGTTAGTACACAAGCCATGTGCATGAGTTTCACTGTGTTTAATCTTGCCCAGTCTAGGATAGGTTCCTAAAAGGCATTCACTGGGGGACCATTCGTATTGGGACATTCCTGCCCTCCTGCAGGCCTGTTCTACCTCAGCCCAAAGATGCTGCACATTGGTGCATCCCCAAAACATATGTAGCATATCCGCCTTATCTGCATCACCAGGTGCAGGTAGGAGTAATCCGTTTGTTGAACTTCGTTCTTCTATGTGGAGTGCGGTATGTGCGGTACAGGACATTTAATTGAATGAGTTTGTAACTTGAGTTCCTGGACACCTCTTTAAGGAACGCGAGAGCCCTATCCCATTCCTTGTCGGTCAATTGGTGGCCGAGATCATCTTCCCACCTGGATTTCAATTCGGTGCTGCGAGGGTTAGGTTTGTCAATTAGGTGGCCATAAATTTGGGACACTGGTATGCCGCCCTCCCCAAGGTTATATAGTAGTGTTACAAAGGGGTCTGCTTCGGGCTCCTCCGGCCAGATCTCCCATTTAGCCCGTGCCACCCTTGGGATCTTTTGGTACCATATAAATTGGCTGCCAGGTATGTCCTCCTCGGTTTGCAACAATGTGAAATCCCGAAAGGTGCCCCCTGTGTATAAATCTCCCCACGTGAAGATTCCCTTTCTTTCCCACAGTCTTAATGTTCGCCAAGTCGGTGCTAGTTTTGCACAGGTCTGATACCGTTGGAATTTCAGGGGAGTATGGGTGTTCTAGGTGTAAGAGTGCCTTGGATCTAGGCCATATTCTTCTTCCCTGGTTAGCCAATAGGGGTATTGCCTTCATGAGATGTTGTGGTGCCCAGATGAGTTCCTTTTAGTTTTATCGGGGTGATCAGTTGCTGGAGTAAGGCAGTTTCAGACGTGACTTCGTCTGCTAACCACTTAGCTACGAAGCCTAGTTGGGCTGCCAATTAATATTTCTCCAGGTTCAGAAGTTTGATCCCACCTTGACCATATGGGAGGGCTAGCGTGGAAAGAGCCTGTCTGCCCTTCCCCCACAAGAATTCTCAAAACAATGTCTTGAGTAAGCAGAAAAAGGGGGTGTTGGTGTAATAGTGTACGTTCTGAAACCCATACAGAAACCTGGGAAGGACAATCCTCTTGATGATTGAGGCTCTACCCATCATGGACAAGGGGAGCTTAGACCAGAAGCATATCGATTTGCGTAGGGTTGGGAGCGCTGCCAAAGTGTTCTCGTGCATCAGTTCCAGGGTGTGCATAATATTAACCCCGAGGTATCGGAATGAGGGCAGCTGCCACTGTATGCCTACTGAAGGAAGGTCCTCTATGCTCTTGTCTTTCAAGTCCGCTAGTGGGAATAGGCAGGACTTCTGCTTGCTGAACCGTATACCAGAGACCCTGGCATAGTTATCCAGGACCTCCATCATGGTCGGTACATTCAGGTGTGGGTCCTTTACGTATAGGAGTATGTCGTCTGCATAGAGTGAGATTATGTGGTCCACCCCACCCAACTGTATGCCCGCATCAAAAAAACTGCTTCCTGAAGTAAATGGCAATGGGTTCTAGTCCCACTATGTAAAGCATGGGGGATAGTGTACAGCCCTGCCTGGTACCTCTACATATATTCCATGCTGCAGAAACATGCCTCCCAGATTTCACCTGTGCTCGCGGCTTAGTATAAAGTACTTCAACCCATCTAATAAATTTCTCCCCAAAGCCAAAGTAATTAAGGACCACTACTAGCCATTCCCAATAAATAGAATCAAATGCCTTTATGGCATCTAAGGATAACGGTGCGTAGGAGCCTCTGTCTAGATTGTTTTGAGGTATACCTGTGCAGGTTCGTACCGGTGTTACTGCCTGGTACAAAGCCACTCTAGTCTGTGTGTTTATTGCCCCCTATTATTTTACTCCGTCTTTTGGCTAGGATTGTGGTAAGTATTTTTACATCATAATTCAGCATTGCGAGTGGACGGTAGGAGTCGCACTCGTCAGCGGATTTATTGGGTTTAAGCATTGGGACTATAAGAGTCTCCCGCATGCTTTCTGGTAAGACCCCTCGATCGTATGCTTCCTGAAAGACTTTGTGTAATAGCGGTGTCAGTCGGTTCATAGGCTTTGTAGAATTCTGGGGGCAGCCCATCACTGCCGGGGGCTTTACAGGTGGCTAGGGATTTAATAGCCTCTGCTATGTCTTCCGTGGTGATATCCACATCTAGGGCTTCGCTTTATGTGGGAGATAGCCTAGGTAGCCCCATCTCATCTAGTGTGTCTGTGATCACGTCTGAGGGAACCAGGGCCATGTGTGAATACAGCTAGCCGTAGAAGGTTTTAAAGGTTTCATTAATGCTTTGCTGGGTTCTGGTGTAGGGTGGTGGTGTCGTCTTTCAGTGCGATCGTTAAGTGTCTAGGATGTTCTTTCTTGCAGAGCCAGGCCAGCAGTCGGCCGGGCCTGTCTGCTTCAGTGTGGGCCCTAGTGGTCCTAGTCGTGTAATCGAATTTAGCAAGCCTGCCCCAAGCCCCCTTACATTCTTCTCTAAGCAGTCTTACTTTGTCTTCCTCTTGTTGAGTGCCCCGGGTGTTGGATTCTAGTCTCTCAATCTTTTTCCCATTGTTCTAGTTCAGTCTGCCATAGCCTCCTAATGCCCCCTGCTTTTGCAATGATTTCTCCTGGCATCACTACTTTCAGGGTATCCCAAACCGTGCTTATGTCGTCCACACTTCCCATGTTCGCCTCAATGTAATTTTCTAGGGAGTCCCCAAGGTCATTTCTGAACGCCGGATCTTTTAGAGCTTCAGTGGGAATTCTCCACATCGGGATGGGGGGGTCTGGGGCCAGAGATGCTCCATTCCACCCCCAAGGGCGAATGGTCTGAGATGGATCTCCAAGTATTGTGCCACTTCTATCTGAGGTAGGTATTCCTTACCAATAAAAACATAATCCAACCTGATGTAAAGGCTATGTGTGGATGAGAAGTAGGAATAGCCCCTCTCTTCAGGGTGTAACTCTCGCCAGACATCTACGAGATCTAGGCGCTCTAGCATAGCATTTAGTGCTGTGGTGGCCGCTACTGGGCCATGTGAGAAATGTGAGGACCTATCCATCTCTGGGTTGCTTACACAATTGAATACATACCCCCACCCCATCCCAAATAAAAAAGCTACTCCTATACATTAAGTTCAGGTGGGCTGGGATATTGCTGTTGGAGAGTTATGAGTTTATGATGCATATTTCCATATGTTCAATACAACCCCATAGTAACACAAACCTGCCCTCTGGGTCTGACTCTGTCTTGGTTAACCGGAAGGGGAGTTGAGGGCTGATCCAAGTGACTATCCCCCTAGCATATTTGGAGTAGGCAGCCCCAAACCCTTCTCCTCCCCAGTAATCTCGCAACCTAGCCATGGAATCCCCCGTAAGGTGGGTTTCTTGTTGCAAGGCTATACCAACCTTCTTCCTATGTAGCTCTTTAGGGTGTTACATTGGCTTATTCCCAATCGCCCACAAATAACTGAAAAGGATGACAAATGACTCCCTTTACAGTGTTCAGAAACTCCACATCTTGTGGTTTATTATGAGATATTCTGGTGCCCTTTGTGATTACACGTGTTTCGATGACTAAATCATCTTTTTCAAATCAGGGCTATTAGTATTGCATAACATTTTTTATAATTTGATAATTTACACATGTTAAGCACATACCATGATATTCCCATATTAACAACATATGAGTCATTGATTTATCAAGTAAGAACATTCAAGTTAACACATTTTTGAAATTAAAAATACACAAATTAAGTAAGATTAATAAGAATGGCCATTTTAGGATGGGGTGAAGGGTAGGAGTGTTAAGGATTGAAAAAACAATTAGATGAGAAAATAGTAAGTTAAACCACAAAATAACGTAAGGTTACATTTCACTAATACTTTTCAATGGTAATGGTAAATGAACAGGTATTCATGTAATCGTCCATGCACTTCTTGATTTATATATTTTATTTTTTATTATTTATTTTTTCGTTATTATTCTTGATTTACTTTTAATTATTATGGTATCAGGTACTACACACACAGCCTTACCTAGTTGCACTGTTTCCCACTAGTATTCTTAATATCTTGTGAATAATTTCATGGGTTAAATCCCAGATCCATCTACAAAAAACAAAAGGAATTGTTGGGAAGAATGTTCGTCCTGTTTCAGTTCTAGTCTGAACTGAATGTTTCAGTTCTAGTCCCGATAAAGCGCTGAGATTTGTTGGCCTGAAAAAAGTAACCTTAGGCCCAAGAGGCAGGGACCAAGAACTAAAACTCAGGCAACAAGAAGCTGAACTAATTTGCAAATTTCGAGCTGTAGTGAAAGGCCTCAACACAGACAATGAGATGGCATCCTTTTTATGAATGTGTGTGTTTAGGCACTGAGAAGAGCATTGACTGAAAATGTATTTGTTGAACTTGCGGATTGAGCACAAGCATGTTTTAATAATTAGAAAATGTGCAAATGTACAAATTGCTTGGTGTTAACCATGAATACAGACTTGGAGAATATATCAATCCATTTGTATTGAATAATAAAGAATTACCTTCAACTGGAACTGATAAAGTAAGGGATACATGGTATCGGGGAAATTATACATGCTATTAGACAGGTTTTCACACGTTGACAGAAAAGCGTTGACATAAAATCCATTCATAACATATCGCAGAACTGAAATACTGTATTAAACAAGACCGTAATTTTGAGCAGCCCAGGAACATGGCCGAAAGGACTATAGATCATGCGGTCATGCGGTATTAACTAGCTTTAGTAACCTAAAATAAAAAGAAAAGTAACAGGCAACAATTTGGCTAATATTTTCAACAAATGCCAAATTAGTTACTGTACATTGTACATCGGATCACTCTTTGCAACTAAAGAGGTTAATTCAGGATCGGAACCATGGGTAAACATGTGAACTCAGTTTTCCCATTCCAATATGGCCACGGGCAACTACGTTGAAACGAGACTGGGTTGCCAGGCAATCACAACGTAGCATACAATAGTCTGGTGGGGCGACGCCGTAAACACAAGGACATTTTGGCACGGGACGCAGTGAAGGAAAGGTAAGCCCGCTCACGGGGCGGGGCTAGAAATTCAAAAGGGTCTGGTTTATCTCGCACACGTGGGAACACGTGGAACATTTCTGAACAATTACTAAAGTGTGTGCTTAAAACGCAAGAGAACCGAAGCCTGTAAATATAAGGCTCTCAATTTGCTGTGTTTGGGAAGGCCAGCCAACAACAAGGGACAAAAATGCTCATAGAACACTTTTCCAAACATTTATAGTTTTTTTCTCTTTCTTTAGGGGAACTATGAGAATTAAGAAACATGAGCCAGCACAAATTCGGTTAATGTAAACACATAACAGGACGAACATTCTTCCCAACAACAATTCCTTTTGTTTTTTGCAGATGGATCTGGGATTTAACCCATGAAATTATTCACAAAACATTAAGAATACTAGTGGGAAACAGTGCAACTAGGTAAGGCTGTGTGCGTAGTACCTGATACCATAATAATTAAAAGTAAATCAAGAATAATAACGAAAAAATAAAAAATAAAATATATAAATCAAGAAGTGCATGGACCATTACATGGATACCTGTTCATTTACCATTGAAAAGTATTAGTGAAATTTAACCTTATGTTATTTTGTGGTTTAACTTACTATTTTCTCTTTTTTCTCATCTAATTGTTTTTTTCAATCCTTAACACTCCTACCCTTCACCCCTCCCTAAAATGGCCATATTTTATTTGATCTTACTTAATTTGTGCATTTTTGATTTCAAAAATTTGTTGACTTGAATGCTCTTACTTGATAAATCAATGACTCGCATATGTTGATATGGGAATATCATGGTATGTGCTTAACATGTGTAAATTATAAAAATGTTTATGTAATACTAATAGCCCTGATTTGAAAAAGATGATTTAGTCATCGAAACACGTGTAATCACAAAGGGCACCAGAATATCTCATAATAAACCACAAGATGTGGAGTTTCTGAACACTGTAAAGGGAGTCATTTGTCATCCTTTTCAGTTAATTGTGGGTGCTTGGGAATAAGCCAGTGTAACACCCTAAAGAGTTTCATTTTTCAAAACGGAGGAGAGGAACCAAGGACTCCGTTGTTACTTTTCCATGCGACCCTGAAAAGTCACACCAGCAATATAACCAAGGGTGCTGAGGTCCAGCAACAGGACAACCCCACCGAAAGAGTTCCTCGAAAGATATACTATTCTTCCTATGTAGGTAGGATTTCATTCTGTTCCTGTGGAGATAAGTGCCTAGCCCTCGTACATTCCAAGTTATCACCTTGATGTGAGTTGCCATAGTGATTTGAGGGAGGGTTTCAGGGTCACCCGCTCTCTGCCATCGGCACCTCCAATGGTGGTTAAGCAGTGGGGATGTTTCATGGGCCGTACACCTGGCCCCAACCAGTCCACCCCCCCACTCCCCTGCCACCCAGCCACCCCCAGTTCGTTGCATCATCACACAGAGACTCATAACTGATTCAAAGTTCACTCTGGTGAGTGATAAAACAAAACATAACAACGAAGAACTGCCCCCAGCAGTTGCTTCCAACCAGCAACGCTCGGGAGCTCCCGCGCCATCTAGGCCAGTCCAGGTAATTTGACGCGGGTATTGTGCCAGCAGACGGCCTGCTCGGATTCCAATGGGGTGGGTCATAGCAGGCTATGTGTGCGATTCTGTGAGCTCACGTCCTTAATTGCAGTTAATGTTGATGCAGTAGTGGGTGGTCTTAGTGGTTCTGTCTTTTGCACCCGCTCAGTGCAGTCGCTAGTTCCTTTGGAGCTCGTTGTTCTCTCGTCTCATCAGTTCATGTAGCGTGCTCCTCGTCTCCGGCTAGATTATTGTGCTCTAACCACATTTTGGCTGCAGCAGGGGTCTCTAAGAATATCACCTTCCCTTTATAAAGCACCTGGAGGCGTGATGGGTAGAGCAACATATATTTGAGATTGAGTTTCCGGAGCCTCGCCTTCTGTGGTACAAAAGATTTCCTTGCATGCTGCTCTGTGGGGGTGTAATCTGGATACATAACGATCCTGGAGTCGTTTCGCCTAATCTCTCCTCCTTCCCTTGAGAATTTGAGTATCGTTTCCCTGTCGCGAAAGTTTAAGATCTTTGCAATCATTGGGCGCGGGTATGATCTGGGTGAGGGCCGTTTTTGCAGTGATCTATGGGCCTGCTCCACCGAGAATCCTTGAGAGAGCGTCCCGGCCCCAATTTCTTGCTGTAGCATGGTCTCCACAAATTCTGTCGGATTAGATCCTTTCATGCCCCCCGGAATTCCTAGTATTCGGATGTTGCGGAGGGGCGAGCCCGCTGCATCTTCTGGTCGTGCCTCGAGTCGTGCCACCTTCATTTCTAACTCTTGGACCCTAACTTTCAGATCTGAGGTCGTCTCAATGTTGTCCTGCAGACTTGCTTCTGTCATGGTCACTCTTTCGGCCAAGTTGCGAGCGTCCTGGTGCATTAACTGCATGTCAGATTTGACCTCTATTTTCATGTCCATGAATGATCTGAGTGCTGCAATAGCTTGTAGCACTCGTGCGTCCTTCAGATTTTCATCGGAGGAGGGTTCCTTATCGGTGGTGGCCTCGTGTTGTAGTTGCTGTTTGGGCTTGGCCGCTGTAAAGGAGTCCATTATCGTGGGTTTAGGCTTGTTCTTGGAAGGAGACATTTCTATCTGGGTCCCCCAGGTCACTGCGGTGTCATCAGCCTGATACTGTGTTGCCACTGTATGTTGCCTACTGTGGGAGGAGTCTACGTGGTAAGCTAAGTATAAGGGACTATGGCAGATGGGTGGTAGCGTGGGTATGCAAAGTCTGCCCACCAAGCCACAGGTGGGCAGGCAATGAGTCCGGTGGTCCAATTGGGTGTAAACGGGGCTCTCTCAATGTATTAGGTGGCAGTTGCGGCTAGCAGTGGTCCGGGTCTTGTTTTGATGGTGACTTTGCCTGGTTGTTCCCTGCAGGTATCTAGGCAGCGAGGGTAGGCACCCTCTCCCCCAAAGGGGTGCTCTGGGGTGTCTTCAACAAAGGAAACTATTAGTGGTAGCTTCTGTTCTCGTAGATGCCCCAGACTGATTCAGCCCTGTGATGAGACGCCTGCTTAGGCCCTCTTCACCCGTGTAGCAGCAATTAAGAGTCCACCGCATCTGTGGGATCCGCGAGGTGAATTGTTTCGGTGGGGTGGTTTTGAGGGTAGGTTGCGCGATTGTGCCTGGTCATGGCCCAGGTTGGGTGGTGGTTCCCGAAAATGCCAGAGGGGGCCAAAACTCATGTCTGCCTGCCCAGTGTCTGAGCATCCACAGTGTTTTTCATAGCAGTAGGACCGAGTGGCCCAGCAAGGGTGTTTTATATGGCGGGGCTTCCTCACCTGGGGATCAGTGTATGACAGCTGGGGAGCAGTAACACGCTGCGGTGTAGGGGGGGCGCCGAGGCACCACGTACCTTGCTGAGAGTCCTAATAGCCGGCTCGGGTTTCATCAGGCTACAGCTGACTGCTGTCAGCGCTTCCGTTTGTGGACGGGGCCTGCTGTCCCCACGGCTGGATCCGGGGATGCAGGAGTTTGCGGCATCCTCCCCACCCCCACAGAGCTGATGGACTAGGGCTCCGTGGGGAGTGCTGCGCTCTCCATAGCAACACACCCCCTAGCGAAGAGTCCCGAGCGGGTTGGAGGCAGGCAACAGCTTGGACTGGAGCTCGTGTGCAAGCAGCCAGCCGCAGCACCCGGCTTTGGTCAGTGCCAAGTTGCTGGTCACTTGTCTTGTCAGGGTGGTAGAGCGCCCTTGTTGCACGATTACTCCTTCATGGGTTGGGGTGTGGATTCGACCCGTCTCAGAGAACGCAGGTCTCTGCCGATCACTCACGGTCCTGTAGGCGCCAATTTGTCTCGGGTAGGAGGCGCATCCAAAAGGATCAATTCCCCGGCTCCCCGGCTCCGATTCTCGCCCAGATTCACTCCGGATGGAGAAGTGGTTTACGCACTATAGGCTACGTCTGACGTTGAGGGGTTTAAACGTTCAACTCTGCAATAGGATCTGGTAAAGGATCTAGGGCGGGAGCTCATCGGGGCAACCTCCTCACTCCATGCGCGCTGGCCACGCCCGGTATAATAATAATAATAATGACGATGAGGCAGAGGTTTATGCTATGGACTCCCCAGTTCCAAAGGATTCACAGTTACCTGATTACCCAGTGGATAATCAACCCATGTTTAATGACATTTTGGTCAAAGCAGCTGAGCACTTCGGCATTGAGTCTCAAGAGACTCAGCAAGACAAAGATTTTGTCGAACATATTGGGGATGAAGAAGGCTGCCACCCAGTTTATACCCATTTTGAAGTCAGTCCAAAGGAGGATCCAACCTTCTCTGGAAACGCCAAATCAAACAAGGGCAGTTAATCCAAGAATCGAGAAGTTATTCCGCCCGTCCCCATCTGACCCATTATATATGAGAACAGCTTACGCCAGACTCACTGGTGGTAACAACCCGAAAGAGAGCTGGTACACCCTTGGCCTCCTCCGAAGCTCCACCAGACAGAGAGCAAAAAACTCTACACCATGGGTAGGAAGGTGGCTACGTCCGCAGCTTACCAAGCAAGAAACACCAACAATTACTTACTGTTGGCTAGCTATGACTGTACTAAATGCGACAAGGTTACTGCCCTTGCTGATGCTGCTCCTGAACCTCTGAAAACCAAACTTACCCTTGTTGCAGCCGAAGGCAGGGCCACTGCCAGCAGCCTTCTTAAGAACAACCTTGATAAGGCGGATAATGCCAGACGCCTTCTCGCAGAAGGCACTATCCTTAAGTGCCATGCCTGGCTTCGACAATCCGATTTTAAAATAGAGACTCGGGCAACCTTGCGCAATATGCCAATAGTACCTAAAGTGTTATTTGGCAAAGCATTGGAGGATGCTTTAAAGTCGACCAAGGACGATTATGAAACACTGAAGTCCCTTGGTCAAGTCACTAATAAACAGACCGGACAAAGGGGTGGAAACAATTTTCACCGCTTTAGCAGACAAAATCAAAGAGGGTCAGTTACAGCCAAAACCAGAATACATCTGTCATGATCTATGCTTCCAAAAGATCAGGACTTGCCCGACTCCCTTGGAAGCAGACCCATAAACCCGGTTCCGAGTACCAGCCAGTCCCAATTAGGACCTTTTGGACCCTGTCCTGGCGCCAGTGGCACCAGGCTCATAAAGATGCCCAGCGCTGGAAGCGCCGGGCTCATAATGCTTGGGTGGACTTACCTGCAGCAGACCATGCTGCTTACTTACCTGCCAGTTGAACCCCTGATCCTCTTCTGTTTGGGACTACTTTTCCTGTTGGGTGGGGCAGGAGCCACTCCCTAGGTTCAGTACACTGGAACTCTTCTGGAAAGCAGGAACTCTTTTCTTACCTAGGCGTGGCTGTGGAAGGAGACATCTAAGCACTACAGGAGGCTATTTAAACCACACCCGATGGATGAATCTTGCTTTGCGTTATTCTGCATTCTCTGCAGCAGAACGCTCATCGTGTCTTCTGCTTCTGATCCTGGGCCTAAGGGAACAAAGGCTTACCATCCTGGAATCCAGTCTTCAGCAGCACCTGTAAAGACAAAGAAAGAACAGGTTAGCACTACGGTCTTCAGTGGCAGCGCATCTCTTACCTGGTCCATCGGCTGTCACCAACGCCTCGCGCTGCATTCTGGCATCTGAAAGACAAAAGAAGGTGCATTTAAAGACATTGGGCAACTTTATTACTCACGTGCCATTACTCCTTCCCACGCCGAATCCAGTGGGTATTCCAGCACCCTTCATCTTCTCTAAAGCTCCGAACTTGTACCTGCAAGATAAAAGGGACAGTTAGTGCGCATCGTGAAGCAGGCTACACGCGCTTACTTACGTGCTTCCAGGGGCTTCTATTCCTCACGCGGGTTCGATCCTCAACTCTCATCAGCCCGCCATCCGCCATCGCCGGAACCCTGCAAAACAAGAGATATCATTACAAAAGACTTTTAAGACATTTGAAGTGCCCAGAACTTACCGTTTGTGCAGTTAACGACGGACAGCAGTCCTCTGAGGTCAAGAGGCCTGCACCCTTATCCAGTGAAGAAACTGGTTACGGCACCCTGCCCCGAGGCAGATGGAGAGCTCGGCGTTCACTTACCTAAGGTGAGGGCGTTAACCTTTGGGGTTCTACAGGAGAAGAGAAAGGGAAGAGGAGAGAGGCACCCAATAACCCCAGTTCATTAATCCCATATTTTCTATCTGCAGACATCTTACTCTTCAAGTCAGACATACAGTGCACAGAGGTCCAGCCCAAAGAGCCAACCGTGTGTTACACATCACCTTTGAATACGGCATTCACCCAGTCAAGACCGGCGCCTCTGCGAGAATCAGGTGAGCGTTACAACATCTTGGAATTACAACTAAGGACAAGCGTCCCAAGGTTATTCTATAGGCCAACGCTGAGGTCGTGGCCGGGGGAGACCCTCCACCTCTGCCAGTGGAGGAACGCCTCCCAAACAATGACGCCCCGCTGCAGGTCCCCGACCCATGCCTCGCCAGTCGAGGGACGGATTTCTCACTTCACCCACTCATGGGAGGGAATAATCACGGACAAGTGGGTGTTATCGACAATAGCGGGAGTTTATTGTGTGGAGCTCCTAGAATCGCCATCAAACCTCCCCCTATGCCAAAGGAAAACGTCAGAGTAACAACGCATCTTGAGAGGAAGTTGACGCACTACACAGACGCCATCGAGATCGTGCCATCCAACGAGGTAAACAAGGGAATCTATTCAACATACTTCCTTGTAACAAAGAAAGATCTGACAATGCGCCCAGTATTAGACTTGCATCCCTGCGAACAAATATGTAAAGCTACAAACGTTCTGCATGACTACGCTAAAGCGGGGGATACATGGCAACATTGGATATGCGCCCTGAAGACTCTTGCGGTTCAACGTAGTGAACCAGCACTACCAATTCAAGGTGCTACCCTTCGGAATAGCCTCGGCTCCAAGGGTATTCACCAAAGTACTGGCGGTGATGGCAGCGCAGTCCCAGTGTACCCCTACCTGGACGACTGGCTAATCACAGGAGAAACTCCCCATCTTTGCAAACTAAACACTCAAAGAGCCATAAATCTTCTCCATCAATTGGGCTTCTCGATAAACGAGAAGTCAAGTCTTGTACCACGTACATCGAAACATTTCCTAGGAGCTGTATTAGATACCCAAACAGGCTTATCCTTTCCGTCCAATTGAAAGAGTGCTAAACATGCTTCGCCAAATAAACCAGAATCAAGCCGGTCTCCAGATAAGCGTACGCAAAGCAATGCGATTACTAGGCATGATGGCATTGTGCATTTATCTAGTCCCACTTGCACGTCTGCGCATGCGACCAATGCAGGAGTGGTTGGAGAAGAACAAGTTACTTTCTTACCTGGTAACTTTCTTGTGATGGGATGTTCCAACGTATTCCACATCTATGACAGGTAATCACAACAGCTATGCTGCTTCGGAAAAATCTTCGACTCCTGCGTCGATGACGTCGATGCGCTGTCATCGGGGGCCTCCGTCGAGCCGACGTCACCGGATGTTATAAGTAGGACACATGACGCCCATAGCCTCAGTTGTAGTTTTTTCCCAGAACATGTGGCACCAATCTTCTGCCAGAATGACTACAAAAAGCCTTGCGGAAACAAAAGCTGCAATCGCATAAGAAATTCTGTAGTGGGGCAGGGAGGGAGTGATGTGGAATACGTCATCGGAACATCCCATCGAGCACTTACTCTATCAGAATTGTCCCTGGACCTAGTATGATAGCAACCTCGTCTGTCGCTCCTCTATCCCCTTAGTGTCCCTCCCTCCAGCACTATCTGAAACGTTGTCACGCCTAGTACGATAGTCGCTTGTTTTGTTCCTCCCCTCCCTTTCTGCACCCCTCTCCCTCACCTTTTGTTTTCCTCCGGCTCTACCAGAAATGTCGTCAGGCCTAGTATGGTAGTCGCCGGTCTGTTTCCATTTCCTTCCCACTCTCCCCCTCCCTATCTATGTCTTAGCACTTGTACTATCTGAAATGTTGTCAGGCCGAGTAAGATAGTTAATTTCACATCCTTACTGTTAATGGCCTGTAAGAATGTCGTATTTTCCCTTGTTCCCTCCCTTGCCTTGAAGCGCTTTGAAACCCATTGTGTATAGGCTCTATATAAATTACCATATCATATCGAAAGAACGTTACCAGGTAAGAAAGAAACTTGTTCTTCGAAGGGATTGGTTCCTCTGACGTATTCCACATCTATGACAGACTCCCAAAGCAGTACCAACGTAAGGAGGTGGGAAAGAATTTAGAATTTTAGAATGCCTAATTAAATTGCAGAATAGAGGACCGCCTTGCCAAAGGCGAGATCGTGCCCATGGATAGAATCCAAGGAGTAGTGTTTGACAAAAGTATGAACAGAGGCCCATGTGGCCGCTTCACAAATGTTACGAATGGGAACACCCTTCTGCAGGGCAGTAGAGGAAGCCACACCCCTAGCAGAATGGGCCCGTAAGCCTACCAGAGGGTCCTTACCCGCCATGCGGTAGCATTCAGAAATTGTCAAGATAATCCATCTAGACAGTGTCTATTTAGGAACAGCTTGTCCCAAACGCCTTCCAGCGTATCCAATAAAGAGATGATCGTCTACTCTGACCCGGGACATGCGTGAGATGTAGAAACTTAAAGCTCTTCTAGGATCCAACCTATGGAGCCTCTCCTCTTCCTTACCAGGATGCGGAGGAGGATAGAACGCCGGAAGAACAACCTTCTGGCATAAATGAAATTCCGACCCAACTTTCAGAAGAAAAGGACAAACCCTAAGGACAACCTTGTCCTTGTGGAGCACCGTGAAGGGTGGCTTAATGGGAAGTGTCTGCAACTCACTCACTCACTCTGCGAGCGGAAGTGACCGCAACTAAAAATACAGTTTTCCAAGTCAACAGTCTCAAAGGGCAAGAATGTAAAGGCTCAAACGGCGCTCCCATGAGGAATTTTAGAACCAGGTTCAAATCCCAACCGGGCACCTGGAAAGGTGACGGTGGGAACACATTAGTGAGCCCTTTGAGAAACTGGGAAATCAAAGGAATCTTAAAATAGCACTCCTCAGACGAGCACTTAAATATGGACAGTGCCGCCAGGTAACCCTTAATGGTACCCACTTGCAGGCCCTTGTGGGCTAAAGAAAGCAAAAAAGACAGAACCACAGGAATGGCACATGAAAAAGGATCTATATTCTTAACCCTGCACCAGTCGCAGAACTTTCTCCAACGGCAACGGTACAGGGACTTAGTTGCGGGCCTTCTGGCCAAAAGCAACACCTCCATCACGTCTTCAGGAAGGTCCCAATCCTTATACCTCAACCTTTCAGAAGCCAAGTATGAAGGTTGAGGGACTTGACCTCTGGATGGAGAACCTGACCCCTCTCCCGTGAGTGCAGATCGTCTCGGTAGGGAAGACGGCGTGGAGGGCAGGTGGACATGTTGAGAAGGTCCGGGTACCACGTTCTCTGTGGCCATGCCGGAGCAATGAGGATCATCCAGGAACCTAACCTCTGCAGCACTTGCGGAATGACGGGGACTGGAGGAAACGCGTACATCAGTGGGAAGGACCACTCCACTACGAACAGGTCCCCTAAGGCTCCTCTTGGAGGAAATTCCCACAAGCAGAATCTTTTGCACTTCCGGTTGGCACTGGTGGCAAAGAGATCCACTTGTGGGGTCCCCAAAGGGCGAAGATCTCCAGGAGAATCTTCTGAGCCAGCTCCCACTTTGAGAGACCATGCTCTGCCTGCTCAGTGCATCCGCCGCCACGTCTTCGTCTCCAGCCAGATGAACTGTCGAGATTGAAATTTCCTGCTGGATGGCCCAGAACCAGAGCTGCATCGCCTCTCTGCACAGAGGGAGAGACCCTGCCCCCCCCCTTTCTGTTGAAGTAGTGCATGTGTTGTCCGTCAGAATCAGGACATTCTTCCCTGCACAGACGGCAGAAAACCTACAGGGCGAGCCTGATGGCTCTCAGCTCCAATAGATTGATATGGAGTCTGGACTCCGACGGAGACCAACAACCGCTGACTGTCAACTTGTTGGCATGAGCTCCTGATCCCGTGAGGGACACGTCCATCACGATCGTTCCCTCCGGCCAGGGTAGCCAAAATGGAGCCCCCTTCATCAGATTGCCTTCGACGGCCCACCACAGAAGATCCTGGGCGACCGAGGGCGGCACCCGAACGGGGTCTGACATCCTGCCAGAGGACTGCGACCACTGGAGCTTGAGAGCCAATTGCAGAAATCTCATCCGCAACCTGGCCTCTGGCACCAGAAGAATGCAGGATGCCATGAGGCAGAGCAACCTCAAGAACTCTAATGCTAGGAGACTCTGGGCATGTTGTGCACCATCTGCAGAATGTGATGAGCCCTCACCCGGGTGGAGGCGAAAAGTGTCCCAGGGATGTGTCGAGCACTGCTCCGATGTACTGGAGCCTCTGGGTAGGTGTCAAGTGTGAGTTCTTTAATTTGAGGGAGAAGCCCAGCTTGTGAAGGGAGTGGCAGGTGACTGACATATCCAGGACTTGCTCGGGAGAGTGCGCCCTGATCAACCAATCGTCCAGGTAGGGGTAGACGTGAATCCCCCCCCAGCCCCTGAGATACGCTGCCACCACCACGATGAGCTTGGTGAAGACCCTCTGGGCGGAGGTCAATCCTAACGGCAGGACCTGAAACTGAAAATGCGAGTCGCAAGCCGCGAACCTCAGGTACTACTTGTGCTGGGGATGAATCGGCACATGAAAGTAAGCCTCCTTGAGGTCTAGAGACGCCAGCCAGTCCTGAAGTTGAAGGGCATGGAGGACTTGGGAAAGAGTAACCATCTTGAACTTGTCTTTCCTGAGGAGCTTGTTCAAACCACGCAAGTCCATGATGGGTCTCAATCCCCCGTCTTTTTTTGGGATAAAAAAATATGGGGAAAACCAACCCTTTCTCTCCGCTACAGGCACCAGTTCTATAGGGCCTTTCTCCAGCAGGGATTTGATTTCCTGCACAAGGAGCGGATCCGGACTCTTCAAAGAGAAATTCCCTGGTGGATTGTCGTGAGGCCTCTGCCGGAAAGGAAGACAGTAGCCGTGGCTATGATCTCCAGAACCCACACATATGAAGTAATGGCCTCATGACTGAGCTGAAGCGACTGCGGCAGTGCCTGAGGGCAAAGAGCCTGAGCGGCCTTGGCACCTCAAGTACCTTGCTTTCCACCTCTGGCACTCCTACGGTGGTCCCTTTGACTTGCAGCTACCCTCGATCTACCAAAGGAAGAGAAGTATTGAAAGGAGCCTCCCCTCCATTGCTGTCCCGTAGGATAAAAAGGCAGAGGTTGGCGAACTGCAGCGCTCAACGACTTCGCTGCAGCTTTGGAGGTCTGCAACCTCTCAAGGCTCTCATCAGCCTTGCTGCCAAAAAGATGTTCACCATCAAAGGGCATGTTGAGAAGCTGGGCTTGTACGTCGGGAGCAAACCCCGACTTCCGCAACCACGCTGCGCATTACGGTGCTCACTGCCATGGACTGGCTGTCTCAATCTGCCATGTCCAGACCCGACTGAACGGATTCACACATGGCATCCTTGCCATCCTGAATGAGAGCAAGAAAACCATCCCGTTCCTCCCCTTCGGGAATATGTTCAGCCGCCAAAGACGCACAATTCCACATAGTGTGAGTGAAACGTGCTAAGGCACACACAGAGTTGGCGGCCTGAAAAGCCATACCCCATGAAGAAAACCCTTTCTTCGCTCAGCCATCAAAACGCTTGTCGTCCCCATCAGGAGGGATTGTAGGGTACGACGCCTGCTTTGCTAGGGCCGTAGCCGCCTGCACCACCAAACTCTCTGGAGTGGGGTGCTTAGTCAAGTAGCAGGGGTCGGTACTAGCTGGATGGTATTTTTTCGGCAAAGACTTGCTCACTGCCGGGAGACTCTCCGGAGCAGTCCAAGCCACCGCCACCCTTCTCTGTAAAGCCATATGAAATGGCAGCACCGGGTCAGTGTGTGGACCTTGGTCAAGGATATCCGTCGGGTCATCCTGCAGAAAATCCACTGGTGGCGTAGACCACCCCAAGTACTCAGTCACCCTCGACATGAGTTGCCTGTACGAAGATTCAGCATGCGTACCAGGTTAAAGCTTGCCAAACTCAACCTCCGGGGAGGTATCAAGACCACTGGCGTTGTGCAAAGACTGACGCAGGTTTTCCAACTGGCTATGACCAGATAACAGGTCATCAGGAACCTCATCAGGAACCAAACCTTCCTCAGACCCTTCCTCCACCTCAGAAATATAATCCAGAGGCTGGAACAAATCCCTGGAAGAGGGCACAGAAAAAGGCTCAAATACAGGCCTTACTGACTTCTTCAGGGCCTTCCTCGGAGTTTCCACCGACACATGGGGTACCTCCGGTAAAGCCTCCACAAAAGGCGTCGACGAATTCGACGTGGTGCGATGGCTTCGACACAGGCCTCGAGGGCAGAGCCCCGAGCGTGTCCTTAGACGGCCTCGGTGCCGATGGCGTCGATGACTTCCTCTGAGGCAGAGCTCCGAGAGAGTCCCTCGACGGACTTGGTGCCGATGGCATTGACGTCTTCTTAGATGACCTCACAGGATCCACCGGTCTCGTGGGCGTAGAAGACCGGGACCTGGAGCGGGCATGGCTCGAGCGATCCACCTTGTCCTATCGGGAACTCGAAGGCTCCCGATGATCACGCCGACCGCCCAATCCCAAAGGCGTGCGAGCAGTGGCCCTAGCATGTTGCCTGCCGGCTTCTTTTGAAGGCGCAGACGGAACGGAGCCCTGCGATTGGAAAATCGCCATCATCTCCGTACGAATTGCATCCCATTCCGCAGGAGAAGAATGCTTGTTGGGACAAGCAACCCGCCGACAGGCGGAGTCCTCGGACGGGGAAGGCGACCAGTGACGGTGCTTCTGCGAGTGCTTCGAAGAGGCAGAGGAATGGCAGGACCCACTCCGGGAACAAGACCCCCTGGACTTAGGCCGATGATGCGTAGTCTCCTCTCGAATTGTCGGTCTAAAGCCCAGCGGATTTCGACTTTCGGGCTTGGACACCCTACCGACAGAAAGCTTCTTCCGCTCCCGCAAGGCCTTCGATGTTAACGACTGGCAATCGTCGCACTCATCCGTGGCATGGTCCTCACCGAGGTACCAGACGCAGGTGTCGTGCGGGTCCGTCAGCGACATCTTGGAACCGCAGTCCCGACACTTCTTGAAACCCGGCCGCATGGTAGAAGAAGACATGATATCTTCACAAACAAGTTTGAAGAACCGATAGAAGTACTCAGAAGAACCGAGGTGTGCTGAGATCTCCGAAGCAAACACGTTGGTGGAAAAAAACGGAACTGAGGCTACGGGCGTCGTGCGTCCTACTTATAACATCGGTGACGTTGGCTCAACGGAGTCCCTGGACGACAGCGTATCGACCTCATCGACGCAGGACGCAGATGCCAAAAATGTTCTGAAGCCGCACAGTTGTGGTGGTTACCTGTCATAGATGTGGAATACGTCGGAGGAACCAATCCCTTCTAAACCATGGTCTCGGGCAAGTGGGACGATCTAGTGGTCGTTTCGCCAACACTGGTACAAAACCTATGCAGGTGGTCGAACGAAAATCTGTTAAAGGGAAAACCCTTCCATGATCCGGAGGCGCAAGCAGTTGTCGCAACATAAACATCGCTACACTGTCTATGGCCGCCTCGTATCACATTTCAAAGGCACACAGTTCGAGGGGATTGGGTCCTCCGACGTATTCCATATCTATGACATGTAATCACCACAGCTGTGCTGCGTCGGAAACTTTTTTCGGCGTCCTGCGTCGATGACGTCGATGCGCCGTCGTCGAGGACCTCCTCCGACGTCATCCGATGTGATAAGTAGGACGCACGACGCCGGTAGCCTCAGTTACGTTTTTTCCGCGAACGTGTTGCTTCGTGAATCTCGGTTAACGCCTCGACTCTTTGGAGTTCTGTTCTTCTCGGTTCTTCGAACCTGTTCGTTTTGTGAAAATCCTTTGTGTGAAGATGTCTTCTACTTCGTCTTCGACCCCGTGTCCGGCTTTCAAGAAGTGTGGGGAGTGTGGGTCCAAGATGTTGGTGACGGACTCGCACGACTCCTGCCTCTGGTGCCTCGGGGAGGCCCACGACACGGATGACTGTATCGACTGCCAGTCGCTCACATCCAAAGCCTTACGCGAACGTAAGAAGAAGTTGTCGGTAGGTCGGGTGTCCAAGCCCCGGAAGTCGAAGTCTGCGGGGCTTTCGACGGATGATTCGAGGGGTGACTCTCCGCGTCATCGTCGGAAGTCTCGTGGGTCTCCTTCTAGGAGTCGGTCTTGCCACTCCTCAGCCTCTTCGAGGCATTCTCGGAAGTGCCGACACCGGTCGTCTTCCAGGTCCTCTTCGGAGGACTCTGCCCGGCACGTCGCTTACCCCACCAGACGTGCGACGCCAGAGGAATGGGCTTCCTTCGGGAAGAAAATGCTGGCGATTCTTGAGTCGCAGGGTACTAAGCCGTCCGCGCCCCCGAGTGGGGTCGGTCGTGAGAGGTCGTGAGACACCACTCGCAAGAGTGGTCGGCACGAGTCACGGGAGAGGTCCCGCTCGGACAAGGAGACTCGTTCTCGACATACCCGTTCGAGACAGTGTGCACCTGTGAGGTCTTCGAGGAAGACATCGACGTCTGAGACGTCGAGGGCGTCGACAGGCTTTCTCGAGGCTCCGGCTCTGAGGAAGTCGTCGAAGCCGTCGACGCTCAGGTTGTCGAGGGACACGCTCGGGGCTCCGGCTTCGAGGGCTGAGTCGACGCCGCCGATGCTGGTGGCGCTGCATCTGACGTCGACGCCGATCCTCTCGGCGCCGATGCCTGTTCTCTCGGCGCCGATGCCTGTTCTCTCGGCGCCGATTCGCTTGACGCCTTTCGTGTCGGAGGTACCCCGTGGCACGGGGGAACCCCCTAGGAAGGCTCTGGTTAAGAGCAAGCACTCTCGGGTGCCTTCTTTTCGCCACCTGGAATATATTTCAGAGGCGGATGAGGATTCTGATGGCCTGGTTCCTAGTCAGGTTCCAGATGAAATTGTCTCGGGCCATAGTCAGTTCGACGATTTGAGGCAGTCACTGCATGATGCCAGTGGACTGGACACTTCTCCGGAGGTGGAGTTTTGTAGGCCTGAGCCTGGCTCTCATGCCGATTCCTCGTACCGGCGCCTTATGGCTAGGGTTTCTGAGTACTTGGGATGGTCTGCTCCCCCAGGGGAGTTTGTGCAGGATGATCTGACGGACATCCTTGATGTTGGTCCCCCAACTGACCCGGTACTGCCATTCCATATGTATTTACAGAGAAGGGTGGCGGCGGCTTGGACTGCTCCGGAGAGTCTCCCGGCGGTGGGCAGATCCTTGTCGCGAAAATACCGTCCAGCCAGTAGCGCCCCCTGCTACTTGACCAGGCACCCCACTCCGGAGAGTTTGGTGGTACAGGCAGCCACGGCCCCAGCAAAGCAGGCGTCGTACCCTACCATCCCTCCTGATAGGGACGACAAACGTTTTGATGGCTGGCCGAAGAAAGTGTTTTCTTCTGGTGGTATGGCGCTTCAGGCGGCCAACTCCATTTCTGCCTTGTCTCGTTTCACACACACTCTGTGGAACTGTGTTGCATTAGCGGCTGAACATATTCCCGAAGGGGACGAACGGGATGGTTTCCGTGCTATGGTCCAGGATGGTAAGGATGCCATGTGTGAGTCCGTTCAGTCGGGTTTGGACTTAGCTGAATGCGTCAGTAGGTCCATGGTGGCGAGCACCGTGATACGCAGGTTTGCGTGGTTGCGGAAGTCGGGGTTTGCTCCTGATGTGCAGTCCAGGCTCCTCAACATGCCCTTTGACGGTGAACACCTTTTTGGCAGCAAGGCTGACAAGAGCCTTGAGAGGTTGCAGACCTCAAAAGCTGCAGCAAAGTCGTTGGGCACTGCAGTTCGCCAACCTCCGCCTTTTCGTCCTAGGGGACAGCAGTGGAGGGGTGGTTCCTTTCGCTATTACTCGTCCTTCAGTAAAGCGAGAGGAGCTGGCAGTCAAAGAGGCCAACGCAGGGGTACCAGAGGTGGACGACCGGGTACCCGTGGTGCCAAGGCCGCTCGGGCAGTTGCCTCTTTGTCCTCCGGTAACGCCGCAGCCGCTCACACTCAGTCATGAGGCCATGTCCCATGGTTCGCCGGTTGGGGGAAGGCTGGCGCAGCATCTTGTAGAGTGGCAAGCCATTACTTCAGATGTGTGGGTTCTGGAGATCATAACCCACGGCTACTGTCTTCCCTTTCGGCACAGGCCTCGCAACAATCCACCGGGGAACCTCTCTTTGCAGAGTCCGGATCCGCTCCTTGCACAGGAAATTCAAGCCCTGCTGGAGAAAGGCGCCATAGAACTGGTGCCTGTAGCGGAGAGGAACAAGGGATGGTATTCCCCTTATTTTTTGATTTCGAAGAAAGACGGGGGATTGAGACCCATCATGGACTTGCGCGGTTTGAACAAACTCCTCAGGAAGGACAAGTTCAAGATGGTTACTCTCTCTCAAGTCCTCCAGGCCCTTCAGCTTCAAGACTGGTTGGTGTCTCTCGACCTCAAGGATGCTTACTTCCATGTGCCGATCCATCCCAAGCACAAGAAGTACCTGAGGTTTGCGGTTGGCGACTCGCACTTTCAATTTCGGGTCCTGCCGTTCGGATTGACCTCCGCCCCGAGGGTTTTCACCAAGCTTAAGGTGGTGGTGGTAGCAGCGCATCTCAGGCAAGGGGGGATTCACGTCTACCCCTACCTGGACAATTGGTTGATCAGCAGGAGCTCTCCCGAGCAAGTCCTGGATCATCTGTCCGTCACCTGCCACTCCCTTCACAGGCTGGGCTTCTCCCTCAATTTAAAGAAGTCCCATTTGACGCCAACACAGCGGCTCCAGTACATCGGAGCAGTGCTCGACACTTCCCTGGGGCAGTGTTTTCCTCCCCAGGTGAGGGCTCTTCACATTCAGCAGATGGTGCACAAGTTTCAACATGCCCAGACGCTCCCAGCGTTCGAGTTCTTGAGGTTGCTCGGCCTCATGGCATCCTGCATTCTTCTGGTGCCAGAGGCTCGCCTGCGGATGAGATCTTTGCAGTGGGCATTCAAGACGCAATGGTCGCAGTCCTCCGGCAGGATGTCGGACCCGGTTCAGGTGCCGCCCTCGGTCGCCCGGGACCTTCTGTGGTGGGCCGTCGAAGGCAACTTGATGAAGGGGGCTCCATTTTGGCTTCCCTGGCCGGAGGTGACGATCGTGACGGATGCATCCCTCACGGGATGGGGAGCTCATGCCAACAGGCTGACAGTCAGCGGTCGTTGGTCTCCGTCGGAGTCCAGACTCCATATCAATCTGTTGGAGCTGAGGGCCGTCAGGCTAGCCCTGAAGGCTTTTCTGCCGACTGTGCGAGGAAAGAGTGTCCTGATCCTGACGGACAGCACAGTGGCCATGCACTACCTCAACAAAAAGGGGGGGGGGGCAGGGTCACTTCCTCTGTGCAGGGAGGCGATGCAGCTCGAGTTCTGGGCCATCCAGCAGGAAGTTTCGATCTCGGCAGTTCATCTGGCCGGAGACGAAAACGTGACGGAGGACGCTCTGAGCAGGCAGAGCGCGATCTCTCACGAGTGGGAGTTGGCTCAGGAGATTCTCCTGGAGATCTTCGCCCTTTGGGGGACCCCTCAAGTGGATCTCTTCGCCTCCAGTGTCAACCGGAAGCGCGAAAGGTTTTGCTCAGGGGAATTTCCTCCAAAAGGAGCCTTAGATGACGTGTTTGTGGTGGAGTGGTCATTCCCGCTGCTGTACGCGTTTCCTCCAGGCCCCGACATCCCGCAAGTGCTGCAGAGGTTACGGAAGTTCGGTTCCCGGATGATCCTCATTGCTCCGGCGTGGGCTCGGAGGACGTGGTACCCAGACCTTCTCGACTTGTCCATCTGCCCTCCACGTCGTCTTCCCTACCGAGACGATCTGCTCTCACGGGAGGGGGGGTCAGGTTCTCCATCCACAGGTCAGATCCCTCAACCTTCACGCTTGGCTTCTGAAAGGTTGAGGTATGAGGATTGGGACCCCCCTGACGACGTGATTGAGGTGTTGCTATCGGCCCGAAGGCCAGCAACAAAGTCTCTGTACCGTTGCTGTTGGCGTAAGTTCTGCGACCAGTGCAGAGTTCAGAATGTGGATCCTTTTGCATGTGACATCCCCATGGTTCTGTCCTTTTTATTTTGTTTGGCCCACAGGGGCTTGCAAGTAGGTACTATTAAAGGTTACCTGGCGGCGCTGTCCATCTTTAAGCGCTCGTCTGAAGTGTTCTTACTTTAAAATCCCTTTACTTTCACAGTTTCTGAAAGGGCTCACTAATGTGTTTCCTCCGTCACCTTTCCTGGTGCCCGGTTGGGATTTAAACCTTGTTCTTAAGTGTCTTATGGGTGCTCTGTTTGAGCCTTTACATTCTTGCCCTTTGAGGCTGTTAACTCTGAAAACTGTGTTTTTAGTTGCGGTTACTTCCGCTCGAGTGAGTTACAGGCACTTTCAGTTAAGCCACCCTTCACTGTATTTCACAAGGACAGGGTTGTCCTTAGAGTTCGTCCTTCTTTTCTTCCGAAGGTAGTGATGGAATTTCATTTGGCCCAGAAGGTTGTTCTTCCGGCATTCTATCCTGCTCCACATCCTGGTAAGGAAGAGGAGAGGCTCCATAGGCTTGATCCTAGGAGAGCTTTAAGCTTTTGTTTCACGCATGTCCCGGGTCAGAGTGGACGATCAACTCTTTATTGGTTACGCTGGAAAGCGTTTGGGGCAAGCTGTGACGAAACACACTTTGTCTCGCTGGATTATTTTAGCCATCTCGGAGTGTTACCGCTTGGCGGGTAAGGACCCACCGGCTGGCTTGCAGGCCCATTCTACTAGGGGTGTGGCTGCATCTACTGCCCTGCAGAGGGGTGTTCCTATTCGCAACATCTGTGATGCAGCCACCTGGGCTTCAGTACATACATTTGTACGTCACTATTCCCTCGATTCCACCCGAGGACAGGATCTGGCCTTTGGCAAGGTGCTCCTTTGTTCTGCTATTTGATTGGCTATTCTAAATTTTGATTCTAAATTCTTTCCCTCCTCCTTGCTCTGGTACTGCTTTGGGAGTCTGTCATAGATATGGAATACGTCGGAGGACCCAATCCCCTCAAAGAACAAGTTACTTTCTTACCTGGTAACGTTCTTTCGATGGGATGGTCCGACGACGTATTCCATATCGCTCCCGCCCTGCCTTCCCCGTTGCAGAATTTCTTTTGCGATTGCAGCTTACGTTCCGGAAGGCTTTGTGTCTGACTGGCAGTTGACTAATGTCACACGTTCTGGGGGAAAAACCTACAACTGAGGCTACGGGCGTCGTGCGTCCTACTTATCACATCGGATGACGTCGGACATCGGAGGAGGTCCTCGACGATGGCGCATCAACGTCATCGACGCAGGATGCAGACGCCGAAAAAAGTTTCCGAAGCAGCACACCTGTGGTGATTACATGTCATAGATATGGAATACGTCGTCGGACCATCCCATCGAAAGAAAGTTACCAGGTAAGAAAGTTTCTTCTTCTTCTAAGGCAGTTGCCTGTCCATGCCTGCCCAAAACCGTTCGGACCGTCGGCCAGGACCCCTGCATCTGAAAACCTATGCTCGCCCAACTGTAAGTACTTTTCACCCTTCGGCCCCAGCAAAGAGACTACCCCTCAACGATTTTATTACAGTATGCCCTGCTATATGCTAACCAGAGCACCCACTCCTCGGCCAAGTTATGCACTGAACAACCTCCCCATGACCCGTACTCTCCAATCCTCTCACAAGCTGTATCGACACGGACACCGGTTCCCGTGTTCAGTACGGTTTACCACAAACTATATATCCTGCTCATTACTGTGATTGGTTTAGATACCAAATGCAACAAGTATATCAAAGAAAGTAGTGATTTCTTGTACGGCAGAAGTCTCAGCATGTGTTTAGAGTTCCGTTGATTGTGTCTTAGTAACATGATTTTTGTACCTGACTTCATCTCTGTATTAGCCTAGTCTGCCAAGTCACTGTTTCTGCACTAGCCTACTTGCTATCCTCATTGCCTCTAACCAGCCTATGCTACTATCCCTTTACTGCCTCTACTAGCATTAGCACAGATTACTGTATTAGCCAAGTCCATCAAATTA
Source organism: Ambystoma mexicanum (assembly GCF_040938575.1). Classification (NCBI taxonomy): domain Eukaryota; kingdom Metazoa; phylum Chordata; class Amphibia; order Caudata; family Ambystomatidae; genus Ambystoma; species Ambystoma mexicanum. Next base: position 1,185,762,250 of record NC_090922.1, read on the forward strand.
CTGTTTATGCACTAGCCATTGTATTCCTATTGCTCTTGAGCTAGCCTTCCACGCTAGCCGTATTGTTTTGAACTATGAACAGCTATATTAGCCTAATGTTATCAACACTGGAATGATCTCTACGACACACATTCCACTCTACCAACACATCCAATAGATAGGTGACACACCATGATCAGCTTACTCTGTATCATTCCACTTATACTTACCTCCATATGGCCTGAAATTAGACTATCTAACCACACCAAGATGGAGCACCTTAGGGACCCAAGCCCTTACACCACCACCACCACCACCACCACCACCCACCTTGCGAGTCCGCCCACGCTATTCCTACCAGCGCTCAATCCCACTATTTGGGACTACAGAATCAAGCCCACCTCATTTATACCCACACTACACCTATTCACCTCCACCACAAGACATGGCACACTCATCTTGCATGGCACGCCTAATGGGCCCACTGCTACTAAGACTCCTCACCTTCAAGCTGGTACACCGACCACTAACCCTGACAAAACAGGGCGCTATAATAGACTAGGTAGTAGATTACATATGAACCTGCATTCACTAGCCAAACACAACTCGAAGACCACCCACAAACTACACTCAAATTTCACCAATGACAAACTTGCACGCAAAAAAAACCACACTATCGCAACAAATAGCCTAGTTGACATTTAGTCCTAGCCTGACCCAGAGGGGCATACAGAAACAGTCTATAAAAGGGGCACTACTAAAAGCCAGGTCCCTCATTGCCCACGCAACTGAGATCGCCAACATTATACTGAATAACAACCTTGACTTCCTTGCTGGGACAGAAACTTGGCTGCACGACGCAGCGGGCCCATCCATAACCCTAGCTGTCCCCAACAATGAATCCATCCTCAGAGCTGACGGACCTAATGCTCGAGGAGGAGGAACCGCTATTATATTCAAATCTACCCTTAACATGAGACCAGCTACCTCTTGTCCCTTAGCATCTTGTGAACTTCTTTCAGTTAAGCTCCAAACATTGCCTAAAAATACCATTACCATCCACCTAATCTACAGGCCTCCAGGTCCTCTAGGGTCCTTCGAAGAAGACATCACGTTACTAGCTGCCGACACCTGCAAACACACGGCGCAAAACATTATCCTAGGTGATTTCAACCTCGGCTACAATGACATCAATGACCCACACGCCAACTATCTAGCTAATGTACTATCTGAACAAGGCTTCACACAATAAGTACCAAACCCACCCATGAGAAGGGCAAGATACTTGACTGGGTAGCAGACCTTAATTGCAATATCACCCTAAAGGACTCCACGCCACTCATGTGGTCCGACCATTACCTCATTTCCTTTGAAATGAATGTCAATAATCATGAGTTGAAAAAGCCCACCATGGCACCACCCTGTTTCACTAGGAACAAAAGTAAGATCACAGCGGAGACTATAATACCTTTGGTAGTCCCCATACTCTATGCATTACCTGCCATTAATGACCCCAATCTGCTGGTCGACATTTACGACTCCATTACCAAAGCCATAGACACTATTGCCCCATTAAAACTGCGTAAAAGTAATCCTAGAGCACATTTGAACTCATGGTTCACTCCTGAACCTAAAGTACTACGCACAGAAAAAAGAAAATTGGAAACACTCTGGAAATCAAACCCCTCCCCTGAAAATAAAACCAACCTAACCATTATCACTGCCACTTACAAAAATTAGATAATCCGTCCCTAAAGAGAAACCTTCAATAACAGAATAAGCTAAGCAGGATCTAGTACTTAAGAATTATTTAACATTCTAAGAGAGCTAGAAAACCCCAACCCACCTGCAGATACGTGCACTAAGGATAAACCCTGGTGCACTAGCATACAAAAGGCTCCCTAACAAAATTAACAGGCACCAAACCAAAATAGCCGAAAAAGACTCCAATTTACCACAGGCAATCTAACTAATCCAACGCCACCCTCCACTGCATACCTCAATTCAGACTTCAAATTTAATAAGATATCCATACCTGAAGTTCAAAAAATTATAGCATTTCTAAAACCTACCTGTAAAAGCGACAGCTGCCCTGCTCAGATCATAAAAGATGCAGCTAGAGATCTAGCCCCCTTCATCACCAAACTAATAAAGTCCTCCTTTGCCAGTAACTCCTTTGTAGTCCCAAGTAACCTGAAACAGTCCTGGGTTTTCCCATTACTCAAGCAACAGACATCAGACCTGGCTATACCTACCAACTATAGACCGATCACTAATGTCCCCTTCTTATTGAAAATCTTGGACAGAGTTGCATACCTGCAAATTCAAGATGATCTTGAAACTAATCAACTACTCAGAACACGTCAATCTGGCTTCAGACCTCAGCACAGAACAGAAACTGCCCTTGTCGACCGCAAAAGCCAGATTGACGAGTTAAAAGACAAAGTTGCCATTCGACCATTAGACCTATCGGCTGCCTTTGATCTGGTAGACCATAAAATATTATGTGATCACCGAACATCGGCAGCACACTTCTCCAACTCCGCAGACACATGGATCCAATCCTTCCTTGCGAACAGAACAATGCGTGTCTTTTCACCTACTGCTGCAGCTGCCCCAAGCCCCATCACTTGCGGAGTCCCACAAGGCTCCTGCGTATCGCCCAGTTTGTACAATATTTTTACAAAGCCACTATTCAACAAACTGGACCGTCTGGGTGTCACTTACACTAATTACGCAGATGACAGATACTTCTATCACTATCAGGCATCTATGACACAGATGTCTGCCGGATAAACGAAGTCTACACCATCATTCAGGCATGGATGGCCACATATGGCCTCCTCCTGAATGATGATAATACTGAGTTGCTCTTAGTCGGCTCAGCCAACAACCTCCTAAAACTTAGCCCCAACTACACAAGTATTGATGGGAATAATATACCTATCGCCAAATAACGTAAAAACTTTAGGTTTTTATCTCGATGCCTACTCTAATCTTACCAAACAGGTAAACCTGACCGCTTCCGCCACTGCCTATACCGGCAAGCTGATCAGGGCAAGCAGACCCCTACTGTCCTTCAACAGTTGCTTCATACTGGCTAGAGCACTCAACAATTCCAAACTGGACTATTGTAATGGCCTATGATTAGGCACCAACAAATCTATAACAAATTGCAGATTCCGCAAAGCAATGTGCTTAGAGCAGCATTAAACATCTCTAGAAATTAGCATATCTGAATGAGAAAGCTCCACAAATGGCTTTCAATACAAGAGAAAATGGACTTAAAAACTATCTGCCTTGCACACAAAGCACTCAACCACCAAGTCCCACCATATCTCATTGACAGATTCACATGGAAACTGTCATCCAGATCCACAAGATCTTCTAATACCTCCTGTCTGGTGGTGCCCAGATACAACCTTAAAAGTTCTAGCTGCACAGCTATGTAACTCGCTCCCGCAGGACATCAAAATTATCCAAACGTTTGCAATATTTCGAAGTCATGTTATCACATGGCTACTCAACAAAACTTAAGTCTACCAAGCTAACGCTATATCTTACTGTCATGCCTGCTTGCCCTACCGACTAGACATTCATATTGACTATTTAAAATTGTATTTCAATTATATCCTGACTGTATAAATCTGTATATCTCATTTGTATAATGTACCATGTAACCGTTCACCTTGATCCAAGCGCCCAGATACCCCTGGGTCAGGCGCGTTATATAAATAAAACAAACGCAGGTCACTGCACAGAACCATATCAACCTACTCTAACTATTAGCAGTACTCAAAGCACTTCAGGCGTTCGAGATGCAACTGACAAACTAGTCGGTTCTAATTCGACAGGCAGCACAACTGCCATGTTTATTATGAACAAACAGGGTGCACACACTCTCCAAATCTATCCAAGTTGGCACAAAGAATATGGAGGTGGGCACGCAAATGTGGGATATCCCTATCCTCCCAACATGTTCCAGGGGTACTCAACACTCTAGCAGACTCTCTGAGCAGAGATCCCCTACCAGAGCAACACGAGTGGCAACTAGACTCAAGCGTTGTAGACCACATCTTCTCTCAATGGGGATATCCCACACTAGACTTGTTCGCTACAAAAGAAAACAAGCGATGCCCAGACTTCGCGTCCAGATTCCCCAAGCCAGACTCCAAGGGTAACGCCCTATGGATGAACTGGTCAGGGAAATTTGCTTACGCTTTTCCCTTCCAACACCATTAATGAGCAGGATTGTGAACAAAATACACAGAGAACAGATGATGCTCGTCCTAGTTGCTCCTATGTGGGCGAGCCGCATCTGCGCAAACTGGCGATGTGTGATCCCATCAAGCTCCCGTACCTAACCAACCTGTTAATCCAACACAGAGGAACAACAGTACACCCTCAGACACACTTGATGAACTTGGCAGCATGGCTCCTGAAGTCATAGAAATCGGACACCTTAATCTACCACAGCGGTGTATGGATATCCTCAAGGAGGCAAGAAAACCTAACACTAGACACTATTATTTCGACAAGTGGAAGAGATTCGTAATTTGGTGCCAGTCCAAACAAACCCCATAGAATGTACTCCTTCTCACATTCTCAATCATATGATCCACTTGTTAGACTCAGGGTTAGTATTCAACTCCTATAAAGGTCCACCTGGCGGCTTTATCAGCTTATACCACCTCTCAAAGCAAAGTATTGTGGTGGAAAATTCCAGTCATTAAAGCGTTCATGGAAGGAGTCAAAAGACTCCACCCTCCTATTTCAAACCCACCACTAGGATGGGACCTCAATGTAGTGTTATGCATAGGCTCGAATGGGGACCCCCATGAACTTTAAGTCAAGCTTTAAACACCTGACATACAAGACTGTCTTCTTAGTGGCTATTATTTCCATTAGAAGAGTTAGTGAATTGCAAGCATTTTCAGTGCAGGATCCCTTTATTTTTTATTTTTTTAACTTTTCTTTATTGGCAAGGAACAGTAGCAGGTGCAGAATACATTACATCGGTAATCAGCATTTCACACTTAGAGTATGTAGAACAATCAATGCATAAGTAGTAATCGGGCACATTAACAAAGGGTAAATTGAGTCTAACGGGGCTGCTCAAAGTCCGGATTGCGTTTCCGCCCGTTCCGGCGATGGGGCGAGGATAGAAGCTCCAAGTCAACTTTATTGTTCAAATAACTACAAAACTCTGTTCACACATTTTTGGGGCGAGCATTCGCAGGTAGGGTATTGATATAGTCCTCACACATTTGCGTCCAGGTGAGAGCTTTTAACCACATCTCTAATGAAGGGGGGGGGGGTAGCGTCGCTTCCAGCACTGTAAAATACATCTTTTAGCCACTATGGCCCCAACATTCAAAAATTTAGCAGCTTGCTTCGCCCCAGTTCCCTCCCATAGTCCAAACAACACAGCAAGGGGGTCAGGATCAATCCGGAACCCCACCATTTCTGAGAGGGCCTCAAGCACGGCTTCCCAGAATGGGGCCAGTGCCCCACAGGACCAGAACATGTGGGTGTGATCAGCTTCACTGGACCTGCATCTCTGGCACACATGGGATTGGTTATGTGTGAATTTCCCCACCCTGTGAGGGGTGTAATACAGGCGATTAAGGATCTTATATTGTATGCATCTAAATCTAGAGTTGAGGGAGACCTTACGTGTGTGTGTGTGTGTGTGTGTGTGTGTGTGTGTGTGCACATTTTTGCCCACTTGATATTGGTAATTGCCAACCCCAGTTCATTGCTCCATGCGTCCTGAAGTTTGTGGGATGATTCTGCCATCAATATTTTATATAGGGCAGATGTTATGCCCTTACCTCCTGCCGAGTTAGCGATGTAGCAGATCTCAGGGGATTCGTCTGGATACGAGGGCCACATGTCATGTATTGCTGCCCTAAGTCTGAAGTATTGTAACAACTCCAGTGCTGATTTGGAGTGTCCTGGTCGCCATGTCTGTGGGGGTGATGAATTTCCCCTCTGGGAACAAGTCTGAGAACGCCCGATACCCTAGGTCCAGCCAGTGTCGCATGAGAAGTTTGTCCTGTGTGGGGGCAAGGTCTGGGAATGACCATATGGGCAGCCATTTGTAGTACGGTGGTGTTGGGGGTGGGATTGCAGAATCCGTTGCCATGCCTTGATCGTGGTGGCCACTGGATCAGCCGGGACGGGGCATCAGTTTGGTACGAGTGGTAGAGGATCAGGGACATAACATTCACTTCCTCACTTGCAAGGATCTCAAGTTTGACGTGGGGGGGAGGTTCCAGATGTTTTTTACCACTGTGTTGCATGTTGGGCTTGTGCGGCGTTCCAGTATCGGGTGAGGTCCGGGGCGTTGAAACCCCCCTTCTAATAGGGCAGAGTTATATGTTGCCACTTTCTGCAGACAGCGCCAGAGTGCCACAGAAACCGGGCACACTCCGCATGCAAGTCTGTGAAGTAGTGCTTCCCAGGCCAGAGCGGGACATTAGCAAATATGTTTTGGAGCTTTGGAACTATTGTCATTTTGATTAGGGAAAGCTTTCCCGAGAGGGACGGGGAGGTTGCGCCACCTCGCCATCTTAGATTCTGCGCATTGCGCAGTGGCAATATAGTTGTCCGCCAGTAAGGAGGATCTCGATGGGGATACCTGGACCCCAAGATATTTGATGCCTCCTGGAGACCACCGGAGTGGGAATTTGCATGTCGGTCGGGGAGTTGCGGCTGTGAGAGGAAAAATGTCTGACTTGGTGTAGTTTATAGTGAAGCCCGAGAATGTACCAATTTTTGTTTTCTGCGGATGATTGGGTCTAGATGGACTGAGGGGTCTCTGACGTACAGGAGCACATCATCCGCGTACAGCGATATGATTTCGGTTGTATCACGCAGGCGTATGCCCTTACGGGTATGTTTGTCTCTTACACTATCCGCCATATGTTTGACGGCCATTGCAAATAATAGGGGGGAGAATGGGCATCCCTGGCTTGTTCCTCTATGGAGGGTAAAGGGAGCTGACGTACGAGAGTTGACCAGGACACTGGCCACTGGATTTGTGTACAGCAGTTTAATGTAGGAAAGCATGCGCAGGCCATTTCCCATTTTCTCCAGTACCGCCCACATGTATTGCCAGGAGACCATATCACATGCCTTTTGGGCATCAAGTGTGACAGCCACCGCGTTGGCTTTAGGGTCGATTCTAGAGATGACTTTAAATAGTTGTTGGATATTTAAGGCAGTGGAGCGGGTGGACCAGGTGTGGCATGATGGGGAGGAACCTGCTCGCAATGACCTTGGCGAATATTTTGGTGTCTGTATTTATAAGGGAGAGAGGTCTATAGGAGCCACACTCATCCGGGGGTTTGCCCGGCTTGGGCAGCACAGTTATAATTCCCTCGCTCAGAGATTGGGGGGAAAGTAGCTAGGCGGAGCGATTCGGTCCAGACTTCATGTAGGCGCGGGGTCAGTAGGGCATCATGTTCTTGATAAAATTCAGCAGTAAGGCCATCCGGGCCGGGAGCCTTGCCCTTAGGCCTGAGATGGCCTTGGTTATCTCGTCAGGAGTGATGGGGGCATCTAGCTGCTCTTTAGTGGAGCAGGATATATAAGTCATGGGAATTTGGTCCAACAGGAGATTCAGGTCCTGTGGGTTATGCTCGCGCTGCGGACCATAAAGGGCAGCGTAGAATTCCGCAAAGGTCTCCAGGATGGATTGGTCCGACCAATGCTGCACTCCGCTCTCGTCCCTGATACTGTCGATTCGGGTTCTACCCCCCTCGATCCTGGCCTGGGTTCGACCTGGTTTTTCCCCCTCGCCATATTTCCGCGCCGCAATGGGCTGGGCATAGTATCGTATCTCCCTGAGGGCATGCGCATCAAAGGAGTCCAATTCCGCCCTTATTTGCACCAGCTTGGGTGGGGAGGGGGCAAAGATGTATTCCCGGTCAAGTTCCTTGAGTTTCGTCTCGGAGCGTTGTAGAGAGTTCTTGATGTCTTTCAGGACCCCTGCTTCCCTAGAGATGCACCTCTCTCTGATAAAAACCTTGAATGCCTCCCACCGAGTCCCATCGGATGTGTCATGACGCTTGCTGTTATCAAAAAACAAGTTGATATCTGCAAGGATGTCGGCTTTAAAAACTGTCATGCAGTGCCTCTGATTTGAAGCGCCAATTGGAATGGTGGGGGAGGGCGGGCCGCAGTGTGATTTCCAGCGTCACTGGGGAATGATCCGAGAGCGTACATGGTAGTATCTGCATGTCTGAAATTTTCCCAATTAGGCCAGTTAATAAGAGAAATAGGTCAATTCTCACTTTGCATGGCTGTCATGCACAGAGGAGTATAAGGTGTAATCCCTAGTAAGTGGGTGGAGCACACTCCAGGCATCACATAGGCCAGCAGAGGTCATGTGTGCTTGGATCCGACGAGCGGCTCTGGACATCGCTCTGTTTGCGGTGCCGATCTGTACAGCACGCTGTCTAAGATGAGGTTCATGTCCCCCCACCCCCCGATGATTGGGACCCCAATGTATCTCCTATGCAGAGTGTTGATGTCATCAAAAAATTTGGGGGCATCTGTGTTTGGAGCGAATGTATTTACCAATAGACAAACTGTGTTGGCCAGCAGGCAATGGAGAATCGTGCATCTACCCCCTTGGTCTATGTGACTTGTACGCAAGGAGAATTCCACTGACTTGTGGATCAAGGTTAGGACTCCCCTGGACTGTGAGGAATAGGTAGTGTAAAATTTATTGGCGCCTCATACAGGTGCCAAGGAGGATGAGAGATGACAAAGAGCGTGGGTTTCTTGTAGGAGTATTTTGATCCAATGCCTCTGGGCGTACGCTGTTATCCTCCAGGCCTTAGTGAAGTTACTTAGCCCCTGGATTTTCCACGTCATTAGTCTAATTGCCATATTACAGTTTTATGGGGAGTCCCAGCAACGCGCGGCGTCGCCTGTTGGCCATGTGACAGCTGCCGATGCATTAGCGGACCCCTCCGCCCTCCTAGCCACAACTACCTTGCCATTTTTGGAATAACATCCCGCAACTTTACCCCCCCACCCCTCACTGCCCACCCCAACCCAGCAGTGCAAAAATACCCACCCAGGAACCTGATGCAGGTGTGCCAACCCCAGCAAGGCATCACCTGCCTATATGCCCAACTGGGGCACAACCAATGGTCATAACCTGCCAAACTTGGCATTGCATCGGGAGTTGCCGCTGCCGTTTACCCAACTTAGCTAAGATGTTGGTGCAGCGCACCATAGGTCGTACGGCGATAAATGACATTACAGTTTCAAGGGAACAAGTATGTTGAGTTGCGACTGGCAAAAGATAGACAGGATGCGAAAGTCCATAAGTTGTAGAAAGGGTCGACCAGAGAGTAGGGAGGAGCCGTCTAGGCATGCCGCCATGGAGTGCGGCCCCCCAGGTGTAACCGGAGGCCCACATATCAAGGAGGGAGACTAGACGGTGTGCATAGTGGTGGTGCCCGAGGGGGCCCACCGGTGGTGGCCGGCACACATGTCCTCAGTCGTTGTCTATTGGCTCATCCACAGGATCGGAGAGCGGAATATGTGATTCAATAAACTTCACTGCTTCGTCCGGGACCGTGAAAAAGTACAGTTTGTTGCGATGAGTGAGTTTCACGCGTGCCAGGAAGAGCATGGTGTACTCAATTTTCCTTTCCCTGAGCATCTTCTTCACGCCCTTGAACTGCCTGCGCTCCATTTGCACGCTAACGGAAAAGTCCGGAAAGATTCGGATAATTTGAGACTCCATTTTCAGTTCTCCCTTCTCGCGGGCCAGACGTAATATGTGGTCTCTGTCCCTGTAGCGAAGGACCTTGGCGATGATCGGCCTGGGGAAGTCGCCCGGCTTAGGGCAGGGGGCCAGCGCCCGGTGAGCGCGCTCAATCGTAAAGAATTGAGAGAGTTGGGGGTTATCCAGAAGGTCTCTGAGGAGGCTTTCAACAGCCTTTTCCATTTTGCCTTTGAGGGCGGACTCCGGGGACCCCCACAGCAGGACCCTTTCTTTATCATACATAAAGATAAATTGGTTTTACGTATTCATTCTAGGTTCTCCCCTAAATTCATTTCTAAATTCCACGTGAACCAATCCATTGAGATTCCAGCTTTCTTTCAGAAACCAGCTAGCTCAGCTGAGGTAAAACTCCACACTCTAGATGTGAGGAGGGTGTTCCTCTACTACGTAAATAAGACCAGACCGCTTAGGAAAATAGATCAACTGTTTGTCTCCATAGATCCAGGCAGAGAAGGAGACCACATTTTGAAAAATGCCATCTCCAGATGGATAGTATGATGTAAAGACACTGCCTTTTACACCAAGAGCTCACTTCACATGAAGCACTGGAGCTACTCTGGCCTTTATCGTAAATGTCCCCCTAGACAGCATTTGCAAAGCAGCTACATGGAGCTCAGTGCATACTTTCACTCAGCATTACTGCATTGAAACACGTTCCAAAGCAGATAAACGGGTGGGACAAGTGGTTCTAAAACATCTATTTACCGCTCACGACCCACCACCTTCTCATAACACTGCTTGCTAATCTATGCATAGCATGTGATCTAAGCAGATTCCACAAGCCTCAGAAGGGATACATTGCTCACCGTAATGATATTTCTGATGCTTGTATCTGCTTAGATCCATATGCGCCCACCCTTCCTCCCCTGGGAGAAGGTGCATAGATGTTATGAGCTTTGTCTATATCTGCTTGGATACAACTACTCGTATTACACTTCATGCAACCTCATGTCAGAACAAAACAATCTGAGGGACCACGACGCGTGAAGGACCATCGGTACAGTGGTATATTTCTGAGGCTTGTGGAATCTGCTTAGATCACATGCTGTGCATAGGCCGACATCTAGTGGAAGCTGCGGAGTATTACAGTTTGTTTTTCGAAACTCGAAAATGGGCGTCGACACAGGGCGTGCCAGTAATACTATCCCTAGTGTGACGTCCACTGTACCCAAGATCCCTCACGCGTCTAGGATCCTCAGATTGTTTTTTTCCGCCATACTGGTTGGAAGCATTTTGCGGAGTCCCCTGGCCTTAGCCATACTTTTGCTAAAAATTTAAAAATAATAATCTATTGACATCCTTCCCTACCCCAACGTCGAATTTCGACACTCGACGCCGGCTGGAGAAGAAATAGACCGTCGGCTGCTGCACGACGGATTTGGGCCTCGGAAGGCCGCTGGCCTCGGCCCGGGCCTTGGAAGGCCTCTGGCCTCGGCCCTGCAAGTAGGGAGAGTGGGGGGTGGTACATACTCTACACTCTTGGTATATTAGGTACACCTTATACATTTCCTACACTTAACAGCCCGCTGCCTCAAGGTGCGTATTGAGGGTACCCCTTTTCAATTCTGCCCCAAGTGCAATCGCAAATACCCTTGGGTCGACAGGCACGCTACGTGCAATCTCTGCTTGCCGAGGGACCACCCCGAAGCGAACTGCAGAGCGTGTAGTAGGTTTAAACCTAAGACACTTAAGGACCGTTCGACGAAGCGTTGGGCCCACCACGCCAGGCAGGCGGCCATGGCAGCGGAGGGCGCCTTCAGCGACGGCAGCAACGCCGTACTTTCGGACGGCGAGGGCATTACGGCGTCGAAAGACAGCCGAGCGCAGGTCCCCGACCTCGGAAGGTCGTCCGGCAGGGCAGCTATGGGGAAGACCCCCGGCGACACAAACGCTTCACATACTACACACACTAAACACGTCGAGTTCTCGGAAAGAGGCACAAACAGAACGGTCCGATTCGGTGTCCTCTGGGTGCTCTCTATCAAGATCGCCGCAGGACTCCAGGCAATCATCCACTCTTGCCAAGAGTGCCTCGCTCCCTAGGCTAACAGAAGTTCGATCGTCGGAAGACGAAAACGACTTCCACCCCCAGGCCGCACTCCAGGAGTCGGAGCCCGCAGACAAGATCAGCGCGGCCCCACGTTCGAAGGACAGGGACTCTACCCCCGATCCTCGACGCCAGGCGTCGAAAACCTGCGGAGCCACAAAGGGGCAGGGAAAACACTTTTCCACTCACGGGGAGGGGGAAAAACAGCAGAAGAAGCAGCCTCTACACTCTTCCACACCTGTGAAACACTCCACTCCTCCTAAACAGGCAGACAAGACCAGGTCTGCTGATATTCCAAAAACCAGCAAATCTAGAGTCATTCCCAGTTCCAAAAAATGGTCCAGTGATGACATAGATAGGGTCATGTCAAGGATGTCTTCTTTGGCAGACTTTTACGATAAAAATCCAGACCATTTCCTTTCATATGATCCACAAGGGGCTACACCCTCAGGCTCTAATGATCCTATCCCCCCGAGTACGAAGCCCCGGTTTGAGACACCGATGAGGTCTACAGACCCCTTCGAGGTACAACCTTACGCAACACCATACTCACGGTATCAAGGAGAGGCTTCCGTTTGTGGAGACCAAGAATTTGGTATGATAGAAGAGCAAACCGGGACGGGCTACCATGGGGATGATGAGGACCAGGAAGAAGAGGATGACCCGGAAACATACATAGTAGATTCCCCGGTAGAGAACGAAGCCCTGGTTACCGACTCCCCGGTCGATAACCAGCCCCCTCCTAAATGAGGTTCTCGCTCGCGCAGCAGAACATTTCCACATTGACACCCACGGTGTACAGGAGGAAAGGGACTTCGCAGAAGAGTGGGAGAAAGGAGGCCGGTCGCCCAGACCATCCCTATCCTTAAATCCATTCAGCGGAGAATAGATCCGTCCCTGGTGAGCCCAAACCTCACCAGAGCAGTCAATCCCAGGGTTGAAAAACTTTTCAGGGCAGCTCAGTCTGACCCTCTCTACATAAGAGGACATCTGAAGCCAGACTCCCTAGTTGTCACCAACACTCGTAAGACGGCTGGAACACCCTTGTCTTCGTCAGAAGCTCCTCCCGACAAGGAGAGCAAAAAACTATACGGTTTTGGCAGGAAGGTATCCTCAACGTCCGCCTATCAAGCAAGGATTGCTAACTCCACCACACTGTTGGCCAGCTACAACTGCCATCAGTGGGAAGAAGTCGCGGCTCTCATAGCCTCTGCTCCTGAACCGTTAAAGGGCCAATTAGCTCGGATTTCCGCAGAGGGTAGAGCCTTGTCTGGTTGCATTTTGAAAGCAACCTTCGACGCCGCGGACAACGCAGGCAGATTGATAGCAGAAGGTACTGTTATCAAGAGACATGCGTGGTTACAGCAGTCTGGTTTTAAGGCAGAAACTCAGGCATCATTGTTAGACAAACCGGTGGAAGCCGATCTGTTTGGTAAGGCGGTCGAAGACGCACTGAAAAATGCCAAGGACGAATACGAGACACTCAAATCCCTTGGCCGGTTAACCAATAAATCCCCTAACCAGAGAGGGAATAGTAATTTTCGTCGCCCACGCGGCCAAAATTCCCAGAGAGGATCTAACTATTCCCAGGGGCAGGGTACACAGTGGAACAACAACCAACAGTCTACCCAGGGTTACGGCAGAGGTAATAGGAGAGGTTGTGGTAAAGGCAGAGGCAGCCCCAGCAAAGGAGGCGGCACGCCTCCACCAAAGCAGTGACGCTCAGTTCAGGGTCCCTTCTCACGCAACCCCAGTAGGGGGACGCATTTCAAACTTCACCCAGGCTTGGGAAGGGATCACATCAGACAGATGGGTGCTGTCAACAGTATCCACGGGATATTGTATAGAGCTACTGCAGCGTCCCCGGAACCATCCTCCACGACAAAGAGTACACTCCTTAGAACATCAGAAGATTCTCCTCGAGGAGATCGCCATTCTGCTAGAAAAGGACGCGATAGAACTCGTCCCGGGACACCAGGTAAACAAGGGTATTTATTCAACTTACTTCCTTGTGCCAAGGAAAGACTTAACAATGCGCCCAGTATTGGACTTGAGGCCTGCCAACAAGTATGTCAAGCCCCAAAAATTCCGTATGACCACGCTACAAGAGGTAATCCCCCTCCTAAAAAAGGGGGATTACATGGCAACCTTGGATATGAAGGATGCTTATTTTCATATTTCCATGTTCCCAGCGCACAGAAAGTACTTGCGCTTCAAGGTGGACAGCCGCCACTACCAATTCAAGGTACTGCCCTTCGGGATAGCTTCAGCACCAAGGGAATTCACCAAGGTACTGGCGGTGGCGGCTGCACACCTACGCAGGGAGACAATCCCAGTGTACCCTTATCTGGACGACTGGCTCATCACGGGGGAAACCCCAGGAATTTGCAGGACAAACATTCAAAGTACTATCGACCTCCTCCACGAATTAGGCTTCTCAATCAACGAGAAGAAGTCAAGCCTGGTGCCAAGCACCTCCAAAACAATTCCTAGGAGCAATCCTGGATACCCAGGAGGGGTTGAGCTTTCCTTCAGAAGAAAGAATTCGGAATATACTACTGCAAATTCCGCATTATCAGTCCGGTCAACAAATAACGGTACGCAAAGCAATGCGTTTACTGGGCATGATGGCGTCATGCATTTACCTGGTCCCCCACGCGCGCCTGTGCATGCGTTCCATGCAGGAATGGTTGGCGAAACAGTGGTCTCAGGCAAGTGGTTAGTGGGACGATCTAGTGGTCGTTTCGCCAACACTGGTACAAAGCCTTCACTGGTGGACAAGAGAGAATCTCGCAAAGGGGAAACCCTTTTACGATCCCGAAGTACAGGCAGTAGTCGCTACAGATGCATGTCTGACGGGGTGGGGAGTTCACCATCTCCACCACACAGCTCAGGGTCTCTGGTCTCACTCAGTGGCCAAGAACCATATCAACCTGCTAGAGCTTCTGGCATTATTCAGAGCGCTTCAGGCGTTCGAGCCCTATCTACTAAACCTGTCAGTGCAAATCCGGACGGACAGCACCACAGCCATGTTCTACCTGAACAAGCAAGGAGGGACTCGCTCGCTAAATCTGTCCAAGCTTGCCCAGAAAATCTGGATATGGGCACTCAAACGGAACATCTTCCTGTCATCACATGTTCCAGGGGAGCTCAATTCCCTAGCGGATGCTCTGAACAGAGACTCCCTCCCAGAGGAACACGAATGGGTTCTACACAGAGAGGTCGTAGAAGAGATCTTCTCTCAGTGGGGTTTCCCCACTATAGACTTATTCGCCACAAGCGAAAACAGACAATGCCCAGGATTTGCATCCAGGTTCCCCCAACCAGACTCCCAGGGGAACGCCCTGTGGATGAACTGGTCAGGGATGTTTGCGTACGCTTTTCCACCAACTCCTCTCATCAGGAAGGTGGTGAACAAGATGAACAAGGAATCAATGACGCTCGTCCTATTTGCTCCCATGTGGGCAAGACAACCGTGGTTCCCACACCTACGCAGGATGGCGGTGTGCGAGCCCATCAAACTTCCAGCCCGGTACAACCTACTGTCCCTGCACCAAGGTCAAACAGTGCACCAGCAACCCAACTCAATGAACCTGGCAGCATGGCTCCTGAGGTCATAGAGTTTGGACACCTCAATTTGCCACAGAGGTGTATGGACATCCTAAAGGAATCTAGGAAACCAAACACAAGACACTGTTACTTTGACAAGTGGAAGTGGTTCGTTATCTGGTTCCAGAGTAAACAAATCAACCCAGTTGATTGCACTCCTTCCACTATTGTTACATACATGCTCCACCTGCTAGATGCAGGATTGGTTTTTAACTCACTGAAAGTACACCTGGCAGCCCTCTCGGCATACACCACTTCCCATAGCAAGGTGTTGTGGTGGAAAGTACCAGTAGTTAAAGCCTTCATGGAAGGAGTAAAGAGACTTCACCCTCCTATTTCAAACCCACCACCAGGATGGGACCTTAATGTGGTGCTAGCCAAGCTCATGGGCCCCCCCTTAGAACCCATGCATAAAAGCAGTCTCAAACACCTGACTTATAAAACGGCCTTCTTAGTAGCTATAAGAAGGGTCAGTGAAATTCAGGCTCTGTCAGTGCAGGATCCCTTCTTTACTATCCATAAAGACAAACTGGTTTTACGCACACACCCCAGGTTCTCACCTAAATTTATATCTAAATTCCATGTAAACCAGTCCATCGAGCTTCCGGCTTTCTTCCAGAACCCGCAAAGCTCGGCTGAGGTGAAACTACACACCCTAGATGTGCGTAGGGCGGTCCTCTACTATGTAATAAAAACAAGACCGCTAAGGAAAACAGATAAACTGTTTGTCTCCGTAGCTACAGGCAGAGAGGGGGATCGCGTCTCTAAAGGTGCCATCTCGAAGTGGATTATTAACTGTATGCAGGTGTTACTCACTCTCTGAAAAGACTCTGCCTTTTACGCCAAGGGCCCACTCTACTAGAGGCATTGGGGCCACTCTGGCTTTCATTGCAAATGTTCCCCTTGACACCATTTGCAAAGCAGCTACTTGGAGCTCTATTCACACTTTTACTCAGCATTACTGCATTGACACCATGATTGCTTGTAGTCTTACCTTTCTGTCTATCTGCTTGGATTATCTGTACTCACGCTACTCCTCATGCTACCTCATGCCAGAAAAAATACAATCTGAGGATCCTAGACGCGTGAGGGATCTTGGGTACAGTGGACGTCACACTAGGGATAGTATTACTGGCACGTCCTGTGTCGACGCCCATTTTCGAGTTTCGAAAAACAAACTGTAATACTCCGCAGCTTCCACTAGATGTCGGCCTATGCACAGCATGTGAATCTAAGCAGATACAAGCATCTGAAATACGATTACGGTGAGGTATGTATGTATGTATGTATGTATATATATATATATATATATATATATATATATATATTTCTGAGGCTTGTGGAATCTGCTTAGATCACATGCTGTGCATAGGCCGACATCTAGTGGAAGCTGCGGAGTATTACAGTTTGTTTTTCGAAAGTCGAAAATGGGCGTCGACACAGGCGTGCCAGTAATACTATCCCTAGTGTGACGTCCACTGTACCCAAGATCCCTCACGCGTGTAGGATCCTCAGATTGTTTTTTTCCGCCATACTGGTCGGAAGCATCTTGCGGAGTTCCCTGGCCTTAGCCATACTTTTGCTGTTATTATAATGATAATTCTTATTCATTCCCTTCCCCACCCCAACGTCGACCCTCAACCTCGACGACGGCTGGAGAAGTCATCGACCGTCGACTGCTGCATGACGGATCTGGGCCTCGGAAGGCCGCTGGCCTCGGCCCGGGCCTAGTAGGCCGCTGGCCTCGGCCCTTACAAGTAGGGAGAGTGGGGGGTGGTACATACTCTTCACTCTTGATATATAGTTACATTTATATATTCCTACACTTAGCAGCCCGCTGCCTTAAGGTGCGTATGGAGGGTACCCCTTTTCAATTCTGCCCCAAGTGCAATCGCAAATACCCTTGGGTCGACAGGCACGCCACGTGCAATCTCTGCTTGCCGAGGGATCACCCCGAAGCGAACTGCAGAGCGTGTAGTAGGTTTAAACCTAAGACACTTAAGGACCGTTCGACAAAGCGTTGGGCCCACCACGCCAGGCAGGAGGCCATGGCAGCGGAGGGCGCCTTCAGCGATGGCAGCGACGCCGTACTTTCGGACGGCGAGGGCATTACGGCGTCGAAAGACAGCCGACGAGCGCAGGTCCCCGACCTCGGAAGGTCGTCCGGCAGGGCGGCTATGGGGAAGACCCCCGGCGACGCAAGCGCTACACACCTAACACACACTAAACACACTAAGACCAACCGGACCTCGACGACGTCGACTTCCCGGAAAGAGGCACAAAAAGAACGGTCCGACTCGGTGTCCTCTGGGCGCTCTCGATCGAGATCGCCTCACGACGCAAGGCAATCATCCACTCTTGCCAAGAGTGCCTCGCTACACACATTAACGGAAGTTCGATCGTCGGGAGACAAAGACGACTTCCACCCCCAGGCCGCGCTCCAAGATACCGAGACCGCGGTTAGCACCAGTGAGGCCCCACGCCCGAAGCACACAGATACCTCTCCAGACCCTCGGCGCCAGGCGTCGAAAGTCTCTGGGGCCCCCAAGGGACAGGGAAAACATTTTTCCACGCACGGGGAGGGGGGGAAACAGCGGAAAGCACAGCCTTCCACCCCTGTAAAGCCATCCTCCCACCCTAGGCAGACAAGCAAACACAAGTCTACCCTTGAAAAGTCCCATAAATCACCTGCTAAAGTAATACCCTGTTCCAGGGAATGGTCCAGTGAAGACATAGACAGGGTTATGTCTAGGATGTCTTCCTTAGCTGATTTTTATGATAAGAACCCAGAACACTTTCTTTCATATAACCCTCAAGGGGCCACACCCTCAGGCTCCTCCGATCCCATCCCGCTAAGTAAAAAGCCCCGGTTCGAAAGACCTGAACCCTTCGAGGTTCAGCCTTACTCCACTCCATATTCTACTCCACTCCCCAGTTACCAGGGACAAGTTTTCCCTGAAGAGGACCAGGAGTTTGACATTATGGAAGAACAAACCGGGACAGATTACTATGCGGAGGATGAGGACCTGGAGGAGGGAGAAGATGAGCAGGAAATATACAGAGTAGATTCCCCAGTACAAAGCGAAGCCCCAGTTACTGACTCTCCAGTTGATAACCAGCCCCTCCTTAACGAGGTTCTCGCTCGAGCAGCGGAACACTTCCACATCGACACCCACGGTGTACAGGAGGAAAGGGACTTCGCGGAGGAGTTTGTAGGAGAGAGAAGACCAGTCGCTCAGACCATCCCTATCCTCAAATCCATCCAACGAAGAATAGATCCTTCCCTGGTGAATCCGAACCTCACCAGAGCTGTCAACCCCAGAATTGAAAAGATTTTCCGGGCAGCCCAGTCTGACCCTCTGTATATAAGGGGACATCTTAAACCAGATTCCCTAGTGGTTTCCAACACTAGAAAAAGGGCTGGCACGCCCTTATCTTCATCAGAAGCTCCTCCCGACAAGGAGAGCAAAAAACTTTACGGGTTTGGCAGGAAGGTAGCCTCAACGTCCGCCTACCAAGCAAGGATTGCGAATTCCACCACCCTGTTGGCTAGTTACAATTGCCATCAATGGGAAGAAGTCGCGGCGCTCATTGCCTCTGCTCCAGTACCGTTAAAGGGCCAGCTGGCTCGGATCTCGGCAGAAGGGAGAGCCGTGTCTGGTTGCATTTTAAAAGCAACTTTCGACGCCGCTGACAACGCAGGGAGATTGATAGCAGAAGGTACTGTTATCAAAAGACATGCGTAGTTACGGCAGTCGGGATTCAAGACAGAAACCCAGGCTTCTTTAATAGACAAGCCAGTGGAACCCGACCTATTGTTTGGGAAAGCGGTCGAAGACGCACTTAAAAATGCCAAAGATGAATATGAGACTCTCAAATCCCTTGGCCAACTTACCAACAAACCCCCTAACCAGAGGGGGAACAGTAATTTTCGTCGCCCACGCGGCCAAAATTCACAAAGAGGCAACTATGCCCAGGGACAGGGTACACAATGGAATAACAACCAGCAGTCTACCCAGAGTTACGGCAGGGGTAACAAGAGAGGTCGTGGAAGAGGCAGAGGCAGCCCCAACAAGGGAGGTGGCACGCCTCCACCAAAACAGTGACGCTCAGTTCAGGGTCCCTTGCCACGCAACCCCAGTAGGGGGACGCATTTCCGCCTTCACCCAGGCTTGGGAAGGGATCACCTCAGACAGATGGGTGCTGTCAACAGTATCCGCAGGATATTGTATAGAACTACTGCAGCGTCCCCGGAACCATCCTCCACGACAAAGAGTGCACTCCCTAGAGCATCAAAGGATCCTTCTCGAGGAGATCGCCATTCTGCTAGAAAAGGACGCGATAGAACTCGTCCCAGGACACCAGGTAAACAAGGGTATCTATTCAACTTACTTCCTTGTGCCAAAGAAAGATTTAACAATGCGCCCAGTATTGGACTTACGGCCTGCCAACAAGTATGTCAAGCCCCAAAAATTCCGTATGACCACGCTACAAGAGGTAATCCCCCTCCTAAAAAAGGGGGATTACATGGCAACCTTGGATATGAAAGATGCTTATTTTCATATTTCCATGCTCCCAGCGCACAGAAAGTACTTGCGCTTCAAGGTAGACAGTCGCCACTACCAATTCAAGGTACTGCCCTTCGGGATAGCTTCTGCACCAAGGGTATTCACCAAGGTACTGGCGGTGGCGGCTGCACACCTACGCAGGGAAGCAATCCCGGTGTACCCTTATCTGGACGACTGGCTCATAACGGGGGAAACCCCAGGCATTTGCAGGTCAAACATTCAGAGGACTATCGACCTCCTCCACGAATTAGGCTTCTCTATCAACGAGAAAAAGTCAAGTCTGGTGCCAAGCACCTCAAAACAGTTTCTAGGAGCTTCCTAGATACTCAGAAAGGTTTGACCTTCCCTTCGGAAGAGAGAATTCGGAATATACTTCTGCAAATTCCGCATTATCAGTCAGGTCAACAGATAACAGTACGCAAAGCTATGCGGTTACTGGGCATGATGGCGTCATGCATTTACCTGGTCCCCCACGCGCGTCTGCGCATGCGTCCCATGCAGGAATGGTTGGCGAAACAGTGGTCTCAGGCAAGTGGTCATTGGGACGATCTAGTGGTCGTTTCGCCAACACTCGTACAGAGCCTACACTGGTGGACAAGAGAGAATCTCGCAAAGGGGAAACCCTTTTACGATCCCGAAGTACAAGCCGTGGTGACTACAGATGCATGCCTGACTGGGTGGGGAGCTCACCATCTCCACCACACAGCTCAGGGTCTCTGGTCTCACTCAGTAGCCAAGAACCACATCAATCTGCTAGAGCTTCTGGCAGTATTCCGAGCGCTAAAGGCGTTCGAGCCCCATCTACTGAACTTGTCGGTGCAGATCAGGACGGACAGCACGACAGCCATGTTCTATCTAAACAAGCAAGGGGGGACTCGTTCGCCAAATCTGTCCAAGCTTGCCCAGAAAATCTGGATATGGGCACTCAGACGGAACATCTTCCTGTCATCGCAACATGTTCCAGGGGAGCTCAATTCCCTAGCGGATGCTCTAAGCAGAGACTCCCTCCCAGAAGAACACGAATGGGTCCTTCACAGAGACGTGGTAGAAGATCTCTTCTCTCAGTGGGGTTTCCCCACTATAGACCTATTCGCCACAAGCGAAAACAAACAATGCCCAGGATTTGCATCCAGGTTCCCCCAACCGGACTCCCAAGGGAATGCCCTGTGGATGAACTGGTCAGGGATGTTTGCGTACGCTTTTCCACCAACCCCTCATCAGGAAGGTGGTGTACAAGATGAACAAGGAATCAATGACGCTCATCCTAGTTGCTCCCATGTGGGCGAGACAACCATGGTTTCCACACCTACGCAGGATGGCGGTGTGCGAACCCATCAGACTCCCAGCCTGGTACAACCTACTGTCCCAGCAACAGGGTCAAACAGTGCATCAGGAACCCAACTCTATGAACCTACCAGCATGGCTCCTGAAGTCATAGAGTTTGGACATCTCAAATTACCACAGAGGTGTATGGACATTCTAAAGGAGTCCAGGAAACCAAATACAAGGCACTGTTACTTTGATAAGTGGAAAAGATTCGTTATCTGGTGCCAGAATAAACAAATCAACCCGGTTGATTGCACTCCTTCCAACGTTGTGACATACATGCTCCACCTGCTGGATGCAGGGTTGGTTTTTAACTCACTGAAAGTACACCTGGCAGCCCTCTCGGCTTACACCACATCCCATAACAAGGTCTCGTGGTGGAAAGTGCCAGTGGTTAAAGCCTTCATGGAAGGAGTAAAGAGACTTCACCCTCCTATTTCGAACCCACCGCCAGGATGGGACCTCAACGTGGTGCTAGCTAAGCTCATGGGACCCCCATTCGAACCCATGCATAAAAGTAGTCTCAAACACCTGACTTATAAAACGGCCTTCTTAGTAGCCATTACCTCCATAAGAAGGGTCAGTGAAATTCAGGCTCTGTCAGTGCAAGATCCTTTCTTTACTATCCACAAGGACAAACTGGTTTTACGCACACACCCTAGGTTCTCACCTAAATTCATATCCAAGTTCCATGTAAACCAGTCCATCGAGCTTCCGGCTTTCTTCCAAAACCCGCAAAGCTCGGCTGAGGTGAAACTACACACCCTAGATGTGCGTAGGGCGGTCCTATACTATGTAAATAAAACCAGACCGCTAAGGAAAACAAATCAACTGTTTGTCTCCGTAGCTACAGGCAGAGAGGGGGATCGCGTCTCTAAAGGCGCTATCTCGAAGTGGATTATCAACTGTATACAGCTGTGTTACTCTCTTTCTGGAAAGTCTCTGCCTTTTACGCCAAGGGCCCACTCTACTAGAGGCATTGGTGCCACTCTGGCTTTCATTGCAAATGTTCCCCTCGACACCATTTGCAAAGCGGCTACTTGGAGCTCTATTCACACTTTTACTCAGCATTACTGCATTGACACTCATTCCAAGACAGATACACAAGTGGGACAAGCGGTTCTAAGACACCTGTTTGCTCATGACCCTTCTCACATCCCACCTCCTTCTTCTGGTACTGCTCGCTAATCTATGCACAGCATGTGATCTAAGCAGATTCCACAAGCCTCAGAAGGGATACATTACTCACCGTAATCGTATTTCTGATGCTTGTATCTGCTTAGATTCACATGCGACCCACCCTTCCTCCCCTCCGAGAGAAGGCGCATGATTGCTTGTAGTCTTACCTTTCTGTCTATCTGCTTGGATTATCTGTACTCACGCTACTCCTCATGCTTCCTCATGTCAGAAAAAATACAATCTGAGGATCCTACACGCGTGAGGGATCTTGGGTACAGTGGACGTCACACTAGGGATAGTATTACTGGCACGCCTGTGTCGATGCCCATTTTCGACTTTCGAAAAACAAACTGTAATACTCCGCAGCTTCCACTAGATGTCGGCCTATGCACAGCATGTGAATCTAAGCAGATACAAGCATCAGAAATACGATTACGGTGAGTAATGTATCATATATATATATATATATATATATATATATATATTATAATTTTTTTTCTGAGGCTTGTAAAATCTGCTTAGATCACATGCTGTGCATAGGCCGACATCTGGTGGAAGCTGCAGAGTTTTCATTTGTTTTTCGAAAATGGGCGTCGACACAGGGCGTGCCAGTAATACTATTCCCTAGTGTGACGTCCACTGTACCCATGATCCCTCACGCGTGTAGGACCCTCAGATTGTTTTTTTCCACCATACTTGGCGGAAGCATTCCGCAGAGTTCCCTGGCTTTCAGCCATATTTTGCTCAATATCATAATATTTCCCCGTTTCTTCCACTCCCACGTTGAATCATCGAAGTTCAAAGCTCGACGCCAGCCCGGCGAAGAAACAACTGTCGAGAGCTGCACGACAGACTTTGGGCCTCGGAAAGGCCTCTGGCCTCGGCCCGGGCCTTGGAAGGCCTCTGGCCTCGGCCCTGCAAGTAGGGAGAGTGGGGGGTGGAAACATACTCTACACTCACGCCACCTGTAACCTCTGCTTGCCGAGGGACCACCCCGAGGCGAACTGTAGAGCGTGTAGCCGGTTCAAGGCTAAGACACTAAAGGACCGCTCGACCAAACGTTGGGCCCACCACGCCAGGCAACGCGAGGCCATGGAAGCGGAGGGCACCTTCACTGATGGCAGCAACGCCGTACTTTCGGACGGCGAGGGCAATGAAGCGTAGAATGACGGTCAAGCGCAGGTCCCCGAACTCGGCAGTTATGGGGAACACACCCGGTGACACGAGCGCTACCCACACCACTTCCACACCTAAACACTCGAAGTCCAACGGAGACTCGACACGCGTGTCGAGTTCTTGGAAAAAGGCACACAAAGAGCAGTCCACCGAATCGGTGTGCTCTGGACGTTCTCGGTCAAGATCGCCTCACGACACCAGGCAACCATCCACAGTTGCCAAAAGTGCCTCATTCACCAAAGTCATAGAGGTACGCTTGTGAGAAGACGAAGCCGACCGCTAGCCCCAGGCCGCTCACCAGGAGTCGGCATCAGCAGACCGTTCGGCGGCTGCTTCCAAATCCTGCCACCCTCACTCTAAGGAAAGGGACACTACCCCCGAATCTCGACGCCAGGCGTTGAAAAGCTCTGAGATGGTGAAAACACTAGGGAAACACTCTTCCACTCATGGGGAAGGGGGGGAAACAGCAGAAGACACCATCCTACCCTTCCTCTGCACCACAGTCACATAGACAGTTCTAAGTCTTCTGATAAACAGCTAGCCAAGAACCCTGCACAATTGGTGCACAGGATTGTATCAACAGATTGCTGTGACTATCGCTGCATACACTCTGAGAAAATGCTAATCAGCAGATCATTACAAAGTACGCCGAACCAGGTGGTCACCAGGCCAACCCTTGAAATCATTAACCACCGTCATTTGCGACCAAAGTGGGACAAGATATTGGAATTGGATGCCAGACTTATTCCCACAACCTTGCAGCAATGACTGGCCAACAATCCGCATGCCTTGAGAAAGACCCTAGATAGTTGAATTACGTGTCGGTTGAGTTCTGAGAATAAATATAGCATCAAGAATGGTTTTGAAGCCCGCTTCATTACGACAACAGTTACTTATTGAATAACCTTGCGCTTTGGTGAACAGGGCTCACTCTCCTATTCGAAACCTAACAATTCAAGAAGGAAGAGCACCTTCACAAAGGAACCCCATTGCCAGCAGCAGGCTAATCTGTTTAAAGCACTTGAAGCGCAGTGATCCATTCTACTGCCCTGCAATTATTTTGATAATCATTTACTTTGATTTGATTATTGGGGCATGCAGCATGGCCGAAGCTCTAGGTTTAAATTGGAGAAAGAAAATCTGCTTGCGGCTGCAGCCGGAGTGCTGGACGGGATTGCAGCAACGTTGCACGAGAAGCATCAGCAATGACCTGAAAGGATGCTTTTGGAAATCTTTCCTATGTTTTACTTTTTAGAAATGTTCGAATCGGAAGTACTCAAAATATGGATATATCTTTTCTGCAGTAGGCCTGGCCTTCGGCAAGGACCAATGTCTACTCTGATTTGCTTATTGATCTATGTGCTGCTGATAAAGACTTTGTTTTTTTGTTTTGTTAATGGATGTTTAGTTATTTCATATGTTAAGAGCAATTATTAACTTGTATACAGTGATACAACATTATGAAACATTTTCACTTATGAAAATGTATTCAATTGACAGAAAAACTTGGTTAAAGGGATGTTACTGTTAAGATGTACCACACCATTGGGACACCTCTGCCCCAGCAGTTAGCTAGTGGTCTCCCACCTTAGCATCCCTTGGCACTTCCCCCCTTGGTTCCCATGAGCACTTGTCCATCCGTAATGCCCCTTTTTATGCACTATATTTTGTTACAAGTATGGGAAATGTACATGCAAAAGATTTGTAGAACATTGAGTGGCAGTTGGTGGGTGGAAGTATGTTGATAGGCTATATGTAGAGTTTTGTTTTTGTGATTGGTGGATGTGTGAATGGTTTAAAGCAGGCAATGAGCGAGTGTTGCAAACCGAACAGTTAAGAGTAGAAGGGCTGTCTTGTGTGGTGGTGTGCATGTGCAATCTGTGTTTTCTAATAAGGCATGGGCTAGACAGGGCAGTTCAGAGACGGTAGATAGTCATAAAGGAAATGGATTATGGTGTTTATTGTATACTAGAGCATAATTTCAGGCAAGTTTGTTTCTGTGCTTTTTTCTTTTTCTCTAGTATACAATTGTCCATTATTTCCATTGACATAGTTAAAAATGCTGGTGGGCAATGTTGGAGAATCTTATTGAATCAAACTACTTTACTGAGAAATGTAAAGTAGATGGAATCTATAAGATTATTTGTTTTAGTTCTATTTTTGAACTGTGAATGGTGGTTCCTAAAGTTTTTTTTTTTTTAATTTGCAGGAGAGGCCAGACGGTAAGGTGGGGAGGCAAAGGAGGGAAGGCGCACTAACCGCAGATATGAAGGGGCAGGTGAACAGGGGAAGATGTCGCACAGGTGTTAAATCTAAGGTAGAGGGCAGTGTTTTTCATGCTCTAGATTACAGCTTCATACGCACTTCGAAATTGCTCCCCCCTGCAGAGTGGTGTGTTGCAATATATACAGAGTACTGTTGTTTTTGAAAGATGGGGGATCAACAGCCTCTTATTGCTTGCAAGGTAGCTTGTGGGATTTTGTGTCCCACAGAAGTAGGCTGTGTGGTTACAGCATTGGTTGAGGAAGATGATTTGGAGGAAGACAGCCTACTACTTCCTAAGAAAGGAACATGCTTTCTGAGAGCATTGTGGTAGTTGGATTTGCTGTGGCGCGGCATGGAGGTGATCCCGTAGGACTACTGCCCAGGTTGTCCGACTGGGTACACTTGGTACATTTCACTTTGGTAGCTTTAGCCTTTGCATTTCCAACAGTGCTAAAGAACTGCCACACCCATGATTCTCTCTGGGTGCAAGAGGTAGGTACCTTTACCTTTATCTTCCTGGTCTTCTTGATTGTCTTTTGAATGATTGCGCTTCTTTCGTTGTGTAGGTCTTCCAGCTGGTGGTGATGGTGTATCTTGAGGAGGGAGGGATTCCAATAGCTGATGCCATTTTTAAGATAAAATGCAGTTTTCCTAATATTCTTCCAAGTATGTGCTCTGTGGTAGATTGTTAATGACTAAGTGTAGGAGCTGTGCAAGGGTACGTTTTGAGCTTCAAAGTTCCTAGATCAGCTGAAAATGCAGTTCGCGAACGAGTCTGTGCTTCGCGTACAGTTCGTAAGTGTGGATGCGTTTGCGAGCACATCAATCCGCGCATTTGGTTACGTGACAATGTCCTGAAAGTCTGCAGTGACGTCAGACGTTCGCGAACACAGTGGAAAAAGTTGTAAAAAGTGAAGGGGATATTTCACTGTCAAAGACCACTGCTCTAAAAGGTAGGCAGAGGATGTACAGTGCACATTGTGCATGAAGACTCGACGTGGACTATCAAATGTGTCGTCAAGCCTTGGAACATCTGTGGGGGATCAGTCATCTGGTGAGAGTGCATTGGGTGATCTAGGCATGTTGGTGCTGCCAGAAGCACGGAAACTGCTCTCCTGAGCATCGGCGACGACCTGCTCTCCAACCTCGATACTCCTACGTCCCGTCCCCTTTCCTCCATACTTATGGGACATCTCTCCGTCCTGTGGGACGGGACCGGAGCACTTTGTAAAAAGCATCCAAAAATGTTTTCAAAAATTTGTCCTCCCTATTTCCTGTGCGGGGCCTGGCACGCGGCTGTAACCCCGCCCACCTTGGCTCCGCATCGCCCATCAGTCCTTTTCTCCGCATGATCGGGGCCGGACGCACTTGCATCCTCGGAAGACTTTCTTCCCTTTTTTTCCCTCTCTGGCTCTCACTAGCGTTAGTTTACTAGTCTGTCTAGGTCTTTTAAACTAGATTTTCCAGACTGTTCATTGTGTCAATGTCGCTTCGCGAGGGCAGATCCCCATCCTCTTTGTTTAGAGTGTTTGGGTCCGGATCACCGTTGGGACTCCTGTTTTTACTGTGACTCCCTTTCGGTCCGGGCACTTAAACGTTGGTTGGAGCGGTGGGAGGAGGTGTTCGGACGGACTCCTCCTTCGCATTTTCAGGCGTTCATCGACGAGAAGAAAAAATGCCCGGTAAGTTCTTTACTTTTCAGAGCACCCTTGCCGGGGGTACCTTTCCGGGTTCCTCTCGAGCCGGGAGGGGCGTTGATCTCTGTTACCGGGGTTCGCCCTGAGGTGCCTGTCGGGCCTAATAATTCTACCGGAGTTTTCTCCAAGGGTCTCCGTAAGGGGCCTGTGTCCACCGGAGTACACTCTGAGGCCCCTCCTGTGGGGGCTGTTTGTAGACCCAGTTCTACTGAGTTGTGGGGTACCAGAGCTTGCTCGGAGACCACTCTTTCGCTTCCCTCAAAAACAAAACCGGGGTGCACCCTGAGGTCTTGGCTGGGCTTGAGGTTACCGAACGGATGTTCGAGGCCCGTGCCGATAAGGCTTCTACCGGGCCTAGGTCCGAGGTCCCTCGTACAGAGGCTAAGGATACCAACAGTTCTGAGGCGCACCGCACCGTTCCCGTTCTTGTGGTGACACCAGATCTGTTGAGGGGGCAAAGAAGAAACTTTCTTCTTTTACCGGCAGTGCCGAGGCCCTTCCTTCGAAGGCTCAGTTGGCGGTTCGTATGTTGCCAGAAACATTCCAGGCCTCATAGTACCGGCTCTGCCGAGGTTCCTTACGTTAAGGCTAAAATTGAGACCCCTGACCCATCGACGGGGACCCCTGCCTCACTTCCTCAGTTGTCCAGCGATGATGAGGACAAAATGGCGACGGTTCCCGCCACGACCACAGCGGCCATTTTAGGTACTACCCCTACAACTACGCCATCGGCCCCTGGTGTAGGGTACGGTGCTTCGGGTGAACCTAAGGTCCCTTGTGCGCATCCTTACCAGCCGGTTTATGATTGGAATGCCCGGATGCCTCTTCCGCACAATGTTTCGTTGCCCGCTGGGTTGGCTCCCTTGATTTATGTGGATTCGTCGGTGGAGGGGTCAGTGTGGCACCCTTCCCCGTTACGTCCCTTGATTTGTCCACCTCATGAGAGGCCTCCTCAGGTTCCGAAACAATCTCCTGAGGATGCTTTTTTTTTGGTAAATTTCAAGCGCTTATGCGCACCGACCCCATGAGGGAATATTTCAAAGGGCTTTTCAAGGAGATATGACCACCCGCGCCTCCGGCTCCACCCGTTCCGATGGTGGTCCCGCCGGCGCCTCCCTTGCCTGTGTGCCTCCCCCTGCGCTTCCGCCTGTGCCACCATTGTCCCCAGTGGACAAGGCATTGCCTGACACAGCTCAGCAGGATCCTGACCTGTCAGATGACTCTCAAGGCGATCAGGACAACGAGGACCTTCCCCGCTCTATCAGAGCTTTCCATGACCGGGTGCTGGACATGATGAGTTTCTTAGATGTTCTGGTGCCCGAGGCACCTGCTCTGCAGGAGGGCATGCTTTCTGGGGCGTTCACCTTCACGCTTTGGAGCGTACAGGCCCGTTCTTGCAGAAGGACGTTCTGGCCGAGGTCCGTAGAGTTTGGGAAAAGCCACACTCGGGACTTTTTGTCAATAAAAAGATTGACGCGAGGTACAGGCTGCATTCTTCGGAAGAAGTGGCCTTGTCGTCTTGTCCGCCTCCCTCCTCCACAGTGGTGGCTGCGGCTACATTGCAATCCAGGCCTGAAGCATCCTCCTCCGCGACGGCTACTCAGGTCTTGGGAAAGGAGGACAAGCTCCTGGACTCCCTAGGGAGGAAAATCCTTGCCATGCAGAATTGATTTTGGCGGGAGCTAACATGCGGATGTGGAGAGGTCTGTCGGAGTTTGAGAAGCACATTCCGGTCGAGAAGTTGGAGGATTTCAGAGGAGGCCTTTCCGATGCCAGGATCTTGGCCCAGGATCTCCTGGAGGCTGCGGCTCATCATGTAGACACCTCGGCTCGGGGTCTGATGCTTGGGGTCGATACCTCGCGGCAAGCGTGGCTGCATGCCACTAAGTTCTCGGAGGTCCAAGACAAGGTTCTGGACCTTCCATTTGATGGTAAGGAGCTTTTTCACTCTTCTCCTTCTCACCAAAACCAAAGACAGCACTCGGACGGCTAAATCATTTTCTGTTCTGGTTAAAGCTCCCTTCAAGGCTCAAAGGCCGTTGTCACAAGGTCCACCTTCCTCTGGTTTTAGAGGCTTCCTTGACCGCAAATCTCGCAGAGTGGATACTCCTGCGGGGAATAACCGCCGTAGACAACAGCGTACGCGGTATTTCTCCCGCTCCTCAGCCTCCTCATCAGGTTCAGGTGGCACCGCCACCGATAAGCCTGCCAAATGAGGGTTTTCCGCGCTCGCACCAGACCCCGGTGGGAGGACGCATTGCGTTTCATTGGGGGGCGTGGCAGGCCATCACAAAACACAGATGGGTCTAGTCAGTCGCTCGAGCGGGCTTCCGCTTACCTTTACCCCCTACCCCACCCGTCAACCCTCCTTTTCAGCTGTCGGGCTCACCCTCCCTCAAGGCCGAGGTTCAGAAACTTCTGCACCTCAGAGCTGTGGAACCCGTTCCCCTTGGGGAGCGAGGGGAGGGCTTCTACTCCCAGCTGTTTACGGTGCCCAAACCCAACCAGGCTGGCCTGCGCACCATCCTAGACCTTTCCCAGTTCAATCTTTCCCTACCCCAAGAGAAATTCAAGATGATCGCGTCCGGCCAGATTCGCTCCTCTTTGCCGATGGGCAATTGGCTCAGCGTGGTGGATCTTCAGGATGCATACATGCATATCCTGATTTGGAATCCACACACGATAACTCCGCTTCTCTTTGGGAGAGGAGCACTTCCAGTTTCGGGTTCTTCCTTTTGGCCTCAGTTCGGCGCTGTGTGTCTTCACGACGATGTCGGTGTTTGCTGCCTATCTTTGTCTCCAGGGTATCCATGTGTATCCCTTTTTGGACGACTGGCTCCTACGCAGCCCTTGTCCGTTGGCAGCAGCGGACAACCTCCAGTCTCTCCTTCAGCTCCTGTTCCATCTTAGGCTGTAGGTGAACTGGCGGAAATCCTCCATGACGGTCTCACAGGACCTGACTTTCCTGGGTTTTCGTTGGAACACGATAGACTGCCGAGTGTATCTGACCGGTGACAGAATGGCGGATCTGTTGGCCACGTGTCAGATGTTTGCGCAGTCGAAGAGCATGTCGACCTGGTGGTTCCAGAGGCTTCTGGGCCTCATGGCCTCGTGTGTACTGGCTCTTCCTCTTGCTCATCTCAAAATGAGACGGACCCAGATGGCTCTTTGGAGTTCCTGGCGTCAGGCTGTGGACCCAGATTCCAAGCGGATGATGATTCCGGATTCCATGAGAGTGGACCTGGACTGGTGGTCATCTCTCAGCAACCTGTCAGTGGGCGTGGGGTTCCGTGACCCAGCCCCCATGGTGATGATCACTACAGACTCCTCCCTTTTGGGGTGGAGTGCAACGTTAGATCTTCTTCAGGTCTCGGACCTCTGGTCACCTCGGGACAAGCTCCTTCACATAAATCATTTGGAGCTTCTGGCGATTTTTCTGGCGCTCAAGGCGTTCAGACCTCTCATTGTCAACAAGGCGGTCCGCATAAGAACGGACAATGCGGTATCAATGTATTACATAAACAAGCAAGGGGGAACGAAGTCTCCCCCTCTCGTGGACCTGTCCATCCAGATTTGGGAGTGGGCCGTGCTTCATGGGGTCTGGCTGCTTGCAATGCACATCCCGGGCCAGCTGAATGTCACCGCGGATGCCCTCAGCCGGCGGACAGTGGTCAGCTACGAGTGGGAGTTGAAGGTGGAGATCCTCTCATGGATTTTCTCGCGTTGGGGCACACCGGAGGTGGACCTCTACGCCATGGCGGTAAACGAGAAGCTTCCTCAGTACGCCTCCAGAGGGGGGCTGGGAGCCTCTTCTCTGGGGGACGCACTCGAGATTCCATGGCACGACATGAGAGTTTACGCCTTCCCGCCTCTTCCCCCTAGTTCATCGAGCAATTTGGAAGTTGAAGAGCTCTGTCAACTGTTCACTTCTACTGATAGCTCTGTGGTGGCTGGCCAGGTTTTGGTTCTCAGAACTTCAACACCTGTCGGTGTGTCTGCCGATCAGGTTACCAGTAACTCCCGATCTTCTTCACCAAGGGGAACAGCAGATGTGGCACCCCTCCCCACAATCGGTCAACTTGGCGGCATGGTGCCTGAGTTCACGTCTCTAGAGCATTTGGGTTTGTCTGCGGATAACATGCGCATTATCCAGGCAGCCAGGAACCCCTCGACCAGATCCCAATACAAGAGTAAATGGCTCAGGTTCTGTCATTGGTGTTTGGAGAAAGAATTGGACCCGAGGGTGGCAACGATTGACATGTTGCTGTCCTTCGTATCCTCCCTAGCAGAGTCAGGGGTTCATGTTCTGTCTTGCAGGACTTATCTCTCAGCGATTTCCGCTTACACCTCTACAGACCGGTGTTCTTATTCTTTAACTAACCCTGTGGTGAAGAGACATTTTGCTGGCTTGACACGCATCTACCCTCCGGTTCGTAGTCTGCACTCGCCTTGGGACCTAAATGTAGTCCTGATGGCGCTATGCCATACACCCTTTGAGCTAATGGCTACAGTTGACCTCAAGTACGTGTCCTGGAAAGTGTCCTTTCTGGTAGCCGTTACGTCAGCGAGGAGAGTGAGTGAGCTCCAGGCATTGTCGGTGGAGCATCCTTTCTTGGTCTTTCACAAGGACAAGGTAGTCCTTCGGACGAACCCAGCTTTCCTACCAAAGTTAGTGACCGAATTCCATCTGAATCAGTCGATTTCCCTTCCGGTCTTTTTTCCGAACCCTGACTAGTAGGCGGAAATGGTTCTACACTGCCTGGATGTCCGAAGAGCTCTTAAGTTCTACCTGGACAGGACTTCCGAGCTTCGGAGCTCTTCCCAACTGTTTTTGACCTTCGGTAAACCTCAGGGCAGGCCGGCGTCTAAGGCATCTATTTCCAGATGGATTACCGCCTGTATCATGGAATCTTTCACCGTCCAAAAGCTGAAACCTCCTAAAGGTATCCATGCACACCAGGTGCGAGGCAAGGCAGCCGCGGTTGCTTTTCAGAAGTATGGTCCCTGGGAGTCCATCGCTAAAGCGGCTACTTGGGCCTCCCCATCTGCTTTCTGTAAGCATTACTGCCTCGATATGAGCTCTAGAGCTGACGCTCAGTTCGGCCGGCCAGGCTGTGCTGAAGAACCTGTTTCAGTAAGGGTTATTTCCACCCACCCATAGTTCCTGTAAGGAGTGCTTGGGAATCTCCCATAAGTATGGAGGAAAGGGGACGGGACGTAGGAGTATTACCAGGTTACTCACTGTAGTGACCACCTTACTCCTAGTCCATAGTCCCCTTTCCTCCATACGCCCGCCCGCCGTCCCCTCTAATAAGGTTCCTCTTTTATTGCTAATGGGTCTTGACCCTGCGATAGAAAAGGACTGATGAGTGATGCGGAGCCAAGGTGGGCGGGGTTACGGCCATGTGCCGGGCCCCGCGCAGGAAAGAGAGGAGGGACACATTTTTTGACACAGGACAGAGATGTCCCATAAGTATGGAGGAAAGGGAACTATGGACTAGGAGTAAGGTGGTCACTGCGGTGAGTAACCTGGTAATTCCAACACCTCTTGTTCTCATCTTACTTGATCTCTCTTCTGCCTTTGACACGGTCAACCACGCCATCCTGCTCAACCGTCTGTCATAACCTGGGTATCACCGATTAGGCCCTGGCTTGGCTGACCTCCTTCCTCTCCTATCGACCCTCCTAGGTCCAACTTGGGTCCTTCCTCTCCTCTATCTCTAACCAATACCTGGCACTTCTTGCCCACCGCATTGCCGCTCTCTGCCCCAACTTTCAGTGCTATGCGGATGACACAACTCATTTTCAGGCTCCCCTCTGCCACCTCTTCTTCTCTCATCTCTGATTGTCTGTGGTGTGCCACCAATGATCTCTGCCTTAATGCCAGAAAGACTGAGATGCTCCTCGTCGGCGCACCTACCCTCTCCTTTCCTGTCACACTCTGGCTGGCCTCTTGGCTCTCTTCCTGCTCCCACCTGTGAGGCTAAAAACCTCAGCCATCTTCAACTCAACACTTTCCCTCTCTCCTCATATCCCTGACATCTCTAAGAAGTCATACTACCAGCTGAACCTCCTCAGAGGTATTCTTCTTTTGCTCTCCTTCCCCCAGAAGCTCACTGTCTCCAGAGCTCTGGTTCTCTCCAGCCTCTCCAGGCTTGACTACTGAAACAGCTTTCTAAATCTGCCTGCTTCTACTCTCTACCCTCTGCAACTCATCCAAAACAGGACTGCAAGACTTTTCCTTGGCCTCAAACCCAGGGATCATATCTCCCCAGGACTAAAATCTCTGCACAGGCTCCCAGTGTTGGCGAGGATAAAGTTCAAAACGCTCTGCCTTGTTCACAAGGCCTTCTGGGGCCTGGGACCTCAATACATCCAACTCTCTCTTCCTAAATATCTTCCTTCTCGAGCACTTCGCTCATCCGCCTCCAACTCCCTCAGTCGCTTCTCCAAGCAGCAAGTTGGCAGTAGATCTTTGTTCTGCTGGGGCCGCCCTCTGGAAAAGCCTCCCAGCCTCTCTGAAATTTGAGGTGAAGAATCTCCGGTTCCGGAAGCACCTCAAGACCTTTCTCTTTGCTTCTGCTTTCTCTCCCCCTCTTCCCTCCTGATCTCCTGGCTGAATCTGAAACTGCACTGGTCACATGGCGACCCTCTGATCTTGGGCCCAGGACCCCCCCCTGCCAGTTGCACACCTGCACTGCCCCTCTGGCAACACTTGCACTCAGGGACTGTTCTGTATCCCTACAGCCCCTACTAGCACGTGACACCTGATGTCTGCACTTACACTTGCCACCAACTGACCGCACTTTTATTTATTGTCTTTATTTATTTTACTGTTGTCCTATATCTTGCACTTCCCCTCCCCCACACTTTCCCCTTCCTCTTCCCCAGCACTTGCGCGATCTCAGTCATCTGGCCTTGTAGGATCGTTGTCTGTCTTCCCTCTGTTTCCCCCTCCCTTGCCTCGTTGCGCCTTGAAACAATTTTGTATAGGTGCGTTATAAATGCCATATATCATATCATATTGGGTGATGTCGGCGACACATCGTAAATCGCACAAAACTAAAATGCATGGTGCTCTTGCATTACGCGCACGGAAATCGGCACCACGTCAATCACCCGATTTCACCAGGGCAATGCCACCAACACTGAATGAAACAATCTACTTCGGTAGAAGTGTCAACTCCAGATGTTACAATTTTACCGGCTCCCAATATCTGTTATGAGTCGTGTGTGATCTAAGCCACCAATGGGTAGCCGTGGGAGGTGTTGCAACTAAGGATTGGGACAAGTTAATCGCTGAACACCAGATGGCCATCCTTAGTTTTTTTTGGGGGTTTGGAGGGGGGAATTTAAGCGGTAATCCCACCCCCTTTCAGAATAAAAAAAAAAGGAAATGCCAAACAAATTTGCTTTTTATTTAATTTCCTTTGTTCCCTGTTCACCCCCTCTTTCCTTCCCTCACACAGCCCTTTTAAGGGCCACCTATTAAGTTACAAAAATATATGAAATTAAACAGACTGCAAAAATATATTACAATGTCTGTTATTTATTTTATGCAGTTTGAGTGACTTAAAACCCCCCAAAATGTTTACTTTTAGCAGTGGTTACAATGTTGCAGGGTGAGCCGGTATTCCCATGCAGAATCAGCCCAGTCGTTGGCTCATCTTAGCCGTGCCTACAAATACCCGCGTCTCATTGGCTGGTGTTATCTTTGTGTATACAAATGTGGATTGTACATATATATTAGATTTAAAAGTCTTTATTTTAATGGCTATAAAAAATGTCAATGAACTTCAACTTCGGTTATATTGAAAAACCTTTTGGGATCTTTTTCCATTGTATTTGTGATGTGTAGTCCTGGGTGCACCGAGTGTAGGATTTTAGCACATTTGGAGTACTACTTTGATGTCATGAAGAAACTTTGCATTACCTTCATTGGTTACCAATAAAAAAGAAAATATACCACTGTGAAAACAGGTAAAAATTAGTTTGTGATAGATGAAGATCGTTGAGTGATGGGTTCCAAGTTTGTTAAAATATTGAGTGGCCCTGCTTACTGGACATGGACAAAGGCAAGGCTTGAGTGGTCTGATAGTGTTCTAAAATATACGGTGGGCACGGCCGTAGGCCATGGCCACTGGTCATATGCGGAAACAATCTAAGTAATAACAAGACCCTTGAAATTCAAGGAAAACACTTTAGTTGCAGGGACGTTAAGGTGAGAACTTAATGCAACAATACCCCTGAAATTTAGTTAAAGCCATCTTTACTTCGGGCCGCCTGTTGTGCAGCCTATGATCACAAGGATGACCTCACAGATCACTTCACTGATGACATCACTAATTACATTACAGCAGTAACCGTCAATAAGCATGGCCTTCAGCCATGGTCCGTGTGCATGGGCGCAAATGTTTTTTAACACATTAATGGGCACTAATCATGGCCTTCAGTCATGGACACAAGCCACAGCCTTCAGCCATGTGCAATGTATATTTTAAAATACTAATAGGCCACCATCCATAGACTTTGGCCTTCATCACAGTACAGACCAGACCAGTAGCCGCAACCTTTGCTGCACCCACTATATATTCTATAAATGTGCTACTAGACATGGCCCTTGACCATGAGAAGTTTGTACATCTTTTGTCATTGTCCACTGGATATTTCAAAATACTAACATACCAGAAGCGATGGCCTTCGGCTGTGCCCACTGTGTATTATACAACACTAACTAGCCACAATCTATGGCTTTCGGCCGTGCCCACTGTATCTTATATGCACTAACCAGCCACTAGGCATGGTCTTACACACAATACTAGCCAGTGGCCATGGCCTTTGGCTGTGCCAACTGTATATTCTAACATATTAATGGGCACTAGCTATGGCCTTTAGCCATGGCCACTGACAACAGCTTTGTACATGGCCTACTGTATATTTTAAAACTGTGACCGGCCACTAGGCATTGCTTTTAAACATGCACATTGATATCTTGCAACACTAACTGACCACTAGCTATGGCCTTTGGTTATGGCCAGTGACTACATCCTTCGTCAAGGCCAAGTCTATGGCGTAAATTGTTATTTAGATAATCAAACAGTTATGAGCTAATTTATTAATTCCGTTATCTCTAATGCCATTGATGTAATCAGTTATTTCTCCAGCATTGGATCTTTCATAGATTCACATGCTTTGAATATTCCTTGTCAGTCTGGGAATACGGGGTAAAATAGAGCAATTTCCACTAACACTTTCAGTTACGTTGGTGCTCTATTAGTCATTTTGGGTCATACTACCCACAGCCAGTAGGAACACTTCCCTTAGCTCCTCCCCCGTCAGCCATCTTCTGAGTTTGGCAAGTGCACTTGTATGGCAGTAAGAGCCAAAATGCGAGCCATGTGTGGTAGATGGGAGGGTCACATGTGAATCTATGAAGGATACCAATGCTGGAGAATCAGAGTGGCAGGTAAGCAACTTATTCCTTCTCTAGCCTAGGATCTGTCATAGATTAAATTGCTGTGAATAGATTACAAAGCAGTATTATAACCATACACACGGGCGGAGGCAAGCTTCCAGCATAATTTACCACTGGAGACCTACTAACATCACGCGAAAAGGTCCAGCAGAACCGATTGGCTGACTAACTTCTACGGAATCTGTCGACAAAGTAGAACCTGGTGAATGTATGCACCAATTTCAGGTGGCTGCACAGCAGATGTCAGGCAGCAGGATTCTGCAGAGAAAAGCACTAGTTGCAGCCACTTTTCTGGTGGAGTGCGCCCGGGGTCTGCCAGCCTGTTAATGGCAGAAACGGATGCAGGCTGCAATCCATCTTGAAATGGAGGACTTGGAGGGAGCCTTCCCAGGCCCTGAAGGTCCAAATGAAACAAACCGCAAAACCGTTGTACGGAAAGACTTAGTATGTGCCACATAGCACTTGAGGGCGCACACAACATGCAGTGTGTGGAGGGTTTGCTCCGATGGAGACTTCAGTGTGCCAAATATATATTTTGAAATGCAAGACTACTAAAAAGACACATAATGCTTGCTCAATGCAGAAATGTAACCGTAATGAGTGGCTATTTAGGGTAAAATGGACAGCAGTCATGTTGCAGTGCATGGAGAAGGATCCCCTGACGCTCTAGACAAAGCGAGTTTCCTGAACTAGTAAAAGCAGATTACGTGAACTAGACCAGAGCTACGTGCCCCCCCCCCATTCAAGTATAATACAGGAAGGGAAACCACCAGATAGCTATGAAGTAAAACAAAAGATAACCGTTCCCAAGCACAAGATCTATTTCTCTTAGATTAGGTGAAAGAACAAACCACCTTCAGATGCCAGAGAAAGCAATAGCACCCATATTAACAAGAGCTCAATTCATGGTAAAAGATGAGCAGGATAATTTGAAACGTGGTCTTCCCACACAGGACTCAGAAATAACAAACAAGTATCCGTTCATTAGTGCCAGCCATGGAAATGCACCTGCTCAACTCCCTAATAATTCTCAGAGCAAATACGCTGGTTAAAGCTAGGTTCAAAGGCAGAAGCCCTGGCCTGTGGCCTATGAAATCGGGGATGGTATCTTAAGTAATTAAAAGAAGTAGCACTCCGGTGCCTCTCTATTTTGCTCCTGTAGCGATGTCCTGCCAAAGGCTGGTGAAGCAGGTACCAACCAATTATTGCACTCCAAGTGCTGCCTTACAACTGTAGCAGAACCTAGTTAATTACTGCTATGATGTCTTCTACCTTATCGCTTTTTGGGTTGGGCCACCAGAATTCTATGGCCAATCAAAACGTGGACCAGTATGCATCAACACCATTCCCTACACACTTCCCCTATGATGCTTTTTTTTCGATTCTAAGCTAATGTGCATGAAATTCTTTGAGTGCTGAGACAAATTGTGGTTGTTGCTGTCCCTGTTTTATGGTGATTGTCATTCCTCTTAACGCTTGTTTCTTGGGCCTGGGATTTCCCTACCTATCTGGTCTACTCAGGGCTGGGATTTTCTGCTCTCCATTACATATGGTAGCAGAACTGGATGGTTGACCAGGTCCCCCGGAAGGTCCACTATTTTCTGCTGCGGTCCTGAGGACTGCGGAGCAACCCATGGAGAATCATTTGTGAACCTTAATACGGCCGTCAGGAGCCCCTTTGGTGAAAATCCTTCCCTTATCCCCGCGCAGGTGCCGCGCAGGGCAGAGGCCTGCAGCCAGTTCGGGGAGGAGCAATACCGGATCCCGGGTCGATCCACGGATGGAAGTATGAGAGCATCTTAGTGACCAAGGTGGGAGTGAGGTGTTTGAATAGAGTGGGGAATTGTGATAGTGTTATGAGAAGATTACCTAGGTCAAGGTCTTGAAAGGTGACTTATTAAACCTAGGGACGAGGTATTGAAGTAGTTAGTGATAAGACCTCCTTAGCCAGGGGTTTAGGAAGAATACATTTAAAGCAATCCTTGGGGTGTGAGTAAGCGAAGATTCCCTTGTGTGTGACAAGACAGCGCCATGGGTTTTGATTGTGGGATTTTGAAGGTGCACCTATATGTATAAAGGATTGCTGGCCAGCAATAGATTGTGAGGAGGTGACGGAAGGGTTGTCTGCCAGCGGTAGATGTGGTGAGATTTTGAGAAACAAACGGGAGAGTGAGAAGTTGCTTAAGGTTGTGAAAACAAGGATTTATTAATATTGGTCTATATTGTATAGTAAGTGGAATTTGTATTGCGACGTAAGGGGCAGAATTTGTGGTGCATGCCCGAACAGTTGTTGGTGAAGCCCAGAGGCTAGGAAAGTGTAGGAAATATTGATTATAAGACACTGAGAATGACTGGAAACTCAAGATTTTCCAACTGTTTTTAAAGTTGGTAAGTATCGTCAGACAAGAGCGTGATGTGCCATCCTGGGAGGGGACACTCCCCTTATGCCTTTATGCAAATCCCTGCTGAGGTACAATGACAAGATTAAAAAAAAAAATATCACGCTAAGTGGGTCAGGACGACAGCAGATACGTTTTTGCCCTGGCCCCAAGAGGGCACTCTTTCGAAATCAGTGCTGCAACACATGACCACATATTTACATGCTGCTTATAAGGGAAACAAACTGCCAAAGAGATTTGCTAGAGCTATGAAAAATGTTTGGGAACGAGCCACCACTGAAAGAATGGATGCTCAATCAGTATGAAGGAGGGCACAGCGTCCTCTGCTCCTCCTCCCCAGAGCATCGGTCTGCCAGACAAAAACCAGGGTTTTACCCACTAAGAGTTAAGAGCAGCGGCAGGATATGCTAACCCCGCATATGCGCCACTCACAGTAGTGAAGACACTATAAATCGAGATATGATAAATAATTAACCCTTTAAGTGCCATGGGTATTTCTCCCCAGTGCCAGGGCCTTTTTTGGTGCTTTTGGTATGTGGCCATTCAATGGCTTGAAATTTTTTTGTTACATGAGATCTCTGCCAAATTTGGCTCCTTTTTTTCCCCACATGTAGGCGGTCGTAACGCCACCTAGGAATCCCAGGTTGCTGTAGGGGGGTGAGAGAAAATAAGGAAAAAGTGCGAAAATTTTGGGTTTTTTTCAAAAAATGCCAATAAAATGATGTACAAAGAAGCCTGTGGTTTTTTCCTTGTAAGAGCTAGGAACAAATGGTTTGCTGTGTTGAGTTCCCCAATGTCGTGGCT
This sequence comes from Ambystoma mexicanum, assembly GCF_040938575.1. Taxonomy (NCBI): domain Eukaryota; kingdom Metazoa; phylum Chordata; class Amphibia; order Caudata; family Ambystomatidae; genus Ambystoma; species Ambystoma mexicanum. Next base: position 1,185,802,585 of record NC_090922.1, read on the forward strand.
TTCAGGAACAGGTTGAGTGGAAATGGAAAAAAAATATTTTGATGTGGTTATCAACCGTTTTGTGAGAGGTAGGCGATTGTTGCCATTTTTGCCAATTGGACATGCATGGACGGAATGGAAGAAAAGGGCAGGAAAGCCAAAATGGAGGACAGAAAGGCATATATTTCTGAAAAGTAGACAAAATTCCAAGTTTAGGAAGGGGTGATTTGCATAGGTCAGGCAACAACTAGGTAGGGGAAACTGCCATCGAATGGGGGAAAAGCGGGAAAATGACTGACAAAGTATGTGTTGGACATGGTTGGCTTGGTACGGCAATGGCTTCTATGAATTTTGAGAAAAGCAATGCTCTGCTACATTCCCCCGACTCTTGCAGTTAGGAGAGCATACCATTTTTGTAGTGTTTTTACAAAACAAGCAATACCACAAGCCAAACACTGAGCCATGGTACACAGGAGTTTTACGCTCACGGCCTGACCAGACGCACTTAGCATGTGTAAATTGGGAAAACCAATGTGGTGAGGAACGGCAGCCATACATTTTTTTGAAAGAGCACAGGCAGACCTTTTCAAGGGTAGGTGACTTGTGCAGGTTACAAAAGTGTATGGTGGATAAAGCAGCGACTAAATGTAGGTCACATTTGGGAAAAGAAAGGGTTGTGAGACAAAGGGCACCAGCAAATGGGTCAAAACGTTATGAAAACCACACAAACACAACACATGGCCTACCGTCCCGCGTTTCCACAGGTGTCCCGATGAAAACAGTACCTCACATGTGTGGGTGCACCTACCTGGCCGCCAAGGGGAAAGCCTAAAACACAAGTAACCCCAAGTCTGTTTTCAGAGCGAAATCTCAGACATTCTGCCGACCGGAACAACGTACAGATTTGGGCCTATGGTGTCGAAGCCAGCAAGGGAAACAGGGAACCCCATGCATTTCCGAAAAGAGGACTCCGGTGGGATTCCGCAGAGGTATGATTTGCGCACATCGCCCCAGAATGTATTACCCAGGCAGCCCTGCAAAGTCCGAAATGTGGGGGGAAAAAACGCTTTTTCCGCACATTTCGCTCGACGCACCCATCGAAACACGCCCCCAACAACACATGGCCTACCGTCCCGCGTTCCCACAGGTGTCCCGATGAAAACGGTACCCCATATGTGTGGGTGCACCTACCTGGCCGCCAAGGGGAAAGCCTAAAACACAAGTAACCATCGCTCCAGAATTTATTACCCAGACACCCCTGCAAAGTCCGAAATGTGCCCCGGACTTTGCGGGGGTGTCTGGGTAATAAATTCTGGGCCGATGTGCGCAAATCATACCTCTGCGGATTCCCACGGGTGTCCTCTTTTCGGAAATGCATGGGGCTTCCTCTTTTCCTTGGTGGCTTGGACACCCGAGTCCCATATCTGTATGTTGTGCCGGTCGGCAGAATGGCTGAGATTCCCCTCTGCAAACAGACTGGGGGTTGCTTGCGTTTTCGGCTTGCCCCTTGCCAGCCAGGTAGGTGCACCCACGCATGTGAGGTACCGTTTTCATCGGGACACCTGTGGGAACGCGGGACGGTAGGCCATGTGTTGTTGGGGGCGTGTTTCGATGGGTGCGCTGAGCTAAATGTGCGGAAAATGCGTTTTTTTCCACACATTTCGGACTTTGCGGGGGTGTCTGGGTAATAAATTCTGGGGTGATGTGCGCAAATCATACCTCTGCGGATTCCCACCGGTGTCCTCTTTTCGGAAATGCATGGGGCTCGCTGTTTTCATTGGTGGCTTGGACACCCGAAGCCCATATCTGTATGTTGTGCCGCTCGGCAGAATGGCTGAGATTCCCCTCTGCAAACAGACTGGGGGTTGCTTGCGTTTTCGGCTTGCCCCTTGCCAGCCAGGTAGGTGCACCCACACATGCGAGGTACCTTTTTCGTCGGGACACCTGTGGGAACACGAGAAGGTATGACATCTGCTGTTGGCGACGTGTTTCGGTGAGTGGACACAGGGAAATGTCTCTGAAATTGGCCGGAAATGAAGACCATTCTCGGACATGTCGCTCTGGCCACCCACCGAAACACACCGCCAACAACACGTGGCCTACCTTCCCGCGTCCCCACACGTGTCCCGATGAAAACGGTACCTCACATGTGTGGGTGCACCTACCGGGCGCGCAAAAGGAAAAGGGTAACCGACTGGGAACCCCAAGCCATTCGCCACTGCCCATTTTGTTCATGTGGGCAACCTACAGATTTGGGCCTAGGGTGTCAAAGCCAGCAAGGGAAACAGGGAACCCCATGCATTCCCAAAAGAGGACACCCGTGGGAATCCACAGAGGTCTGACTTAGGCAAATCGGCCCAGAATGTAATCCCCAGAACCACCAGCAAAGACCCACATGGGAGAAGGGTGCCCAAGGCCAGGGATATTACCGCCGACTTTGCTGGAGCCCTGGCTGCCCTGCGTTACAGCTTCTCCCCACCAAGGAGTTTTGGCAGTGTGCCAATACCTCACCGAAGGGAAAAGCTGTAATGCAGCCTAGCCGCAACTCCAGGACAGTTGGAGGTGATCTGCCCAGACGGGCCATTCCCACCCACACCACCAACAATCCAGCCCCAGTCTCACCCACCCCACTGACAGTGGGCCCTAACCATAGAATAATAAAAAACAGTACTCACAACTACAGCTGCTCGGGTAGAAAAAGCTGTAAACAAAACAAAGAACATGTTACCTACGGTCACACCAGCAAAATGTAGCCCTCCCCGGGGGCAGCTAAGGAGGGGGGCTGTCCTGCACTCCTCCCTGGGCTCACGCGTCCGTTCCTAGGAGCAGATATCTGGTCCCAGGGAGGGCTGCATGACTTGGCACCCACTCCATTGCGGGTGGGAGGGGGGAGGGGGGGGTCAACACCCCATCCCATTAGAAAATTCCCTGACCCTTTGGGGTGCCCCCCCCCTAAAAAGCGTTCCACCATTTTCAGTTTTTTCCTTTGGTAACCCAACTCCTTTTGGTGCAGAGGGTCACATCGGTGTGCCAATCTGGTGCCGGGGTGCCCAAACCTTACTGCCCCATCTATTGGGGGTCCTGCCCCACCTTTTGGGGTGCCCCCCCACCACCCCCAATGGCTGGGGGACACACCTCATGCAGGCCTCCCTGGGCCGCCTCCTAACGGCTGTGTGAGGTACACCCCACCTCCATTTGGTGTGAGGGGGGAGAGGGCCACCCCAAAAGGTGGGGCAGGACCCCCAGTAGATGGGACAGTAGGGTTTGGGCACCCTGGGGGCAGATAGCCACACTAATGTGGCCATCTGCACCAAGCAAAGTTGGGTAAACAAAAAACAAAATACAAATTCATAGGCTGCTTTTTAGGGGGGGCTGAGGGCCACCCTAAATTGGCAGCGAATGATGTACTGCAACGGAGGGTGGCCCTCAACCCCCCCACCCCAAATGGAGGGCCCCACCTCATGCAACCCTCCCTGGGAGCAGATAGGGGGGGGCCCACCTCATGCATCCCTCCCTGGGGTCAGATGCCCCTCCCTAGGAGCAGATATCTGCCCCCAGGGAGGGTTGCATGAGGTGGGACCCTCCATTTGGGGTGGGGGGGTTGAGGGCCACCCCCCGTTGCGGTACATCATTCGCTGCCAATTTAGGGTGGCCCTCAGCCCCCCCCGAAAAAGCAGCCTGTGATTTTGTATATTTTTTTTGTTTACCCAACTTCGCTTGGTGCAGATGGCCACATTAGTGTGGCTATCTGCCCCCAGGGTGCCCAAACCCTACTGTCCCATCTATTGGGGGTCCTGCCCCACCTTTTGGGGTGGCCCCTCCACCCCCAATGGCTGGGGGACACACCTCATGCAGGCCTCCATGGGCCTCCTCCTAACGGCTGCGTGAGGTACACCCCACCTCATTTGGTGAGGGGGGAGAGGGCCACCCCAAAAGGTGGGGCAGGACCCCCAATAGATGGGGCAGTAGGGTTTGGGCACCCCGGGGGCAGATAGCCACACTAATGTGGCCATCTGCACCAAGCGAAGTTGGGTAAACAAAGAAAAAATACAAATTCATAGGCTGCTTTTGAGGGGGGGCTGAGGGGCACCCTAAATTGGCTGCGAATGATGTACTGCAACGGAGGGTGGCCCTCAGCCCCCCCACCCCAAATGGAAGGCCCCACCTCATGCAACCCTCCCTGGGGGCCCCCCTTCCTGGCGGCAGATAGGGGGGCCCCACCTCTTGGATCCCTCCCTGGGGTCAGATGCCCCTTCCTAGGATCGCGCGCCCTGCGCCCGATCCGTGACCAGCAATGCCTCATATGTGGTGTCCTTGGAAAGGGGAGAAAGTCCCCTTTCCAGGGACACCACTTTTTGATCAATCCCTGGTGGTCCAGTGGGCCCCAGGGCCCCAAACCCCCTCCCACCTCCCACCTCCCCTCGATTTTTTTTTTTTTGCTTTTTATTTATTTTTTATTTTCACCCCTGGGGGCAGTCATTATCTGCCCCCAGGGGTCTCTGGCGCTGTGGCCCCATGCCTTGGGGCCACAGGGGGAGGGGGGCCGCTTACCTAGTAAGCAGCCCACCCTCCTCCGCGTCACAAACGGATCTTCATTTGATCCGTGACGTTCCTGCCCGCGAATCGAGGCGCCCTGCGCCCAATCCGCGTGCAGCAATGCCACACAATTGGTATCGTTGGAAAGGGGAGAATCTCCCCTTGCCAACGATACCTGCCTCGATCTCCGGCTTGAAATACAGCCGGAGATCGAGGCTGTCAAAGAAGGGCACTCACCTTCTTTATCCACCGCAGCAGCCGAAAATGGCTGCTGCGGTGGATTTACTTTCAGTTTCACGCCGATGTGCGTTACGCACGCCGACGTGAAACTGAAGGTAATCCAGAACCCTGGCAGTGAGGGGGGACCTCCCCCTCACATAGCCCGGGGGTTGGGTTACAGCAGGGATCGCTCAAAACAAGGTGCCGAAAAGGACGAGCTATCTCGTCCTTGGCACTGCGCGTGCACTGTCAAGGACGCGATACCTCGCCCTTGGCACTTAAAGGGTTAAGAGTACCCAGGCGCGATGAGTATAACAAGCGCGGGCACCTACAGGTGAAGCTAATAGAGCTTAATGAGGGGATGCAAGGACGGAAAACAAGGACGAAGGTCAGGGAAGATACAGTGATTACTCCAAAAAAGTTGTTGGGAGGACAGACTGAAGGAATGTAGACTATCCTAAGACAAAACAGGAGATTACAACGTGACCGGAAAGAGAGGAAGCCGAGGAACGCAGAGGCAGAAGTTAGAGGAAGAAGAGAGAATGGGAGAGAACACTGGAGGAAGGAGCAGGGAGGGAGCAGAAATATAGAATGAATAAAGAAAGGTGAAAGAAGCGTCAGGAGGAAGTGAGAAGAGAACTAGAAAAACGAGAGAAGAAGACAGTGAAAAGATAAGAAAGCAGGAGGAGGGAAGGGCAATGGGAAGTTGAAGAAAGAAGAATGCAAGAAATACAAGAACAAGAAACAAAGCTCATTGAGGAGCGCATACTAAAAGGGAGGCATGAGCAGGAAAAGAGTCTAAAGAGATGTTTAAGAAAAATGTACGAGTTAGTGAAAAAATAACTTTTCCAGATGAGGGAGCAGCGACACCCAGGAGAATTGTAGAGTAGATGGACAGCGATACCACGCTTAAGGTGAAAAGGAGTGTGCTGAGATCACTGCAAGGAGAGACGAGTTTATTAGAGAAAGCCTTGAGGGGAATAAACAGGACAAACCCGTTACCGCTATTAGATCTTAGGCGCAGAGAAAATGAAGCTGATGATGAACATAGGACAATGGGGTTCGACGAGGGAAGAAAAACAAGATAACGAGGGAGAGAAAGGGACAATACAAGAGTGGCCACAGAAGGAGGCAATGTGGTCTGATTTGGAAGAACCAGAGGAGAAAGGGCCAGATCCTGCAACATGTCCCAAACTGGACAGGAATGCAATGCAGAGTTAACAGGTTCCGTGGTTAGAAATGGGGGGGGTGAGCGGGAGGAGGACTGCAATATATAACATGGCCACAAATGGACAAGGACAATTTGAGATGTAAATTGCTGACATTGACGTCGGGGGAGGGGAAATGCATCTGAGCTAGAAGGAATGACATTGGGAAGGACACTAGCATGGGCGATATAAAATGTTTATTAGCAGTCACCATTGGGGAAAGAGTAGACAACATTTGGAAGAGCAGGGTACTCGGGTGACTGCACAACACACAGCTCATGATGGCGCATCATTTAGCTGTACGGCAAACATGGAGGGCACTTGGCGTGCAGTATCCTGACGCATCAGACATGAGTGTGAACATGACAGGCAAAATGCATGAGGACGAAGACACTGTTGCTTATATTCAAGAGTTTCAAGAGCAATGGCGTATCGAAACGAGAGCGCCTTGGCGCAAAACTAACGAGCATCAGAACTATAATCTGCTTAGAATCACATGCTGTGCATATGGTCCGACATCCAGTGCTAACCGCGGAGTATTGCATCCTGTCTTTCGAGGATCGAAAGGGGACGTCGGCATAGGTGTGTCTGTAACACTATCCCTATCGTGACGTGTAGTGTACCCAAAATTCCTCATGCACCAAGGTCCCTCAGGTTGTTTTTTTTTCGCCCAGATTACTGGTCGCCCTAATTCGGAGCTCTTACATAGAGATAGCATTATTTTCATTATCGACTTTGTCGTTATTCCCGTTAAGTCATTTCAACTGTTGAATCCTGTGAAACAATGCCGAAGACTGCTGCAGACTTTCAACGCCTGTTGATCCCAGCGGTGCTGCCGTCCACGTGGCCGGGCCTTCTGGCCGGCCTACACAGTAGGGAGAGTGGGGTCGGAGTGGACATATCCTTTACAAGTATGCCTTTCCTCTTTCACCCTCTCTGCTCCCTGGGTTTTGTCATAGCGCTAATTGTCTTTTGCTATGGAAAAGACGCCATTTAGGTGTTGTCCCTCGTGCAGGGCCAAATATCCTTGGAAGGATGAGCACGCTCTGTGTAACAATTGTCTGCCCCTCGACCACAAAGAAGCGAGTTGTGCAGCCTGTAGACTCCTGCACCCTAAAACGCTTGAGGAGTGCTGCTTAAAGCGATGACCAGGCCGCTGTATCGGAAGCTATTGACCTAACTCTCAGTCCACGGTGCCCCTCCCCGACCCCACCAGACCTGATGCGAGTCACGCTACAGGGAAAACACCCGGCGACAGGGGCGCACACGATCAAAACACCAAATGCACAACCCAAGGTTCGGCTTCGGTGGCTGTCGAAGCATAGAAAAGCGCCAATGGAACCTTCAATCTTCGGGATCCTCTGATCGCCATGATCGGCAGCCTTCCCCGCAACCGCAGCCTGCGACTGGCCATTCCAAAGTCAAGGGCGCTAACACTAAGACACGCGGACGTCTATGCGCTCCAGGAGGACGCACAGATGCCCCTTGAGGCCCCTGGTTCACCCCACCCCTTCCCCTGGTTCATCCGGTGGTGTCGAAATCCACTGCTCAGCCTCTGGTTCAGCCGGTAGACCGCCTGGATTCTCCTACCATTGCAGAGAGCATCGCTAGGATTACTTCGGCAGTTAGACTGAAGGAGCGGTCGAAGGAGGCGGCGAAGCACAAAGAACGGCGGAGAGACATGTTGAAAGACACGCCACTGCGTCCCAAACCCCACCAGGACTACGTTGAAAGTCCTGTGCCTTTATTAGGCACATTAGGGGAAACATCTCGACTCCACAGGGAAGAAGATGAACTCTTTCCTCCCCTGGACCATCCTTTTGGACCAGGGCGAAATTTGAGGGATGTATGGACAGATTAGAAAAATGTCTTATTCTGAGACCCTTGCTCCCAAGAGACCTCGAGAAGACTTCCCTTATACTCCTGTATCTAAGTTTCAAAGGACCTTGGAGGAGGAGGATCCACATGAGGAGTTTACTCGTGTCCTCACAGATGAGGATGTTATGGACACTTATGATCAGGATGAAGATGGCACCTTTCTGGAAAACTACAATGTGGACGATCAGACAGGTCTTATGGACATTTGAGGACAGCCTTCGGGTTGATGCTCAACCCTGGACGTCCCCTACTCCCACACAGGACCCCGATGTCCTGTGCTTAGATTCCCCCCCTCCACTCCAGCTCGGCAAGCCTCCCCAGTGGACGACCAGATGGCCTTAACCGCCATCTTGAAGAAGGCGACTGACCATTTTCAGATCGCCACTCAAGAGGCCTTACCAGATTCTGATTTCGTGGAGGATATACTCAAAGAAAAACCTCTGGCCAGCCAGGCTATCCCCTTGTTGAACTCAATCAAGAGGAGGTTGGCACCTTCTTTGTTGACACCGGCCAAGACCAGTGCGGTGAACCCTAGGGTGGAGAAACTGTTTCACCCGTCTCCGACCGACCATGCCTATATCAAGGGTCATGCCATTTCGGATTTGTTAGTGGTTACCACCATTAGAAAACGGGCCGTCATCATATTGAGGCTGCAGCAGGGGTGGTGAATGTGGAAGAATACACCCTTAGTGACTACTTTGATGTAATGTATAAAAGCATTTCATGTAAGATGAGATCCTGGTGGAGACTGCTCTTAAAGGAGATGTAAGAAACCCTGTGGTAGTGTGACTCTTAAAGTGTACTTATGTGGAGTCAGCGGCATTTGCTAACGGGATCTGCATTTTGGAAACATCTAAGTGGAGAAAGTTCAGCTGCATTACTTGTTTAAGAAAGTAGTTGTCGGCAGGGTACCAACTCTCTACTCACCCCTCCCCTGGATCCTCCACCTCCTCTCTCTGGCTATGCTGATTTAGATCTGTGAACATGTGGAAACCGATGTTGCGTGTAGAAACCGGTTTAGAGGTGCCATGTCAGCATTCAATCAGACCGCAGCAAGCACCAGTGGCTTTGGAGAAAAACTATCCCCGTTTGTGGTTCAGGAAAAACTACCTGAACCATTGTAAGCCTGCACCCTCGGTTACATAAGCCTTCTCGAGGCAGTGGTTTGTGGTCCACCTTGGTGAAAGTGGCAAAGTGTGTGTTGGTTAATTTTTGTAATTGCATCTGTTCTTGGGCATTGCAAGTAGGGAAGGAATTTCATTTTATCAATTTATTTCTTCAGTTGAACTGTCTGGTACTACATTTGCATGATGGGCACCACCCCCCACATTGCATGCTGATCGTAGGAATCCGATGACTAGATTTAGACAAATATCTCAAAATACAAAGCTGAAGTCCTCCAGACCAGTAAAATTCATTTATATTTCACCTTATTAGGCATCATTGTAGAGAAATAGTTTAAACTGTTATTACCACCAATTGTCAGATTAATGGTATCATAGACACCCATGTAACACAGTTGTGGCTAATTTTGAAGTGCTTACTCGTGCTATTGGGACACATGGCAATCCAAGCCTTTCTAATTCTTGTTTGCAGCAGACTTTTTTTCTTGCATGTGGTTTTTGGGGTTTCCAATATGCATGCTGTGCCATTTCACAATGGTTTTAATTTTGCCTTCCAATTCCAGTTCAGCTATCCCATTACTGTTACCTTCCTCTTAACGTTACTTTTTACTCTGCACAAGGGATAAACTTGTTTTCGTCTGGGTGCAGTTGGTGTTGCAGAGGGCAGGGTCCCATATACTGAATGCTTGCTCAATTTGCAGTGTAAAGAAAGGTTCGGCAGTGTCATAAAATAAAAAGGTTAACGATGTTAAAGGTAAGTCGTAGCTGGTTACTAAGTAGGTAGTATGGTGTTGCAGCAGACTGGGCAATTGTCAACTTCGGGTAGACCAGATGGGCCTTGCTAGTCATTGATATTGCATGTTTTCAATATAGTGTTAAATAGCACTTTCCGGCGTATGCAGGGCCAGTAGCGGCCCTAAGCTCGAACCAGGTAGGTCCAAGCATAGCATTCCAGCCCTACGCACCCTTGAAAGCGATACTTATCGCTGTTAGCACCCCGGGCCACCACCTGGGGAGCTGATACTTGTATTTTTAAGGAAGCCCAGCTTTAAACAATTCATGCTTCACTTAAAAAGAAATTGTCTTCAATTGGGACTAACTATTTCCAGGACCTGATGGTGGGCCTGGAGATGCTGGAAGTGGCCATGGGGGAGACCGGCTGCTGCCCTCTGGTGGGGTGAGGGCCAATGTGAGGCACTTCAGTTGAGGGACTGCCTAGGGTACCACCTCCAAGGACAAGGTAAAGGCTTGGCAGCGCTCGGCAGGCTGGAATGAAATGAAGGAAGCTACTTCAAGATTCAGATTGCATTCCTCGCCCCCTGATTGGCTAGCTCTTACCAAGTGCTAATAAATAATACAATCATAATCTTGGAGCATAGCGAGCTCTGAAGGCTAACTACAGTGTATTGCAGTAGGTCTGTGGATGTACAGACTGGATGGAACTATTGATCACTTCGCGTAAATGTCTAGTTTGCTTTCTGTATTCATTATGCAAGTGGAAATAAAAGTAAGGGACTAAGCAGAGTGGATGGCTTAGCAGGCAGAGCACTAGGTGGAATATTGTACTTTGCGGGCATCTCACTTTTAGGGTAGCTGGTATAAAGCAACAGGGTGATAAGATATCTGCTCATGGGCTGAGCACCAGTTGCAGAGATGTTTGAAACCAGTCACAGAACTATTTTTTCTGTCAAAAGCATTTGGCCATGTGGTTATGTACAAAGTGTTCACGCGTCAACATTATGCACCTTCCCCTACAGTATAAAAGTATATAGTTTAAAAAAAAATGTATTAACTTTTACAACCAATCAACACAAACAAACCCAACCGTGCGTGTCATATAACTTCAAACGTCATATACAGTATTGTGAAATGACCACTGTTTCCCCATTACCCCCCCCCTCCCCTAACTCTATCCTACTTAACTTCACCCTCCGCTGTTGTTTCCTCTGGGGGTACCTCCCTCTCTGTATTCCCAGAGGAATCATGGTCACTTAGACAGGCCTGGGTGGACCCAGACAGTGTGACCACTAAGTGTCTCCAGGCCATCAGAGTTTCCGCTTCCTCGACCCCCCCCCCCATCTCCCTCCCCCATTAGCCGCTTCATTCCATACCGCCGTTTCCACTTTTGCCCATTTTTGGAGATCATGCCACCAAACCTCTACCCTAGTTCTATTGTTTGCTTTCCAACCCATGGCAATTCTGCGCCTGGCAAGTATATAAGCCAAGTCCTCGAGTTTACTCATGCGTTTCAGTGTGCCCGGTCTAGGAGAAAAAACCTACCATGCATGCCCATACAGATTCCACAGCTAGCGTAATCTTTCTCGGTTAAGCGGTGGGCTACTTCTCTCCAGAATATTCCAATTTCCAGGCATGCCCAGAAGATATGTATCATCCCTGTGTTCACTTCCCCACATTTCGTACACGTTTGTATCTCTGCGCCCTGGAATCTAGCAATCCTCTGGGGGAGGAGGGGGTCAAATAGTTGGATCTGTTGCAGCCTCGCATTCATGGACACTTTTTTATGGTATCTCTGGACCCTCTCCCATAACCCATCAGTCATGGGTTCCCCTGCTTCCTCTTCCCAGTCGCGTTTCAGCTGGGTCACTTCCTTTCCCACCTTAGACATCAGTAGTTCATAGATTCGAGAGACCTCGTGCACCCCCCCCTCTCTGAGATCATAAGTGTATAGTGGACACTGAGATTTAGACACGCTAACATAAACTTTACTGATACTAATTGAGAAAATGCAGCATTTTACAGTAGAATAACTAATTCATTATGTAACGTACATTTGTATGAATGGAATTGCAGAACTTTAAAAAAAGAAAAAATTAACACATACTAGTCTTCCAAACAGAATATAGTTGGTTTAATAGAAGTATCTTGATTATTTCTGCTTTGCGATTATTTGAAATAGAAATAACTTTTCTTGGCTAACACCCCCACTTGTGCCTTTGGCACTTGTAAGCATGGAGCCAATGGTTACTTCTGGGCTCTCTCCATTAGCTCCTTTGATCTGGCAGTCAACAGAGGAAGATGGTGGGGATGCCCTGTGGGCAAGAGGAATACAAGGTGATCTGTGTCTTCATTAAACAGGGTATTTTAAATCGGGAGCGGTGATACATAAATGTCAATTTAATTAGCTAACGTACAGACTATATATATCTATCCAATTTTGAAGGGCCATTGCATGTCTTGTTAGCTAACGTACAGACTATATATATCTATCCAATTTTGAAGGGCCATTTCATGTCTTGCTCCATATTTTTGTTACTGTCAACACCAGAATAAATGTAGTCATTGATGTGTTAGTGGCACCAAATTGAATGTAATCTAGCATGGAAGCTGGAAGTCCCCAAATGGGCTAGTTAAGTATGTAGCAGCAAATCTATGTAATTGTAGCAAGTTAAACATTTTACCATTTCATTAATGGAGACAATCAGCATAATATTCTGTGAACTTTATTTGTAGATGCAGTGTTTGTCTGTGTGCTCACAAACATGTTGAAGCTTCGTTCTACAGTAGGTTTTACACAAGCTTCTCATAAAATGTTCATTTTCATTAGAATTGTCAAAAGGAATCTTTAAATATAGCAGTGAAAATTGTCAAAACAATGTTTAAGGCCATTGTGACTCTGCAACAGCTTCAAGCGTGAGCACTTGTATCTCACTGATCGGGCCCAGTGCTGTTTACACCATACATAGGAATAGCGACGAATTCAGATGCTCACTTAGGAATTGTCACTTTTTTCTTTACACTATGTACTGGCTCAATTTTGAATGTTTGAATTATTCTGGGTTATCATGGCAGATCTGTAATTCTGAGTGCCATTTAAGTTACAGCACTTTTAAGGAAGCTGAAACAGCAGTCCAGAGAGAGTGTGGAAGAAAAACGACCACGACTATTGAATGCCCTTAAAGAGGTGAGCTGCACACTCTTGCTACATATTTTGGAGTTCATACAGTCAATATAATTGGATTGGATTTTAAGAGATTCTTTTACTTTGGAATGACTAGGGAGCAGAGATACTTCTATTTAAGTCGAAGGGTTAGACTCATTTTCTGAACTTTCTGTTACTGCAGTAGTGCATGCATTGCCGCTTGTAATTAACCTTGCATTTATATCAATGTTTCTTTCCTTCCCAGCTGGTTGGTATAGCCTGCAATTCCCAATCGGTTTAGAAGAAACCGCTTCACAAATCTAGACTGTCTCTTTAAAATTCTAGAATGGATGGTTTGCGCACATGCCACCATGCCCAGAAGCAACTCTATTTGAAACTTTGGGATTTGACAATGTCGCCAACCACTGCCTTTAAGGAGATTGTCCTCTGTCCCGTTCAATCTGCTTGTTGCAGAAATAAAAAAAAAAAACAAATGACCTCTTGTATAAATTGCTCCATTGGAAAAACTGCAGATTCAGTACTGCCTCCTAAAATATATTTTGAATTGGGCCATGATCTGATTTATGCTTTTAAATGTATCTAAACTGTGTACTGCAGTGTGCCAATACACCAGAATCAGATGGATTAGTTGGTGTTAACCATGTTCCAGTCTACTTCAACCCCTTACTTTCTATGGAAATTCAGTGATTGAGCAACTTTCCTCTGCCATGCAACACTCCGGACATTTCAAAATCCTTTGGTATTAAACAAAAAGGTCCTGAGCAGGACCTTTTTGACATGATGGGTAACGTGTCTTCTGTCTTCGTTGTGGCGTTTCTGTAAAAGACATGAAGGGACCTGTGCCACATGTATTCACGGTTCTGCAAAGCAGGCCAGGTCCTGGGATATTCGGCTTAAAACCTCTTGTCGTAAAGCGTATCCAAGTTGAAATGTCTAAATGCTCCCACAATTCTAGCTCGTTTTAATCTCTTAAACTGGGGGAACTTGATTACATTTATTTAATTCTTGCCTGAAGATGTTGCTGTTTTTTTTGCTACCAAGGAAAAGATTTTTGCTAGACAATCGCTTCAAATGAACAAGCATATGTTCAACACAAAGCAGCAAGAGTAGTGTTTGCGGAGACATGTCAAATTGTCAGCTACTCCCCAAAACATTCCCCTTTTGCCACCCCTGTCAAGCTGAAGAGGCACCGAAAAACACTCAGGGAAACAATTTTAGTTTTACTTTGTAATTTGGCCTGAAGTGTTAATTTTGGGTATGTTTTTAACACACAAGAACACTTCGTGGGGTCCACTTTTTTAGCGTGGAGACCAGTGATTATTCATATACCAATTAATGTGTGGCCTCAGAATATCTTTTCTTCTGGAGTGGTCCTCATAGTATATGTGGACTGCTATCCTGGACTGCTATCCTTAGGAGTGTAGGGTGCACGGATCTTCTGCCCATAGGGAGTAGGTGCCGAGATTAATGTCTTGGTGGGGCTTGGGGCCTCATTTCAGAGAGGAACTGTTTCACAGGTCATGGGACCTTTTTGCTTTTATTGACCTTCATAAGAAGTGTGTGGTCCCCAAGTATTAGATCACTTTTGTGATTGCTAAAATAAATTGAAGGTTAAAAATGGGATTTTGTGTAGGCCCATCTGTTGTGACGTTCTCCTTTCAGGTGGTCTTTTTTTGGTTTTTGTCTGGCTTCTTTCAGGGTTTTGGTCCAGTATTGCCTCTGTGATGTATTTCACTTGGTGCTTTTCCACTTGGATTGCTTTTTGGTACAGGAGTGCATGATACAACAGTTTTTTGGTTGAATACTTCCTGCACAACACAATGTTTTGGTCTTTTTTTCAGAGGGGTAACCCGATTAGTTTCTTGGGATATCCTTGGTTTTAAAAAGAGGTCGACCGGTTTCGATGACTAGTTATCATCATCTTCAAAACCGTGATTTGTGAACCTGTCTTAAGATCAGGACAAGAATGGGGTCTGTGGAACCGTCATCCCAACTGCCTAAAGAAAGAAGAGAAAACCAGAAAAGGTTTTTCTGTTCATGAGGTCATGTTATTTAAAGATCATCGTATGATAAGATAGCTAATGAACAAATTAGGGGTTAATTCAATTGTTAAAAGATTATTAAATGGACAGTCTTTTTTTTTATTGGCAGAGGGGGACAAAAAAACTTTTACCCAGGGCAAGATATTATTCCCACAATTGTTACCTTCCATGCAGCTCTGCTGATCAGATGCTGGGAGCCGTGTTGTTATTGATGGCTGGAAGGTTGCATCTTCGTATCCTGTGAGACACAATACGGTGGTGTGTCAATATGTGTGCTTAACAAATTGCATAGTACATGAGTGATGCTGTCTTATAAGATCTTCTTGATGCCTGCTGGTCCGCATCTATGTGCCCTCTGGTGGAGAGGTGGTGCCAAAGGGGCCGTGCAGCGTGAGGCGTATGCTGATGAGGGGGTCTCTGGGTCCCTGCTGCGAGCAGGGCAGCCCGGTCCATCGCATGGCATGCAGAGTGCTCTCGATCGCGAGCGCTGCAGGCAGCTGTGCTTGCCTCGGCTCGCGATCGTGAGAATGTCATATTTACATAATACCGCGGGAGACGCGGATGTTTTCTGAGGGAGGGCAAAGCTGCCCATGTCAGTTGGTTTTGGTGTACGATCGCGCGCAAGGCCGACTGTTATGGCTGCCGTAGCTCGCGATCGTGGGTACATTTCATTCATACAGCCTCTTGGTTTTAGAAATCGCATTTTAAATTGCTTTGCTTACCGAGTTGTTTGTGTGGCCTCCGCTTGTCATCAAGCCGTGGGACACAGGCGTTCTTGCTCTCGGGATCAACCAACGGTTGCTCGGCAATGGAGCCGGCTATTTATAGTCCTTTTTCGATGTCGGCATCCCCGGTCGTGTGGGGCGGCCATCTTGGAGCGTTTTTGCTCCTATGGGATACCTCATTCGTCTAGTGCCTTACACAGTGTGTGGATGAGTGACAGACCCCCAGGGGTTGGCGCTTTTCAGATTTGATGACACCATTTATAAACACTTAAGATGTTATACTGCTCTTTTCAGTGTAGTCACTCTCCCATGATGAGAAAACCTTACATGGAGATTCATAATATTTTGCAACCGTATCATGGCACCTTTTTCAATGCGTGCCATGAGAACGTGGCAGAGCGTATATGCACTCATTGCGTCATTGTTGAAGTGTCGCCATTCTCCCCTCGTAATTAGTACCGGTTTTTAGAGTGCTGTACATTTTTGTAAAATGTTTTAAATTTTCACATTTTTGTGGTGAACACGGGAAGACACCACAGCTGTTATAATTAGCAATCTGGTTGGCCCGTGTTGTATATGCACTGTTTTTAGCGGGGGGAGAAGGGTGTACACCACATTGACCAAAACTGTTGTCCATATTCGTGGTGCGTTGTTTTCACTGTGCTATGGTTTTCATTTTTCATTCTTCATCTGTTGGAGATGTTCATTTCATTAGGGCGAGGTTGTTCCACTGTATTTTCTCATTCAAACCATTTTTCACAGTATCTAGTCTGAAGATCCAGAGTTGTTCTCGTTTTAAAAGCATTTGTCCAAAGTCCCCACCCCTTCTTGGGGGGGGGGTGTTAGTTTTTCAAGAATTGTCCTGAATGTGCCCTTTTTGGACAAAATGACTCACCAGCGGTGCCGTTAGTTTTTTGGTGCGAATACAAGATTTATGTTCAATGAGTCTCTTCTTCACCTCCCTTGTTGTCATGCCCACATATCGGAGGGTACAGGGGCACGTGATAAGATACACCATCGCTTTGGATTTACAGTTAGATTCTTTGTTGCCAGGGTGTGTGCCATCCTATCTCAATGGTCTTGCTCCTTGAGGTTTGTGCACACATGGAACAGCCCCCACAGGGTGTGTCCTATTGGTTTTTCTGCTCCCCAGATTGTATTTTCTTCATTGTCGTCTCGTTCCTTTAGAGAATGTACAAGACATCTCTTAAATTTCTACGTCTTTTGATGGCAAAAGACAGTTGGGCCAAGGTACTTGAGCCTGTGTTCAAAATGGGCCACAGTTTTTTTTTATTTCTTTTTTGATGGTATTGAACATCGGGGAGTAGCTCATTATAGCCGTTATCTCTTCTCTTTTTGGGTCTTTATGTTGCTGTAGCGTAATCTCCCTTGGTATGTTTCTTGCCCGTTTGTATGTGTCATTGATAATTTTCTTCGGGTAACCTCTTTCTCCTGAGTTCCTGTCGGTGTCTTTTTTTGTAGACCCGAGCCCCTAATCCGTCTTCTTGGGTGGTAATGTGCAGATCAAGGAAATGTGTGTCTGTCCTATTTACGTCAATGGTGAATTTGAGATGTATATTGCAGTTGTTCAGCCACTGATGGAATGCTGTCAGATCATCTTTTGTCCCTTGGAAAATCATAAGGACGTTGTCGATATATCTCTTCCATATCCTTATCCAAAAATGGATTTGTGTTGGCATAGATAAATTCATTTTCAAAATGTTCGACATATAGGTTTGCTAGGCTAGGCGCGAATGTTGCGCCCATTGCTGTTCCTGAGATCTGCTGGAAGAATGTTTTTGCAAGAATAAAGAAATTCCTGGTGAGGGCTATTTCCGCGAGTTCAGTTATGAAGCCAGCATGTCCGCCTGTTATTTTTGGATCATTGATCAGAATTCTTCTCAACATTTCCACTGTTTCAACTTGGGGAATATTAGTGTAGAGGGATTCAATATCCATTGTGACCAACCATTGAGTGGCTTTGTCAAAGGTTAGAGTCGTGAGTAAATTCAGTATTGCTGTTGAGTCCTTAACATACGATGTCCTCTTTGGAATCCTGTCGCGTAGAAATCTGTCCACATATTGAGAGAGGGGTTCTAAAATCGAATTTATACCCGATACTTTGGGCCTGCCTGGTATCGGTGTTACCCCCTTATGCAGTTTGGGTAATGCATAAAAGGCAGCCTTGGGTGTGCTGGAGTGAGGAAGGATGCTTCTTTTTCATTGATGTACACCTCATTTAGTGCTTCTTCCACCATCGGCGCAATGAGTCTTCTCAGGGAGGTAGTAGGGTCACCGGGTAGGGCTCTATAGCTGTTCTGATCTTGGACCAAGGTGTTAACCATTTGCTGGTAGTCATGAGTGTCCATAAGGACTGTGGCTCCTCCCTTGTCTGCTGGTTTTATTACTATTTTGTCATTGTCAGCCAGTGTTTTCAGAGCTTCTGCTTCCGTCTTGCTGTAGTTGTGTACAAATTTATGATCTTTTTCCATTTGCTCCAGCTTCTTCAGTAATGCTTGTTCGAAAGTATTACACTCAGGAGTATTGCTTTCAGTCGGTGGATAGAATTGTGAGGCCGGACGCAGGTCCGTGAAACTCCCTGTATCTTCTTTCATGGAGTCCTGAAAGAATTGTTTTAATCTTATTTTTCTGATCAATTGCATTATCTCTATTCTTGTTTGAAATGCATCGTATCGAGCAGTAGGTACGAAGAAGAGTCCCTTCCCCAAGACATGTCTTTCTGCTTCTGTGAGTACATGTGATGATAGGTTCATAATTAGTGAAAGTTGGGTTGCTGGAATCCTTTTCCTCGACTGTGGGTCATCATTGGGGAGAACGGTTGCCAGCATGGTTTCTCTTGTTGGTTCCCTTGTACTAAAAAACGGACATTGTTGGTTCCTCGCCCTTGTCCTTGAATGTTCTGGAATTGGCCTGCTATAACTTTTTGAGATGTCTGTTGTTGTTGTTGTTGTTGTGCCCTTAGGTCATCGTCCGAGCTCATACTGGAATTGTTAGAGGAACCAGATCTGTTACCTCTATACTGTCTTCCACCAATTTGTTGGCTTTGTAAGTATGCATTTTTTTCTAGCAAGTTTTGCTTCCCCTGAGAAGTAATTTTCCGTAGTGTGTAGATAGATTTTCGCATGCGAGAAGATTGATAGGTCTTTCTTTAGTTTGCTAATCTTTTTTGTAAGGTTTATTTCGTGGAATTCCTTCAGCGATATTTCTAGTGCTGCAAGTTTAGTGTTGTAGATCTCTAGTGCAATATTTGCTTTGCTGATACCCAATTTGGTTTGTATGTCCTTCATAAGCTTCCCTGAGACTGTTTTTGAAGTGTTAATGATGAGAATTAACCAGTCTCTTGTGCATTTATTAGCTATGAAGGACCAATCCTTCCTAAATTGTAGGTCATCTATGTATGATCAGACCACTAGGGGCCGCATGGGCTCTTAGATATTCTATCATTAGTGCTCCATCGAGTTCCGTTCGTATCAGTTTTTTGCTCAGGGCCTCAATTTTGTTCCATTCATAGTTATTAGTTAGGGCTTGTAATGTTGCATTTGTCCCTAATAGGGAGGGATTCGCCAAAATGCCTTCCACCAGGTCTTCAGCAAACGCCAGATAGTTGTTTTCAGCCATCTTCTATTTTTGTACTGGGTATATAATTTGTCTCCCTTACCAATTGATCCAAGACCGTCGAATATTGTTATGGATTTTTCATATAGACCGTAGGTTATTCCAGTCCAACTTCTACTTGATACTTCCCAGCAGCCGAAGGGCCGCGCAAAGATATACCGAAAAACACTCAGGGAAACTATTTTAGTTTTACTTTGTAGTTTGGCCTGAAGTGTTAATTTTGGGTATGTTTTTACCGTTGCTCGATACTGAGAGCTAGAACTCCGGCGTCCCACGGCTTGACGACAAGCGGAGGCCACACGAACAACTCGGTAAACGAAGCAATTTAAAATGCGATTTCTAAAACCAAGCGGCTGTATGAATGAAATGTACCCGCGATCGCGGGCTGCGACAGGCATAACAGTCGGATTTGCGCGCAATCGCGAACATACACCAAAACCAACTGACATGGGCAGCTCTGCCCACCCTCAGAAAACATCTTCGTCTCCCGCGGTATTATGTAAATATGACATTCTCACGATCGCGAGCCGAGGCAAGCACAGCTGCCTGCAGCGCTCGCAATCGAGAGCACTCTGCATGCCATGTGATGGTCTGGGCTGCCCTGCTCGCAGCAGGGACCCTGAGACCCCCCTCATCAGCATACGCCTCACGCTGCATGCCCCTTTGGCGCCACCTCTCCACCAGAGGGTGCATAGATGCGGACCAGCAGGCGTCAAGTAGATCTTATAAAACAGCATCACTCATGTACTATGCAATTGGTTAAGCACACATATTGATGCACCACCGTTTTGTGGGGATAATATCTTGCCCTGGGTAAAAGTAGTTTTTTTTTTGTCCCCCTCTGCCAATAAAAAAACTGTCCATTTAATAATATTTTAACAATTGAATTAACCCTAATTTGTTCATTAGTTATCTTATCATACGATGATCTTTAAATAACATGACCTCATGAACAGAAAAACCTTTTCTGGTTTTCTCTTCTTTCTTTAGGCAGTTGGGATGACGGTTCCACAGACCCCATTCTTGTCCTGATCTTAAAACAGGTTCACATATCACGGTCCTGAAGATGATGATAAATAATAGTCATCGAAACCGGTCGACCTCTTTTTAAAACCAAGGATATCCCAAGACACTAATCGGGAGACCCCTCTGAAAAAAGACCAAAACAACATTGTGTTGTGGAGGAAGTATTCAACCAAAAAACTGTTGTATCATGCACTCCTGTACCAAAAATCAATCCAAGTGGAAAAGCACCAAGTGAAATACATCAGAGGCAATACTGGACCACAACTCTGAAAGAAGCCAGACAATAAACAAAAAAGACCACTTGAATGGAGAACGTCACAACGGATGGGCATACACAAATCCCATTTTTAACCTTCAATTTATTTTAGCAATCACAAAAGTGATCTAATACTTGGGGACCACACACTTCTTATGAAGGTCAATAAAAGCAAAAAGGTCCCATAACCTGTGAAACAGTTCCTCTCTGAAATGTGGCCCCAAGCCCCACCAAGACATTAATCTCGGCCCCTACTCCCTATGGGCAGAAGATCCGTGCACCCTACTCCTAAGGATAGCAGTCCACATATACTATGAGGACCACTCCAGAAGAAAAGATATTCTGAGGCCACACATTAATTGATATATGAATAATCACTAGTCTCCAAGCTACAAGCTAAAAAAGTGGACCCACGAAGTGTGCTTGTGTTTTAAAAATAAAAAAAAATAAAAAAGCTGAAGAGGCAACCAGCCTGTCCCAGCTGGACTGCATCATTCCAGGAGGCACGTTTCAGACCAGGCCATCGCTAATTCGGACATAGCTGATCAGAGGAGTCTATACTTCTCTCCACCTCTAGGTACTTTTATAATAATAATATAATTTAGTTTACAATGAAACTTTACACATTAAAATGTTATCTAAATGAGAACAAAATTATCATGAAAAAAACCGTCAATAATTAACAAACATTACATAAGCTATTACCACAAAAGGCAATACATTAAATTCTCTAAATATACATTTCCTAAAACCATAAAAACAGCTTCATTTTAAGTTCACGTTTACAATAGTTCAGGGACCACATCCTACCATATATTCTCCATTAAAATTACAAATGGAATATCAATCTTATTTCAGTGTTACAGTTCCTGTATAAATGGGGGCCTGTGTTGGCCAACAGCCCCTCGTGGGTTACAGCGATGGCTATACATCAACTCCTCTTCATGTCCGCCTAAATGGTTATATTAAGACTTATTTCCACCTTCAGCCAAACATTGTACAGCGCCGTCATGAGTCTTATGCTGTTGGAGTTGATGCAGTGGTGCCAAAATAACTCCTCTTTAATGTAACCTTGGTTATGCACCAGCTGACCCAGGCCAAGCTTTATGGTACTTAACATTTTGTGACATTCAGTCAGTACATGTCTGGCCGTTTCTAGCTGATTCACTCCTTTGCATAACCGACAAATCCGAAATTCTGAGGGGATCCTGTCTCTTCTGCCTGTTATCATTAAAGTAGGTAGTTGTTCTAGCCTTAGCAGTAATATGAATCGTCTAAGTCGCCTATCCGGGCATAAATTGAGATAGTTCTGCAGATTTTTATAGTTATACAACCTGTACTGGACAAACTGATAGCTTTTCAGCTTCTGGAGGTGAGCGTAATTTTCTAGCCAGTCCCAGAGCTCTACAGAGCCCTTTGCATGTCTACAGTTACATTGCCCTCTCTTGTTTGCCACCCAATGGTCGTCAGGAATGTAGACATTTGCTCCTTCAAAGGGCACGCGGATTTGTCCTTCGACATCTCTAGGTAAGCTGCCTTAAGTAGCCCATTTTTAGTCTCATCCCTCATTCTCAAATAGAGTAGGGCTCGCTTTTTTAGTACAATCGCTTTCAATGAGGTCAGCCCCAATTCCAGTCTTAATATTGCCATAGGGATTCCCGGTGGTAGGCCCAGAATAGCGCGCCAAAATTTCCCCTCAATCACCTGTAGCCATTTCAGGTCAGAGTTGAGGAGGGCTTCAAGACCATAGGTGATCATGGGGGATAATACCTGCATATACAGCTGTCTCGTGCCCCATATAGTGAATCCCCCCTGATTTAGTGTGAATCTATAGAACAGTGCCGTCAGTTGGGATGCCTTTACAATGCGTGACTGCTTGCAGAGTTCGTAGTCGCCAATACTCTCAAATTCTATACCTAAGTAGCGGTAGTGAGGAGAATAGGCGATGGTATCTGGACCAACTCTGAGCTGTACACGAGTGGTATTCTTGTTGGTAAATCTCATTGCCTTTGTTTTTTCCAGATTAATTTTGAGGCCATTCCTCTCGGCGTATTCCCACAGGGCGATGGCCGACCTTCGAAGCCAACTAACAGTGTGGTCTAGTATGACCAGGTCGTCCGCGTAGGCCAGAACAGGGCAGATGGAATCTCTTACTTTCGGTGGACAATTTGTCGCAGCCCTAATGGCCTCCGGGATGTCATATACGTACATATTGTAGATCAGCGGGGCCGTGACACAACCTTGTTTGACTCCCCTATTTTGTAACACACTTCTCGTAGTGTGTCCTTCCTGATCTAGTTTTACTTTAGCAGATGTGTTCTGATGGAGTAGGTCAGGCCCTCCGGGCAACCCATTTCTTTTAACTTCCGCCAGAGAGCCTCTCTGGGAATGGAGTCAAATGCCGCCGAAAAGTCTATATAGAGGGCATATAGTGGAGGTTGCCCTCCTGATCTGGCTCGTGTTCTTAAAAGATCCAGAACCATAATGTTGTGGGTCGTAGAATACCCCTGCCTAAAGCCACTCTGGAATTTGCACAGTATGTCAGATTGCTCTACCCAGTGCTGCAGCTCCTTTAGGAGGAGAGAGGCAAATATTTTGCCAGTAACGTCCAGCATTGAGAGCAGTCTATAATTGCTAGGATCCGCTCGAGCTCCCTTTTTGAAGACTGGTATAAGCACCGCTGTTTGCCAGGATCGGGGTATTCTCCCTTCTTTTAGGATCTTATTGAACATTATAGTTAACAGGGATGCCCAGAATTCAGGATGCGCCTTCATCACAATATTTGCTAGGCCATTTGGGCCCGGGGCTCGGGAGGATTTTAAGTCTGAGATTGTGTTCAGCACCCTTTGATATGTCACATTAAATGGAGGGTTTAACGGCCTATTAATCAGTGTATGGGGATCCTCTGTGTCTGCCTTGGAATGCCTATTTTCAAGGAAGGCTATCCATGTTTCAGCTTTAATAGGGTTGGCAAGTTTGTCTTGTACAGTACCTCGCGCATCACCCAGCAGAGCCCAGATATTACGCTTTTTACCTGTACAGATCGTGTTTACCAATCTCTGCCAGGTCTTGATTTTGTCTAATTTCCGTTTAGCCTTGATCATAGCTCTATATTTGTTTTTAACACTCCTGACCTTGATAAATATATGGCTAAAGAGTAGGCTTGTCTCTTAGCCAGGCGGAGTTCCGCTCTACGCTCTCTTCAGGTTTCTTATAGCTTTGTCAAAGGGTGGCTTTTCCCTACCACAGCTAATCATAGACCCCATACGACAGACCGCATGTTTCTTAGCAAAGGAACAAATCCAGTGTTCAATGGCGTCGCTCGACATCTCCTGGAAGATCGATATTAAGTTTAGATCAGTGTTACCCGTAGCTGCCACCGCAAGAGCGACATTTTTATCTGACCAGCTGATCCTAGTACCGGCTTTATTTGGCACGATGTTACCCATGTTGATACTAGGATGGGCTTTTGTCCCAATATTCAATTTGCATATGAGTGTAGCATGATCACTCCACTTGTTAGGGGTTAGTTGCATATCCTCCACTATCTCATACAGACTAGGGGAAACAAAAATATAGTCTATGGTACTTCTTGAGATGCCGTTGGACCAGGTATAATTACCTGGAGAGTCGCTAATAGTTTTACCATTAAGCATTTCAATGTCCCATAGATCAAACAAATGCTTCCATCCTTGGCCTTCGGGATCATTTTTTTTTGGTGTATTGCAAATAATTTTTAATTTTTAACTTAGGGTTATAGGACTTCCCTATGTTACCACTCATATGGCAATTGAAGTCTCCGATCACTATTACCCCAGTGTTCCCACATTTTAGTAGCCAGGTAGCCAATAGATTTTGTAAGGCCTCCTGGAGTTGTTCACTTATTAGAGCACCCGGGGGATTATATAGACTAACTAGTAGCAAGTGATCCGTTCCTGTCTGGTTATTATAGTCGATCTCAACTGCCATCAAATTACTGGGACAGTCAGTTTTCACTAATTTAGAACAAAACCTGTTAGCCACCCCTATAATAAGTCCACCATAGGGTCTTCCCTTTGTACCTTTATTGGCTGCCCTTTGATAAATGACAAAGCCATCCAGAATAAATGGCTCCGTGGCCCAAGTTTCTTGAAGGCAAAAACAGCTATGTTTATCTAAGATTTTAATCGAGCCCTCAGCTGCCAATAAGTGAGCAAAACCCCTACAATTCCAGGACAGAATAGACGTATCTCATTGCTTTAGCAGCACTTCAGGTAGTGAATCTGCAATCCATTTTAATGCTTGTTGTATGTCTGAGATGTCCACTTTTTTCCCTTCATAGAAATTGGGGCGGGGGTTGGATTCGGCTGTCAGATCTATCTTAGCGGGCAGTTGTCTTAGATCTGGTTCATTGAGATCAGCGTCAACCTCCACATCGACCGTTTTCAGTTCGGTCTTATAGTTCCTTAACAATGTCGCGGTAGATAGGAACTTGCAATGCAATGCTGAGACCTGAGGATTAGGGCCTTTTAGTGGTTCCACGAATTGGAAATCTGACTTAAGGACCCTCAGTTGTGGCACATAGCTCAGTCTAGTTAACAGTTCTGAGCGAGAGAGCCATTTTGAGTTTGCACTTAAATACAAATTCTTTATAAGACATATACGATTTCCTTCCATGGTAGGTGTAGATTCAGTGGGACGAGTTGCGATAGGTGTTGCTGATAGCTCTGATGGACTCCCGATGTTGTCCTTGTCCACCATCTCTGGCTCTTCCCTCGGATTCTCCTCCTCGCATATATCCTCCGCCTCCTTAGACTCAGACATTTTTTCTCTATCAGAAATTAGCCAACTAGTCAAACAGCCCTCACCACAGTTCTTCCTTTTCTTTGCTCTGGCTGCCCGTTTTTTGGCTTTCTTTGAGAGATGTCCGGCGGAATCCTTGACAGACTTGGAGATGGCCATTTCTTTAGCTCTTTTGATCCCCGCTGCTCTTCTGGCCATTCTGCGTTGCTTACGTTTTGGTTCTTCGTTTTCTTTATCTGTCACCATCCCCGGGAATGATCAACTTCAGCAGTACCCTTTACTTTCTCTCTCGTGGCCATCTCAAGAGTTAGGGCATTTGAGTTATCCAAAATTCTCCCTGTCATTTTCAGTAGAACCTTAAGAGCGAATTGCAGTGATGCCACTGAAGACTGGATCTCAGCAATCTCTGTCGCTCCCGGATAGGTGTCAGCCAGGCATTCAGTTTCAGCTATGGGGCTATCTTCCATAGAAGCCATAGCCAGATTTGGGGATGCTGATAGTCTGCCCATGCATTCAACTGGAGTGGGAGATACTAATGGAGTATTTCACTGCTTGTTAGCATTGGCGCGGTCCATGTTGATAGGTATCGGTCCTGGGGCAGGAGTCATTTTCCTTTGACTATTAAGACATAGTTCCAATAGTGAGTTGTTGTCAATATCATCATAATTAGAGGCACATAGGGATCCTTCATTAGTGGGCACGAGAACCAAGGCTTCCTCAATCGTGGTAGAATTCGTTTCAGGAAGTGGGTTTTGTGGAAAAAACTCAGTGATCCTTCCCTGGTCTGCAGGTATTTCATTCTTCGCTTTCTTTCTGGGTTTTGCCCGCACAGTAGGATTGTTCGAGGGTCTCTTAGCAGTCTCCATTCCCTTGGATCCTCTAAGATTATACTTTGACTGTGTAGATCTCTTCTTCGGAGGCATACGGGTTTTCTCAAATTAGCGCCCTCCGCACTTGGATATCACAAGGGACAATCTTGCAACAGAGTATGGTGACTGCCGGAGAAAGATTATCAACCCCTTCGCCCCCGAAAAAATGGGGATGGATTGGCCTCCGTTATCCAGACAGTCGCTCTCACCTGGGGCCAGAGAGAATAGTCAGCGCTCTCAGTAGCACAACACGCCCAGGATCAAAGGCCTAGGCCCGCAGTCTCCTGAGCGTATGGTCTTGAGGCCCGATTGCGTATTTAGGGCAACACTGGCCCCAGTACTCAAATTATCAAAAAAATGGTATCAAAGTATGGATATGGGAGCCAACAAAACTCCTGCGGAAACCCCACTGATCAAGGTGGGTGGGAGTTTACGCTCGGCTAGAGGTTAATGGGGCGCAAGTACTCTGCAAATACTCTGCACCAGATTGTTATATTAACACAATTAGCACTCTGATTATATTGTGCTGACAAACGTAAGCATGGGGCCCAATGAACCTCAATGCTGGCTATATGAGGATCAGTTGCGGAGAGTGTAAGGTGTAGCCCAGGGATATGCCTCACAGCTCACCACTCACCTCAAGTGATCACAGCAAAGCCTCAAAATGCTGTATCACCATGATCCATGTTCCATATATATGGGAGTCGGCAGGAGAGAGCACGGTACCTCACCACCTTAATCCGCTCCGGGACTCCCCTCGCTGGATACGCGGTCACCGTCCCCGTCCTTTTGCCTCGCCGCCTCTTTCACCTATACAGCGGCTCCCGTGGGCGTGGGGGGACCGAGGACCACGCAGTGACTCCTCATGCGGTCGCTTGTCAGCTGCCACGGGCTTCGGGAGCCCCCGTGTAGAACCAGCCGCACCTCCGCGCCTCCTTCGCTCCGCCACCGCTCTTCGTTCCGTTAGAGGAAAGGACCCAGCGGCGTGAGGGAACGTGCGTACTCGAACAAGGAAATCGTGTCAAGCCGCACCTCGTATCGGGCTCAGCGTGTACAGCGCTGCGTTGTGGGAGGCCGCTTCCGACACCAGCCTAGGTACTTTTGTTGGTCCCGCCCGGACTGCTTTAAACAACCCATATGAATGAGACATACTTTGCTTTGGTCTCGGGAATTCGCCCGGAGGCAATATGCCCTTTTCCCAACCAGCTCAGCACATAGAGCCTCACCTTTTCCATCTGTGATTCCTCCCTTTTGGAATAAATAGTCTTATACTCTATATGTTGCATGTTCACTGGGTTGACCCTGGAGTTCGCTTTCAATTACTGCTCCCCTGCATGGGCTTTCTTTCACTTCACTTTTATCTCCTCTCCCTTACTCCCTCTCGCCATCCTAGTCTACAGCTCCCTGACTTTTCCTCTTCCCCCAGTTTCACCTTGAAGCAATGTATTTATTGCAGTGTAGCATGTTTTAAAACACCAATAAAAAGAGCTTTTCTTTGGCCGTTTATTTACAGATGGAATCTTAAAATTCAGTGGCAATGCTGCACGTATTAGCTTAACAAAGCTTATAACCAATTGCAAACAGTGCCCAACAAGCAATTGTTTTTTATTTTTTATATTTTTATTCACATGCCTATTTGAATTTTACAAAATACAATTACCATGCAGTATTAGTGTTATATCTTATTTTCACAAATACAGATACATAAGTTCACATGCGTGGTTAAAATAACACCTCAGGATAGTTTAGAAAATAATCAATTAATGTTAAATCACAACTCCATGCATCTACCCCTGATATCTTCATAGAAGTCTTTTTTTTTTTTTGTTGTTTCTGCACAAGATTAACCTTTCCAATTTTGACATATGTTCCAAATCCCTCATCCATTCTGATACAGATGGAGTTTGTTTAATATTTGTATTGCGCGCCGGACCCGAGAGTATCAAGGCGCAGAAGGGCAATAAGGATATTTTCAGCTTGGTTACATTGCTGTACAGTAATATACAAAAGAACATACAAAATAGGACAACTACATACAGGATACAAATTATATCTACAAATAAAGAAAATTATATTAATGGCTGATGCAGGTAATATATACATATATACTCATGAGGTGGGTGTGTCGAGTGTCATCGGTAGTCTGGTCCAATCAGATGGGTGAGGTGCATGTGGGGATCGGTGCAGTGTAATGAGCAAGCTAGAGGTCATTTTCTTTGATCCACCGGATCTAGTTGCGCCTGAAGTGTGGATAAGTTTGGGTAACTCTTAGGGCCGGAGGGAGGGAGTTCAAATGTTGTGCTACTTTAACCCGAAAGCTGGTGCCTCCGGTTTTGGAGCGTTTGTATCTAGGCACAATGAGGGAATTGGAGTTGGGTGTTCTGGTGGGGCCGTTGGAGGAGTATCTGGTGAATCTGTCGGTGAGGTAACGTGGAGCAGCGTTAAGGCATTTATGAGTAAGTGATGCTATTTTCAGGGCAATTTTGTCTTTGGTCGAGAGCCAATTGTGAGCTTTTCTAATGTCTGCGTTGTTCTCTTTTTTGCAGATGCTCAATGCCGCTCTGAGAGCATTGTTTTGAAGGATTTGGATTTTATTTTTGATCTATTTATTGGTTCCTATGTAGAGGGCGTTGCAGTAATCTAATTTTTATAGAATAAGGGCTTTGGCCAGGGTCATGCAACTGTGAGGGGAGAGGAAGGGTTTGGCTGCTCTGAATTTGCACATGTAGGCTGTGGAGGAGGCCATGCAGCTAACCTGTTTTTTAAAGGACAGAGTGGAATCTAGGTAAAAACCTAGCGCTTTTACTTCCTTGGCAACTTTGATAGTATTTCCGTCGATGGTGAAACTTGAGTAGTTGTGCCCTAATTTGTTGATGTTGATGTTGGGGGTTGTGCCTAGGATGATGAGCTCAGTCTTGTCAACATTCAGGCATAGGCCATGTGAGGCCATCCATGCCTGAATGATGAGGTACACCCTGTTCACCAACGCCAAATCCTTATCATAATCTCCCGTCAGCGGTATGAGGGTCTGGGTGTTTGCATAATTAGTGCAGGTGACACCCAGATCATTGAAAAGGGGCTTCGTGTAAATATTGTAAAGGGTGGGTGAGACACAGGATCCCTGGGGCACGCTGCAGGTGATTGAGATGGGGTCGACCGCTGCGGATGTTGAAAACACGCAAATAGTCCTGTTGCTGAGGAATGATTGAATCCAGCCTATAGCCTCCTGAGAGAAGTGGGCTGCAGTGTTAAGGTGAGTACAGAGAATGGTATGATCGACTAAATCAAACGCCGCTATTAAGTCCAGAAGGAGGAGAAGGCCTGTCTAGCTATTGTCTCTGAGGGTAACAATTTGTGCCTTCAGATCAATCAAGGCTGTCTCGGTTCCATGTTGGGGTCTGAAGCCGGACTGATGGACTCCCAGGAGGTGGTTTTGTTCCAGGTATTGCTGTATTTGAAGGTAGGCTACCTTGTCTAAAATTTTGAGCAGGAATGTGACGGTGGTGATGGGTCTGTAATTAGTGGGAATGGAGGGGGTCTAGAGTTTGTTTTTTCAGTAATTGGAGAACCCAGGACTCTTTAAGGTTGTTGGGAATGAGGCAATGAGTTTGGTAATGAAGGGGGAAAGATCTCTGGTTGCGTCTTTTATAATTTGTGAGGGACAGGTATCTCCCTGGCAGTTGGATGGTTTCAGGGTGAGAATAACTTTCGACCTGGAGTGTGGTAACTTTAGAGAAGCTGAAGCGGTGGGTTTAGGGGTGGCCTTAGGTATGATGGTGGAGTTGGTAATGGTGAGTAAGTTTTCTCTTTTGTTAGCAATGTTGTCCTGTAGGGTGGCCACCTTGTTACAGAGTGCATGTTGTACACTGGTGCACCAGGGTTTGTCATGGACACGTGTCTGGGATAGGGGTGGGTGCTTCCAATTCTTTAAGAATGGTGAATAGTTCTTTTATGTTGGAGTTTGAATTGGCTGTTCTTTGGTTGTATGAGTCTTGTTTGGCCTGAATTATTTCTTTCTTATAAATGGAGGATATTTTAGTGAGGTTTATTTTGTTGGACTCTGTGGGTGAGTGTTTCCAAATGTGTTCACTCTTGCGTTTCTCGAGTCTGAGGGATTTAAGGTTTGGCGTGCACCAAGTTTTCAGGTGTTTTTTAGATTTACGTTTCAGAGGTGCAATAGTGTCAAGTGCTGAGGTCATTATTTTGTTGTATTTGTTGACTAGGGTAAAGGGGTCACCAGGGTCCCTTGGGTCAGCATGAGTTGAGGGTAGGGAGGATGAGTGGATGAGTTTGTTCACTCTTCCAGTTCCTTAAAATAAGAACCAACATCTCTGTGGATATGATAAATCAGGTTTTCTTCTCCTAGAATGATACTCTCAAAACAGGAGACACCTTTATTATTAACATTCAAAAGTCCATTCCAGCATGCCCTAAGTAATTTGGTTGATGCACTTGACTTAAACCCTTTTCCACCTTCCGAAGTCAATAATGCCCTTTGGTTAAGTGGAGTAGATCTACTGGTTCAGCTTGAGTCCAAACATCTGTCGAGTTTTCAATTAAGGGAAGCAAATGCCATGAACCAAAGGCCAGATGATAATGAGCAAAGTCTGGTACCGCCAAACCTCCATTTTCCATCTAACTTAATTTCCAGAGATATAGGCGTGGTTGTTTGCCGTCCCACAAGAATGTTTGTATTAGACTCTCCACTTTCTTTATCTGCTTCTTCCTTACGATCAACTGAATCATAATCAGGACACCGTTAATTCGAGGGGCTGATGTTGTACTGTTCTGCTAAATGTACCTAATTAGCCTGCATACTCATGCTGTTGCACTGTAACCATAGCAACAGTATAGTATACGCATCTTTCTTTGTCCTCGTTGATACCTGTCTATTCTATTCTATTGTATTCAATACTGTCTATTTTATTATTTATATTGCGCACCAGACCCGAGGGTATTAGGGCGCAAAGGCATAAAGTGGGTTGTTAAGCTTAGGTTACATTGGTACACAGAATAGAAAACAGCTATGGTTACAGTGCTGTGTGCATGGTCAACAGTCAGAGCGAACTTTATACAGAGGTAGGTATGCACTGCTGTAGGACAAATATATACAATAAATGCAGTGAGGTACTGTAGGACACATATATAAAAAAAAATACTGTGGGTGCTAGGGAGATTGCATATGATGCAAGTTCAAATATCGTGTTCCTTAAGCCAATGGATAAGCTTGGATCTGAATTGTAGATAGGGTAGCTCTTCCCTTAAGGCAGGGGGGAGGGAGTTCCAGAATTGTGCCGCTTTGACGGGGAAGCTGCTCCCACCAGACTTGGTATGTTTATTTCAAATGGATTGTGTCCTCCAACGTATTCCTCATCTTAGATATCTCCTTCCAGCTCTGCTGGCCTCGGAAAATGTTTCTCTCTAGAGGGCGCTGCGCGTCGACGTCCTTCGAGTCGATGTCCCTCGACAGCCGCCGTATCGACGCCGACGTCATCCTGGCTATAAAGGCCGCGCGCAGCACCCGTTGCTCAGTTCCGTTTTTCCGCACGTACTCGGTGCCTCGGAATACCATTGCTCAGTTTTGTCAGGTTAAACCTATTTCCCTCGAGTTATTCGATGCCGTACTCGATGGCTTCTTCGTCGGAACCGACAACTCCTCGATCCGGCTTCAAAAAATGCCGAGATTGTGGGAAAAAGATGTGCGATGACTGACCCTCACAAAGTTTGTCTGTGGTGTTTGGGAGCTGAACACCATTGTTCGGAGTGCGAGGACTGTATGTCCATGACAGCTAAGGCCCTGAAGGAGCGTAGGGGGAAGCTGGAGAAAGGTAAGACTTTTAAAGCTTCTTCTTCGTCGACGAAGTCGAGGCATTCGTCTCCTCGTCACCATTCGCGCTCCAGATCTCGGAGTGGGTCTCATCACTCCTCGAGATCGAAGCACTCGAAGAGGAGACGTCGAAGATCCCCTTCTCCGTCTTCCTCTTCCTCTGTTTCGCCAAAGAGAATCCCGTGCCCCACGAAACATAGTTCCCGGGCTGAATGGGAGGAATTCCGCAAAAATATGATGAGCGTCTTCGAGAAAGCGGCCTCGACCCCCTCGAACACTGCCGAGAGCGATGCTCTGGTCGAAAGACCCAAAGGTCAAAAACGCTGCGAGTCGCAGTACCCGGCGAAGGAAACCTCTCGAGCGCGTCACGAACCCTCGAGCAGGACTATGACCTCCAAACCTTCCTCGACGGTGCCGTCGACGAAGGTTCCGTCGAGGTCGATGTCTTCGATGCCGTTGTCGAAGGGACCTTTGACACACGAGTCCGACACATGAGTCGGTTACGACACACCCAGTGTCTATCCCCAAGCCCTCGACGTCGATGGCTTCGAGATTGTCGAGTAGAATCCCAATTCTGTCGAGGTCTTCGAGGCCTCCGCCTTTGTTTTCGACGCCACGCTCGAAGCCTTCCACGTCGGCGTCGATGACAAGTTCGGCATACCCGGCCTTGGCTCCTGAAAGGCTGAGGTACAAGGATTGGGACGTCCCTGATGATGTTATGGAGGTGTTGCTTTCGGCAAGGAGGCCAGCAACAAAGTCTTTATACCGCTGCCGTTGGAACAGATTTTGCAGCTGGTGTAGAGAACAGAATATCGACCCTTTTTCATGTGGTACACCAATGGTTTTGTCCTTCCTACTATATTTGGCAAATTCAGGCCTTCAAGTTGGCACCATTAAGGGCTATCTTGCAGCGCTATCCATCTTTAAGCGCACTGCGGAAGAACCATCCTATTTCAAGTTAGCCTTGGTAATACAATTTCTTGAGGGGTTAACCAATGTTTATCCCCCAAGACCATTCCAAGTTCCCCTGTGGGATTTAAACTTAGTCCTAACTTTCCTGATAGGTACACCTTTCGAACCACTCCATTCTTGTTCGTTAAGATTCCTTACCCTTAAAACTGCTTTATTAATCGCACTTACATCTGCTAGAAGGGTGAGCGAATTACAAGCTCTTTCTTGTACACCCCCTCACACTATCTTTCACAAAGACAAAGTTGTCCTGCAAGTGAAGCCTAATTTCCTCCCAAAGGTGGTTTCTGAATTCCATATCACTCAGAAGATTACCCTACCATCTTTCTATCCTCTTCCTCACCCGGGGAAAGAGGAAGAGAGGTTACACAGGCTAGACCCTAGAAGGGCTTTAAGTTTTTACATCAGTAGACTAGCCAGGATAAGACAGGCAGACCAGCTGTTTGTAGGTTACACAGGTCACAAGCTGGGGTTACCAATAACTAAGCAGACCATTTCCAGATGGATCATCCTAGCCATTCTGGAATGTTATAAATTGGCAGGAAAAGAGCCCCCTCAAAACCTTAGGGCTCATTCGACCAGAGGTATTGCAGCTTCATCGGCCCTCAAAAGAGGTGTGCCGGTTAAAGACATCTGTGCGGCCGCTACATGGTCGTCTATCCATACCTTTACACGATTTTACAATTTGGATTCCTCCTCCAGTCAAGAGACTAGGTTTGGAAGGGCTGTACTGCATTCTATTCATCAATAGAAGACAGCATGAAGTCAGTACTCCCTCCTCCAATAATAGAATACTGCTATGGGAGCATATCTAAGATGAGGAATACGTCGGAGGACACAATCCCTTCGAATAACAATTGACTTCTTACCTTGTAACGTTCTTTCGATGGGATGTTCTTCCGACGTATTCCTCATCGACCCTCCCATCCATCCCTGCAGATCTACTTCCCTTGTTGTTGCAGCTTACGCTCCTTCAGGGTGATTAGTTTAGTCCAGAAAGCATATTTGTGGGCTACAAAACGGAACTGAGCAACGGGCGCTGTGCGCGGCCTTTATAGCCAGGATGACGTCGGCGTCGATACGGCGGCTGTCGAGGCACATCGACTCGAAGGACGTTGACGCGCAGCGCCCTCTAGAGAGAGAAATTTTCCGAGGCCAGCAGAGCTGGAAGGAGATATCTAAGATGAGGAATATGTCGGAGGAACATCCCGTCGAAAGAACGTTACAAGGTAAGAAGTAACTTGTTCATCTGGGTACTAATAGAACAATGGAGTTGACTTTTCTTAGAGGGCGAGTGGCTACTTGTCTAGTAAATCTAGATGTGAGGTAGTGTGGGGCAGACTGGTGGAGACATTTGTGTGCCAGGGATGCAGTTTTGAGGAGAATCTTGTCTTGCGTAGCGAGCCAGTTGACAGATCTGCTACGGTCAGATATGTGAGCATTTTTTGGGAAGCTTAGGGCAGCTCTTAAGGCATCGTTTTGGAGGGTCTGAATCTTGGTCGTAATGTACTTGTTGCTGCCTATATAGAGGGCGTTGCAATAGTCCAATTTGGACAGGATCGGGGCTCTCGCTAGAGTGATACAGTTAAGTGAGAGGAAAGGTTCGGCTGCTCTGATTAACTTGAAGGTGTAGGAGGTGGCCGAGGTCCTAGCATTTGCTTGTTTTCCGAAGGTTACCGTAGAGTAAGTAAAAGCCAAGGGTTTTGCCTGCCTTAGCCACAGTAATGTTATTGTCATCAATTTTGAAGGAGTAGTAGTCCTGGCCTAATCTGTTAATGTTAGATGGGGTGCCTAGAATGAGGAGTTCCATTTTGTCATCATTCAGGCATAGACCGTGAGAGGCCATCCATGCCTGGATGATGAGGTATACTCTGTTCACAAAGGCCAAATCCTTGCCATAATCCCCCGACAACGGGATGAGGATCTGTGTATCATCAGCGTAGTTCGTGTGGGTGATACCCAGACCATCTAGATCGGAAAGGGGCTTTGTGAAAATGTTATACAAGGTAGGGGATACGTAGGATCCCTGAGGCACACCGCAAGAGATAGGTGAAGGGTCAGCAGCTGCCAGAGGAGAGAAAACTTGCATTGTCCTGTTATCAAAGAAGGACTGGATCCAGTTAACTGCCTCTTGGGAGAAGTGAGCCGCGGAGTCCAGGTGGTTGCAGAGAATCTCGTGATCAAACAGATCAAAAGCAGCTGAGAGATCAAGGAGTAGCAGGAGTGCCGTCTTGCCTTCGTCTCTTAGTGCATCAATTTGTGCCTTGAGGTCAATGAGCGCAGTCTCAGTACCGTGTTGAGGTCTGCAGCCGGACTGTAGAATTCCTAGAAGGTGGTTTTGTTCCAGATAATGCTGGATTTTCAAATACGCTATTTTAGCTAGGATTTTGAGTAGGAATGGCACAGTGGTGATAGGGCGGTAATTAGTTGGTATGGAAGGGTCGAGGGTTTGTTTTTCAAGGAGGGGCGAGGACCCAGGAGGGTTTCAAATTGTTAGGTATGGTACCTTATGTGAAGGAAGCGTTTATATGTTTGGTGATGAAAGGGGAGAGTTCACAGGCCGCACCTTTTATAATTTGGGCTGGGCAAGGGTCACCAGGGCAGCTGGATGGTTTGAGGGTGAGGATAACTTTTTCAACTTCTTTGATAGATACTTTATGAAAGTAGAAGCAGGGAGTCGGTGGTGTGGGGTCGGGAGGGTCTGAGGTGCTGGTGTGGCATTGGTGCCTGTCTTGGAGGCCGTGAGAGTCTTTTTTTATTGTTAATCTTAGCCTGAAGAGTTATTATTTTATTGGCCAGGGTGTTTTGTATGCTCGTGCACCAATTTTTGTCCTTGAGACAGGAGTCTGGAGCTTGGATTGGTGATTCTACCTCCTTAAGAATAGCAAACAATTCTTTAGTATTCGATTTAGCTTGGGAGATTCTGAGATGTTGTAAGATGTTTGTTTAGCTAGGATGATTTCATTTTTGTAAAGCGTGGCTAGTTTATTCAGGTTCTTGTTGTAATCTGTGGGGTCTGCTCTCCAGATACTTTCGCTTAGGCGTTTTTCTTGTCCGATACCTTTCTGATGAGTGAGTGTTTAAGTGTTGTCGGGTTTACTCTTTCTGATTTTTCAATGGTGCTATAGCGTCAAGAGATGAAAGCAACTTTTTTATTGTACATTTCTACCATGGTGGATGGGTCGGTTGGTCTGGAATAGAGTTCAGTGTGGTAAGTATGAGGGGGATACGTTTTTCGGGAGTAATTTCTTTTATTTCTAGTAGGGGCAGCAGGTGCTATGCTACTAATGCTCATGGGGGGTGTGGCTTCTAGCGTAAAGGAGATCAGGAAATGGTCAGACCAGGACTGAGGCATTATAGAGGTAACAGTAGTTAGGCAATTATGTTCAGCAATCCAGTCAAGGGGTCCTTCCTTTAATGTGAGTGTCCCCTGTGACCTTTTGGGAGAATCCTAGTTCCTCTAAGGAATTGTTGATCTGTGTGGGGTTAGTATCTAGGGGGTCACTGAAACCGAGGTTAAAGTCTCAAAGGATGAGGCATTGCGATGAGTTTTTGATGTTGTCCGATAGTATGTTTGATAGGTGTTCCTCAAAGGAACCTAGAGGGCCCGGCGGTCGGTATATCAGGTGAATGGTGATGGTCTTGGTATTAGAAATAGTGAGTTTGGCAGTGAGGGATTCACAGGACTTTGTATTATGGGGTGTGGAAAGTCTCAGGGTTAGATTGTTCTTAACAATGATTGCAAGACCTCCACCTCTGGAGGTGGTACGATCTAATTTTATGAAAGTGAAGTTGTCGGGGGGAAGGGGGAGGGGTTAGCCAGCATGATTGCAGGGCCTGCTGCAGAGTGAAGCCAAGATTCAGTAATGGCTAGGAGGTCGATATTTTCATTGTGAATAAGGTCAGCTATAACTGTGGCGTGGGCCACCATGGAGCAGGCGTTTATTAGTGCGCCTTTTATGCTCGTTTGAGTAGGTAGGTCAGATGGTAGCTGGGCCTTGAGTTGGCATTTCAGAGAGGTGGTAGGATCTCTGAAGAGTCGGCTATTGAGCTGGAGTGGGTGTTGGCTGTTGGTATCTTTGTGGGATGAAGTATTGGTAGTAGACTGGGTGTCCCTGGGGGATATAGTGGTGAAGTGGGCATGAGGGGGTAAAGTTTTAGTTAGTGGATCATACATTCTCGAGAGTCTAGCACAGAGTTTGAGGCTGCAGGTTTTGGTGGTCATGTTTGCCTGCTTGGGAGGTGCAGGCACATGCCTTGGTTGACTTGTAGGCTGGGGCATGTAAATGTCTTGTAAGGTGATTAGGTAAAGGATGGTTCTTAATAGAACAGTGTAGAGTGGTGGCAAATGCATAGTGTAATAGTAGTCTGAGTGATATGAGGACGACTGGCCAAGGTTGCTGTGAGTGTAGGTGAATTAGCAGGTTGGGTAGCTAATTGAAAGGTTGGACAAATCACTATACATTCATAGGAAGTGTTGTAGGGCACCTAATCGCATTGTAGGCGTGTAGATGGTCTGGAGTGGGCTGCAAATGCTAGCTATAGATGGCACAGTAACTAGGAGTAGGTAGGATCGTGGCTGGATCTAGGCAGCACAGGCTATATATACTAAGCAAAGGCAACACAGTGGCTAAGTATGGGCAACACAAGCTATATGTACTGAGCAAAGGCAACACAGGCTATATATACTGAGCAAGGGTAACACACTGGCTAGGTATGGGCAACACAGGCTATATATACTAAGCAAGGGCAACACATTGGCTAGGTATGGGTAGCACAAGGTTATATGTGCCAAGCAAGGCAGCGCAGTAACCAAGGCACATGGGTTAGTGTCTAGTTTTGTGCAAAATATTGAGTGGCCGAGTGGGTGAAG
Organism: Ambystoma mexicanum; assembly: GCF_040938575.1. Lineage (NCBI taxonomy): Eukaryota > Metazoa > Chordata > Amphibia > Caudata > Ambystomatidae > Ambystoma > Ambystoma mexicanum. Next base: position 1,185,840,435 of record NC_090922.1, read on the forward strand.
GTTGAGTGCAACCCACCCATGGTAAGTTAAATACTTGTGTGGCACAATCAAGTGATGTGGGAGGCTTAGTGACAAACTTAGTATTGTAGACAACAGGTAGTTTCCCAGTTTACAGCGTGGGTTGCTACTGGCGATAGTCTTAAGGCGGCGTTCCCAGGTTGTATGGGGAAGAGGGAGCAGGGCTAGATGCAGGTGGTATCCACGTGGGGGGCATCAATAAAAAATATGTGGAAATGCGGGGCTTTCCATGCACTGTACCCTTAGAGAGGGCGTCATCCGGTAGATGGTGGGTCCTTTGTGCAAAGGAGCAGCGTTCCTGGCAGGCGGCAGGGACCGGCATGGACAGGCTTGCAGGTACAAGCCTTAGATCAATGGCCTTACCTATGCAAGCTAAGCACTCTGTAACAGCGCCAGGAGGGCCGAGGGCCGTTTGTGCGCGTTATAAATGCAAATTTATAAATAAATCTTGATGGCGTTTACTGTACCCCAAAGGGTCAGCTTCAATTTATGCCATCTACGCAGGTCCTTTTCTAAAATCTCGTCAGTGCGGCGCATATTAACCTCCATCATTTGAGCAGCATTCTTCGTCAGCCAAATGCCCAAGTATCACAGTTTCTCCAGCATTGGATCTTTCATAGATTCAGATGCTTGAATATTCCCTGTCGTCAGACTGGGAATCCTCGGTGATAAATTAAATAATAATAATTTTTTTTAAAAAAAATATATATATATATATATTGCCACCTAGCAGTGCATGTACATAGCCCATTATAGCCTATGAGCCACTTCATTGTGTAGTCCCTCCACCTCACTTTGGTCCTTTATGGCCCCAGCCAATGAGGTGGCAGGGCTTAAGCTCCGCCCCCGGCAGCCATCTTCAGATTTTTCACCGCAGTCTATCAGACACAGGGAATCCTCAAGCTCTCTGAGCTTTTCCAAATTCTTTCTACTTTTGTGTGGAATATATTTGTAAAATATATTCCATCTTGTTCCCCTTCCTAGGGGCTTTCTTTCCAATTAACCTTGGTGGCAAAACTTGTTGTTTTCCTCTCAAAATCGTCAACTGAACTTCTCTTCAGAAATGGAGGCACCTCAGGCTGTCAGGAAGCCTTCCCTGTTCAGGGACTGCACGAGGTGCAAGAAGAAATTGGTTTACTACAAGGACCCCCACGAGCATTGCATTTATTGTCTGTACCCACATGACATTAAAAAATGCGAGATTTGTAAAACTTTTTCCACCAAGACCCTTCATGACAGGCATAGAAGACTCCTTTCATACCTGGAATCCAGGGATCAATCTTCGGACGAAGAGTCTGTCAGAACAGCTCCTGTCCAATCCAGCACTCCATCTGAGAGGCAAACTTCAAAGAGAAGGGCCTCTTCAGTGGAAAGGAGTTCCTCTCCCAAATCCAAAAAGAGGAAGCTGGAATTGATACCCTTTCTGCCTCCAGTTGACCTTTCAAGCCAGAAAAAGTCAGCAAAATCTGCCTCCAGAGGTAAGGAGGAGTTTGCAAAAAACGGGGGGGGGGGGCAGTCGTCGGCGGGTAAACCGCCCACGAATGAAGGGAAAGGTAAAGGCCCGTCATCGGCCATACCGTCGACGAAACCAGCAACGACGACGCTTAAGACATCGTCGACAGTTAGATCATCGTCATCGGACATGTCGACCACGAAGCAATCGTCGACGAGCAAGAAACACCACTCGTCCACGAAGCATTCATCCATGATACAGTCGTCCACGGAGCACATTCCACATTCGTCAACGAATCCCTCGTCGACGGGAAAATCTCAGTCGACAGCGAAGCCCTCGTCGACAGGAAAATCTCAGTCGTCGACGAGAATAACCCCATCCATAACGCCTTCAGAGGCACCGCAAATTTCGGCAGTTACAGAGGAATTACTGCCTCTTACTCTTGAAGCTCCTGTCATTACAAGCAATATCATTGAGAAGAATACTGTAACTGAACCTCTGGTGCAGCAATTTTCACCTTTGGGGCACATGGCAGAACTTCCGGATATAATTCTTCAGGAAGAATTCTCTGATGCAGAAGTGGTGGAAGAGTCCATCGGTCCCTTACCGAAACAATACAGCCCTCCTTGGCACCCGTCCACGGGAGAATCCGAATATCCTCATGACCCGGTGCTCATGTTATCCGTGCAGAGGATTGTAGAAGAATTTTACAAACGGCAAAGGGAGAAGCAAGTTCCGATTAATCCCATTCCTAGAGAGTCATCCCCGATTCCAGGCACATCGGGTTGCTCTCCTTACAGGAGTAGACCGCAAAAACGGATGAGATCACCTGCTCGAAGACCGAGGAGCAGCACCCACAGTGCTTCACCTACAAGAGTTCCGTCACCACAGTCATCGCACAGACCGCGATCTCCGGACGTAGATCCTACCATGGTACCGTCCACCATCTCGGTATCAGACTGGCAGGAGGATCCTTTTGGTGAATTTTCGGAACCAGAAGGAGGAGAAATAACTCAGGAGCCAGACGCACACAGTGATTGGGATGACTACGTCGTCGAGAAGCCCAGGAGGAGAGACTCGCCGGGAAATGCCTCACCACCGGATGATCTTGTTTCTTTCCACACCATAATAGGTAAAGCCGTAGAACTGTTTAAAATTCAGGTTTCTTCGGAGGAAAGGCAATCAGTGCTCTTTGAGCACAGGGACAAACGAAGGAGGACAGTGACCACAATTCCCCTCCTCGATACCATCTGGGATTCCGGATCCAAGATCCTATCTACGCCCTTATCGACTCCGGCGTTGGTGTCCAGGCCAGAAAAGAAATATAAAGCTCCGGATTCGGCACCGCTTTGTTTAAGGGGTCATACGAAACCGGACTCAGTTATTACAGTGGCGGCCAGAAAGAAACTCGCCAACCCCTCCTCACCTTTGTCGGCACCGCCGGATAAGGACGGACGCAAATTGGAAGCCATGGGCAGGAAAGTTTCATTTTCTGCATCACTTACAATCAGAGCGGGTAATGCACTGGCCATGACCGCACGATTCGATCGCGAGCTTTGGCTCCGCATGTCTAACTTGGCGAAACAATTACCACCGGAGCTCCAGGAGGAGGCAAAATCCATTATCGCGGATGGTGAAGCAACATCGGATCACATGATCGACGCGGCAGTTGATGTGGCCGAATCAGGCTTCAGGCAGATGGCGCACGGTACAGTGCTCAGAAGGCAGGCCTGGATGAAGGCTACTAACTTTAGACCTGAAGTTCAGGCACAGATTCTGGACATGCCATTTGACGGTCAAGATCTCTTTGGGAAAAAGATAGACGACCATTTGAAAGCAATCAAGACAGACACTGACACTGACACAGCCAGAGCCATCAGTTCTTTAAAGGACAAAAGTAAGGACCATCGGTCTTTTCGTCCCTTTAGAGGTTCATATTCCAAATTCAGGGGATACAGTCGTTCCTCCTCCTATGGTCAGAAAGCACAAGGTGGCACGTACCAAGGCAATAAATATCAGTCATCCAACAGATACGCCCATAGAGGCAGACGTGGCTCCGCCCAAGGGAAGTCGCAAGGCAAGCAGAACTGACGACCAATCTCCCCTCCCCCCCTTCGCCACGCCCCGGTGGGGGGGGGAAGGGTGAGCCAGTTTTTCCAGCGCTGGCGGTCAATTACATCGGACAAATGGGTGTTACAGGTGATCCGAAAGGGTCACACCTTGGAATTTCTGGACCAACCTCCTTCCCTGCCTCCAATTCCCCGCGAAGTACATATGCTAAGCCAGGTCATGTCCGAAGTGAAAAAACTGCTCCAGAAGGCAGCAGTAGAACCAGTACCCTATTCTCAGAGGGGAAAAGGTTTCTACTCCCGATTCTTCCTGGTCAGAAAGAAAAACGGTCAATGGAGGCCCATCTTGGACCTGAGGGCTCTCAACAAGTTCATCAAGCGCATAACTTTCAAGATGGTAGCTCTACAAGGGGTGCTACCTTGGTTAAACAAGCACGACTTCTTGGCCACTTTAGACTTGGAGGATGCTTATTTCCACATCCCGATCCATCCTGCACACAGGCAGTTCCTCAGGTTCACAGTGGGGGAGGGCTCCACTTTCAGTTTCAAGTGCTTCCGTTCGGCCTAAAATCGGCGCCAAGAGTTTTCACGAAATGCCTGGCACCGGTAGCGGCAAGTCTCAGGAGAGCAGGAACGGACGTTTTTCCATACCTGGACGATTGGCTGATAAAGGCAAGTTCAGCTGCAAAGGCTCGTTCGGCAGTGTCAAGGACGGTCAACCTCCTAAAAGAGTTAGGTTTCTCCATCAACCAGACGAAGTCCTGCCTCGTCCCCAGCAAGGTAGCTCTCTTCCTGGGAGCCGAGCTAGACTCCAGCTTTCCCAGAGTGAGACCATCCACAGAGAGAATAGCAGCGATTCTACGCTTAACTTCGAACTTCCTACAGAAAGAGACAACATCTGTGCGCTCTTACAAATCCCTATTGGGCATGATGTCATCATGCATATTCCTCATACCGAACTGCAGGCTTCGCATGAGGCCGGTTCAGGAAGCTCTGGACCACCAATGGAAACAAGCTTTCGGATGCTGGGAAGACATTGTCCAGATTCCATCGACGTTGCACAAGGCCCTTCGATGGTGGAACGCTCCGAGGAATCTTCTACAGGGAATGCCGTTTCAAGCACCGACATCGACCCTCCTGCTGCGGACGGACGCTTCCTTATCAGGCTGGGGCGCTCATCTTGCGGACCTCCAAACCAAGGGATCTTGGTCGGCACAAGAGTCCCAACTCCACATCAACGTGTTGGAGCTCAGGGCCGTAAGGTTGGCGCTGAAAGCCTTCCTACCGGTTATAGCTGGTCAAGTTCTTACAGTCCAGACAGACAACACGACCTCCATGCACTATACAAACAAGCAGGGAGGCACGAGGTCTCAGATTCTGTCGCAAGAAGCCCAACAGCTATGGGCATGGGCCTTGCGCTACGGGATACAGATCAGGGCAGAGCACCTTCCAGGAGTGGACAATGTCCTAGCGGACAGATTAAGCAGAGAATACACAGCGTCACACGAGTGGGAGTTGGACGACAGAGAAACCCGACGGATATTTGCCTTATGGGGCCATCCGCAGATCGACCTTTTTGCCACCAGGAACAACAAAAAATGCAAAAGATTTGCGTCAAGATACCCCGAGCACCAATCGCTGGGAGACGCGTTCTCAGTGGATTGGTCGGGGAAGCTCCTCTACGCCTTCCCACCCATTCCCCTCATTTCGAGGGTACTTCGCAGGGTGAAAGAACAGGATTGTTCCTTGATTCTTATTGCACCCGATTGGGCACGGCAAGTCTGGTACCCGACGCTGAGACATCTATCCTGCAAAACCCCGAATCGTCTCAAATCACATCAATATCTACTGACACAACAGAACCACAAGGTCCTCCACCACGACCCGAGGAGCCTGTCCCTCAAAGCATGGTTCCTGAGCAGCGTAAACTGATGCACCTAAAGTTACCATCAGAATGCTGGGATATCGGGGCCGCTAGAGCCCCGTCCACGCAACTCACCTACACCAGAAAATGGACCAGGTTTTCCAAATGGTGCGAGACCTCTGCGATCGATCCCCTCACGGCCTCGGTTGACCAAATTCTGCCTTACTTGTTGCACCTGGCTAAATCAGGGCTCTCACTGTCCTCTATCAAGGTCCATCTGTCAGCCATAGCGGCCTACACAGTAACCGTGGAGACGCAAGCCTTACTCTCCTTACCAGCGATCAAGATCTTCCTGAAAGGACTGATGCGTACTTATCCGCCTACACCTACACCAGTTCCGGACTGGAGCCTCAACACCGTCTTAACAGCCCTCATGCAACCTCCCTTCGAGCCCATACATAGATGCGATATGAAATTCTTGTCCTGGAAGACATCCTTCCTGGTAGCCATCACATCGGCCAGAAGGATCAGTTAGTTGCAAGCTTTGTCTTCGGAACCTCCTTTTACCTTGTTCCAGAAGGACCGCGTCATCTTAAGGCCTCACCCGAAGTTCCTCCCCAAGGTACTTTCGGAGATGTCGTTCACTGAGCGCATTGTTTTGCCAACCTTCTTCCAGAATCACGCTTCGGAAGCGGAAAGGACATTACACTCTCTAGACGTTTCTAGGGTGTTGAAGTTTTACTTGCAAAGAACCAAGGAGTTCCGCTCCTCAAACCGGCTATTCATTTCCTTCTCTGGCCGTACCAAGGGCCAACTTATATCCAAACAAAGCCTGGCACGCTGGGTATCGTCCTGCATCACCCACTGTCATCAGTTGAAAGGCGACCCTTTAACTAGACCGCCGTCTGCGCACTCCACCAGAGGAAGGGCGGCGTCAACAGAATTTCACGCAGGGGTGGCCTTGAAAGACATATGCAGAGCTGCCACGTGGAGCACTCTACATACTTTCGCGAAACACTACTGCCTGACTGAAGATACCAACAAAGAAACTGCAGTTGGACAGGCAGTGCTCCGCCATCTCTTTGTATAAGGTAGGACCAGCCTCCTTTCCCACCTTTCCCGAAGTATGTAACCGTTGTGTTGCTGCATGCTAAAGGTTTGATCAGAAATATGTTTTTCTGTAATTATGCATATCTGTTTATAATGGTGGCATGTTTTAACTGCTTGGTATTCTATTCGAGCATCTGAATCTATGAAAGATCCAATGCTGGAGAAGTCTTAGTTACTTACCTGTAACTGTATTTCTCCAGCATTGGTATCTTTCATAGATTCACATGCGCCCGCCCGCCTCCCCTGAGAGGCTGCTCCTATGCTTGGCATCCATCATACTGTAATCGCTACGGTTCAAAATCTGAAGATGGCTGCCGGGGGCGGAGCTTAAGCCCTGCCACCTCATTGGCTGGGGCCATAAAGGACCAAAGTGAGGTGGAGGGACTACACAATGAAGTGGCTCATAGGCTATAATGGGCTATGTACATGCACTGCTAGGTGGCAGTGTATATATGTGTATATGTATATATGTATGTATGTATATGTGTATATGTATATGTGTATATATATATATATATATATATATATTTTTTTTTTTTTTAAATTATTATTATTTAATTAATCACCGAGGATTCCCAGTCTGACGACGGGGAATATTCAAGCATGTGAATCTATGAAAGATACCAATGCTGGAGAAATACAGTTACAGGTAAGTAACTAAGACTTCTCAGGACACCATTTGAAGCCAAATTCGATCAACTATTGGTCAGTACAAGTCTTTGGTGTGGGCATTGCTTCAGATTTGGACCAATTTATTTTATATCCTGAATGCTCCTGAAAGTCATTGATTTGGTTACAGTAGGTTTCACTGATTTTTTGATTCCTTGTTGCACCATATCCTCTGCGTGGACCCCTTGAACCGGCTCATCCCCTCTGATTTTTGCTGCCATAGGTTCCATTCCGAGAGCAAAGAGCAACAGGTATAGAGGGCATCCTTGTCGTGTCCGTCTGCCCAATTGAAATCTTTCTGAGCAAAAACCATTAGATCTACTCACTGTTGGTTTGGAATACAGTAGTTTGATCCATCCTAGTAGATGTTCTCCCACACCTGAGCCCTCTAAGGTGGCTATTAGATAATCCCATTCAATGCGGCCAAACGCCTTTTCTGCATCTAACGAGAGTACTGCCCTTCACTATTTAAATGCTTACTTTCAAATAGGGTCAAAATCAGTCTGCGCATGTTTTCAGAAGCATGTCTCCCTTTTACAAAACCTACTTGTTCTTGGCGATTATCTCCGGTAACGTATTTTCAAGTCTCATTGTGATGGAAAAGCTGATGCAGACCAAAAGCAAATCCTTATGAATATAAACTCTTTTGACTTTTGTCTATAACTGTTCATACTCCCAGTCCTACCTTTAAAAAAAAAAAAAAAAAAATGCATATATCCCCAGCATCAGGAAGATTGTCCTTTTTTTCCCCTTATGGATTACCCAAGTGGGTTTGCAAAATGATCCAAGTTTTAATTTTTTTTTTTTTTTTTTAGAAGTGTTTTTTTCTTTTCTAGCCTTACCACACATTCTTTTCAGAAACAGAAGACTTCATTAGACTTTCTTGGGGGAGAGTGCCCAACTGGTTTGGGTCAGAGTTGTAGAACTGGTTGCATAAAATGGACAGATTTCATTCAACCAAACATTTGTAGACTAGATCAGAAAGATCTTAAATCAGTTGGTTATAAATGCTCACATGATGACGTTGGCTCAGATTTTGGTAGCGCAACAGATGTGAAACTGGATGACATCACTAGATCTTCATGCTTCCCATTTTCATGTTTTTAATCATAAACAATCCACACACAAATTCTGATGTTCACCTTAAGGGTACACATTACTAGTAGTAGTATCTACATTTGGTTTCTAAGACTTTTTACAATATCCTCTTCTAGATTGGCTGATTGAAGGTTCCGCGAAACCCGCTCTGGAGACAATATGCCATTGGGTCATAATACATGTTGTGTACAATGTGGGGTTCTCAATTTTTTTATAAAAGTTCAAAATGTTTCCATCTGAAATTAATGTATTCATAGAGCAGTTCTGATTCTTCTTTAGGGTGAACATTTTCCTCTCCAAAGAAGATTCTATTTGCTTGAAACCGTTGTTCCTTTCCAAATTGGAGGGTTAACATGATTTGGTGTTGGGATGATGGCCTTCATTGACTTGTGAGATCGTCGTGTTCCGCTACTAATGTCTTGAGACTTTGCATTTGGCATGTTTCCTGAACCTTTATATTTTACACAAAATGAGCAACATTGTTCAGGCTTTCTGATGTTTTCTAACATGGTGGTCTTCACCTAAAGCACCATATCCAAGTGAATTGTAGCCTATCTATCCTCTGATATTCATTGAAGTCTGGTATCACACCGACTTTCATTCCATCAGAGCTAGGGAATTATTGATGGCTTTTAAGAGGAATGTTCCATTTATAAAATATGTAAAACAGCCATGTGGGCTATACCTTGGGTGTAAGATGGTACTTTTCATTCTGTTCCTTTGGGACATGATCCAAGTATGCTGTGTACTCTACGGAGGGAAAGCATCTTGGCTTTATAGACTTATGTCAATCAGTTAGGAAGGAGAGCAGGATGACCGAGAAAGGAAAGGTAACCTTATGGTGATTCAGGTTCTCTTAATCCTTGCTCTCCCTCCTCAGCACCCACTATCGATATGCTGTGCAACAACCTCCTCGGGTGTGGATAAAATACACAAGAACTGGATGTCCTTGTTGGTGACCTGGGGGTAGAAGGCAGGGCTGACGTTTGGAGGGAACTATGCACACCTCTTAAAGTTTTAAAGTGACAGCTTACATTTGGAGTCGCTTTTCTTTACCCACCTACATATTGCAGGCTATCCCAAACAGCCTTCATGAAGGATGGACAACAAACATTAAGAGAACCTGAATCACAATGCACATTTTCCCATTTCTTTTTCACAGCTGGGTGATTTTTACTTGGAGCTTCACTGGGATTTTCAAAGCTGGGGTAAGATGAGTTAATTCATTGTTTTCTGTCAAATATGATGTACATATGGAATTTGTTGCATTGTCCATTACGTTGCATGCTGTCAATTGCTTTGGCTTGTATGGCGGCGGTACAACAGCATATTATAAAATGTGTTTTGTCGGGGCATTGTAATATTTCAACCTAGTTTGTGATGAGCATTATGAAAAAAGTAAAAAAAAAGAAAATGCACATGTTGGATTCAGTGCTTTCGTTCCCCTCTGGTACAAGGCCATTGTAACGTCTGCGGTTTTCTTCGCTAATGAATCCTCATCAGTTGACTTACAAAGATGAAAGCTTTCACGCATTCCACAGTGTAATTGTTTTTTCGAAGGGATTGTGTCCTCCGACGTTTTCCTTATCTTAGATATCTCCTTCCAGCTCTGCTGGCCTCGGAAAATTTTTCTCTAGAGGGCGCTGCGCGTCGACGTCCTCAGAGTCAATGTCCCTCGACAGCCGCCATATCGACGCCGACTTCATCCTGCCTATAAAGGCCGCGCGCAGCGTCCGTTGCTCAGTTCCGTTTTTCCGCGCTTACTCAGTGCCTCGGAATACCGTTGCTCAGTTTTGTCAGGTTAATCCTATTTACCTCGAGTTATTCGATACCGTACTCGATGGCTTCTTCGTCGGAACCGACAACTCCTCGATCCGGCTTAAAAAAATGCCGAGATTGTGGGAAAAAGATGTCGCTGACTGACCCTCACAGTGTTTGTCTGTGGTGTTTGGGAGCTGAACACCATTGTTCGGAGTGCGAGGACTGTATGTCCATGACAGCTAAGGCCCTGAAGGAGAGTGGGGGGAAGCTGGAGAAAGGTAAGACTTTTAAAGCTTCTTCTTCCTCGACGAAATCGAGACATTCGTCTCCTCGTCACCATTCGCGCTCTAGTTCTCGGAGTGGGTCCCATCACTCCTCGAGATCGAAGCACTCGAAGAGGAGACATCGAAGATCCCCTTCTCCGTCTTCCTCTTCCTCTGTTTCTCCAAAGAGAATCCCTTGCCCCACGAAACATAGTTCCCGGGCTGAATGGGAGGAATTCCGCAAAAATATGATAAGCGTCTTCGAGAAAGCGCCCTCGACCCCCTCGAAGACTGCCGAGAGCGATGCTCTGGTCGAAAGACCCGAAGGTCAAAAACACCGCGAGTCGCAGTACCCGGCGAAGGAAACCTCTCGAGCGCGTCTCGAACCCTCGAGTAGGACTATGACCTCAAAACCTTCATCGAAGGTTCCGTCGACGCCGAGGTCGGTGTCGACGATGTTGTCGAAGGGACCTTCGACATACGGGTCTGTCAACTCGACGCCAGCTTCGACACCGGCGTCGATGCCAAGAAAAGTCACGGTTACGACACACCCAGTGAGTATCCCCAGGTCCTCGATGTCGATGGCGTCGAGATTGTCGAGCAGAATCCCAATTCTGTCGAAGTCATCGAGGCCTCCACCTTTGTTTTCGATGCCACGCTCGAAGCCTTCGACGTCGGCATCGACGTTTTCGAGGCCGATTATGACAAGTTCGGCACCTTCTGCCTTGGAAATGGGGTTTACACCCTTTGAGTTCAGAACAATTGAGAACTGTCCTCAATTATGGAAGAGGGTGAATTGTCTGAACAGGAAGACACATTTGAGTTGCAGGGACCTGTAACCCCAATTAGAGAGGAATTTTCTTCTGAAGAACGCAGATTAAAGGATCTTCATGATTCCTTACATGAGGCAAGTGGGTTAGACACCTCCCCTGAGGTGGAGTTTGCTAGGCCAGACCCCGGGGAGCATGCTGAAACCCCCTATAGAGCCTTAATGGCCAGGGTCACAGAGTTTATGGGGTGGTCTGCACCTTCACAATCTTTCCAACAAGATGACCTCGCGGATAATCTTGACAAAGGCCCACAGGAGGATCCTGTGGTGCCTTTTCATAATAATCTTCAGAGGAAGATTATGACGAACTGGGAAACCCCAGATGTCGTCCCGGCAGTAAATAAAAAACTGTCTACAAAATACAGGGTATCTTCTACAGACCCGGAGTTTTTGTCAAAACACCCATCCCCAGAAAGTCTGGTGGTACAGGCAGCATCTTCTACTGATGTCAAGACGGCTTATCCTACCGTCCCGCAGGACAGGGACGATAAAAAATATGATGCTTTGGCTAGGAAAGTTTTTTCGGCATGTAGCATGGCCTTAAAATCTGTTAATGCTACTTGCACCCTTGCTAGATTCAGCCATACACTTTGGGAGTGTGCTTATACAGCGGCTGACTGCATCCCGGAGGGAGAAGAAAGGGAGGCATTGCTGAATATCATACAGGACGGTAAAGACGCTATGTGCGAATCCCTCCAGACGGGCATTGATTCAGCTGACAGTATCAGCAGAGCAATGGCGGCAAGTACAACAACCAGGAGATTTGCTTGGTTGAGAAAGTCTGGTTTTGCCCCAGATGTGCAAGCCAGACTCTTGAACATGCCATTCGATGACTCTTCTTTGTTCGGGAAAAAGGCGGATGACAGTTTAGAGAAACTGCAAACTTCAAAAGCAGCAGCAAAATCCCTAGGCGCTGCAATCCGTCAGACACCTTTTCGTCCCACAGGAACCTCTGCGAGGGGCAAGTCCTTTCGCTTTTACTCCGTATTCGGAAGAGGTAGAGGACGACCGGCTCAAAGGGGACAAAGAAGAACTACCCGAGGTGGACGGGGTAGATATTCAAAAGCCGCAGCAACAGCAGGTGCCTCTTTACCATCGGCATCTGCATCAGCCGCCCCAAAACCACTGTGAGGACTTCCCTCACAGGACACCTGTAGGAGGCAGGTTGACTCAACATCTGGCGGAATGGCAGGCTATCACGTCAGATGCTTGGGCATTGGAAACAGTTGCCCAAGGTTACTGCCTGCCTTTCCTACGCATACCTCAGTCATCCACCGGGGATCAGCTCTCAAAAAGCTCCAGATCCGCTCCTCTTGCAGGAAATTTTGGACCTGCTAGAGAAAGGTGCCATAGAACCGGTACCTGTAGCGGAGAGGAACAAGGGCTGGTACTCCCCTTACTTTCTCATTCCAAAGAAAGACGGAGGACTGAGACCCATCTTGGACTTGCGGGAATTGAACAAATTCTTCAGGAAAGACAAATTCAAGATGGTCACTCTTTCTCAGATCCTCCAGGCCCTTCAGTTCCAGGACTGGTTGGTATCTCTGGACCTTGAGGACGCTTATTTCCATGTGCCTATCCATCTCAAACACAGGAAATACCTAAGGTTCGCAATTGGCAACTCTCCAAATTCGAGTGCTGCCATTTGGGCTGACCTCCTCTCCGAGGGTCTTCACCAAGCTGATGTCGGTAGTGGCTGCAAGTCTAAGGAGGGAAGGGATTCGCGTCTACCCCTACCTGGACGATTAGTTCATCAGGGCTGTATCTTCGGAACAAGCTCAGATCCAGCTAAATCATGTGGGCTACTCCCTTCACAAACTGGGCTTCTCCCTCAATTTAAAGAAGTCACAAATGATACCATCGCAGAGACTCCAGTTCATCGGAGCGATCCTGGACACTTCCCTGGGAAAAGCCTCGCCACCAGAGGTGAGGGCTCAAGATATTCTACAGATGGTTACCAAGTTCCAAAATGCCCAAAGTCTCCCAGCCTTCGACTTTTTGAGGTTGCTAGGCCTCATGGCATCCTGCATTTTCCTAGTGCCAGAGGCTCGCCTGAGAATGAGATCCCTCAAGTGGGCACTGAGGACTCAGTGGTCACAATTCTCAGGAAGAATGACAGATCTTCTTCAGGTTCCCGACAGGGTGGCTCGAGACCTTCAGTGGTGGGCCTGTCAGGAGAACATTCTGAAAGGACAACAGTTTTGGCAACCCTGGCCAGAGATAACGGTAGTCACGGATGCCTCACTCACGGGGTGGGGAGCCCACGCCAACGACTTGACCATCAGCGGTCGTTGGTCTCCATCGGAGTCCAGACTACATATCAACCTGTTAGAGCTGAGAGCCATCAGACTTGCGCTGAAGGCGTTCCTGCCAGCTGTACAAGGGAAAAATGTCCTGATAATGACGGACAACACGGTGGCCATGCATTACCTCAACAAAAGAGGAGGCGTGTGCAGAGAGGCGATGCAGCTCTGGTTTTGGGCAAGCCAAGAAGGAATCTCTCTATCGGCAGCTCACCTAGCCGGAGAGAAGAACTTGACAGCGGGCGCTCTGAGCAGGCAGAGTACAGTCTCCCACGAGTGGGAACTAGCTCAGGAAGTCCTTCAAGAGATCTTCGCCCTTTGGGGAACCCCTCAGGTGGATCTGTTCACCACCAGCGTCAACAGGAAGTGCGATCTGTTCTGCTCAAGGGAATTTCCCCCGAGAGGAGCTCTGGGAGACGCGTTCATAGTGGACTGGGAGTTTCCGCTTCTGTACGCGTTCCCACCGGTCCCTGTCATTCCTCAAATGATCAGGAGGTTGATAAGATTCCAGAGAACCATGATCCTAATTGCCCCGGATTGGGCCAGGAGAACGTGGTACCCGGACCTTCTAGACTTGTCCATCTGCCCTCCAATTCGATTTCCACTCAGAGAGAACCTACTCTCACAGAAGGGAGGTCAGGTTCTCCATCCAGACATAAAAACCCTCAACCTTCACGCTTGGCTTCTGAAAGGCTGGGGTACAAGGATTGGGACCTCCCTGATGATGTTATGGAGGTGTTGCTTTCGGCAAGGAGGCCAGCAACAAAGTCTTTATACCGCTGCCGTTGGAACAGATTTTGCAGCTGGTGTAGAGAACAGAATATTGACCCCTTTTCATGTGGTACACCAATGGTTTTGTCCTTCCTACTATATTTGGCGAATTCAGGCCTTCAAGTTGGCACCATTAAGGGCTATCTCGCAGCGCTATCCATCTTTAAGCGCACTGCGGAAGAACCATCCTATTTCAAGTTACCCTTGGTAATACAGTTTCTTAAGGGTTAACCAATGTTTATCCCCCAAGACCATTCCAAGTTCCCCTGTGGGATTTAAACTTAGTTCTAACTTTCCTGATGGGCTCACCTTTTGAACCACTCCATTCTTGTTTAAGATTCCTTACCCTTAAAACTGTTTTATTAATAGCACTAACATCTGCTAGAAGGGTGAGCGAATTACAAGCTCTTTCTTGTAAACCCCCTCATACAATCTTTCACAAAGACAAAGTTGTCCTGCAAGTGAAGCCTAATTTCCTCCCAAAGGTGGTTTCTGAATTCCATATCACTCGGATTACCCCACCATCTTTCTATCCTTCTCCTCATCCGGGGAAAGAGGAAGAGAGGTTACACAGGCTAGACCCTAGAAGGGCTTTAAGTTTTTACATCAGTAGACTAGCCAGGATAAGACAGGCAGACCAACTGTAGGTTACACAGGTCACAAGCTGGGGTTACCAATAACTAAGCAGACCATTTCCAGATGGATCATTCTAGCCATTCTGGAATGTTATAAACTGGCAGGGAAAGAGCCCCCTCAAAACCTTAGGGCTCATTCGACCAGAGGTATTGCAACTTCATCGGCTCTCAAAAAAGGTGTGCCGGTTAAAGGCATCTGTGCGGCCGCTACATGGCCGTCTATCCATACCTTTACACGATTTTACAACTTGGATTCCTCCTCCAGTCAAGAGACTAGGTTTGGAAGGGCTGTACTGCACTCTATTCATCAATAGAAGACAGCGTGAAGTCAGTACTCCCTCCTCCAATGATAGAATACTGCTATGGGAGCCTATCTAAGATAAGGAATACGTCGGAGGACACAATCCCTTCGAAGAACAAGTTACTTCTTACCTTGTAACGTTCTTTCGACGGGATGTTCCTCCGACGTATTCCTTATCGACCCTCCCATCCATCCCCGCAGTTCTACTTCCCTTGTTGTTGCAGCTTATGCTCCTTCAGGGTGATTAGTGTAGTCCAGAAACAATTATTGTGGGCTACAAAACGGAACTGAGCAACGGAAGCTGCGCGCAGCCTTTATAGGCAGGATGACGTCGGCGTCGATACGGCGGCTGTCGAGGGACATCGACTCGGAGGACGTCGACGCACAGCGCCCTCTAGAGAAAAATTTTCAGAGGCCAGCAGAGCTCGAAGGAGATATCTAAGATAGGAATACGTCGGAGGAACATCCCGTCGAAAGAACGTTACAAGGTAAGAAGTAACTTGTTCTTCTACCCATTTCAATGCCTTGGTCGCCTCAATTCCCCGATTAACTTGCATGAAAACACCCCCAACTCCCTTGTTGTCGGCATCTACACTTACATATGTATTGGCACAATTAAAATGTACAGAAGGCTGGCATGTTTTTAATATCCTTTTTCACAACTTCCAGATGAACCCTGCATCTGTTTAAACAGTTCTCTCATGTAGCTGTTAGCCACCAGCTTGGAATGGTATTAAACTTATCAGAAACATTTTCTGGGTTGGTCTTTGTCTTGCAGGTGCAACTCCTAAATCTTTTTAGGCTTTTTGCCAGCAGCACACGTCCCTCTTAGTGTACTTGCAATATGTGAACACTCAGATCCACCATTTTTAGGACTTTCAGGTGAGCCCCTTGGCCTTGATGACATTCAGCACTACAACCAGATATTTTATTTCCGAATTGTCCTTGCCAATTACCAGTATGCCTAGTCAGAAGTACACACCCTTCGTCCTGCCTACCAGTTCCTTCATTAGCTATTTGAGTAACGCTGCAGCCAAAGCTAGGCTGTATGACACATGGTGGTAGCCGAGTGCTCCTTTTTCTTACAAAGGATGTTAATGGTTGGGATTGTGGGCACTTTTCGTTCTGCTGATAAGCGGGTGACAATTGAGTGTTAACATTAATGCCATTTGCATGGTTGGCAGCGTGTGTTCAGGAGGGTGTCCGGCAGATGTTGGCATACAAATCCTTGAGACCAGGCATGTGCAAATTGGAGTAGTTTTTCTAACAATAATGGGAGAAAAACATGCAGGTGATACATTCGGTTCTATTCTGTCCATTTCTGGTGGCATCCTACCAGTACTAGACTTGCTCGGTTGGCCTTTGGTTGCATTCTCACTTTAAGCACAGCATAGTGCTTAAACAATTTGGTAAAACAATTTCATTAAACATGTTAGGTAAATCCCTTGCAGAGACTGAAATTGAGATTGTATAAGCTGTAGCTAAAAATCTAACTTCCACATAAAATGCAAACTTATTTACGCCATGTCCTGCCCCTTTTTCTCCATACTTATGGGACATTCCGTCCTGTGGGACAGGATCGGAGCACTTTTGTAAAAAAGCATCACATTTTTCAAAAATGTCTTTCTCTCTTTAAGCGGGCTACCGCACATGGCCGTAACCCCGCCCTCCTTAGCTCCGCCCAGCGCATCGCCCATCAGTCCTTTTCTCCTTGCGTCGGGGCTGTACGCACTTGCATCTTTGGAAGATTTTTTTCTTAGTGTCCTTCTCTCCTGCTCCGGTTTGGCGGTCGCGTAGTTGTCAGTCTATACCAGTTCATTTAAAATGTCCTTGTTCTTCTTGCGAGCAACGCTTCGCTAGGGCGGATCCCATCCTCTTTGTTTAGAGTGTTTGGGTCTGGATCATCGGTGGGACTCGTGTTTTTACTGCGATTCCCTCTGTCTGGGCTTTTCAACGTCGTCTGGAGCGGTGGGAAGAGGTGTTTCAGCGTGCTCCTCCTCCACATTTTCAGTTTCATCAATGAAAAGAAGAAAGCCCGGTAAGTTCTTTAGTTTTTAGGGCACCCTGACCGGGGGACTCTTTCGCAGGGTCTTCCCGGTCCGGGAGGGGCTTCATAAGCTCTGTTACAGGGGTTCCCACTGAGGTGCCTTTCAGGCCTAAAAAAAATACCAGAGTTGTCTCTGACGGCTTCCATAAGGGGCCTGCCAACACCGGATTACAATCCGAGGCTCCTTGTGGTTGCTAATCGACAGCCCAGTTCTACTGAGGCGGTGGGTACCGGAGCTTGCTTCGAGGTCTCCTTGTCTTTGTCTGGAGCTTCCCATACAGACACCGGGGTTCGCCCTGAGGCCTCTGTAGAGGCTTTCTGTACCGAACCAAGGTTCGAGGCCCCTCTTGAGGGAGCTGTTACTGGACTCTGTTCTGAGGTTCCTCTTTCAGAGGTTAAGGTGACCGACCGAACTGAGAGACCTGTCAAGGTCTTGTCTGTGAGGTGGATTCCTCAACGTTCCCGTCTTTGCAGTGATACTGGTTCTGTTGAGGGGGAACAGTGAGGTTGCTGACCGTAATTCCTCTGTTACTGGCTCTGCCGAGGTTCCTCTTCTAGAAGCTAATTTGGCTAATAGTATGTCTCAAACATCCTAGGCCATACAGTATCAGCTCTGCTGAGGTTCCTTGTGTCAAGGCTGAAGTCAAGGCCCCTGACCCGTCTGTGGAGACTCCTGCCTCACTCACACGTGACACAGGTCTCCTCATACACTGAGAAAATGGCGCCTGGTCCCGCGCGAACTACGGTGGCCATGTTAGATTCCTCCCTTACACCTATGCCATTGGGTGCTGGGAGCGTATTTTCATGTAAACATTGAATTCCTGGTGTGGATCATGTTTTGTCCAGTTTGACTGGAATGCTCGTATGCCTTTACCGCACACGGTCTCGCTGCCTGCTACATCTGCTCCCTTTATATCTGTTGATCCGGCTGGAGGAGGTCCTTCTTGGCAGGCCTCTCCCTTACGGCCTTGGAGTTACTCCTCTCATGAGCGGCCTCTTCCCCACTCCAATGCCTAAGCCTTTGGTGGAGGATGCCTTTTTCGGAAAGTTTCAGAGGCTCATGCACTCTGACCCCATGAAGGAATATTTCAGAGGTCTTTTTAGGGAAATCTGCCCTCCAGCGCCTACTCCTGTGCCGATGGTTCCAGCCGTGGCGCCGGTGCTTCCGGCAGCTGTTCCACCGCTACTGGTTGGCCCACCTCCAGCCCTTCCGCCTCTGGCCCCCCCATCTCCAATAGACAAGTCTTCGGCAGAGCCAGATGTGATGCAGGTTGATCCGGACACGTCGGATGACACGCAGGGGGATCAGGATAGCGAGGACCAGACCCGCTCTGTTAGAGCCTTCCATGACCGGGTTCTGGACATGTCCCTTCTGGATGTACCAGTACCTGAGGCACCTGCTCTCCAAGAGAAGCTGCTTTCTGCTGTGTTCACCCTGTCTCCTCAGCAGCGTACCGGCTTGTTCCTCCAGAGGGACGTTTTGGACAAGGTCTGCAAGGTCTGGGATAAGCCACACTATGGACTTCATGTTAACAAGAGGATTGATGCTCGTTATAGGCTTCACACTTCGGAAGAGGTAGCCTTAGCGTCTTGCCCGCTCCCTTCCTCCACAGTGGTGGCAGCTGCCACGCTACAATCTAGACCGGCTTCTGCGTCTTCTACAGCGGCAGCTCAGGTTCTGGCCAAGGAGGACAAGTTGCTTGACTCGTTGGGGAGAAAGATGTTCGCTAATTCGGCCCTGCAGTTGCGCCAGGCGCACGCAGAGCTCATCTTAGTGGCGGCAAAGATTTTAAAGGTGGCTTTTCGGATGCCAGGGTTCTGGCGCAGGATATGCTCGAGGCAGCGGCTCATGTTGAAACCTCGGCTCGGGGCCTCATGCTTGGTGTTGACACCTCCCATTAGGCTTGGCTTCATGCCACAAAGTTTTCTAAGGAGGTCCAGGATAAGGTTCTGGGCCTGCCTTTTGATGGCAAGGAGCTGTTCCATTCATCAACGGATGTGGAGCTGACTAAGACTAAAGACCGCACTCAAACAGCCAAGTCCCTATCCCTGTCCGTGTTGGTGAAGCCGCCGTTCAAAGCTCAAAGAACGTCATCTCGGCCTCTGTTCTCCTCCTTTTTCAGAGGTTTCTTGATCGAGGACACGCAGGGTCGATCCTCCATCTGGGAACTCTTGTCGGAAGCAGCAGCGAGGTCGATTTTTCTCTCGGTCCTCTGCCTCCTCTTTAGGATCAAGCGGTCTCTCCACTGAGAAGTCCACTAAATGATGATTTTCACTGCTCGCATGAGACCCCGGTGGGAGGGCGCATTGCGTCTCACTGGGAGGCGTGGCAGACCATCACTGAGGATCGGTGGGTCTTGTTCATTGCTCGGGCAGGCTTCCGCTTGCTCCTCCCCCCACCCATCAATCCTCCCTTCCAGCAGTCAGGAACGCCCTCCCTCAGAGCCGAAGTCCAGAAGATCTCAAGGCGGTGGAACCTGTTCCCTTGGGGGAGCGAAGGGAGGGATTCTACTCCCGTCTGTTTACGGTGCCCAAAGCCAACGAGGCTGGCCTGCGCACCATCCCAGACCTTTCCCAGTTCAACCTTTCTCTTCCCCAAGAGAAATTCAAGATGATCACGCCCAGTCAGATAAAGTCCTCTTTACAGAAGGGCGATTGGCTCAGCGTGGTGGACCTTCAGGCGGTGTATATGCATATCCTCATTTGGAATCCGCATCGGATATACCTGTGGTTTTCCATGGGGAAGGAGCATTTCCAGTTTTCGTGTGCTCCCGTTTGGTCTCAGCTCGGCACCGCGTGTCTTTACGAAGATGTCGGTCATCACAACTTTTCTTTGGCTACAGGGTATCCATGTGTATCAGTATTTGGACGACTGGCTGCTGCGCAGTCCTTGTCCACTGAAAGCCTTGAGCAACCTTCAGTCTCTCCGCCTGTTCCGCATTGGGCTGTTGGTGAACTGGTGGAAATCCTCCATGAAGGTCTCTCAGGACTTGATTTTCCTGGGTTTTCGTTGGAACACGATCAATTACAGGGTATACCTGAATAGGGACAGAATGGCGGATCTGTTGGCCACATGTCGGATGTTTATGCAGGCGGAGAGCATGTCGGCCTTGTGGTTCCAGAGGCTTCTGAGCCTCATGGCTTCGTGCGTGCTGGCTCTTCCTCTTGCTCGCCTCAAGATGAGGGGGACGCAGATAGCACTTCGGAGCTCATGGCTTCAAGCAGTGGATCCATATTCCAAAATGATACTGGTTCCACCTTTCATGAGGACGGACCTCTTGTGGTGGTCGTCTCAGCAATATGTCGGTGGGCGCTCCTTCCAGGACCCTTTCCCACTATTGACTGTCACAACGGATTCCTGCCTTCAGGGTTGGGGTGCGATGTTGGATCATCTTCAGGTTTTCGCTCTTTGGTCACCACAGGACAGACAGTTTCATATAAATTATCTGGAGCTCCGGGCGATAGTCCTGGCGCTGAAAGCGTTCAAACCAGGCATTGTCAGCAAGGTGGTCCGTGTCCGCACGGACAATGCAGTTTCCATGTTCTATATCAACAAACAGGGGGCGTACCAGGTCTCCTCCTCTTGTGGATCTTGCCATTCAGATTTGGGAATGGGGTTTCAAAAAAATAAGGGTGCCCAAACAGCCACAGGTCCTTCAGGCTAAATATATCAAACAACAAAAAGTTGTCCGGATTCACCAAGGACAGAGCAGGACCCTCTGCAAAGCAACATTTTCTCCAGTAAACGAAACCGGGGAACCGTATGCAAAGAAATACGGCATTGAAGCATCATCCATTCACGTCACCACCAAGTAATATGAAATTAGATACGTGTGGGGGTCCTCTCCTGTAGAATCGTGCACTAAGAGGTTGAGCGCATGCACCATGTGCTAAATGCTTCAGTGCCTGAACTCCTGACTAGTCTCTGTTCTGAGTGATACAGAAGAGCTGCAGGATTTGTCCTCCACTGACACTCCATTATAGTGTGGAGACTGACGCTAGATGGCATCTCCCACCCTTTGACATCTCAGAGTGGTTTCAAAATCTAACCATCCGTCTCCTGAAGACGGTCGCTTGTATTGGCTGGCTCAATTGGGAGCCTGTTTCTTGATGACCGAAACACATGTCGAGCTATATTGAATAAGCATTGTGCTATTTGATTTTTTTGTACTAACACTCACTGAGAATTTAGATAGGTGTTATTGATTGATGTAATAGTATGAGTATGTAGGTTTATGTATAATCCTGGTTGTGTAAGATGCATACATCAAGTGAGAGTATGAATGAATAATTAAATGAATGGTGGTGTATGGATGTAGATGTTGTAAATTAGAGATACTTTGGTGTATTCAAAAGAGCTGGTATATGAACAGATATCCTAAGGTTGCATATAAATAAACATATTTTTGTGATACCGCCAACACTTGTGGTGTCACTATTAAGAAATGTTCTTATCTCATTTGCCAAAGTCCACATTTTTGTTGTTAGATTTGGGAATGGGCAATTCAGCATGGTATCTGGCTGGTAGCAGTACATATCCTGGGTCAGTTGAATGTCACTGCAGATGCCCTCATTTTTCGCTGTTGGGGCACTCCAGGAGTGGACCTCTTTGCGACATTGACCAACAGGAAGCTTCCTCTGTATGCCTCCAGGAACGGGCTCGGCGCCTCCTCCCTGGGAGATGCTCTCGGAATTCCATGGCACAACATGAGGGCCTACGCTTTTCCGCCCCTTCCTCTGATCCATCGGGCGCTTTGCAAGCTAAGGAACACAGTGAATTGCTCCCTCCTGTTCATATCCGTTTGGTGGCCAGCCAGGTTTTGGTTTTCAGAGCTTCCGCTGGTTCCCGATCTGCTTCACGAGAGCGATCAGCAGCTGTGGCACCCCTCCCCACAATTGTTCAGCTTGGCGGGCTGGTGCCTGAGTTCAGATCTTTAGAGTTTCAATTTGTCAGCGGATAACATACGCATTATTCAGGCGGCCAGGAAACGCTCGACAAGATCTCAGTATAGAAGTAAATGGCTACGGTTCTGCCACTGGTGTTTAGCTAGGCAGCTGGACCCCAGGGAGGCTACTATCAACATGGTCCTCTTTTGTCTCACATCTGGCAGAATCGGGCATTCGTGTCTTGTCTTGCAGGACTTATTTGTCAGCTGTCGCCGCTTACCTGTCCACTTTTTCACTGACGAATCCGGTCATTAAAAGACACTTTCCGGGCCCATTACATCTTTACCCTCCTGTTCGCAGTCTGCATCCAAGGTGAGATCTGAATGTGGTCGTTACAGCCTTGTCATAAGCCTTTTGAGCCCATGGCTGTCGATTTTAAGTACCTTTCGTGGAAAAAGATGCACCACTTTTCAGAGAAGAAATGCAGAATCCACTGATGCGGACCTCTTAACAGGTTGAAGGACGGTAAGTTTCAGAAATGGTCTCTACACACAGGTGA
Organism: Ambystoma mexicanum; assembly: GCF_040938575.1. Classification (NCBI taxonomy): domain Eukaryota; kingdom Metazoa; phylum Chordata; class Amphibia; order Caudata; family Ambystomatidae; genus Ambystoma; species Ambystoma mexicanum. The sequence goes on from NC_090922.1 coordinate 1,185,863,072, forward strand.
CAACGGGCATCCTTCCAGTCGCGGTCAAAGCAGCTGCTCCAGGACAAGTTCCCGTGAACGTGGGAAGCTGACATTCAGGGAGAAGGATACTAGTGGCACAAGCTGACAACCACCAAAGTACAGGACTCTTGCCGTATGGCGTGGTAGCCAACGAAAGAGCTGGTTGATCCACTTGTCAGTCCAGGGACACTTCCCAAGGCTCAGAAGGGATAGATTCTTGAGATGGCATCAAGACTAGTTGGTCCCACTAGTCCGAGGGCTGAAGCACCGTTCAGGGTTTTCAGCGATCAGGCAGAGGAGCAGTGCTTCATCAGGCTGGCTACTGGAAGGGATGTCTGGGAACCTCGGGTGTCTTCGGATCTTCAGCAGGCTGCTCTTCAAGGGATGCTTGGCTTGGCTCCAACAATGATCTGAAGAAATTGCTGCAGAGGCCCTCTTCTTATCCAAAGTGAAAGTTTGAAGCAAGCCCTCCAAAGGTAAGGATCCGCACCATTGAAACAGCCAGTAGTTCAATCGTGGACAACTAGTCATTTTACATTTGCCCCACGTCCAGATTTCTGTCTAGCAAGACGCTGGAGGGGGTGCTCTGTACTTCCGCTATGTATATGGTAGAGGAGAGACACAGAGGACCCTTGCCAAAATTCTCCATTATTGGTGCGTGGTCGAGCAATCAAGGCCTAGCTTCTCAGGAGGTGATGCGGGCTGGTTCTTAAGTACAGTGTAGTCCCCAAGCACCCACAAAGGAATGTCTGCACACTGCATCGGTTAAACAGTCTTTATGTAATTAATATTCAAGGTTATGTACAATATCACAATAACTCACTTTGTACTCGGTTATCTATAATGGCAAATATACAGTTCTACGTGGTACCACAATTACTATTAGATCTCTTTTAAAAGTGCATCAACTGTACGGTTAACTGTCACACAAATCGGGTCATAAAGGAAACCAACCATAGATATAAGAGGAAAGCAGTGGGTTAGAACAATTGGCAGAATACTGGCCCTGATACTTGGACACAGTTCTTTGTGAAGATCTCCCCCCCAAAACCTGAGCAACCTGTAGAATAAAGATATATCACAAGCCCAGTCCATATATTGTTCCCACAAGACTTTCCAATAGTTCTGCAACTCCCAAGTACCTGGCGTTGTAGCGTTCCTCGTCGGGGAATCGATGGCCCTTCTTGAGTGCCCTCCCTTTAAGGCAGGAGTCACGGGTCGTCGACCGGAGAACAGGGTGCGCAACGACGGGGAAGTGGCAGCTTCTTTCCTAGCGGTGCTCGTCGACAGGGAAGCGTAAATGTCCTGCAATGAAGAGGAGTGCGGGGCACCTCGATGTCGATAGTTCTGGACCGCAAAGAGTTTGAAGAACTGTGGTCCAGCAAGGGCGTTGTCATCGGCGTCTCTGTGGTCTTTGGGTGGCGGGAAACCCACCGGCAGATGCTCCTTGGTGCGTCGACGGTCTGGCCCTCCCCAGCGGGATAAAGCAGGCGACGATGCGGACGAGAGCGTTCTTGGATCAAGAGTTCTTAGGCAAACGGGAGCACAGCGGCTCCGGTCGGAAATTTTTCGGTGTCCTATGTCGATGCGCTGTCCCTCAAGGGCCTCCATTGAGAGCCGACGTCACTGGATGTTAAATGTAGGACGCACGACGCCCGTAACCTCGGTTCCGTTTTTTCCGCAAACGTGTTTGCTTCGGAATCTCGGCGCGCGCTGCTCTTCTCCTGTTGAATCGGTTCTTCTAACTTGGATATATTGAGAATGTCTTGGTCGTCTTCTACCCCGAGGTCGGGCTTCAAGAAGTGTTGGGACTGCGGTTCCAAAATGTCCCTTATGGACCCGCACGACGTCTGCCTCTGGTGCCTCAGCAATAGCCACGCCACCGACGTCTGATCAATGCCAGTCCGTGACATCGAAGGCCTTGCGGAAGATTGTCTGTAGGTAGGGTTTCCAAACCCCGTAAGTCGAAATCCGCTGGGCTATTGACCGACGATTCGAGGGGCGACTCTCCGCGTCGGCGTAAGTCCAGGGGATTCTCGTTCTCGGAGTGTGTCCCGCCATTCCTCTGCCTCTTCTAGGCACTCGGAAGCGCCATCACAGGTCGCCTTCCCCGTCCTAATCAGAGGACTCTGCCAGATGGCAGTTAGCTTGTCCCAACAAGCATTAATAGCCGGCGGAATGGGACGCATTCCGCAAGGAGATGATGGTGATTTTCAAATCGCAGAGCACCGTTCCGTCCGTGCCTTCGAGAGAAGCCGGCAAGCGACGAGCTAGGGCCATCGCTCGCACGCCTTCGGGCTCGGCGGTCGGCACGATCATCGGGAGCCTGACCGGACAAGGTTGATCGCCCTAGATGTGCCACGTCCCGGTCCTCGAAGCCCTCCAGACCGTCGGAGCCTGTGAGGCCTTTTAAGAAGGCATTGACGCCGTCGGCGCCATGTCTGTCGAGGGACTCTCTCAAGGCTCCGAGGAAGTCGTCGACGCCATCGGCGCCGAGGCCATCGAAGGACACGCTCGGGTCGTCGGCGCCTCGGTCGACGCAGATTCCACCGGCGCCCTCAACGCCTTTTGTGGAGGATTTACCAAAGGTGCACCGGAAGGCTGTGGAAACTCTGAGGTAGGCCCTCAGTAAATCAGTGAGGCCTGTTTTTGAGCCTTTTTCTATACTCTCATCCAGGGATTTGTTCCAGCCTTTGGATTACATCGCAGAGGTGGAAGAAATGTTGGATGAGGAGGGGGTTGTGCCTCCTGAGGTTCCTGATGACCTGTTGTCTGGTCACAGCCTAATGGAGGACCTACGTCAGTCTTTAATTGACGCCTGTGGTCTGGACACCTCTCCAGAGGTTGTTTGGCAGGCCTGAGCCTGGTACACATGCTGAGTCCTCGTACAGGCATCCCATGTCGAGGGTACTGGGGTGGTCTGCTTCACCTGTGGATTTTCTGCTGGATGACCTGACAGATATATTGGACCAAGGTCCAACCACTGACCTGGTGCTGCCATTTCATATGGCCTTACAAAGAAGGGAGGCGGCGGCAGCGGCTTGGACTGCTCCGGAGAGTCTCCCGGCAGTTAATAAGTCGTTACTGAAAAAATACCGTCCAGCCAGTGGCAACCCCTGCTGCTTGTCTACGCACCCCACTCTAGAGAGTTTTGTGGTGCAGGCGGCTACGGCCCCAGCAAAGCAGACTGCATACCCTACCATCCCTCTGGATAGGGACGACAAGCACTTTGACGGTTGGGCGAAGAAACTATTTTTGTCTGGGCGGTATGGCTTTAAAGGCAGCCAACTCCGTTTGTGCCTTAGCAAGAATCACTCACACTCTGTTGAATTGTGTATTTTTGGCGGCTGAACATATTCCCAAAGGGGAGGAACGGGATGGTTTTCTGGCCCTCGTGCAGGATGGCAAGGATGCCATGTATGAAACAGTTCAGTCGGGTCTGGTCGTGGTAGACTGTCAGCCAGTCCCTGGCAGCGAGCACCGTGATGCGCAGGTTTGCGTGGTTACGCAAGCCGGGGTTTGCTCCTGATGTACAGTCCCAGCTTCTCAGCATGCCTTTTGATGGTGTCCATCTTTTTTGCAGCAAGGCTGACGAGAACCTTGAGAGGTTGCAGAGCGCCAAAGCTGCAGCAAAGTCGTTGAGCACTGCAGTACGTCAACCTCCGCCTTTTCGTTCTAGGGGACAGCAATGGAGGGTTGGTTCCTTTCGCTATTACTCTTCCTTTGTTAGATGGAGGGGAGCTGCCAGTCAAAGGGGCCAACGTAGGAGTACCAGAGGTGGAAAACAAGGTACTCGAGGTGCCAAAGCCGCTCGGGCAGTTGCCTCTTTGCCCTCAGGCACAGCCGCTTCAGCTCAGTCATGAGGCCATGTCCCATGGTTCGCCGGTTGGGGGAAGGCAGGCGCAGCATCTGGTAGAATGGCGTGCCATTACTTCAGATGTGTGGGTTCTGGAGATCGTAGCCCACGGCTACTGTCTTCCTTTCCGGCAGTAGCCTTGCGGCAATCCACCGGGGAAGCTCTTTGAAGAGTCCAGATCCGTCCTTACGCAGTAAATCCTATCCCTGCTGGAGGAAGGCGCCATAGAATTGGTGCCTGTAGCGGAGAGGAACAAGGGATGGTAGTCCCCATATTTTTTGATCCCGAAAAAAGACAGGGGAGGAGGTCAAATCCATCATGGACTTGCGTGGTCTGAACAAGCTCCTCAGGATGGACAAGTTCAAGATGGTTACTCTCTCAAGTCCTCCAGGCCCTTCAACTTTAGGATTGGTTGGTGTTTCTTGACTTCAAGGATGCTTACTTTCATGTGCTGAATCATCCCAAGCACAGGAAGTACCTGAGGTTCGCGGTTGGCGACTCACATTTTCATTTTCGGGTCCTGCCGTTTGGATTGACCTCCGCCCTGATGGTCTTCACCAAGCTAATGGTGGTGGTGGTGGCAGCGTATCTCAGGAAAGGGAGGGATTCACGTCTACCCATACCTGGACGATTGGTTGATCAGGGCATGCTCTCCCGAGCAAGTCCTGGATCATCTGTCCATCACCTGCCACTCCCTTCACAAGCTGGGCTTCTCACTCAAATTAAAGAAGTCCCACTTGACACCCACCCAGCGGCTCCAGTACATCGGAGCAGTGCTTGACACCTCCCTGGGGCAGTGTTCGCCTCCCCAGGTGAGGGCTCATCACATTCTGCAGATGGTTAACAAGTTTCAACATGCCCAGAATCTCCCGGCGTTTGAGTTCTTGGGGTTGCTCGGCCTCATGGCATCCTGAATTGTATTGGTGCCGGAGGCCAGGCTTCAGATGAGATCTCTGCAGTGGGCTCTCAAGATGCAGTGGTCGCAGTCCTTCGGCAGGATGTCGGATCCCGTTCAGGTGCCGCCCTCGGTTGCCCAGGATCTTCTGTGCTGGGCCGACAAAGGCAATCTGAGGAAGGGAGCACCATTTTGGCTACCCTGGCCGGAGGTGACTGTCGAGACGGACGCATCCCTCACGGGATGGGGAGCTCATGCCAACGAGTTGACAGTCAGCGGTCGTTGGTCTCCGTCGGAGTCCAGATTCCACTTCAATCTTTAAGAGCTGCTGGCTGTCAGGCTAGCCCTGAAGGCTTTTCTGCCGTCTGTGCGTGGGGGAAAAATGTCCTGATCCTGACGGACAATACAGTGGCAAAGCACTACCTCAACAAAAAGGGGGAGGGGCAGGGTCACTCCCACTGTGCAGAGAGGGGATGCAGCTCTGGTTCTGGGCCATCCAGCAGGAAATTTCGATCTCAGCAGTTCATCTGGCCGGACACGAAAACGCAGTGGCAGACGCTCTGAGCAGGCAGACCACGGTCTCTCACGAATGGGAGCTGGCTCAGGAAGTTCTTTTGGAGATCTTTGCCCTTTGGGGGACCCCACAAGTGGATCTCTTTGCCACCAGTGTCAACCGGAAGTGCGAAAGATTCTGCTCGCAGTAATTTACTCCAAGAGGAGCCTTGGGGGACACGTTCGTAGTGGAGTGATCCTTCCCACTACTGTACGCGTTTCCTCCAGTTCCCGTCATTCTGCAAATGTTGCGGAGGTTACGGAGGTTCGGTTCCTGAATGATCCTCATTGCTCCGGCATGGGCCCAGAGAGCGTGGTACCCAGACCTTCTAGACATGTCCATCTGCCCTCCACGCTGTCTTCCCTACCGAGACGATCTGCTCTCACGGGAGGGAGGGGGTTGGTTTCTCCCTCCTGAGGTCAAGTCCCTCAGCCTTCATGCTTGGTATCTGAAAGGTTGAGGTGTAAGGAGTGGGACTCCCCGAAGACATGATGGAGGTGTTGCTTTCGGCCAGAAGGCCTGCAACAAAATCCCTGTACCGTTGCCGTTGGAGAAAGTTCTGCGACTGGTGCAAGGTAAAGAATGTGGATCCTTTTCAGGGTTCAATTTATGTGGTTCTGTCTTTTTTGCTTTTTTTAGCCCACTAGGGCCTGCAAGTGGGTACCATTAATGGTTACCTGGTGGGCGTTGTCCATATTTAAGCGCTCGTCTGAGGAGTGTTCTTATTTTAAGATCATTTGATTTCTCAGTTCATAAAAGAACTAATGTGTTTCCACCGTCACCTTTCCAGGTGCCAGGATGGGATTTGAACTTGGTTCTAAAATTCCTAATGGGAGCTCCGTTTGAGCCCTTACATTCTTGTCCTTTGAGACTGTTTACCTTTAAGACTGTATTTTTAGTTGCGGTTATTCCGCTCACAGAGTGAGTGAGTTGCAGGCACTGTCCGCCAAGCCACCTTTCACGGTGTTCTATAAGGACAGGGTTGTCCTTAGGGTTCGTCCTTTTCTTCCGAAGGTTGTGTCGGAATTTCATTTGAGCCAGAATGTAATTCTTCCGGCGTTCTATCCTCCTCCGCATCCTGGTAAGGAAGAGGAGAGGCTCCATAGGTTGGATCCGAGGAGAGCTTTGAGCTTCTATCTCTCACGGATGTCCTGGGTCAGAGTGGACGATCAGCTATTTGTAGGATACGCAGGAAGGTGTTTAGGTCAAGCTGTTACCAAGCAGATCTTGTCCAGATGGATTATTTTGATGATCTATGAACGTTACCATTTGGCGGGTAAGGACCCTGCGGTAGGTTTACGGTCCCATTCTACTAGGGGTGTGGCTGGCTCTACTTCTCTGCAGAGGGGTGTAAATTATGGGCCTCTGTCCATACGTTTGTAAAGCACTATTCCCTGGACTCTATCCATGGGCAAGATTTGGCCTTTTTGTAAGGCGGTCTTCTATTCTGCTATTTGATTGGGCATTCTAAAATTCTAAATTCTTTTCCCACCTCCATACGTTGGTACTTCTTTGGGAGTCTGTCAGAGATGTGGAATATGTCGGAGGACACAATCCCCTCGAAACACAAGTTACTTTCTTACCTGGTAACATTCTTTCGATGGGATGTTCCTCTGACGTATTCCACATCGAACCCTCCCAGCCTGCCCCTCTACAGAATTTCTTATGCAAGTGCATCTTAGGTTCCGCAAGGCTTTCTGTAGTCGTACTGGCAGTATATTGGTGCCACACGTTCTGGGAAAAAACTACAACTGAGGCTACGGGCGTCCTACATATAACATCCGGTGACGTCGACTCTTGACGGGGGCCCTTGAGGGACAGCATATCGACGTAGGACACCGATGCCGAAAATGTTTCCGTAACAGCACAGCTGTGGACATTACTGTCGGAGATGTGGAATACGTCGGAGGAACATCCCATCGAAAGAACGTTACCAGGTAAGAAAGTAACTTGGTCTTCTCTTCCAGCAGGGCTTCAAGGTCAAGCGTCAGTTTCACTCCAGTTACTATTCGTAGTTCAGCTCTGAACACTTCTGAACACGATTCCTAGCAGTGAGAGGTCCCCAGATATACTGTTGATCTCCCATTCATTCCGCTGGGTCACACACAAGCATCCAATCACTACGAAGGGCATTCAGCAGTCTGTCAGCCAATCAGGTGCACAGTGCATTCAGGCCAGTCTTCTCCATTCAGACACTCACAACACAGAATGTGGATTTGGACAAGTACCACGCCATTCAACACTACACACTGCATTCATACCAGTTTCGGGCAGGGCTGTCTCCGTCATTGTGTCAAACACCAGAAAGTAGACATCCACAACAAGAAGTGCATATTCGTCACACACTCCATTCGCCCAGGTCCCACCCAAAGGTGTAACCACGACATACGGTCATTGGGAAGGCTCCAGCCAGTCTGGTCGGCACTTCCCCACACTACCATATATGGAACTTCCACCCAACAGCCAGTCAGGGGGAAGGGACAGTCAGGGCTTCCCGGGACTTCGGGAAGATCAAGGTAACAGGCGATGGAAGGCAAGAGGCCACGGGGCCATCTTGTCCATCAGGAATCTAGAGTCCAAAGACGGGGCCTGGGCATCCCAAAATGGAGGATGCTCAGGGCACCAGTCAATTTTGCATGGAGCTGCCACCAGCCAGTACCCTGCTCCGTTGGCCACCCACAGGTGCCCAAAAACATACACTAGGGCCACAGGGTTTTACCCCCACCCATGGGTGCCATAAGGGTATCCCATGGGTCTCTTCACCAAAACCAAAAGAGCTGCACCGCCAGGAAACCCCTATGAACTCCTGCGCGGAAAACACGACAGAACACATGATAAAGTAGTAAGGGACAAGGATACGGAGGCCCTGTCCCTCCGATGCATTTCCAGCATCACACAGGCACCACGGATGTGGACTGAAACTAGACGGTTCCAGTCCCCTTTCTGGGACACAAACCACTCGCGTGCATGCACCACCACCACCACGCATGCACCGTCCACCTCCACTCTCCCATCCGACCACCTTACCCCAGCCACCCTCTGTTCACCCAGACCCCCACCTTCCACCCTTCCACCCCTCACTCCCCTCCTACCCCCCTCCCCCACAAACCTCATGGCAGTCATTTTGGGGTCCTAGTCACATTTACTAGTGATACACGATAAACGCAAATGTGCGTTCATGTTTCTTATGGGTGCTCCATTTGAGCCCTTCAATTTTTGATCATTAAGACTATTCGCCAGTAAGGTGATTTTCCTGGGATAGATTCTCATCTATCAGAAAAGTTCCATCTTTCTGTCGCCTTTTCTCTTCCTCATCTTCCAAGGCCTAGGAACGGTTCAATCAGCTAGTTGGCCTCTCGCTCAGCTAGTAACTCTTGGGGATGTAGTAACTGAGGGAGAGGCCATGAAAGATGACAAGCTTTTTGTTGGTTATGCTGGCAGGGTCGAGACCAACACGTTGATCGTCTGCACTTTGGGATGCTATGACCTGGCTGGTAAGGATAGTACCAAAATGTTTCTCGGCTCATTCCACCAGAGGGCTGGCTGCCACCACTGTTCTGCAATGGGAGTCAACGTTCTGGATGTTTCCCATGTGGCTTCGTGGACATCTCTGCAGACGTTTGCAAAGCATTCCCGCTTGTATTCTCAGTCGGGAAAGATGCTTGTTTTGCTAGAGCGGTCCCCCAGTTTTTTCTGGTTAAGGTGGTGTCCTTGCTCTCTCATCGCTTTCAGAAAAATGTACTGCTGCGGGAGTCTGAGATGAGGAATCCTTGGGAGGAAGGAATTCATTAAAATCACAAATTACTTCTCCCAGTAATGTTCTTTCTGGTGGATGTTCCTCCAACGGATTCCTCATCGCCCTTCCTACCTGACCCTCGTGGCGATCACTGATAACATCTTGGTTGTGTGGTCTCTCGGAGTGCTAGAGAAAAAAGGTGGAGTTAAGGTAAAGGGTGAGGCACCTCAATATATATATTGCTCCCATCATCGTATCCAGTGCAGGCTGTGTAGAGATGTGGGGCGAAGCGGACGCAGAGCCATGCTTGGCCCCCCTGGCAGCAGAAATGTTTCTGAGGAGCAGCTGCACTGGGAGATTGATATCAAAGATGAGGAATCCATGGGGGGCACATCTATCAGAAAGTACATTACCGAGGGGCAAGTCATTTTATTATTTTGGTGGATGTGGTAGGTTAGCAGCATTAAATGGTGCTTTTGCTCTGAGAATGTCTGGACCGTCATGTCGGTTGTTAGCCACAAGTTGAATTTGATAGCTGGGTGGACAATACTGATTCGGGACATCTGGGTAATGTTTTAAGAGTTGATCTTTTCCCTTGCTTACATGTGTTCTACCCCTCTGTGGTCTTATCACTGGTGATGAGGTTGAGGATGGTGCTTAGAAAATGTGATTGTTATATACCTGGGGAAAAAATAAGTGGGCGAATTTAAGATTGGAAGCGGGAATGTAGAGGAGTGATTGAGTTGTTTGTGCTGGTGGTAATATTCTTTTTGTCAATGTGATTTTTTTTTCTCCTTTTAATGAAAACATTTACGAAGCAATGGGTCACACGCATTTGTTTCGGTGAATATAAGATATAATGTTAACACAACAGCTCATTGATAAGGGGCCGGTTCCTTACATTTTTATCAATGGTAAAAAAAAAAGTGACCGGAAAATACATGTTCAATAAACAGTACTTGGATGTTGCTCACCTTTAAACATATAGCTGCTGTCTTATCACGTGTGCTACAATTGTGGGACCATTGAAACAAGTGAAAAATTCTTGCTCAAATGCAGCTCTTTTTGTTAAATAATTTGTCTCCAAAACTGAAATGTTTTGTAAAAGGAATGCAGTGCGGGAACCATGCATTCTGTCTCTGCTAGTTGAAGAGTTTAGGCTTTGATAGAATGCTGTGGAATTCCTTAGAAAAGTAATTTTCAAAGAAGTGACCTGCCTTTTTATTTATTTTTTTCCATATGCAGTGCCTTTACTTTCCCGAATCCTGCCTTCTGATGCTTGTAAAATATATAAACAGGGTATAAATATAAGGTAAGCAGTGCTTTATTTTTTTCTACTGTAGATTTGTTGTTGAAAGAAAATAAAAATGTGACCTATTTTAGATTGTCCAGCATTGGGTCTCCCATAGATTCACATGCTTTACATATTCCACGTCTTCCAGCTGGGAATACTTGTAATCATTTAAAATCGGCTACCATCAAAACCTTTACAATGCACAGTATAGCCATCTCACATTGGGCATTTTGTCCTTATTCAGTTCTCAAGTGTTGGATTTTAAGATGAATCCTTCCAAGTCCGAAATCGTAAACCTATTACGCCCCGAGGGGAGGTTCTGCGAATACATAAAGAGGTACCAACTGTGATTGAGAACCAGGAGCCTTCCTGACCCTATCTAAATTATACAGAGCAAACTACCCCAGGTTTATGGACCAAATTATTATGAAAGACCCCAACAGGAGCTATATGTTGGATGGTTGTGGCCGGTAGCCGTAGTTAAATTAAACATTCTCCCAAGATTGCTATACCTGTTTCTGGCCCTTTACATATTAGTTTCCAGTACAGTCCTGGCAGTGATCAAGTCAGATATGACCTACATTTGGAATGGTTAACAACTCAGAATAGCCATGAGAACCCATGATCTCGCCAAGTTAAGAGGGGGTGGGTTGCCAGGCATCCAAGTTAAGAAAATTGCTAGAATGGAGCAATCTGGACACCACAAATCTTGTGCCTGCTGGAGGAACTTCGGCAAAGAGATTCAATGCCATATAATCCGAGCTTTTCATGCTACTGTGGTGTAAAGTTTGGGATTGAAACTTATATGTACTCCCCTTGCACATTACAGTGTTATAATAATGAGGAGATACTGCAAACTGCCATGTTTATACAACTGTTTCTTGGTTGTGCTAAGTGAGGCTTTGGGATTTTACTGCACATATCTTTGCGATGAAGGCTCTTCGCCTACGGTGTAACTATGCTTGCATTCACATCTCTCGCTTCTGACTCGTTTGCCTTTTGGCATATGTAACCATGTTTTAGGCTCTCACTTTCTTAGGAGTAGAGGCATTGGCAGATGGAAGTCCTCTCATTGTAAGTGTTCTTCCCTTCCTCATTGCGTGTGTGAATCTTTGAGGAGTATATTCAACTTCATTAAACATATTACAATATGCTGTTCTTCCTGATAAGTCTTGCATGTAAGAACACAGCTGTATCTAAGACGTGTATAGTGGGGGTGTGTTCCCTGCTAGCAACATAGTTTCTCCAGCATGGGGTCTGGCATGGATTCATATGCTCATGAATATTCCCTGTCGAATCCTCAGTAAAAGAAAAAATCAGTTAGTTTCATTTCTGAACTGTCTTTCTCCTAACAACCAATCACTGAGCTCTGGGTCATACTGCCCCCAGCCAATGACTGCCCTCTACCTAAGCACCTCCTCTGGCAGCCATCTTCAGCTTTTTACTGCACGTTGAAGTGCTGGGAGTCCTTGTGCTTGCTCTTGGAGCTTTTGCTGCGTTTTCGCTTTTTGAGTGTTGTACTCTATTTTTCGGTCAATCGAGCCGTGTGCTCAACCGATCATCCTGCCGACTAACTGGGACCAGTTTTTCAGATTTTTCAACACCCCTCGAGGGCTGTTTTTGTCAAGTGTTCTTGGAGGCTTCCAGAAGGTTCTTCAGGCCTACACTGCGTGGATCATGTCGGACAATCCTTCCCTCTTCAAGCTGTGCTCCGACTGTGGTTTGCGGAATGTATACATGGAAGACCAGCATTCCCATTGCCTGTATTGCCCGCACCCAACGCACAATGAGGAAGATTGTTCATTTTTGCTATGGCTTTTCGAAGCGCTCGTTGAGGACCGACCTCACTGGTTGGAAGCGTGGCTGCAGGCCAATACCTCTGCACCGGGTGGTACCCAGGGGCATGCCTCTCCCGGATCCGGAACATCTGAGCGGGCTTCTAAGTACTTTGAGGGCGCTCCACCCATGGGGGCCTAACGCAAGGCCTAGCACTGCAAGTCCGCTTCCGTTGGGGTCGCCGCTGCTGCGGGTCCAACAACGGGCATGGCGCACCCATCTCAATCTACGTCAATCTTCAGTCAACGCTCTGGTTCCTCATCCAAGAGAAAGTCGGATAACCCGGGTAAGCTATGGGAGAACCCGGAGAAGACCAGACAGGAGAAGGCCAAGCATGGTACGGTGTCCAGCCTACCTGCAGCGGAGAAGGCCAAAGGAGTCAGATCCGGCTCCTAAGAAAAAGGCCAAACAGGACAAGACCACCGATTCGGCCTTCTTCAGGGCCAGTCAAGACAAAGGACCCAGCCTCCCTATGAAGTCCCAGGTACACCAGGCGAAATCTTCACCCTCCCTCGAGCTGGTGGCGGCATCGCTTTTAAAGGCCGTAGGGTGCCCCGGCAATAGGGGGGAGGCTACGAATATGCCCGCTGATGAGACCCGGAGAAGAGTATGCCGGCCCTCGGCCCAAACGACCCTGATGGACCCGAAGAAAGGGGGGCGGGGGTATTGAAGGTCTTCAGGGAACAGACATTTCTTTGGCTGAAGAGGAGGAGGGTGTCCTTTCCGGCCATACCATCCAAGAGGGCTACTACGACGACTGAGGTACCGGGCACTCGCCCCACGACTGGGGCAACGACGATGGCAGGGATACCGTTGATGGCAAGGGGCCCCGGGATGAGGACCCAGGCCCTTCTACTCCCCAGAGGCCTCCTAGAGATTTTGCACGGGATATCATCTCAGCACTCAACATATTGGTGCCTGAGTTGCAGAGGAGAATAGACTATCCCGCCATCCGCCCCTCCTGCGGCGCCAGTGCCGGCTGCCCTGTTGCCATCGGGGGAACGACTGACCAAGAAGGAGACACCTGATGCCTCCATGCCAACCTTCTCCACCCTCTCCACAGCCCCTCCTCCCCCCCCCCCTAATCCCCAAAGGAGACAGAATCAGACACCGCAGCGACGGGCACGGATGACGGCGGGATGGGGGACCTCCCGTCTCCTCTGCCCAGAGCTTCTCCTCCGGACGAGATGGGATCGTTCCAGGCAATGATCTCTCGAGCATCGAGCTTTTCCAGCTCACACCGGAGGAAAAGGAGGAAGGAAGGCTTCTTGTGTCAGCGCTGGGAGGTGAAGAGGAAGACCATCCTCTTGGTCCCTCTACTGGATGATGTTTGGGACGAACAGCTGGCTCTGATGAAGAATCCCTTCATAGCCCAGCGAAGAGACCAGCTGGAGAAAAAGTACAGGGTGCCGGACTCGGTGTCAGTGGCCGCCAGGAAGAAATAGTAAGGCTCAACGTCTTTTGCTTCATCCACCCCTGCGGACAGTCAGGGAAAGAAATTGGACGCGATGGGTAGGAAGGTTATCTACTCTGCGGGCCCACGATTAAGGTGGCCAACGCCCTTGCCATCGTAGCCAGATGAGACCGGGAGCTGTGGTCTTTAAGCTAGCTCTGCTCCTGGACTTCCACCCCGACAACAAGCGGGTCGAGGCCTTGGAACTTCTTCAAGAAGGGGAGGTGGCATCGGATCATGCAGTTACAGTGCCCATGGACATTGCGGCTCCGGGGTTGTGCCAGATGGGTAACAGCGTCTGTCTTCATCATGGTTGGCTCAGGGCCACCAACTTTACGCAGGAGGTCCAGACAAGGGTTTTGGACATGCCCTTTGACGGGGACAACCTGTTCGGAAAACCTGTTGATGAATCCCTCCAAGCCATCAAGGCGGACACAGACGGGACGTGCCCTGGGCACTCTACAACTACGGCAGTCCTTTTGTTCCCCAGGAGGGAAGTCTAGCCGGTCTTCAAGGAGTTTCGGTGGGGGCTCCTCTTAACACCAGCCCTCTTACTCTTCAACCCAGGAAGCCAACCGGCAACGCTCCAAGGCCTTCGGGTGCTGTCGCCGTCGTCGTCAGGGACCGCAGGGCGGCCCGTCGACCTCCAAACGGGATTGAACCGGCCAGGATGTCGGGGGGACCCCACCCGGGCACCCCAGTGGGAGGCCGGCTGGCAAACTTAATCAGCGTGTGGAAGACCATATCCACTGACTGCTGGGTGCTGGACTCTCTCGCCCACAGACGCACCCTAGAATTCCAACTAAGTGTCCTCGAATACCAACTGTGGCCCGGAAGGAGAACCTTGACCCTCAGCTGCTGCTGGAGGTGCGGGCCATGTTAAGGAAAGGGGTGATGGAGCTAGTTCCAAAGCGGCTCCAGAGTTTTTTCAAGGTACTTCCTTGTACGAAAGAAAACCGGGGGCTGGAGGCCCATCCTCAACCTACGATGACTGAGCAAATAAAGTCCCAGGAGTTGAGAATGGTCACTCTTCAACACATGCTCGTACAACTGTTAGAGGGAGACTTTCTGGAAGATGCATACTTTCCCCTTCCACAAAGGACACAGCAGGTTTCTGCGCTACGTCCAAGGGAAGCATTACCAATTCAAGGCCCTTCCCTTTGGACTGAAGTCGGCACCCAGAGTTTTCACTAAGTGCCTGGCTCCGGTGGCAGCCCATCTACAACACTGCAAGGGATCCCCGTCTACCCTTACTTGGATGACTGGCTCATCCGGGCCAGATCAAGCGACATTGCCGTCGACCACGCGGCGAGGACCGTCCGCTTACTGACTGATCTGGGGTTCTCAGTGAATTATGCAAAGTCCTGCTTGACTACATCGCAAGACACTCTGTTCCTGTGATCCTGGCTCGACACAGTGCCCTGCCTGGCGTCACCGTCGGAGGAGAGGATAGCGGCTATCTTGAGCAGGGTGAAAAGGCTGTTGGCACTGAAGATGGCCACGGTGAGGACCATCAAGTCTCTTCTCTGGATGATATCTTGCATTTACCTGATTCGGCTCTGCAGGTTGCGGATGCGCCCGTTACAGGAGTTCCTCGATGCCCGTTGGGTCCAAGATGTCTGGAGGTTTCCAGGCCAGGATCCCGCTCAACGAGGAGTTCCGTCGAGCGATCAGGTGTTGGGGCGTGCACTCTCCTCTAGCCAGAAGCAAAGATGTCCAGTACTCCCCCACCCCTGTTCCCCCCGTGCCTGGAGACAGTAACGACGGATGCTTCCCTGGACGTTTGGGGATCCCACGCCGGCCTTCTTCATGCCAGAGGTCTATGGTTGCTGGAAGAGAAGACATTTCACATCAACATCCTGGAACCAAGGACGGTATTTTGGGCCCTCAAGTCGTTTCTGCCATCCCTCAAGGGGCAAAGTGGTGAGGGTCTTCATGGAAAATACCACCATGTTTTACATCTGTAAACAGGGGGGGGTGGGGGAGACCAGATCCCCAGCGCTCTCCAGAGAGGCGCAGGACGTATGGCACGGGGCAGTCGCCCACGGGATATTACTCATCCCGTTTCACCTGGCAGGTTTAAAAAAACACTGTGGCCGACTCCCTCAGCTGGGAGCTACGATCTTGCCACTAGTGGGAGCTTTGGTGTGATCAAGAGTATTACTTTATTATTATACTTTATTGTGATACAATCCAAAAATTGGATTTTACACAACTCATAAGTTTATACATCTCAATAAAAAGCACACTTATATATCTCAAAATACAAACAGACCAAAACAGGACATAAACAAAACAGTTCAACTCAATCATTGAATATTGATTATTGATAATTCCTCAACCCAATACGGCAATAGACAAAGAAGTGGTAATAAGGTTTTCAGTGAAGTAAAGGCTTCACATGGTTCCATACCCTGAAGAGAGCTAGCTGAAGGCCTAAAGTGGATGGATTTAAACATCCATACCAAAAGAACTCCTCTTTTATTGCCTCAAGGTTGTGGACCCATTTTTCGTATAAGTTCATGTATATCGGTCCCAATTTTGGGCAAAGTGTTAGTACATGCCATGCAGATTCCAGTGCTCCTGTTTTCTTACATATTCTACATTCACGTGGGATTTTTAGCCTTGGTCCAGTTATGGTAAGCAAGGGGAGCTGATTTGTTCTTAGTTGTAGCAAAAAGCGTCTAACATCAGGTGCTGGGGTGAGCAAGAGATACACCTGGGGTCTGAGATATCTATGGGTAACGTGAAGTACTGCCTCATACCCTTTCAAGGTAGCTAAATGCTCCACATTCAAGCACCAATCCCACTTATTCAGCTTATCTTGAAATGCTCTTTTCTGGTGAATAAATGGTAAGTGTTTTAGCTTGTCATAGGGCCAGTCAATCTCCATAAACAGTGATTCATTCAATTGTTTATAAGACCCCCGCTTGGATGTTTTTCCAACTCAAAACATTGCCCTGCCAGTTTGAGCAATTTACAGCGTGGATTGGCTAGGGCTTTCAAATAGAAGGAACCTCTCGTGCGCAGTGCCATCCCTCTCAGGGACACAAGACCCAATTCCAATTTTAAGTACTGTACTGAGCATGAAGGTCCCAGTCCAAAGACAGAACGCCAATAGTGTCCCTCTACTATATTTAGCCACATTAAGTCCTGCATTGCTAAGGCCTCCAGGCCGTATAGCACAGTAGGGACAAAGCACTGCATATACAACTTCATAATACCAGCCATGCTAAAGCCAGCCGTCCCCTTTGCAAATCTACAGGCCTGGAGGGTGAGCAATTTAGCTCGTCTTTTTTTGTTTCTGATAATGGCTTCATAGTCTGATAAGGCCATAAAATCCAGCCCCAGATATGGGTATTGCTTCACCACTTCAATGGTTCCCAAGTTAGTATCAATACCAGATCTTCTTGGCCCTTTTCTTGCAATAGCCATTATTTTTGTTTTTTCCAGGTTTATAACAAGACCCAGATTAGCAGTGTATTCCTGTAGTTCATTAAATAGTCTTAACACCGGATAGTGTCCGGTCAAATAGGATTAGATCATCTGCATATAGCATTCCCGTAAGTGGGGTATCCTTCAATTTAGGAGGGCAGTTAGATTTTAACGCCATACGTGCTAGTAAGTCTGCTATATATAAATTATACAGCATAGGGGCCGTTACGCATCCATGCTTTACTCCTATGTTGGTGTAGATCTCTTTGGATACCTCCCCCCGATCATTAAGGCGGACCCTTGTTACGGTATTGCTATGCAGGGCTATCGGAATATCTAAAATCCAATGTGGACATTCCATATCTTTTAACTTGCACCACAGGGTATCCCGATCTACCAGATCAAAAGCACTTGTGAAGTCTACAAAAACAATGAAGAGTGTGGCATCCTTACAGCTCATGGTGTTATTTATTAGCATGTCTAGGACCCTGATGTTATGGGTAGTGCCTGCTCCAGGTCTAAAGCCAGTTTGGGCAAAATGCAAGATCTGTCTTTCAGTAACCCAGTTTTCAATCTCTTTAAGGACCAGCGTGTTAAAGATTTTACTACTCACATCCAGCATTGAGAGTAGGCGATAGTTGGCCGGTAAAGATCGCTCCCCCTTTTTGTATATATGTATCAATATAGGCTTTTTCCAAGTAGTAGGAATTTGGCTAGATCTACAAATCCTTGAATATAGTGTGAGTAATATCTGAGCCCAATTATGTGGGTTCTGTTTCAATACCACATTGGCCAATCCGTTTGGGCCTGGAGCATTGGATGATTTTAAATTCAATATAGCCTGTTTTATACAGCTATAGCTCAGAGGGAGGGGCCAAGTTTGTACCCATATAGTACTTTGTATGTTGGTCGTATTCTCTCTGTAAAATTTGTTAGAAATATAATCTACCCATTTTTCTTCCTGGATGGGGTTTAAAACCTTCAACCTCTGTTCTCCTCCCACCTTTGTTAATATTTGCCAGATCTTGCGGCTATTTTTGCTACAGAGGGCTTCAGCAAATTTTTGCCATTTACTTATTTTTTGAGCCTGGCGATACCTTTTTAGCCAATTGTGATAATTACGTTTTATCTTTAGGGTCTCTAAAGTAAGTGTGTCCACCTCAAAGGTAGAAGATTTTTGTGTTCTTAAGGATCTTAAGGCTCTTCGCATAAGGCGTTTCTGGTCTCTGATATTTGCGTCAAACGCTCGAGTGCTCCCATTCTTCCAACTTATCGTCGGGGTAGGGTTGGCTTTAAAGAGTGAGTGTGTTAAGTGGGTAATCCAATTTTCAATTTCTTCAGGACTCTTACCCCACATTAATTGCTTAATGGTCTTATCCCTAGGGAAGGAGATAGAGGTCATTTTTTCAATATTTCTATGTGTCCATCTGATCTTGTTACCCGCCGAATTAGAAGTCAAATATTTACAGGAATCCACCTTTATGCTATCCCTTCCACCTTCTACGGCTAATGTGAGGGGTCCATGATCACTAAAGTCATTCAGCATGACGTCTAAATACATGATATATGGTAGAATACTCTCCGATACAGCCACATAATCCAGGACAGAGCTCTTTTCCCCCACAGCCCAGGTAACTTTCCCAGGTATATCTCCCCTCGTACGACCGTTTAAAATGGATAAATTCCATTCTCTCATGATGTCCAGCCAGAGGCTTCCTTTGTTGTTACTCTTCAATAGGGGATTATCACATATATTCTGGACATATCGATAGTTCCCACATCCTTCCAAGTCCATGCATTTTGCATTCAGATCTCCACAAAGTATCACTGCAGGCTTCTTATCCCTGGTGTACCAGGCAGACAGTATAGTGTCTAATTTATCTCCTATGGATTCAGTATACTGCTCACCCGGCGGATCATAGATATTAATTATTAGTACCTCATTACAACCTGCCCAGCCCCCTGGAGGTTTTATTTCAATAGCCAAGGCATTGCCTCCTGGGCTGTCCTGATAAATCAAATCCGGGTTATATGAGGACTTTACACCAATTAGAAGGCCCCCCTTCGGTCTACCCCCGTTTCCCCTTAGTGCCATACATTGAAATATAGTATAACCATCAAAAGCCACATCAAAAGTTGCCCAAGTTTCTTGCAATAGGAATATATCCGCAGCTAAGAGGATATTGCAGGAAATTCCCTCGTTTATCCAATGGTTATATCCCCTCGTGTTCCAACTGGTGATGTTAAAAGTTCATTTCCTTTTCTTCTGGTCAAGTATGGCTTGCAGCCATTCCCACCCTTGTTCATCGCTGAGTCTTTCAGCAGTCTTTGGTATTGTTAATCCAGGTGCACCAGGGGCACCAACACATGGGCATTTCAGACACTTTTCCTCCGTCGAGACAGTGGGTATGGGTACGTCTAATTTGTATCCCAGATATTCTAGGGACGACCAGTTAGCCCTTATCATGGCAGCTGTCTCTGGTAAACAACAGTGTATTGTGGTTAATTTTAGTCCCTCTTGGTGCGAGGGTTCAACAAAGCTAACATCGCTATTATTTAGTATCCTCAGCGATGGGATTTTTGAAAGAAGAGCAAAGAGTGCAGATCTATTTAATTGAATGCCCATTTTTTCGCCCTCAATAGGCGCTATGGTAACATTTTTGATGTCCAGTTTAATATCCAGCTTTTCAGAGCTCGGTGTCCCCCTATTCTCCCCACAAGTAGTTTTGGTAGAAATGTGTTGGGGGAGGGCGGGGGACGTTACGACAGCCTCAGTTGCCTGCCTGAGTGTAGGTGCAGTGTTTTGTAGTCCTGCTCCTAATTCTGAGCAAATAGACATCTGTGCTTCTGAGTGCTGAAGGAATTTCCAGATTCAAAGACCATATTTGAGCTAGCCGATAAGCGTGGGTCCCTTAATGGGGGTATAGTGGCAGTAGATGGTGCGGGGGAGCCCGAGGGGGGGGTCTGTTTGCGAGGCAGAGGATACAAAAATGGGGTGTTCCACATCCCCCAACAGTGGGGTTTTGGTCAATTTCTCCAGGGTCGACCGCATGGTTCCTCTTGGTGCCAGGGTATCTGATATAAGATCACCAAGGACAAAGGACCCTCCAGCTTCATCCTCCATTAGTTTCCCCTCTTGTGTACCCACTTGCTCTTGTAGGGCATAGCACAACTGTAACAGGGAGTCATTATCAAGATCCAATGGTAGGTAGCTACCTTCTCCCTCTGTTTGAGGCGTGTTTCCTTTTTTTTGGGCCAACTGCGTGCCTTTCCTCATGTGGTTTACTGCGAAAGTATGCATCCAGCGGGCCCTTTTGGGAGACCACCTCATTGCCTCCTGCGGCCATTATGTCTCCATTTTCCGCCATAGCAGTTTTACTCAGGTCCACTAAGGGTCCTTTATTAGATCGCAGTCCATAGGGTTTCTTTCCCCTTGTCATTTTATTTCGATTTGTTGTCTTACCCGGCATTCTTTTAACCAAATTGAATCCAATTACAGTTCCTTTCTTAACTCTATTCAGGCTCAAGCGGGGGAAGGTAGATACGGGGCCGCCTTTTTTAAGCAACGCCACTACCTTGGGCTGTGGCAGCTTTTTCTCCGCACTCCCAGAAGGTTTTGTCTCATGAGAAACCAGCAAATTGCAGTGAGTAAGAAAGTTAGGGAGAATTTAGGGCTTTTAACTTTCCCAAGAAACCTTGGCCTTTAGGCACTAAGGCTATGCCTAGCTCTAGTCTGACTTCTTCGCCTTCCTCACTCTCTTATTTTATAAAAGCAATTTTCAATATTCACATAAGGATGGTGTGGGCTGGTTACCTGTACGTGCAACGTGGTGTTTGGGTTCACATCTGATGTTAGGCTTCGGTGGGAATCCTGAAGGGATCAAAGAGATAACTATCTCCGCAGTCTCCCTCAGTGCACCACCAGCGCCCCAACAGCCACACAACAGCCAGTGGGCTTTTCTCCGTCGGGCTTAACGCCGCAAGGGTAAACGGCGAAGCTTTTTCAGCTGTTAAAAAGTCATGTGATGAGTCACGTCCAGGGCACAAGCCCCGCCTCCTCGGCGCTGCAGTTGATCTCCTGCAAGAGCCTCTGCCTTGGCTCGCAGTGCAGGTTTAAGCAGCTCCAAAACACTCGTTCGGTGCCAGCACTTGGTTCAGGCCTCAAAACAATAATGCGCCGCTCGATCAAACGGCGAAGCTTTTTCAGCTGTTAAAAAGTCACGTGATGAGTCACGTCCAGGGCACAAGCCCCGCCTCCTCGGCGCTGCAGTTGATCTCCTGCAAGAGCCTCTGCCTTGGCTCGCAGTGCAGGTTTAAGCAGCTCCAAAACACTTGTTCGGTGCCAGCACTTGGTTCAGGCCTCAAAACAAATAACAAACCTTTTTCTCAAAATGGGACCATCCCCAGATCAAGCTGTTGGCGACGAACACCAAGTGCCAGAGGTTCACCAGCAGTTCCCCCAGCCTGGGAGATGGGGGACGCATTCTCATTCCCTTGGAAAGGCCTTTTTCTTGATGCCTTCCTGCTGTTGCTCCTTCGAGTCATCAATCAACTCAGACGGTACCGGTGCAGGATGATCCTCGTTGCACCAGCGTGGCCGAGGCAGATCTGGTACCCGGACCTTCTCAGCATGTCTGCATCGCCACCAGTCAAGTTGCCAGTGGTCATGGATCTTCTGGCCGGGGAAGGAGGCGCCATTCTTCATCACGACCCGGGGTCTCTGAACCTGAAAGCCTGGCTCCTGCAGCATTAGTGTTTGGTGGCTACGATCTTCTGGCAGACTGCAAGGAGATTCTCGCCAGGGCGTCGTCTACTTTAAAATGCTAGGGACACAAATGGAAGCACTTTGCAATTTGATGCTGTTCTCAGATCAACCCTTTGCTGGTCACAGCCCCTCAAGTACTTCAGTATTTACTGTCATTGGCTAAAGCGGGACTGGCTCATCCTGTTGGGCAGAATCCACTGCAGTTCCCTTGGGGAGCACTACAGCAGATTAAGACTACAGGTATATGCAATAAATTCCCTTTGGTATCAGTCTGTACCACAAAGATTTAGTTGGTAGCTGTGGCTGAGCAGTCAGACTTCTCTCAAGAGGAAGATGAGCAGTATTCGGGCTTTACACATTAGGACTATAGTACTATGGTACAAGGAAACACTGACCAAAGTTTTGTATTTGTATTTTATTAAAAAGAATATATATATTTATTTTACACACTTCTAGTTCAACACACAAATCACGTTTATCAAAGCAAGTTCAAACAGTCAAGAAAAATATACACACTCCCTATTTAAATTATAGACAAGTTTGATCCAGAGTGAAAACTGAGCAAAATGGCACATGGTCACCCAAGCAAAAGTGGCACTCTAGTAATTTCTCAAAAGGGTAGGAAAAGGACAAGTTATACAGAATTAACCTCTTAAACACACGAGCAACACTTCCCAAGTGGATTGTGAACAAGTTTGACAAGGTAGCACTTTAGCAATAGTCATACATAGGTGAAAACCGAGCAAAATGGCACTTCAGCAATACTTAAGAGGGAAGGAAGAGTGGTTATAAGAGTTTTTGGTGCACCAACACATTTAAGGGTGAAAAGCAGTCTAGTGAAGGCAGTTGTAACAGATTTAGCCAAAGTCAATAGGCCAACAGATTTAGCCAAAGTCAATAGGCCTGTGCTAGAGTTAGTGGTACAGAGCCATGTGCCCAGGATCAAACTGATCTAGTTGTTGCAGTGAAGTCTTTGGTTTAACGATTCAAAAGGACGGTGCAGAAGGTAAAAGATGATTAGTCGATGGGGGCGGCCAACCCAGGAGGTAGGTAAAGGATTTCAAACACCTTTAACAGTACCCCGTGAAACGGGAGGCCTGGCGGAACAATGTACCTGAAAAAGTGGAAGCGGCTCCTGCGGTGGTGGTGGTGGTTCCTGGCAGTTACTGCAGTTTGTGTTGTTCAGCAGAGGAAGAGAGGCTCACGTCATGGAGGAAGGTTCGAGTTACTGCACTGGCCAGGGAAGAAGCCAGCCGCGGTGATGCTGAAAAGGATTAAAAGGTACGCTCCTTTAAATCGCGGCCGTGGTGGATGGGTGACTGGCTATGCGGTCTCTGAGTGCAGGGCACTGGCCATTCGACCAAGGCAGGTCCTGGAAGGCGATTGGCAAACTGGTTGGCCCCACCAGCTCAAGGGAAGAATGCTCTTGCAGATGAAGATCTTCTCTCGTCATGTGGAGAAAAGTGGTGAGACGCTGCAGCAGGGCTTCACCGGTGGTTCACTTGTTGCAGATGTCTTTGGCTTCTCTCCTCTTCGGCTTCTTAGTTCCAGTGGCGATGTCTTGTCCTCCAGTCCTCAGGACCCTGCTTTTATGAAGCAAGACCCCCATTCATACAGCCTAGCTGTCACTCACACAGTGGGGTGGCTCTCCTGGTGGGAGAACACCCCAGCCTATCAGGGCAGAGTGCGACTTGGGTTGCATAGGCAACCCTGTCCAGGGTGCCTATTCCCCCTCCCACACATTCTGTCTACCCCAGACTCAGTGGTGCCTAGAGGAAGGCTTCTGTGCAGAAGCCCACCGAAAGGACGAACAAAGGACCCCCAACCTGGGTTAGGACTATAGAGAAAGACACGAGAAAGAAATTAAATCAAAGTTCTGGCAATAAAAACCTACCAGAGTAAAGTTAATATTAAAAATAAACCGGCGGTATGTTAGAGGCTGTCGGTAAAAGTGGTAGCCTCGAACAATGGGAAAATCCCATAGGAAGATATTTGCGATATTTACGGTAGAAAACACTGCCACCAGCCAGAAACCTTTGAGAGAGGGACTGTACGGTACCCCCTCGAAAATGAACACTAGGGAAAAACTATTAACCCTTCCCAGTACCTCCATAGTAAGATGGGTTGTACTGGTTTTGGTCGTAAGAATTGACGAATAAAGTCAATGGGGACTTTACATGCCCTGGGAGACAGTCAGTCCCAGGGTATGGAGTCTGTTTGGGGATCGCTACGACACCCCTGTGGTACGGCATGTGTAAAAAGATGATTCCTATGAGGGTGAGAACCTCATAGACCATAAGCACACAAGATAGCCTAAAACACACACTAGCAATCTGTCTAAGAGTGGGAAAAAGGGTCTCACTCTTAGCAGGAGAAAAAAATAAACCCCTCAAATCCAGCAAAGCTGCTGGGGGACTCTATAGGTAAGGGAAATTAGCCATAGAAGATACTTCTCCCTAACACATCCCTCCATTAAGGTACATCTGGCGGCTATCTCCCGCTACACCAGATCTCCGGGACGGTCTGCTCTGCGGTTGCACCGTCTGGTTAAGGAATTCATTAAAGGACTGTTCTGATCGTTTCCGCCAGTGAAGGCCCCGGTGTGGGAACTCAATGTGGTGCTGACTAGGCTCATAGTGGCCCCATTTGAACCTATGCACACGGCTCCGCTCAAGTTTGGCGTGGAACACACCTTTCCTCGTGGCCATCACCTCTGCAAGACGAGTAGGTGAGATCCAGGCTCTGTCATGCAAGTGGCCTTACTTGACTTTTCACAAGGCCAAGGTGGTGCTGCGGACGCACCCCTCCTTCATGCCCAAGGTTCTGTCTGAATTCCACCTCAACGAACCATTGGCGTTTCCATTTTTTTTCCCCCAACACCTTCGACGGCGGCTGTAAAGGACTTTGCACTCGCTGGATGTGGCTCAAGTGCTGACGTTTTACGTGGCCTGCAGGAAGAGTTTCCAGAAAACTTCTCAGCTTTTTGTGAAGTTTGGTCCTTTGAACCATGAGTAGGCCCTGTCCAAGGCTTCCATTTCCAGGTGGCTCTCCGGCTCTATCACTGTCACTGGTTGGCAAACCAACCGCTGTCTGGCTGTCCGAGAGCCCATTCAACCAGAGCGATTGCTGCTACAACAGCGTTCCTGTCTGGTGTGCCCCTGCTGGACATCTGCAGGGCTGCTACGTCTAGGTCGACGCACACCTTCACGAAATTCTACTGTGTCGACAGGGATTCCATGGAGGAATCCAGAGTTGGACAAGCAGTGCTGCGCTACCTGTTTGCTTGAAGGTGAGTGTGGGGAGGAGGCAAGAGATTGTTTGTTGAGCCTTGCCACCTCCTGTAGTTGTGCATGTGTACTGCTAGGTATTCTTCATGAGCTTGTGAATCCATGCCAGACCCCATGCTGGAGAAGGCACAAGTTACTTACCTGTAACTGTTCTTTTCCAGCATGGGTCTGGCATGGATTCACATGCGAAACCCTCCCACCTACCCCTCTGCGTCTCTTCTCTTGGTTCTACTGCCACTTTACGTGCTACCAAATCTGAAGATGGCTTCCAGAGGAGGGGCCTAGGTAGAGGGCAGTCATTGGCTGGGGGCAGTATGACCCAGAGCTCTGTGGTAGTTGGGAGAAAGACAGTTCAGAAATGGAACAGATTTTTTCTTTTACCAGGGATTCCCAGCCTGACGCGGAATATTCATGAGCATGTGAATCCATGCCAGACCCATGCTGGAGAACAAGCTACAGGTAAGTAACTTGTCCTTCAGTATGATTCCTTGCCCTGGCTGGACTTCTTTTTCCATTGAAATGCATGTGTCTTTGGGAATAAGAGAACGGTGCTCAAAGGGACAGTGTTTTCACTTGCACCGAAGTCTCGTATTGTTGGTTTTTGTCCTGCTTTTGCTTTGACTAATAAATTGTTCACCGATCCACCACAATAGTCTGGTTATTTTTCCAGGGGTTGAGGGTAAATGTTTAAGTCTGACATCTGTTGTGGGTATCCAAGGATACAGGAGGCAAGATACCCTGCCTATAGAACTGTATTTCGAGGGTATTGTGTCCTCCGATGTATTCCACATCTATGACCATAATCACCACAGCTGCGCTGCCTCGGAAATGTTTTCGGCGTAGGCGTCCTGCGTCAATGACATTGACACGCTGTCCTCGAGGGTCGACGTCACTGGATGTTATATCTAGGTCGCACGTCGCCCGTAGCCTCAGTTCCTTTTGTTCCGTGAACGTGTTCGCCTCGGAATCTCAGCACGCTCGATCCTTCTACTTAGTTTGTGAAAGTTTGAGAATATGTCTTTGTCTTCTACCCCGAAGTCGGGCTTCAAAAGGTGTCGGGACTGTGGTGCTAAAATGTCTATTACAGACCCGCACAACGACTGACACTGGTGTTTGGGCGAAAGCCATGCCACCGATGACTGCCAGTCCCTGACTTTGAAGGGCTTGCGGGAGCATAAGATAGGGTTTTTAAACCCTGTAAGTCGAAATCTGCTGGGTTTTCGACTGACGACTCGAGGGGCGACTCTCCGCGTCGGTGTAAGTCCATGGAGTCTCGGTCGCAGAGTAGGTCCCGCCATTCCTCTGCCTCTTCTAGGCACTCTAGGAAGCGTGGTCGCCTTTCCTGTCCTAGTCAGAGGACTCTGCCAGACGGCGGGTAGCTTGTCCTACCAAGCATTCATAACCGGCGGAATGGGACGCATTCCGCAAGGAGATGATGGCGATTTTTGAATCGCAGGACAGTTCCGTCCGCGCCTTTGAGAGAAGCTGGCAAGGAACGCGCTAGGGCCACCTCTTGCACGCCTTCGGGCTCAGGCAGTTGGCGCGATCATCTGGAGCCGTCTAGGTCCCGATCGGACATGGTTGATCGCCATAGCCGTGCCAGGACAAGGTCCCGGTCCTCGACGCCCTCCAGACCGTCGGAGCCTGTGAGCCCTTCGAAGAAGGCATCGACGCCGTCAGCGCCATGTCTGTCGAGGGACTCTCTCGAGGCTCCGGCTCCGAGAAAGTCGACGCCATCGGCGCCGAGGCGGTGGAAGGACACGCTCAGGGCTCCGGCCTCGAAGCCGTTGTCGAAAGTTCTTGACGCCTCGGTCGACGTCGACTCCATCGGCGCCCTCAACGTCTTTTGAGGAGAATTTGCCAGAGGTGCCCTGGAGGGCAGTGGAAACTCTGAGGAAGGCCCTCTGGAAGTCAGTGAGGCCTGTCTTTGGGCCCTTCTCTGTTCACCCCCCTGCCCCAGGCTTGATTTATTCTAGCCTTTAGACTACATTTCAGAGGTGGAAGAAGGGTCGGATGAGGAGGGGGTTGTACCTCCTGAGGTTGCTGATTACCTGTTGTCTGCTCACAGCCAAATGGAAGACCTACGTCAGTCTTTAAATGACGCCAGTGGTCTGGACACCTCTCCCGAGGTTGAGTTTGGTAGGCCTGAGCCTGGCACACCTGCTGAGTCCTCGTACAGGCGTCTCATGTTGAGGGTGACTGAGTACTTGGAGTGGTCTGCGCCACCTATTGATTTTCTGCAGGATGACTTGACAGATATATTGGACCAAGGTCCGCCCACTGACCCAGTGCTGCCATTTCATATGGCCTTACAAAGAAGGGTGGGGGCGGCTTGGACTGCTCCGGAAAGTCTCCCGGCAGTGGGCAAGTCGCTTCCGAAAAAATACCGTCCAGCCAGTGGTGACCACTGCTACTTGTCTACGCACCCCACTCTGGGGAGTTTGGTGGTGCAGGCGGCTACGGCCCCAGCAAAGCAGGCTGCGTACCCTACCATCCCTCCTAATAGGGACGACAAGCGCTTTGATGGCTGGGCGAAGAAAGAATTTTCATCTGGGGGTATGGCTTTAAAGGCAGCCAACTCAGTTTGTGCCTTAGCAACATTCACTCACACTCTGTGGAATTGTGTATCTTTGGCGGCTGAACATATTCCTGAAGGGGAGGAACGGGATGGCTTCCTAGCCCTAGTACAGGATGGCAAGGATGCCATGTGTGAATCCGTTCATTCGGTTTGGACGTGGTAGACTGTCAGCCGGTCCATGGCGCTGAGCACTGTGATGCGCAGGTTTGCGGAAGTCTGGGTTTGCTCCTGATGTGCAGTCCCAGCTTCTCAACACGCCCTTTGATGGTGTCCATCTTTTTGGCAGCAAGGCTGACGAGAGCCTTGAGAGGTTGCAGACCTCCAAAGCTGCAGAGAAGTCGTTGAGCGCTGCAGTACGTCAACCTCGCCCTTTTCGTCCTAGGGGACAGCAATGGAGGGGAGGTTCCTTTCGATACTATTCTGTTGGTAGATCGAGGGGAGATGCCAGTCAAAGGGGCCAACGTAGGAGTACCAGAGGTGGAAAACAAGGTACTCTAGGTGCCAAGCCGCTCAGGCAGTTTCCTCCTTGCCTTCAGGCACTGCCGCAGCCGCTTCTGCTCAGTCATGAGGCCATTGCCCATGGTTCGCTGATTGGGGGAAGGCTGGCGCAGCTTCTTGTAGAATGGCATGCCATTACTTCAGATGTGTGGGTTCTGGAGATCATAGCCCACGGCTACTGTCTTCCTTTCCAGCAGAGGTCTCACGACAATCCACCTTGGAAGCTCTCTTAGAGTCTGGATCCGCTCCTTGTGCAGGAAATCCTATCCCTGCTGGAGAATGGTGCCATAGAACTGGTGCCTGTAGCGCAGAGGAACAAGGGATGGTATTCCCCATATTTTTTATCCCAAAAAAAGACGGGGGATTGAGACCCATCATGGACTTGCATGGTTTGAACAAGCACCTCAGGAAGGACAAGTTCAAGATGGTTACTCCTTCTCAAGTCCTCCAGGCCCTTCAACTTCAGGACTGGTTGGTGTCTCTCGACCTCAAATGCTTACTTTCATGTGCCGATTTATCCCAAGCACAGGAAGTACCTGAGGTTCGCAGTTGACGATTCGCATTTTCATTTTCGGGTCCTGCCGTTCGAATTGACCTCCGCCTGAGGGTCTTCATCAAGCTAATGGTGGTGGCGGCAGCGTATCGCAGGAAAGGGGCAGGGTACACGTCTACCCCTACCTGGACGATTGGTTGATCAGGGCGCGCTCTCCCAAGCAAGTCCTGGATCATCTGTCGTCACCTGCCACTCCCTTCACAAGCTGGGCTTCTCCCTCAACTTAAAGAAGTCTCAATTGACACCCACCCAGCAGCTCCAGTACATCATAGCAATGCTCGACACATCCTTGGGGCAGTGTTCGCCTCCCCAGGTGAGGGCTCATCACATTCTGCAGATGGTGGACAAGTTTCAACATGCCTAGAGTCTCCCAGCGTTTGAGTTCTTGAGGTTGCTCGGTCTTATGGCATCCTGCATTCTATTGGTGCCGGAGGCCAGGCTGCGGATGAGATCTCTGCAGTGGGCTCTCAAGATGCAGTGGTCGCAGTCCTCCGGCTGGATGGCGGATCCTGTTCAGGTGCCTCACTTGGATGCCCAGGATCTTCTGCGGTGGGCCGAAGAAGGCAGTCTGAGGAAGGGAGCACCATTTTGGCTACCCTGGCTGGAAGTGACTATCGCGACGGACGCATCCCTCACGGGATGGGGAGCTCATGCCAACGAGTTGACAGTCGGCGGTCGTTGGCCTTTGTCGGAGTCCAGACTCCACGTCAATCTGTTAGAGCTGCGGGCTGTCAGGCTAGCCCTAAAGGCTTTTCTGCCGTCTCTGCGGGGGAAGAATGTCCTGATTATGATGGACAATACAGTGGCCATGCACTACCTTAACAAAAAAGAGGGGGGCAGGGTCACTCCCACTGTGTAGAGAGGCGATGCAGCTCTGGTTCTGGGCCATCCAGCAGGAAATTTCAATCGTGGCAGTTCATCTGGCCAGCGATGAAAACACAGCGGCGGACGCTCTGAGCAGGCAGAGTACGGTCTCACGAGTTGGAGCTAGCTCAGGAAGTTCTTTTGGAGATCTTCGCCCTTTGGGGGACCACACAAGTGGATCTCTTTCCCACCAGTGTCAACCGGAAGTGCAAAAGATTCTGCTCGCTGTAATTTCCTCTAAGAGGAGCCTAGGGGACGCGTTCGTAGTGGAGTGGTCCTTCCCACTGCTGTACGCGTGTTCTCCAGTCCCCATCATTCCTCAAGTGTTGCAGAGGTTTGGTTCCCACATGATCCTCATTGCTCTGGATTGGGCCAGGAGAATGTGGTACCCGGACCTTCTAGAAATGTCCACCTGCCCTCCACGCCGTTGTCCCTACCGAGAGGATCTGCTCAATAGATCTCTTGAAGATGTTCTATTTCTCCAGCGTTGCCCCCTTATCCGGGAAGCTGTTATTGCTAGATCGTCTTTTAATTCTGTTCCACTTTTGTCAAAACACTGGGAATTTAGATCTCCTCCCAAAATGAGGTAAGGTTCGCTCCAGTGTTATTTTTGGTCATCCATGATTGCGGCACTTCATCTGGAAAGTCTTCCAATTCCCGGACACCGGGGTTCCAGTGCAAATTTATGAATGACTCAATCTTCTGTTTCTCTTTCGAAAATAATCTTGCCAGCTACTATTTGAATGTACGGGTTTGGGTTAATCTCTTCTAACAGTTCCAATTGCAGCCTATTACTGATGGCTAACAAAAGGCCGGACATGGGACGACCTTTCACAGCTGGATTTAGGTAGATCGTGTAACTCTCTAAGGTCTGTGGTTCTCTCAACCAGGTTTCTTGTAAGTAAAGTACATCATGTTCCCCTATGCCTGATTCTTCGTTGTTGAATAAATGGAAACCCCTCGTGTTCCAGCTGGCCATTTTGAACAGTTTCCTCTCCAAAGCCGCTTGGCATTAAGGCTTTCCTATCTTTTCGGCAAGGAGCCCTGCCAACCATTTCCAATTCTCCTCACCTCCTTCATAATCTGTATTTCTCTTTTCCCTCGTGTTGTAATTTGGTCTAGTTGCGACCCTGCTTGTTTTGGATCCCGTTTCTTTAAAGATATCATCCCACTTTCTAGTGGGCTCTCCGTATTTCTCGATAGAGCATGTTTTGATCTTGGTGGCCTTTCTGAACCTGGGCTTTGCTCGTCGTGCTCCCTTAGGTCGAATCCCATCAGTGGTCGTAGATGACCCACCACCTCCAGTAATAACTGTGCTATCAGTCGCGTCGCTAAGTGAAGAATAACTCTGTCGGTCCGGTCTTCTTCTAGAAATTCTATTACGAAAAGATCATTTGTCGATAAGGATCTCAGCCCTGGGACGTGATGAAAGTCTAATCACATTCGCCCTGTTTAGGATTAGACTGTCCTTCAAGGGCGTCATTCTTTCTAGTAGTAGGCTTGACGATGGTACCCGTTGGTTTTGATGATCTCTGGATCTCCCACCACTCTCCTGCGTTTGATGTTTCCTTGTGGGTTGACTGTTACTAGGGTCCTTAAATGGCTTAATGAGTCTCAGAGGCGATTTCATGTAAGAGTCCTGCTTGTGTACCAGTTGTTTCTCTACCACTCGATAATTTACTTTCGTTGGTGCCTTCTTGGTTTGTATTTCTTTTTGTACTGGCCCACTATTACTTTGTTTGCTGGTTTGCACTTGTTAGATATATGCAGATCCTCTACTAAGTGCTTCTCAGTCTTCCCGGTAACATCCTTCAAGGACTTTTGTAGTGGTAGTTGGGTCACCTGTAAGATCCAAGATCTTCGGGCCTGCCGGTCTCTTTGACCATCTTGACTTATCGTCCTTGGTCTGGTCATAGTCACTCTCCTAGGTTTGTGGTTCGTAAGTCGGATCTTCGATCTCATACATTTCTTCCTCCTCATCATTGTAACTCGTGATGGTGTTAGTTGATAGCTCCAATAGCTTTGCCATATTTGTGTCCATTATTTACCGCATTATCAGCCACTTCCTGATTGTTCATCGTTTGGTGTTTATTTGATAAGGAGACTGTATCGACACATGTATGTGTGAGCGTGCTCCTCTCCGGTTTGGTTAGAGGGATATTTCGAGGGGATTGGGTCCTCCGACGTATTCCATATCTGACATGTAATCACCACAGCTGTGCTGCTTCGGAAACTTTTTTCAGCGTCTGCGTCCTGCGTCGATGGCGTCGATGCGCCGTCGTCGAGGGCCTCCTCCGACGTCATCCGATGTGATAAGTAGGACGCACAACGACCGTAGCCTCAGTTCCGTTTTTTCCGCGAACGTGTTGCTTCGTGAATCTCGGTTCACGCCTTGACTCTTTGGAGATCTGTTCTTCGAACCTGTTCGTTTTGTGAAAATCCTTTGTGTGAAGATGTCTTCTACTTCGTCTTCAACCCCGCGTCCGGGTTTCAAGAAGTGCGGGGAGTGTGGGTCCAAGATGTCGGTGACGGACTCGCACGACGCCTGCCTCTGGTGCCTCGGGGAGGCCCACGACACGGATGACTATCGACTGCCAGTCGCTCACGTCCAAAGCCTTACGCGAACGTAAGAAGAAGTTGTCGGTAGGTCGGGTGTCCAAGCCCAGGAAGTCGAAGTCTGCGGGGCTTTCGAGGGGTGACTCTCCGCGTCATCGTCGGAAGTCTCGTGGGTCTCCTTCTAGGAGTCGGTCTCGCCACTCCTCAGCCTCTTCGAGGCATTCTCGGAAGCGCCGACACCGGTCATCTTCCAGGTCCTCTTCGGAGGACTCTGCCCGGCACGTTGCTTACCCCACCAGCCGTGCGACGCCGGAGGAATGGGCTTCCTTCAGGAAGAAAATGCTGGCGATTCTTGAGTCGCAGGGTACTAAGCCGTCCGCGCCCCCGAGTGGGGTCGGTCGTGAGGGGTCGAGAGACACCGCTCGCAAGAGTGGTCGGCACGAGTCACGGGAGAGGTCCCGTTCGGACAAGGAGGCTCGTTCTCGACGTACCCGTTCCAGGTCCCGGTCCTCGACGCGTTCGAGACCGCGTGCACCTGTGAGGTCTTCGAGGAAGACATCGACGTCTGAGGCGTCGACAGGCTTTCTCGAGGCTCCGGCTCCGAGGAAGTCGTTGAAGCCGTCGACGCTCAGGTCGTCGAGGGACACGCTCAGGGCTCCGGCTTCGAGGGCTGTGTCGACGCCGCCGATGCTGGAGGCACTGCATCTGGCGTCGACGCCGATTTCCTCGACGCCGATCCTCTCGGCACCGATGCCGGTTCTCTCGACGTCGACGCCATCAACGCCTTTCGTGTCGGAGGTACCCCGTAACGCTGCTGCCGCTCCCATTCAGTCATGAGGCCATGTCCCATGGTTCGCTGGTTGGGGGAAGGCTGGCGCAGCATCTTGTAGAGTGGCAAGCCATTACTTCAGATGTGTGGGTTCTGGAGATCATAACCCACGGCTACTGTCTTCCCTTTCGGCACAGGCCTCGCGATAATCCACCGGGGAACCTCTCTTTGCAGAGTCCGGATCCGCTCCTTGCGCAGGAACTTCAAGCCCTGCTGGAGAAAGGCGCCATAGAACTGGTGTCTGTAGCGGAGTGGAGCAAGGGATGGTATTCCCCTTATTTTTTGATTTCGAAGAAAGACGGGGGATTGAGACCCATCATGGACTTGCGCGGTTTGAACAAACTCCTCAGGAAGGACAAGTTCAAGATGGTTACTCTCTCTCAAGTCCTCCAGGCCCTTCAGCTTCAGGACTAGTTGGTGTCACTCGACCTGAAGGATGCTTACTTCCATGTGCCGATCCATCCCAAGCACAAGAAGTACCAGAGGTTCGCGGTTGGCGACTCGCACTTTCAGTTTCGGGTCCTGCCGTTCGGATTGACCTCCGCCCCGAGGGTTTTCACCAAGCTCATGGTGGTGGTGGCAGCGCATCTCAGGCAAGGGGGGATTCACGTCTACCCCTACCTGGACGATTGGTTGATCAGGGGGAGCTCTCCCGAGCAAGTCCTGGATCATCTGTCCGTCACCTGCCACTCCCTTCACAGGCTGGGCTTCTCCCTCAATTTAAAGAAGTCCCATTTGACGCCAACACAGCGGCTCCAGTACATCGGAGCAGTGCTCGACACTTCCCTGGGGCAGTGTTTTCCTCCCCAGGTGAGGGCTCTTCACATTCAGCAGATGGTGCACAAGTTTCAGCATGCCCAGACGCTCCCAGCGTTCGAGTTCTTGAGGTTGCTCGGCCTCATGGCATCCTGCATTCTTCTGGTGCCAGAGGCTCGCCTGCGGATGAGATCTTTGCAGTGGGCGCTCAAGACGCAATGGTCGCAGTCCTCCGGCAGGATGTCGGACCCGGTGCAGGTGCCGCCCTCGGTCACCCGGGACCTTCTGTGGTGGGCCGTCGAAGGCAACTTGATGAAGGGGGCTCCATTTTGGCTTCCCTGGCCGGAGGTGACGATCGTGACGGATGCATCCCTCACGGGTTGGGGAGCTCATGCCAACAGGCTGACAGTCAGCGGTCGTTGGTCTACGTCGGAGTCCAAACTCCATATCAATCTGTTGGAGCTGAGGGCCGTCAGGCTAGCCCTGAAGGCTTTTCTGCCGACTGTGCGTGGAAAGAGTGTCCTGATCCTGACGGACAACACAGTGGCCATGCACTACCTCAACATAAAAGGGGGGGGCAGGGTCACTTCCTCTGTGCAGGGAGGCGATGCAGCTCGAGTTCTGGGCCATCCAGCAGGAAGTTTCGATCTCGGCAGTTCATCTGGCCGGAGACGAAAACGTGACGGCGGACCCTCTGAGCAGGCAGAGCACGATCTCTCACGAGTGGGAGTTGGCTCAGGAGATTCTCCTGGAGATCTTCGCCCTTTGGGGGACCCCTCAAGTTGATCTCTTCGCCTCCAGTGTCAACCGGAAGTGCGAAAGGTTTTGCTCGTGGGAATTTCCTCCAAAAGGAGCCTTAGGAGACGTGTTTGTGCTGGAGTGGTCATTCCCGCTGCTGTATGCGTTTCCTCCAGTCCCCGTCATCCCGCAAGTGCTGCGGAGGTTACGGAAGTTCGGTTCCGTGGTACCCGGATCTTCTCCAGCATGGGGTCTGGCATGGATTCACATGCTCATGAATATTCCCCGTCGTCCGGCTGGGAATCCTCGGTAAAGAAAAAACCAGTATCAGTTTCGTTTCTGATCTGTCTTTCGTAGTAATAACCAATCACTGGTCTCTGCGTCATACTGACCACAGCCAATGACTGCCCTCTACCTAAGCACCGCCTCTGGCAGCCATCTTCAGATTTTTACCGCACGTTCATGTGTTGGGATCTTCGTGCTATTGCTCTCGAGCGTTAGTGCTATTTTTTCACGTTTTTTTCTCAAAAACTTCGGGGTTTTTTTCGGTCAAAAGAGCCTCAAGCTCCACCGACTCTCCATCCGATCAACGGGGACCCGTGTCGGATTAGTCTGCGCCCCTCAAGGGTGAAGATTTCGTCGAGCTACGTTTTTGGAGGACTCCAGAAGCTTCTCAGGCCCGGACATGGCCCTGGAGAAGGGAAGCTCGACGCCCGGAAAGCTGTTCAGGGTCTGCCCTGGATGCCAGCTGCAGAACGTCTTTAAGGAGGACGAACACTCCTTTTGTCTCTACTGCTTACATGAGGACAAGACGCACGTGGAGAAGGACTGTGCGTTTTGCGGCAATATGTCGGAGCGGACCATGAAGGACCGCCATCAACGCCTCGCCAACTGGCTGGAAGGGAAGAGCCCGTCAGGCGAGAAGAAGAGGAAGAAATCCGAGCGGTCTTCTAAGACCTTTGAGGACGCCCCGGCGACGGAGGTCCAACACAAGGCCAAGCACCGCGAGTCCGCTGGCACCGGGAGCGCCGAACGGTCGGGCTCTACGGGCGCCAGGCAGGGCGCACCCTCCCCGGCACCTTCAGCCACGAGCCAACGCTCTGGGTCGGGTAAGAGGAAGGGCGAGCACCCGGCGTGGCTCCTAGAGAGGCCCCGGTCGAGCTCGAAGGCCCCATCGGAGGGGGAGCGAGGCAGTGTCCCCCCCCCCCCCCCCCAAGGATAAAGCGGTGAGCGCACCTAAGGTGGTGAAGGCCCTAATCCATCCGGCCAAGCCCTCTATCGATACTGTCGCGGCGGCCCTGGCTCAGCCTGTGGAGGCTACACCAGTGGAGGCGATCTCGGGGCTCAGAGTCTCCCTGCCACCTCGGAGGGAGTCCTCTTTTGTGCCCATCGATGGGACCCCCGTGAAATCCCCGGCGGGGAAGGAAAAGGGGGGGCAGGGCGTCGTCGTAGATTCGGCTCCAACCTCGGAGGAAGAGCTGATCGAGGTCTTAAGCCACGGCCTTGGCGTGGATGAAGACCGGCCCGTCGGGATGGATTCCGACGCAGGTGACGACGACATCGTCGAGGGTGCCGACGGGGCCCCTGATCGCCCGTCGGATTCCCCTCTGCCAGCGCCGCAAGACAACTCGGCGGCCATTTTGTTGGCTATACAGTCCTTATGCTCAGAGATAAGGACGAGACTACCGTTGCCGACGGAGGAACCTCTCCCGTCGGGGGATCCTGAACCAGGACCTTCGGGTGTTCCCCCGCCCAAGAAAAGGATTCACCCTCCACCTCCTTTTCAGCCGTCGCGACCCGTCCAGCCCTCCTCCCCGTCCACCCGAGGGGATGATACGGGGACTGACACGGCAGCGACGGGTACGGACGGCGAGGTATACGACGAGGATCTGCCGTCGTCACCTCCCACCAGGGCTTCTCCGCCCGACGAGATTGGATCGTTCCACTCCATGATCGCCAGGGCTTCCGAGCTTTTCCAACTCTGCCCTGAGGAGAAGAAAAAGGAAGGATTCCTTTATCAACGGCGCGAGGCCAAGAGGAAGACGGTCCTCGCGGTGCCTCTACTGGACGACATTTGGGATGAGGGCCTCGCCCTCCTCAAGAACCCTTCCACGACGCCAGCTAGAAGAGACCGGTACGAGAAGAAGTACCGGGTCCCGGACGCGGACCCCCTGTGCCTCCGGGCGCAGCCTACCCCGGACTCGGTCGTCTCTGCGGCGGCCAGGAAAAAGCAGGAGGGGTGCGGCCTCCACATCGACTTCCCCACCGGACGGCGAGGGAAAGAAATTGGACGCTATGGGACGCAGGGTCATCTCGTCTGCAGCGACGACTATTAAAGCGGCCAACGCCTTGGCTATCGTGGCCCGCTACGACAGGGAGCTATGGTACAAACTGGCTCCCCTGCTGGACTTCCTACCGGACGACAAGAGGGCGGATGCCCTGGAGATCCTACTGGAAGGTGAGGTGGCGTCGGACCACGCCATCACTATTGCGACGGACATCGCCGACACTGGGTTTCGCCAGTTGGGCAACGACATGTGCCTTAGGCGGCGTGGATGGCTCAAGGCTACGGACTTCCGTCAAGACGTACAGACCAGAGTCCTGGACATGCCGTTTGATGGGAACAACCTGTTTGGGAAAACAGTGGACGATTCCCTTCAGGCCATTAAAGCGGACACTGAGACGGCCCGGGCCCTTGGGGTTCTGCAGCAACGACGGACGCCCTTTCGGAGCAGCGGAGGCAAGGGCGCCTCCAAAGGTTCCGGCAGCGGTTTCTCTACCTACCGTCAAGCGGCCCGCTCGTCGTCTCAGGAGGCCTACAGAGGACGAGGAAAGTCTGGCGGACCCTGCCGTCGTCGCCAAGGAGGTCAAGGCGGCAAAGCCTCGTCGAAACAGGATTGAACCGGCCGTGGGGTTGGGCCCCCGCCGAAGCACCCCGGTGGGAGGGCCGGCTGGCGAGCTTCGTCAGCGTGTGGGAGTCCATCTCCACCGACCGTTGGGTGCTGGACGCCTTAGCCCGGGGCCACGCGCTCGAGTTTCAAAGAAGGTGCCCGCGCGTCCCCTCCCGTGGCCAGGAAAGAGCTTCACGTCCCTCAGCTTCTCCTGGAGGTAAAGGCGATGCTCAGGAAGGGCGCCATCGAACTCGTCCCAAAGAGGCTTCGGGGCTCCGGAGTTTACTCGAGATACTTCCTCGTGAAGAAGAAGACGGGAGGATGGCGCCCCATCCTAGACCTGCGACGTCTGAACAAGTTCATCAAGGCGCAGAAGTTCCGGATGGTCACCCTCCAGCACGTCCTGGGTCAGCTGGAGGAAGGAGACTTCCTGTCGTCGTTGGATGTGGAGGATGCCTACTTCCATATTCCCATCCTAAAGGGGCACCGAAAATTCCTCAGGTTTGTGGGCCGAGGGCGTCACTACCAGTTCAAAGCCCTCCCCTTCGGACTACGGTCGGCACCCAGGGTATTCACCAAGTGCCTCGCACCGGTGGCGGCGCAGCTGCGCCGCGAGGGGATCCACGTCTACCCCTACCTGGACGACTGGCTCATCCGAGCCAAGACGAGGGAGCTCGTCGCGGAGCACACGGCAAGGACCGTCCAACTTCTCACGGACCTGGGATTCTCCGTGAACTACGCCAAGTCCCACCTGGTACCCGCGCAAAACGCACTGTTTCTGGGAGCGAAGCTCGACACAGTGTCCCTTCTGGCCTCCCCGTCGGAGGAAAGGACCAGGTCCATCCTGGGCAAGGTACAGCGGATGTTGGTTTCCGACGCGGCCAAGGTGAGGTCCATCAAGTCCCTCCTCGGAATGATGTCTTCTTGCATCTACCTCATTCCCATGTGCAGGCTCCGGATGCGCCCGTTGCAGGAGTTCCTGGACGCGCGCTGGATCCAAACGACTGGCGGCTTCGAGGAGAGGATCACACTCGACGAGAGTTTCCGCCGAGCGGTCCGGTGGTGGGGCACCCGCGCGCATCTGACGGCGGGCATGGACTTCCAGACCCCAGACCACCAGGAGACAGTGACCACGGATGCCTCCCTGGAAGGGTGGGGAGCGCACACCGAAAATGTGCACGCGAGAGGCCTTTGGCTCCCGACGGAGAAGTCCCTCCATATCAACGTCCTGGAGCTCCGTGCAGTGTTCTGGGCCCTCAGGTCCTTCCTTCCGTCCCTCAAGGGCAAGGTGGTGAGGATCTTCACCGACAACACCACCACCATGTTTTACATCAGGAAACAGGGGGGAACCAGGTCCCCAGCACTGTCCAAGGAGGCGCAGGATCTGTGGCATTGGGCCGTCGCCCAAAGGATGTTTCTGGTGCCGTTTCATCTGGCAGGGATAAAAACACCATCGCCGACTCACTCAGCAGGGAGCTGCGCTCGTGCCACGAGTGGGAACTACGGCAGGATCTAGTGGATCGCCTCTTCCGACGGTGGGGCACACCCCAGATCGACCTGTTTGCGACGGCGACGAACTCCAAGTGCCGGAGGTTCGCCAGCAGGTTTCCCCAGGCGAGGAGCATGGGCGATGCTTTCTCGTTCCCCTGGGAGGGCCTGTTCCTCTACGCGTTCCCTCCTTTGCCACTGCTAATCCGGCTCGTCAACCAGCTCAAGAGGTCACGGTGCAGGATGATCCTCGTCGCACCTGCGTGGCCGAGGCAGATATGGTTCCTGGACCTTCTGGACTTGTCAGCGTCCCCGCCAATCAAGCTGCCGGTGGACGCGGATCTACTCTCCAGGGAAGGAGGCGCCATCCTCCACCACGACCCGAAATCGCTGAACTTGCAGGCCTGGCTCCTGCAGCGCTAGAGTTTGGAGGATACAACATACCGGCCGACTGCAGAGAGGTTCTTGCAAAGGCCAGGGCGTCCTCGACTCTTAAATGCTACGGACACAAATGGAAGAGGTTCTCTGTCTGGTGCCACGCACAGAAGATTAACCCTCTACGGATTACGGCTCCCCAGGTACTGCCGTACCTGCTGACGCTGGCCAAAGCTGGACTGGCACACGCGTCCATCAAGATTCATCTTGCTGCGATCTCCCGATACACCAGAACCACGGGCTGGACGTCCTTGTGGTCTCATCGTCTGGTGAAAGAGTTCATGAAGGGACTGTTCAGATCGTTCCCGCCGGTGAAGGCGCCGGCCCCAGCGTGGGAGGTCAACGTGGTGCTGACCAAGCTCATGGGACCTCCGTTCGAGCCTCTGCACTCGGCCCCGTTGAAGTTTCTGTCGTGGAAAACATCGTTTCTTGTGGCCATCACCTCCGCACGACGGGTGGGAGAGATCCAGGCCCTTTCCTGCAAGGCCCCGTACTTGACTTTTCACGACACGAGGGTAGTGCTCAGGACGCACCCCTCCTTCATGCCCAAGGTACCGTCGGACTTCCATCTCAACGAACCCTTGGTGTTGCCTGTGTTCTTCCCGTCGCCTTCGTCGCCGCCAGAGAGGACTTTGCACTCGCTGGATGTGGCTAGAGCGCTGAAGTTCTACGTGGACCGCACAAAGTGTTTTCGGAAGACGTCACAACTCTTTGTGAATTTTGGACCGGTCAATCAGGGGAAGGCTCTCTCGAAGGCTTCCATTTCCAGATGGCTCTCCGGCTGTATCATGTACTGTCATCGGTTGGCAAACCGACCGCTGCCTGGCCGTCCGAGAGCCCATTCCACCAGAGCGATCGCAGCTACCACGGCGTTCCTTTCTGGTGTGCCCCTGCTGGACATATGCAGGGCTGCTACGTGGAGGTCGACGCACACCTTCACGAAATTCTACTGCGTCGATCGGGATTCCAGGGAGGAGTCCAGGGTCGGCCAAGCAGTACTGCGCAACCTGTTCGCCTGAGGTGAGCCTGGTGAGGAGGTAAGATGCTTAATGTTGAGTTTGATGTAATGCTTAATGTTGAGCCTTTGCCACCTCCCTTGGTTGTGCATGTGTGTACTGCTATGTATTCTTTATTCATGAGCATGTGAATCCATGCCAGACCCCATGCTGGAGAAGGAACAAGTTACTTACCTGTAACTGTTGTTCTCCAGCATGGGTCTGGCATGGATTCACATGCGAACCCTCCCGCCTACCCCTCTGCGGCTCTTCACTTGGTCATACTGCCACTTCACGTGCTTCCAAATCTGAAGATGGCTGCCAGAGGCGGTGCTTAGGTAGAGGGCAGTCATTGGCTGTGGTCAGTATGACGCAGAGACCAGTGATTGGTTATTACTACGAAAGACAGATCAGAAACGAAACTGATACTGGTTTTTTATTTACCGAGGATTCCCAGCCTGACGACGGGGAATATTCATGAGCATGTGAATCCATGTCAGACCCATGCTGGAGAACAACAGTTACAGGTAAGTAACTTGTTCCTTCTCGACTTGTCCATCTGCCCTCCGCGTCGTCTTCCCTACCGAGACGATCTGCTCTCACGGGAGGGGGGGGTCAGGTTCTCCATCCAGAGGTCAGATTCCTCAACCTTCACGCTTGGCTTCTGAAAGGTTGAGGTATAGGGATTGGGACCTCCCTGAAGACGTGATGGAGGTGTTGCTTTCGGCCCGAAGGCCGGCAACAAAGTCTCTGTACCGTTGCCGTTGGCGTAAGTTCTGCGACTGGTGCAGAGTTCAGAATGTGGATCCTTTTGCATATGACATCCCCATGGTTCTGTCCTTTTTACTTTCTTTGGCCACAGGGGCTTGCAAGTGGGTACCATTAAAGGTTACCTGGCGGCGCTTTCTATCTTTAAGCGCTCGTCTGAAGAGTGTTCTTACTTTAAAATCCCTTTACTTTCACAGTTTCTGAAAGGGCTCACTAATGTGTTCCCTCCGTCACCTTTCCTGGTGCCCAAGTAGGATTTAAACCTTGTTCTTAAGTTTCTTATGGGTGCTCCGCTTGAGCCTTTACATTCTTGCCCTTTGAGGTTGTTAACTCTGAAAACTGTGTTTTTAGTTGCGGTTACTTCCGCTCGCAGAGTGAGTTAGTTACAGGCACTTTCAGTTAAGCCACCCTTCACTGTATTTCACAAGGACAGGGTTGTCCTTAGAGTTCGTCCTTCTTTTCTTCCGAAGGTAGTGACGGAATTTCATTTGGCCCAGAAGGTTGTTCTTACGGCATTCTATCCTCCTCCGCTTCCTGGTAAGGAAGAGGAGAGGCTCCATAGGCTTGATCCTAGGAGAGCTTTAAGCTTTTAAGTTTTGCGCAGAGTGGACGATCAACTCTTTATTGGTTACGCTGGAAAGCGTTTGGGGCAAGCTGTGACGAAACAGACTTTGTCTCGCTGGATTATTTTGGCCATCTCGGAGTGCTACCGCTTGGCGGGTAAGGACCCACCGCCTGGCTTGCGGGCCCATTCTACCAGGGGTATGGCTGCGTCTACTGCAGAGGGGTGTTCCTATTCGCAACATCTGTGATGCAGCCACCTGGGCTTCAGTACATACATTTGTACGTCACTATTCCCTCGATTCCATCCGAGCACAGGATCTGGCCTTTGGCAAGGCAGTCCTTTGCTCTGCTATTTGATTGGCTATTCTAAATTTTGATTCT
Organism: Ambystoma mexicanum; assembly: GCF_040938575.1. Taxonomy (NCBI): domain Eukaryota; kingdom Metazoa; phylum Chordata; class Amphibia; order Caudata; family Ambystomatidae; genus Ambystoma; species Ambystoma mexicanum. The sequence goes on from NC_090922.1 coordinate 1,185,905,076, forward strand.
AAATTCTTTCCCTCCTCCTTGCTCTGGTACTGCTTTGGGAGTCTGTCATAGATATGGAATACGTCAGAGGACCCAATCCCCTCGAAGAACAAGTTACTTTCTTACCTGGTAACGTTCTTTCGATGGGATGGTCCGACGACTTATTCCATATCGCTCCCGCCCTGCCTTCCCCGCTGCAGAATTTCTTTTGCGATTGCAGCTTACGTTCCTCAAGGCTTTGTGTCTGACTGGCCGTTGACTAGTGTCACACGTTCTGGGGGAAAAAACTACAACTGAGGCTACGGGCGTCGTGCGTCCTACTTATCACATCGGATGACGTCGGAGGAGGCCCTCGACGACGGCGCATCAATGTCATCGACGCAGGACGCAGACGTCGAAAAAAGTTTCTGAAGCAGCACAGCTGTGGTGATTACATGTCATAGATATGGAATACGTCGTCGGACCATCCCATCGAAAGAACGTTACCAGGTAAGAAAGTAACTTGTTCTTCTGATGAATACTATACTTCCATTGGTCTTTCTGTTCAGTGGGAGGGATTGGTTCTTTGATTTCTTCCCTTTAGCTCCATTGTCCATTCCCCTCTTTTCGATTTGATTTTTGCCATTTGTTTTTTCCGAGTTGGTAAAGTGGAAACTTGTTGTGGTACTTTTTGCCCTAACAAAAAAGTTGCATACTTTCTTTTTTTTTTTTTTGTAAACATGTTTTTGTTTTCTTATACAGACATAAACTTCTACTCAAATCCTCTCCCAACTTCCAACCCCCCACCCTCCCCAATCCCCCGGAAGAGTTCAGGCTTTATCTGGTTTTCCTTCAAAAGCATTCACAAGCTGAATATGCCTGATATTTTGATGTTGTGCGGGCACCATTGCTCCAAGTAGTCCGATTTTCAAATATTCCAGCACTAGACCCCACTCTTTCATGAAGGAATTGTTTGGATCCTGAAGATTATGCGTAATCCTTTCCAGAGTCATTTGGTACCACACTTTTTGCAGCTAGGTAAATACCAGAGGCGGGTATGGTTTCTTCCAGCTTTGAGCAATTGTTGCTCATGCCGCGATGACTAGTCCCATGAAGCTCCTCCATTGTGCCCTGTGGAGTTTCTTGACCTGTGGGTCCTTAAATCCACACAAACATAACCTCTCCCCCGTTTGGTTTGCCTCTGGAAATATTTGTCATTTCCGTCTGCATGTCTTTCCAGAAGCCCCTCACTCCCTGACATTCCCACCAGATGTGTCTCCACGTTTCTGTGACTAGGCACCCTCTCCAGCAGCGATCCGACATTTCCGGGTACATTGATTTAAGTCTCTCTGGGGTTCAGTGCCATTGTGTGATTATTTTCAACCGCATTTCTCTGGTTTGGACTGCCCTGGTTAATTTAGGGATACCGGTCCACAGTTCCTCCCATTGCTGGCTGGTATTTCTTCCCCCAGCGTGGACTCCCATCTCTTCATATATGTCCATTTGATTTCTTCGTCTTGTGTGCATATGAAGTTATATAGTGTTGATACCAGTTTCTTGTCCCCTGGTTTGGTTATTATGTAGTTTTCAAATGATGTGTAAGGTCCCTTGTGGGCGCCTGGAAGACCTCTGGCGTACTTAGCCAATGTTTTATGTGTTCGTATTTATACCTGTCATCCTCTGCTAGATTCCACATCCTTCTACATTCCGCAAAAGTTTGTATTTCTTTTTCCTGGATCATTTCACCAATTTTCCTGCAGCCTGCTGCTTCCCATTTTTCAAAGCCACCGGTTTCCTGTCCTGGTGGGAACTGTGGGTTCCGGCAGATAGGCGTGAAGGGGGCCAGTGGGGTGGTCATGATTCCTTTTCTGGTTTGGTCATCCCAGGCATTGAGGGTGGTTCTCATGACCTATCTTATTTGAAGGTTCTGATGCCTGTGTTTGTTTTTACACAGTAGCTCCTCCAGGGGGGGGGTCCTAGCGACCGCCCTGTCTTGTTACCCAGGTCGTTAGTTGGTCCTCCCCCAACCATTCCTTCAGAACGCAGAGTTGGGCTGCCTGATAGTATTTCCTAAAGTGTGGGAGGGACATTCCGCCAGCCTTTATTGGTGCCGTAAGTGTGGCTCTGGCAACCCTTGGAGGTTTCCTGTTCCATACGAAATGTGATATGGCTTTGGAGAGTGCTTTGAAGAAGGAGCTAGGGACGGTTACTGGGAGGGAATGAAAAAAGTATAGTACCCTGGGGAGTATGTTCATTTTTAATGTTGCATACTTTCTGAGGCTGATTGATATTCGAATCGTAGCCTTTCTCGATGTTAAATGGTACTTCTGGAGTAATAACCCTAGATTGTGGTGGTTGTGTCAGTGGTATAACTTCCTGATCTGATATTTCCTCAATGTTGCTAGTTCCCTCCTTACTGATTAGTGTTGACAGCACCCCTTGGTTTTATACTGTCCACTTAACCATGGGATTTGGAGCAGGACTTGGGTTGGTTAACTTCTCTTGATCCATCTGGGATTCTGTGGTTTTGTATAAATGGGCCTGCTTTGAGGTTTGTGTCTTAACTGCTTTCGATGCTGATGCACTGTCTGTTGCTTGCATCTCCTAGATCAAATCTTTGCAACATTCTCCTGTTTTGTTTTTCCTTAATCAGAGGGTGCGAGATAGTAATAGGCTCGCAACTTTTGCTGTACTGTCATGTTTTGGATCCCTGTCGCAAAGCTCTCGACGTACACATTAAAAAAAAAAAATATATATATATATATTTGATATGGCTGACAGGCAGCCTTTCAAAATGTATCAACATGATAATCGACATAACAAAAGAACACACAGTATAAATGCATAATCAATAAAAACATTCAGATCACTGCTAACAACATCATCTTAATCATCTATCTTGTCACATAACAAATCAATACATACATTTAAAACGAATAAAAAACAAAAATAACGAATACTCATAATAGAACAGCCACCTTATTTCATTTTTCGCTAATCTCAATATGTTTGCATTAATTCACTAGTTTTTTCCCATTTTTCAGATAAAAGTATACACTTAATTCCTTTTCAACGGGTAAAATATCACACAATTCATTTGCTCACCAGGATCTGCTAGGGAGATTCAGAATTTAAACATCAGTTATTCTTCAATACATACATTTTTTTTAAAATCCAATCATTGCTATATTCATTTTAACATTATGGCTGTTGTATAACTCGGTCCATAAAATTTCAGGATCTGTTATGACGTCCTTTAAACAGATGTTTAAAATATTCTGATCTTTCATCATACAAGACTTGACATGCCGTCACCAGGTGTTTCAATGTCTGTCTCTTTGTCTACAGAATCTGCAAATATCATTATCCGCTAGTTTTCTCATACACTGAACTTCATTAGTAGCACAAACGTTAAGTCTAATTCTCATATAAGACCATCTAGATTTAGGATCTGGGAACAATAACAAATATTCTTCTTTAAGTTCCTTATCTATGTACGGTTGATTAGAAAATAATTTAGGTTTCATGCATGCATTTCTGGTATTAATCCAATCCATGAGGCACAACTTCTTTTTGGCACTCTGAGGGTTGATGCTAAGAAGTTCATTGTCAATCCAGGCTTCCTCCATTATTGCCTCTATGGATTTACGCCAATTAATGATCTTTCCCTTATCAGATTGCAACATACTATTTCCCCATAGTATACATTATAAAATTTGGGTCTGTCACCATCAAATATTTCCTATACAAAGATACTCTTCCATAAGTACATGGCATAGAGGGATATCAAATCCATCTTGTGGCGGACCAAACACATGGACACAGAGCTAGGTAGACTACATGTCTTTCCAAATACAACCTTCTCTTCTTAACCACCTTTGTTTGGATATTACATTTCTAGTTTCCGCACCATAAGTCTGCATCGGGACTATTTTCTGTTTATAAAATGTTATAGCTGGAGACAGTGAAAATTTCCCATACTTTGCTTTTATGATTTTTGCTTGTGCAATCCCTGTTCTGACTTTACAGTCCAACTCTCGATGGTAAGGTTTATCATTTGGATCATTATTTATTTGAAGTCCTAAATATTTATATTCGGAAACAGTATTAATGGTCACCTATTGTATAGACCAAAATTCCCTTCGTTTTGAACCCTTCTTTTTGGATTATATTTCATTATTTTGCAATTGTCCCCACTTATCTTTTAATAAGTTTGCATCTGCAAACACAGTCGGCATCATCAACAATGAACCCAGTCCCTTCTGCATCTTTGCTAGCAGAACTAAATCATCCGCATAGAATAACCACGGAACAGCTTTGCCCCCTATTTTCGGGGCATCCGAGATTATCGACATGAAATTATGCTGCACTTCAGAGATAAAGACATTAAACAGAGTACTGGTCAATATACCAACCCTGTTTTAATCCGCATAGCGTTTCAATTGGCTTGGATAAGGTACCATCTAGCGCCAATCTTATTTGAACAGTTGTTTCAGTATGTGATTCATTGATCCAAAAGATTAGGTAATTCGGGCATTCCCCTAAACTTAGTTTTCTGATTAATAGTTTTCAGCACACAGAGTCAAACGCAGCCGCAAAGTCAATAAAAGCCATATATATGCCGGCTGTTTCTTGACTACTTCTTGTTTTTTAATAATTTTCAAGAATATGTAAATTGATGGCAGTGCCCATTCCCGGCATAAAACCCATTTGGTTAGGGTCTCGAGTTTTAGATTTGTTCAGCCACACATTCAGATCTCTCAGCAATAATCTCGCAAACAATTTGGCAGGAATATCTAACAGATATCGGTCTGTAATTCCCAGGGTCTGTTACTTTTTTTATATATAGGTATGGTTATTGACTTCCTCCAAGATGGAGGGATCATACGAGTTCTTATAGTATGACTAAAAATGGTGAAAAGTATCTGCGCCCATGCGCTAGGGTGTTTTTTTAATCATGAAATTTGACAGCTTCATTATATAGAACAGGATATCGTCGGATCTAGATTTTTTTTCCCACTCACCAATGGTGTAAACGCGATCTGGGCTCTTTACGTCAGTATCTGCATATACATGTTTTTATAATAAACTGCCCATACCTCTTGTGGAATGTGATTCATTTGATACACTAGTTGTACTCTTCTTCCTGATTCTTTCAACAATGCCCATATTTTCGCGGTGTTTTTGGAGCTCAATTTCTCTAACATTAATTCCCTGTCACGCTGATACATAATCGATTGTCTGGCTCTCAGCCTGTTTTTATATCGACTTTTAAGCAATTTTAGCCGGACCATATGATCTGGTGAGTCTGATTTTAGGAGCTGTCTTTTCAGTTTTCTAAACTGGAGTTTCCGACTCGCCACTTCATCACCATAGCTATACAAACTATTGGGTCGCACAGAGTTTTTTTACACTCCTATGCGTTACAAAAATTTGAATCTCTTCAACATATGTCTGTGTCCAAGTGGTTGCACTAGTCTATGGCTGTCCACTAAATTTTTATTCAATATTTCAAGAGTGACCGGAGTCCACACAAATCTATTTCGTGCACTATTCAGGGTCATATTACATGCTTGCGATACCTCCTGCCCTTCCCTGAGTGTGATTTCCTTTCGTAGCATAGTCTGAATATTATGGTCACTTTTATCATGTTGGACCATATGAAATTCAGAGATTAGGGAAAATAAATCGCCATCAACAAAGGTGTAATCAATAAATGCTAACTGTGTCCCTCTATGCCACGTGGGCTGAGCTGGAGTATCACCATTTTTTGTGCCATTGACTCTGAGAATATTTTGTTCTTCCATCAGAGAATTCCATCTTTTGGCTGCTGGAGTGAGGATTTTGTTATTCTGTTCATAGCAATCCATAATTAAGTCTCCTGTCGGCACAACATGTTGACAACTAGAATCAAGTAGCGTTACACCCAACAACTCTTCCAGACCTCAAAAAAAGTGCTATCATCTATTGCTAAATGATTCCAATATATGTTTATAAAACCCATACTTTTCCCCTTGTTTTTGATTTTAACCATCTGCAAAAAAGCTATTTGGGGACAGCCAAGATTCTAATTGCAAATTACACGATGTTTTAACTGCAACCATCAGATCAGCCTTCAGTCTGCCTCTAACTGGAACAATGGCTGGAGTCAGAAGTATTGTGTGTGTATCCCATACCACAGGTATCGATAGCCAGATTTCTTGGAAGGCTAGAATATCGTATTTTAGCAATAGATTGTTTTTAGAGGAGGTTAAGCGCTTAAAGCCCCCTGGTGTTCCATGAGGCTAGAGACGGAGTTTCATGAGCAAAGCTTAGTTAATTATTGGCTGCCCTATTTTCACGTTCTTCAGTCATTTGATTATAACTCACTGAGACTCTCCTTTGATGGTGACCCTCTGAGGATTGTAAGATCCCACCTGCTTTTGACACGTACTGATTTCCTGCCATAGGTATCTTTTGATATTCTGAGATAGAATCGTTAAGTAACACAAAGCCTAGGTCATACAGTTCACCTCTCGCCTCCCACAGAGCATTTTTAACAAACCTTCATCTCATCCACAATTTGACTACAGATTATGATCTTTGAAAAACTCCACTTGATCAAAATCTGCTGAGCCTATTCCCTAAAAAATCAGGTATATCTGCCAGTATGTTCATTACCCATTGTCGATTTAGGTAAAAACTATGAAAAGGATATGGTCTAACTTGTAGAATCAGATGGTTAAGTTCTGTGTTTCTTGATTGTAATTTAAGACCCCCGCTATGGGTTACATGCCTGGGGAAATGAGGTGGTTTTCCATAATTCATCATGAGTGCTGCATTGGTTCATACCTTTATCAGTTTGTAGTTGTGAATCCTGTCTGTTTGCTTGTAATATCAGTCTTTTTATAGATTGTTCTATCTCACCTCTCCAATCATCAGCAGTAATTCACTCTTCACGATTAGGTGCGGCTGCTCTCCTCTGCACACCCACATTCAATGTTTCATTACTCTGGGACCCACAGGTTTGCAAGGATGTAAGCTCCCTTGATTATCTGCTGGTTGTTTGGACTGCTCGCCTGCTTTAAACCCATATGTCAGTTCTTTTTGCTGGTCTTTTTGTTGTTCACTCAATAGAATTAAACTATCTAAAGGTTCATAAGCCATTTGTTTCGGCTTGCAGATTCTTCAGATTTATTACTTTTTGTTGTTGGGCATTTCTGTATTTTTTCGCAATAGCCGCCCGAGCAATAGCAAAGGCAGACTTAGGCATATTCAGAGATTGTATGAAGTGACGTGTGCCAGCAATTTTTGAATTTGCAGTGATTTTGACATTTTTAGTTTTTTTTCAATTTTTAGCACTTTCTGAGCCTGTTGGCAAATTCTTATTTTTTTTTCCAAATATATTGTACATGGGTGCACTGTCATTTTCACACACTTCTCTGCTTTTTGTTTCCTCTGCCACTGTTTGTTTCTTTTTATCAGGGGATCCTATAACTTTCTCAATATTTTTCATTTTCTTCTTTAAAACACATTTCTGTCCCTCTTTATATAGCTCGCCTTGTTCTTTTGATGTTTCCCCCCTATTCAATGGCAGATCTTTAATCTTCTCTAGATCTTTACTTTTTTCTTTGTTCGACTCCATTTTATTTTCCGGTAGACTTTGTCTTGGTCTTGAGTTGCAAAATTGCCTGTTGATTCTGGATACAGTCAATCAACAGGACTTCATCATTTTCAGGTTCCAGAGTCTCTATATCTATACATTTACCGAAGGCGCCCTCATGGGAGCTTATTTGTTGTATTTTACACTTATAACACAAGCTCTGTTTATAACATAATTCTCTTAACTGTACTAAATTCACATGTTGGTCATTCAATTTCGTATCTAATGTATCGTACAATTTTGTCAGAGAAAACAAAGCGGCATTCATCGTTTGCAGTGAGGTTTCTAAACCTATTGCAAACTGTCCTGGCATGTATTGCGGTCTCTCTATGGGGGTGGAATGATTTCACCTCGGTGTTGGATGAATAAAAGAGCTCGAAAGAGCTGATAAATTATTTGCAGTAGGTGAAAACATCATCGGCAACTGTGATAGGTTTAATTCATCATAATTTTCAATTGCATTCACACTTTTATTATTTGAGGACATTGCAACCACATTAGTATTTCCTTCTTTTAACCCGCTGCTTTTATCATTAATTGAGGGTTCAACCTCAACTGGTACCGCTGGAAAAACAGGTTTCTGAGTGTTTACCTTAGCATCTTTTAACTTAATCGACTGACTGTTGTCAAAATTCCTGCTATTAACATCTTCCGTTTTTCCTTCACTACTCAGCTGTGGCTGAAAAGACTCAACTCCCGCCGCGACTAATGAGTCGCTTTTTGTAAATGTAAATGTTGCCAATATTGTCGTTAACTTTGAGATGGTCAGGAAGTCGGACTCTATTGCCTAGCCTTTCAGAGATTCCCTTTGATCTTCTATATTGGTTGGTCCATTTGTGTAGATTGGAGTATATGCACTGGTTATCCTGGGTCCCTATAGATTGTTTTGCAGTGCTTTGGTCTTCCCTCACATTCTCTCCCTCAGGAGTTCAGGAGACTTGGTCGAGATTGCCATGGATCCACTTGAGCTGTTATGAATTGAGGGTGGGGGTCCAACTTTGTTTCCTGAAATCTGATCCTGCATCCCGGAAATCGTTGGCGTATCAATCTCCTGATTACGTGGTGCTCCTCTGCTTGGGTTTTCCTTTTGACAGATCTAGCAACTTTTGTAGTTGGTGGTCGTCCGCTGTCTCCACTACTAAGGACGTTTCCAGCATTAGTTGGTCAGAGGTTTCTCTGTGCGCATGTTGATTCATCTAATTTGTTGTTGGTTTGTTCCTATCTATACATACAGGATGGGTGGGGTTAGTAAAATTTCTCGATTGTTCCTGGAAAAATAACCTACGCCCATTCAAATCCTTATCCAGGTTTAGTGGCCTTGGTTGCCAGATGTTCTTTTGGGTGTAAGTTGTTACCAATTGTCGATTTCCCCCCTACTTTGCGCTGGTTAGCCATTCCTGGCTGTCTAATCACAGCAGTTCTTAACAGCTTGTGGTTTGGCCCACGTGTTTTATCCAAAGTAATGTTAGACCATATGCTATGTTAGAATGGGATTTTGGACCCTTGAAGCTTTTGGAATTTAAAACTCTTCACGACACTTTTGGTCTGCATGTGTTGAATAAGGCAGCTTTTCTTATAGCTCTGTGTGGTTCATACACTTACTGTTCGTCGTGTTGATTGTTATTCGTTGTTCTCGTAGGACTCCCCATCTCTCCTTGTTCTGCTGTGTATTCATTCGTTTGTCAACTCGTTTGAGTGATACTCTGCATTTGACACTAGGGGCGCCCAGCTCTTCGTATCCCCCAAGCTTCCTCTATAGATGTCCGGCAAACAAGGAACCCCTCCGGTTTCCACTGAGAGATTACCCGTTTGTCTATTAAAGTAGATGTGCCTTGGAATGGAGGTGAGTTTACCTTGGGGGTAGATGCAGGGTTAGCTGCTGCGTTTGCTGTATTGGCTGCATTAGCCCTCAGCGCGTCCATATAGCTAGCAGTGCTTGCCGTTACTGCCACCTCGACATTTAAAGGGTGCAGTGGTCTGACCCGGGAACACAGCTGATCCTCGCGGCACTCAGTAGTTACCGGTGCATTTCTTTCTCTCAGGTTCAGTGTTTCCCTGTCTTGAGATTGCAAGACCAGGGACATTGCAGTCAAGCCTTCTACATGCGCTGTGCCACCCTCACACGCTGCTGCTGAGGTTTTATAGTACTTGAGTCCTGGGTCCGCAACAGCGGGGGTGGGTGAACTTCCTCCCAGGGTAGTGCACTCCCGACCTCCATCTGCGCGATCACCATTTCCCTCTCGCACGTTGCTGTTGGTGGCGACTGGTACACCTGCTGCTGCTCCTTCAGCTCTTCACACACGGAATTCAAATTCTCCCAGCAAGCAAGTGGGCAGAGGGGCAGAGTCTGTGACCATATCGTGCACCCTTGCACACGGTCACACAGTCACTCTGCCTCTACTCTGCCTCGGCTGTGCCGAGAGCAGATTTTTTATGGAGAAGAAAATGTAAGTGCAAACAAAGAGACTGCACACCTCCTCCAGCATCTCCAGGCAGCACACAGTCACTCTGCCAAAGTCAAATTATGGTGAACCCATACAAATGATGCTGGTTATATGGTTAATGATGTGACGGTCAAAATGACTCAAAATCCTGCTATAAGCACCTGCCATGTGTACCTCAGTATCCTGTTTTCCGACGGGCTGAAGATATTTGCCCTGTAATAGAATCTTTTCTCCAATAAGGTATTCTTGTACCAACCTGCAGTCCCTGCAATACTCCTAGTTCACCCACTAAGAAGCCAGGTAAATCTGTTTGTTTTATTCTGGAATTGCAGTTCTATGTCATTTTTTCCACTTTTTGAAGGCCACGCAAAAATGAGTTATTTTGGTCGATTTTGTGTGGGCCTCAAAAGCCAAGAAAGCACATGGCTAAGGGATTTTTGTTTAATTTGGAGGGGGAGGGGAGTTTTTGCCCCCTTTCTTCCTTGCTCCCCACTACATACATACACGCACAAAGTTTAATTTCCCTCTGCCCCTCTCCCTCCCCTTCTCAAACATTCCTTTTTTCTCTCTCAAACACACACACACAACACTCCCATGACTCATCCTCTGGGTCTTGCCGTGCCTGTCAGCCCCTGCGTTTGCGTCGCAGGGGCTGACGGTTCGATTTAGAACTCTTTCTAAATTGACCTTTTTTTTTTTGGGCAAAAATACAACTATTTCAATTAATATTTGCACGCAATTAATGCAGCAGTGTTACTGGTTTTACAAGTTTTACCTAATCTGGCTAACCTTTTGTCAGTATTCCCTAGTCAGCAAAGTGTTTCACTGTTGTAGATTTGTGTTTGGCATTTTTCTCCATATCCATACACCGTGACAGGCAGTATTTGTTCGCATTTAACCAGAAACCTACTCAGTATACGTTCCGTAGGCTTCCAATGGGATATATAGAAATCCCTTCTCTGTTTTCCCACATTTTAAAGAAAGATCTTGATTCGGTTCAGTTTCTAGGAGGGTTGACCCAAGTGCAGTACAGGGATAATCTGCTCCTAGATTCCCCCTCCTTTACTCCTTGGAAGCTTGTGAGGAAGACTGACTTATTCTGTTTAAAGTGCTTGCTAAAAAGGGTCAAAAGGAATCTAAAGACAACGTACAGTTGTCTTCTGCGTGTGCGATACCTGGCCATAAGATTTCTGCTGGCTAAAGACATTTGTCCCAGCAATGTATTGCAGCGATCCAGAAAGTCCCTAAGTAGCAGATGAGGGGGTTCCTCGGGATGTTGGCAGTGGGTCCTGGGATATGTATTCATAGTTAAACCCCTTCAGAACCTCACACATGATTGGACCCATGAGCCCCTGCCATGGTCCCAGGAAGCAGAAGATGCCTTTATCACCATTAATTAGGCAGCTGCAATGGCTCCGGCTTTAGGTTTGACAGATTACAGGGGTTTGCTCAAGGTGTGTTAACTGTTACACAGTGAGAAGTACCAGCTGTATCCTAACATAATGTTACTTTAGATCCAGTAGCCGTGGGACTCAAAGCTTGTCTGCCAACTGGCAGCTGTTGATAGAAACTGATTCTCTACTGCAGGGGCATCCTGTCACGATTGCAGTTTGCCATGCTATGTTGTCATTGCTTAAGGGGAAGACTCTGGATGTGCCAAATTCCTGATATGAAAAACTGGTAATTTCTGCTGCCAATATCACTTTGCATCGATGTCTGGTTCGGAATCATGCTTCTTTGCTGCCAACCCCGGAGGTTGGAGAGCCACATGACTGTCAGGTTGTTCTGGAGACGCTCTTGTCACCACGTGCAGATTGATCTGATATACCATTGTTGAATCCTGAACCGATTCCTTTTGTTGACCTTTCTTTTATCATTGTCCCAGAAACGGGGGAATTGGTCTCTGGTTATTCTGTATGAACACCCCCTCCACGCTGTTCTAGAAGCATATAGATTACCTATGGCAGAATCTGCTCAGGTTGTGGCTCTCAACCGTGCTTGTGCTCTTACCCGAGATAGATTGGCTGTGATCTATACCGAATCGGGTACACCAACAGTGATCTATACCGAATTGGGTACACCAACAGGGTGGTCCGAGACTCCGGTGTCCACTGGAAGCAACATGGATTGTTAGCATCCACGGGCACCCCAATATTAAATGGAAAATATCGATCAGTTTTATTGAAAGCATTGTTACTTCTCGCAGCTGTAGCTATCGTAAAATGCAAGGGACATGATCACCCAGTCATTCACAGCTCTATGAAACACATTAGCAGATAGTGCAGCTCGCTCAGTGGCCTTCAATGGGACCCTGGGTCCTAAAGAATTTCTTGTTTGAATTGCAGTTCCATGGTCATCAATTGCTTCCCTTTCCAGTCTGGCAATCCTCTTTTCCCCAGAAACCGAAAAGGTAACCTGGACTCCACAAGAAAATAAGTTGGGAGTAAGACTCCCTGTGGTGTTCCCCAGGTGGCCACATGGTGGCACCCAAGGTACTCCTTCCCTACCTGGTCCGTGAAGCTCACAGCTTAGCCCATTCAGGTAAAAATGCTATGATCACTTTAATGTGTTACAATTGGATGGCTCCTGGTTTATCCTCCATCGCTCAGCGTTATTGTGAACATTTTGCCATATGTCTAACATATAATGTTGGGAGAGTGGTACCAACAAGCATGTATACATATCCTGTATTAGAAGGTCCATTCTTGCACATGCATACAGACTTTATACAGCTCCACGCCTGTATGAGTTGTTTGATCCTGGTTGTCGAATTCTCTGGGTTGGTGGAGGTATAACCATGTAGAAAAGCAGACGCTGTCACAGTGGCTAGAAAGTTTTATACCTTGGTTTGTATTTCCCACAGTATGGACAGCGAGCGAGGTGCCCATTTTACTGGTAAAGTTATTGGAGAGATGTGCAAAGCTTTAGCAATAACTCAACAGTTCCATTGCGCTCATCATCAGCACTGTAGCATGCATGTATAATGCTGGAATGGTGACCTTAAGTCAAGACTGTCTAAAGTGTGTAAAGACACTGGGTTGAAATGTCCTCAAGCCTTTCCCCTGGTTCTGTTTGCCATGCAAAATAATCCACAGCATAAACACATTGTACTCCCATGAAATCCAACTGCACCCCCTGTAGTTCCCCACATTCAAAGTCTGCCATTAAGAGGATTACACACTGCTCCAATATTGTTGCATGTTGATTAAAACTGTCCAATCTCCCCATGCTCGGGTCCGTGAAGCCAGGCCTGAACCGGCTACTGAACCCAGTCATCCTATGCAGCCAGAACACTGGGTCCTGATGAAAGTCCACTAGTGGAGATCTGCACTCCCACAGAGTTGGCGTGGCCTGTTCCAGGTACTTCTGTCCACAAATTTCAGCAGTGAAGTGTTGGGGAATCCTGGCTTGGATCCATGTGACGCATGTCTGCCGTGATGACTGATCTTCCCTGGCTTGGCTCCAATTCTGCTGCGACCACGGATTCCGCCACCAGTGACGCTGTCAATCATTTGCCGATGTCAGAGTATTCCAGTGTTGCTGGAACAGACAGCCAGTACCAGAAGGCGAGGGCACACCCCTCAATTAGTTAATATACGTGCATGCTGACCCAGGATCCTCAGCTTCTTAATCTTTCACACATTGAGTTCCCTGCGGAGCTATTATTAAGGCTCCTTCGTCATGCAGTCGAAGTTCCGAAAGAAACTACCGCAATTCGGACCTCACTGTTGGCATACCATCTTCAGTGTCCGACTCCTGCGAGCAACAAGGAAGGAGACTTGAACACAGAGGACTCATGGTGTTTGTTATAGAGTTTTATTAAGCATTAAAGAGATTTGGCAAATGCCTCACTGCTCCTAGGAAGTATTTTCCATACCTCAAGCAAAATAAATAAAGGTCTGTCCTGTCTCAAGATGTCTAAAGCAACAATGTCCTGTCCGAAATTCTATCCTAGCCCTCTAATTCTAAAAGTAACTCTAAGGTGTTATAGGTATTGTCTTTGGCTTGGAAAGTGCTCAAATGTTAAAGTTCAACAAAAATGTATAAATCCAATACGTTCCAAATTGATAATGTTCACAGTTGCAGGGAGTGGCTCCGTTCCCCAGGTTTTTGTCCACCAAACCAAAAGTTCAGAAGAATAACCAAGTTCTTCATAGCCCAAGAGGATAACCCCCTGTTGCAATCCACTCCGGGGGAAATTACTGTCTTCCCCAGGTGTTTTCCACATTCACTGCAATTCAAAACCCCCATCTTCCTTGGGATGCTGTTTTCAAGATATCACATCTTGGTATACTCTCCTTTGGGGTTCTCTCGTAATTCCTTTGCACAATTTAGGTACGGGTGCCAGACTTGTAAAACACCTGGCATACTCTCCTGGTATGGTAATGTTTATTTGTAAACCATCTATACACAAGGCAAGTGTTTCAAAGTGCTCAAGGAGGGAGGGAACAAGGGGACAAAAACAGTCATTCAGAGCCCTTGAATTTTGGAACGATAAAGGTCTGCACAGGCAGAGTAAGTGCATATAGTACAGTTAACAGTGTAGATGGCAGCAAATAGGTCGGACGATTCTGCAGTTTGTCCAAGTGCATTTAGGCGCCACCATGCAAGGAGGGGAGACAGGGAGGATAGACTATCTTCAAAGGCATGGTACTTTTCAGATCGTGCAAGTGCACAGACGGTATGTGGGAGAGAGGAGGGGGAGCCGGTAAGTGTGCGGATTCAGTCAGAAACTGGGGTAAGTGCTGAGAGATTACACTCTCGTGGATCATAGACCAAGTGCAGTAGTGATGAGGCAAGTGCAGGCCCGGAGGCAAGTGTGAGAGGACTGGCGAGGGTGCCGGTGACCTGAGACTCTGAGGTACAGCTGGCGGCCAGTCAGCAAACTGTGTGGAAAAGGAAGGGGAGAGGTATTTAGCGGAGAGAGAGTGAGAGTGATTTTAAGGCGTTTCTGGGACCAAGGAGATCAGGCTCAAGACGGAGGGCGTCAGGGAGGCCCCTGCTGAGGATAAAGATCTCCCTCCAAATGTCTGGTTGGTTGGAGGTAGATGAGCGGAGGGCTCGGGGAAGGACAGTATTTAGGTAGGCATCGTTGCAGATAGGTAGGTCCCAGGCCCCAGAAAGCCTTGTGGTCAATGAAGAGGAACTTGAACTTGATCCTTGCAGCCACAGGGAGCCAGTGAAGGGATTTCAGCTCCAGTGACATGAAGTCCCTGGTCTTGAGGCCAAGGATAAGTCTTGCGGTTCTGTTCTGGATGAGTTGCAAAGGCCGCAAGGCAGAGGCAGGGAGGTTGAGAAGGAGGCTGTTGCTGTAGTCCAGCCTTGAGAGAACCAGGGCTCTGGAGACATTGAGCCCCTGGGGGAAAGTGAGAAAAGGAAGAGTACCTCTGAGGTGGTGCAGATGGTAGTTGGACTATTTAGAAATATCCGATATGTGAGTGGAGAAGAGAAGAGGAGAGTGGAGTCGAAGATGACCACAAGGTTTTTTGCCTCATAGGTGGGTGCGGGTGCAGGGCCAAGGGAGGCCAGGCAGAGTGAGAGTGGCAAAGCGGGGGCAGGAGTCCAATGCGAACAATCTGTCTTACTGGCATTGAGGCAGAGGTCGTTTGCAGCACACTGACTGAATTGCAGATAGTCTGATGTGAGCGAGGTAGTGGGGGTGGCTGAGGGTAGCCTGAAAGAGTTGCGTGTCATCCGCATAACACTGGAAGTGAGAAGAGGAAGTGGCAATCACACCTGCCAGGGCAGCCATGTAGACATCGAAGAACCAGGGGCATAGGTTAGAACCCTGAGGAACACCACAAGTTGAAAGAGTGATAGAGAGAAAGGACCCAAATTCCACCTGGGATGGGCAGTCGGAAAGGAAGGTGGTTAACTATGCCAGAGCCTGACCAGTGATTCCCAGGGTGTCACGGAGATGTGCAATCAGAGTGTTGTGGTTTACTGTGTCAAAGGCAGAGATGTCAAGAAGAATGAGGACAGCAGAAGCTTTAGTGTCAAGATTTGAGAGCAGGTCTTCACGGGTGTTCAGATGCTCTACATCCAGACTGATGGTCGAACGTGGATGCAACCAGCAGATTCAGAGTGGAGCGTTGGCTGGATCTTAGCCAGCTTCTCCAGGAGTTTGCCCAGGAAAGTGGTGATTGACATGGGGCAGAAGTTTGCCAGAATGTAGGTGTCAGCAGAGGGTTTCTTAAGCAGAGGGTGCACAAGGGAGTGCTTATGAAAAGTTGGGGAAAACTCCAGTGGCAAAAGTGAGATTGCAGATATTAGCCAAGGCTGGAGCGAGAGTGTCAATGTTGTCCTTAATGGTTTTGGAGCAGCAGGGGTTCACCTGTTTGGATGATGCCTTCATAGAACAGACTTGTCTAGCGACCTCATCAGGTGTGATGGGAGTGGGAGAAGAGAGAAGTGGTGGGGGTGCCAAGGGAGGCTCCCGAGGGGTTGGTGTATGATGTGGTGTGGGAGGCTGCTGCAGGATTGGCCAGTTCATTACAGACTGAAAAGTTTGGTCGTGTTTGATGCCGCAGGTATGCAGGCTTGAATAAAGACTCTTTTTTTCCTTGGTGTGGATGCAGAGTTGATATTGCCTTTGAAGCAGACCAGTTTGTCAGAGGGTCCTCCTGACTAATTCCATTTCTGCTCAGTTGCCCTACAATTGCGTTTAAGGGCAGCCAGATCAGTTGTACCAAGAGTTGCACTTTTTGGAAGGCTTCAGTCGTACCCTCATGACTGGGACAAGAGTATCCAGAGTTTTTAAGATGGAGATTGAAGTTAGCGAGGGCTCTGTCAGGGTGGGAGTCAGCTGTAGGACACAGAGTAGGTCGAGGCAAAGGCAGCCGTTGTCCCTCTTCATGGGTCTGGTGACTTTGAGTAGCCGCACCGGGCGTGACGATGCAAGAGCCGAGGAGAGCTTCAAGGAGATTGCAGATGTCAGACAAGTGTTTGACAGCAGAGCAAGAATTGGGCGTGGCAATATGGAGCAGCTTGCCTTCTTTGAAGGTCTTCTGCGAGTGTGGAGGGCACAGGGGACGATGGTCCCCCCGAGGGTGGCAAGAGAGCCAGAGGGATAGTGGAGGATGACAGAGGAGCGAAGGCCTACAAGGGAGCCGGCACAGTGAGGCAAGGCAAGGGTGCCTGTGCAGAGGAGGAGGCAGGCACAGCAGGCAAGGGTGCCTGTGTAGAGGAGGAGGAAGGCACAGCAGGCAAGGGAGCCTGTGCAGAGGAGGAGGAAGGTGTCATGATCTCTGCTTCCAAAAGGTCAGGGTTTTCCCAACTCCCTTGGAAGCAGATCCATAACCCAGGTTCCGAGTGCCAACCAATCCCAATTGGGACCTTTTGGACCCAGTCCTGGCGCCAGTGGCACCAGGCTCATAAATATGCCCAGTCCCAGCGCTGGAAGCGCCGGGCTCATAATGCTTGGGTGGACTTACCTGCAGCAGACCATGCTGCTTACTTGCCTGCCAGTTGAGTCTCTGATCCTCTTCTGTTTGGAACTACTTTTCCTGTTGGGTGGGGCAGGAGCCACTCCCTAGATTCAGAACACTGGAACTCTTCTGGAAAGCAGGAACTCTTTTCTTACCTAGGCTTGGCTGTGGAAGGAGACTCTAAGCACTACAGGAGGCTATTTAAACCACACCCGATGGATGAATCTTGCTTTGCGTTATTCTGCATCCTCAGCAGCAGAACGCTCATCGTGTCTTCTGCATCCGGTCCTGGGCCTAAGGAAAAAGGCTTACCATCCTGAATCCAGTCTTCAGCAACACCTATAAAGACAAGAAAGAACAGGTTAGCATTACGGTCTTCAGTGACAGCTCTTCACTTACCTGGTCCATCGGCTGTCACCAACGCCTCGCGCTGCATTCCGGCATCTGAAAGACAAAGGCTTACCTACTCTTCGTGCGCTCCGGAGGTCTTCACACTGCATTCCGGCATCTGAAAGACAAAAGCTTACCAACTCTTCGCACGCTCCGGAGGCCTTCGGCGCTGCATCCCGCATCTGAAAGACAAAACAAGGTGCGTTTAAAGACATTGGGGAACTTTAATACTCACGTGTCATTACTCCTTTCCACATCTAACCCAGTGGGTATTCCGGCACCCTGCAGCCGCCCCGAACTTGTACCTGCAAAATAAAAAGACAGTTAGAGCGCATCGTGAAGCAGGCAACAAGCGCTTACTTACGTGCTTCCAGGCGCTTCTATTCATCACACGGGCTCCATCTTCAACTCACTTCAGCCCGCCATCCGCCATCGCCGGAACCCTGCAAAACAAGAGACATCATTACTAAAGACTTTAAAGACATTAGAATTACTCGAAACTTACCGTTCGTGCAGTAAACGACGGACAGCAGTCCTCTGAAGTCAAGAGGCCTGCTCCCCTTATCCAGTGAAGAAACTGGTTACAGCACCCTGCCTTGAGGCAGATGGAGAGCACGGTGTTCACTTACCTAAGGTGAGAGCGTTAACCTTTGGGGTTCTACAGGAGAAGAGAAAGGGAAGAAGAGAGAGACATTCAATAACCCAGTTCATTAATCCCACATTTTCTATCTGCAGACATCTTACCCTTCGAGCCAGACATACAGTGCACAGAGGTCCAGCCCAAAGAGCCAGCCGTGGGTTACACATCACCTTTGAAGATACGGTATACGCCCAGTCAAGACCGGCGCCTCTACGGGAATCAGGTGAGCGTTACAGAAGGCACAGCAGGCAAAGAGCCTGTGCAGTGGGGGAGAGGTAGGGTCTGAGAGGCGAGGGTAGGAGCCTGTCAAAGAGAAGGTTTGGTTGAGGACTCTGAGCCATGATGGTTCCATTCCGATAGACATTTATAATGACCCTGGAAATGGCGAAGAGGTCAAGGAGGACCTCCCAGCGGGTGCCACCATTAATGGGAGAAGAGGTGATGGGAGAGAGAACGGTGACCATTTACAGAGTCCATTGGTCGGGTGAGGTAACGACAGAGGATGTCTGAGAGTCTCTGGCGGAAGCCGTGACATAGTTGTCTGCAATAGGAAGGCCTGGGTTGGAGTCAAGTATGTCCTCCTTAAGTTTCTTCTGGCCAGAGAAGGCTAGGAAATAGAGAAGCACTTGGAGAATATAGGAGAGATATATAGCGACGTGGCTAGCTGCAGTGGTGAGGACACTACTTACCAGACTGATGTACTGAGGCACATAGAGGAGGTGGGGGGGTTACGGGGCAAAAACACAGCGGGAGAGGTGGGGGTACAGAGTGTAAGAGGCGGGGTTGAGGACAATGTAGGATGTGCAGGGCGTTCATGCAGGATGTACTCGACACCAAACGCTGTTAGTAAAAAAACATTTGTGCACCCAGCAAGAAGCTATTTTAAGAATGGTAACATGGAGTACACATGCCAATCAAGTTTTATTTAAGCTAAGGCAGAAAACACAATGCAGCAAGTTCGCACCGCCAAGTTCGAATTTTAACTAAAACTGAAAGTAGCACAGTGCAGCAGGTATGCTGCAAAGTACAGTTCTGAACCTGATCCACTTGGCATAGTAGGCCAAATGAGTGATGGGTGTAAATTCAAACAGTAGGGTGGAAGCACAGCTAAAAATGGTCATCATAAAACAAGCATTTTCATTCAGGAAGGGGGCACATGCTAAAAACGATTTTCAAGCAAACAGCAACTTTCAGTCAGGAGGGTGCACAGGTTAAAAACGAAAATCAAAACCAGCGGGTACTGCCAGGACTTTCTCTTATTACTTGGCTTCTCAGGTTTTCCCACGTACTGGGACTATGAATATTATTAGGGATGCATATACATTTCTCTGTTATTGTAACGCTCACCTTATATCCACAGGGATGCCACCCGACTGGTCTGGGATGCTTCTGGGACCGCTGTACCTTCCCCAGGGACTCGCGCTGCCGAGGGTTCGTTTTGGAAGACGGGAGTTCGATTTAAGCTACCACACCTTCTCTCAGAGCCCACCTCCCCCGTGCTCCCCTTGCGACCCCCTTGGAGCCTTTCTCACCTTGTGTTTCAATAAGGTGCGCTCTCTGTCCTGCCGTACAGAGCAGGGGTGCGTTGTAGCTGGGCACCGTTATGCTGAGTTACTTCACTGGCATGGCCCGGGAGTCCAGGCTGCGACTCCACTCTTAAGGTAAGTTCCTTGACTAGTTGAGAATAATTGTCCGTAATTGTAGTTTCCCCGGTTGACCTTCACCTTCTTTCTTGTTGATGCAGAAGGGATGATGGAGACGTCGAGCTGGTATAGAGGGCTGAGCTTGAGAAGGTAAGTGAAAGCAGAGGGCGCAGCGCTAGGAGCTTCTTTTGGATGAGGCTAACCTGTGCTGTCTTTCCTTGCAGGTCACCGAAAGTTTCCTGGAAGAATGTGGCCAGATGGAAACAGGGCCTTGGATGGAACAAACCTTTATGGTGGTGGACTTGCAGTAGAGGTTAGTGAGGAAGCGGAGCCTGGAGGCGATGGAGCAGCTGGATGATCGCTTACTAAATGTCCTCTTCTCGTGTCTCCTCTCTAGGATGTTGCTGGAGGAAGATAACAAATTCCAAGATTCCGTATTGGCAGAGGAGCAGGACGCGGAGCAGGTAAGGTTGAATAACGTGGTTCTTCTTCTCTCGCCCTTGCAGGCCAAAGATGCTGAGCAGGATCCGGTGAACGTCACACTGCAAGAGAATCGCGTGCCTCTAATCGGGCGTGGTTTAAATAGTCAGCAGGTATCCCAGGTGCCTTTGGGGCAGGCCACGTCCTGGATGCTAGACTGCATGCTGCAGTCCCACGTTGATCCTGGTGGTGGCAGCCATGTTGGTCCATTGCCTAATGGCAACTTTACCTGCCATATGAGCCTGGTGCCAACAGCGCCAGGACTGGCTCTAGGGCACCCGAGAGGGGCACGATTGGGCCTTTGGGGCCTTGCGGTAATATTGTTGCGAGGACCAGAGGCCCTGAGTTCCCGGGCCAGGGGTTATGGTCGTGACAGTTATTCTCTTTATCAAGAAAACCTAGTTCACTATCCTGCCAGTTTATTTTAAGGTTTCTTCATTGGGGTTCAAGCCTTTTGGTAACTAGAAGGCTGTTTTTGGTTTTAAAGCAACCCCAGTTCCTGGTTGTTGCATGTATTGCCTTTCTTAATGATCCATCCACTTTTTGTTTGTCTCCATCTGCTTTCTGCCTCGCTCTGCGCGTCAGCCACCGAACTCCTGATCAGCTCCAGGAGGAAGTCTCACCCAACCTTCTTTGCTACACCAGCTGTAGCCAACTTAAATGTCCCGGCATCACACAGCTCTTTCCAACAAGTGCAACTTGGTACCTCGGCTCCAGTAATGTTACTCCGGCCCTCTTACTCATCCCTGTATCTTTAAGAAAGATGTGTCCATGGGACGATCCGCTACCTGATCCTGACCCTGGAAGCAGTTGCACGAGGGAGGATCACATGGGAGGAGACAACTACCAGGGAGATGTCATGACTTCATTGGATGAAACATGGTATCCCCCATTTGCCCATGAAGACCCCCCCCCTTGACAGCCCTTCATACCCAATACCCTAATGGCCTATTGACACCGTTAGGGATGGTAGAGCAACCTCTTCACAACATTATTCAGACCAAACCCTCATTCCTGGTCTAAAAAGCACAACCTCCAATTCCCCTTCATTTATGACTGATTTGTTATATGGAGTCATTGAGAACGAGTTTCTTAATGCTGAACATCAGGTCACATTATTGTACTTCCACAACCACCAAAGTACTGGGACTAGGAGGATTAAGGAAGTGATGCAGAGGTGCCTCAAGCTTTACTGTAACCAGAGAGGAAGGTGTGCCGGAGCATAGCCTTTAGAGGAGCAGGAGATGAAAGTCCAGAAGAGAAAGGAAGTGGCACAGGTACGCCCTGTATGCGCAAAAGGGACCGAAGGCGCCACACAGAATCGGTGAGTCAGCCCAAGACAAGTGGGGGGACCGGGGTGTTTCGGCGACCGCGCCAGAAACCAATTTAATATGGTTAAGTTGCAGAAACAGAATAAGGTTCTTTACGAGTAAAAAGGACAATGCAAACACAAATCCCAATATGAGTGCATGGAATACAGATATGGGGAAAGCTGGAAACGAACATTGAAACAGACACATACAGAGTCACAGAGGGTATATGAAATTGTGAATATAAAGAAAAACTGTAAGAGAAGAGAAGGCCAGGCAAATTGAAGTGCAATAGAAATCCTGGCAGGAGAGTACACCAGGTAATAGGAAGTGCATAAAGAGTCTGGCAGGGGAGTATGGCAGGCAAATTACAAGCCTATGAACTGTCAAGACAAGGCAGTGTTTATTGAAATAAGAAGGAACTTCAGTTAAAGAAGTACTTGTAAGGTTAAACAGCCTTATACCCAACAGGATTGTTGTGGGCCAAAGAGACACAAAGAAACAGAGAGATTGCCATCCCATTGAAGAATCCAGGGTAAAGGGAAGCATCCTCTGGAACCAAGGTCTTCGTCTTGGAGAACATTTTACATTGGAGTTCTATTTTTATTCATTAATTCTTTTTGCAAGTATCAAGTTAAATAAATTTCCCTTTTTAATTTATTTTATTTGTAGTAAGGGTCAGGATATAATGTTTGGACACAAGGATGGCTTTTGATTTCTGACATCCTGAGACAGACCATTCCTTCGTTGTCAGGTTTAGGTAGGGAAACTCCTCTTAGTGCATAATCAGCAAGGCATTTTCCCAACCCAATTCATTTAATAAACGTCTTTAATCAAAAGAAATGACAACTTTGTCTGGCTTTCATTTCTGACCCCTCGCATCACCTCAGTGTCAGGATCAGGTAGCTGCTGCCGTACCCTGGCCACATGAGGCAAGGGTACCTGTGGGAAAGGAGTGATGACTGTAAAGACTGGAAGGGGATATCTGTACCCCTGCTCTCTATATGGCAGAGTAGAAGCACAGGGCACCCCAGCCAAGATTCTCTAATTTGGTAACGTTGGACAAGCAATCGGGCTTAAGCTCTCAGGAGGAGATGCAGTCTGGTTCTTAAGTGTAGTCCCCAAGCCCCCACAAAGGAATGGCCACACACTGTCGGTGATGACAGTTCTTTATATAAATAAGGTTTTCATTATGTAGAAGTACAATAAAGCACTTTGTGCTCAGGCAATTCTAAAATGATAAAGATATACAGTCTCTATGTGGTACCACAATTACTTCTTTGATTCCATTAAAATGCATCAACTGCAGACAGTTTCAAATGGCATACAAATCAATTAATGAAGTGAACCAGCAATAGACTTCGGAAGGAGAAGTTGGTTCAACAATTGGCAGAATACTTGGCCCTTACCACTAGGCACAGTTCCACGGATAGTTGATAGTCCTCGAAGAAGGTGAACCTTGGCATCGAGAGTCCTCGATGAAAAGGTTTGATGGCGGCTTCGGTCCTGTCGGTGCTTGTTGACGATGGGTTGTGATGTCCTGCAAAGATAGTCGTGCGGTGCACATTGACGGCGATAGTTTGTTGCCGCAAAGAGTCAATTAAGAACGTTGGCCCAGCAAGGGCATCAGGTCGTCAGCCTCTTTTGTGGTCTTCAGAGGGAGAGAAACCCACCGGCGGACTCTCCTCGATTCGTCAGCGACTTTGACTTTCTCCGGCGGTACAAAGCGGTAGACTGTGATGAGCAAGGGAGTCCTTGATTCAAAGTGTAGTCAATGGAGCGTTGCGGCTCCAGTCTTTGGCGGCAAGCGGTCCCTGCTTCTGGGCAACATGGCTTCGACAGGCTTCCAGGAGTTACAGCAATACTCCAACCCCTGGTCGACAGCAATGGACTTCGATGGCCCTGATGTCCAGGTGCTTTACTTCGAGATTCCTCGGTGGTCCCCCATCTCTGGTAGTCAGTCTTTCGAAGGCTGGCTTCCAAGGCGCTTCGACGAAGGTTAGCGGTCTGCACAATGTTCCCTCGTAGCTTGGGAAGAGGTCTCCTAGCCAGGTCCTCTCTCGGATCAGTACTCGACAGCTTTCGGATCCGGTCAAAGCAAATGCAGCAGCAAGTAGTCTTGTTCCAGCTGGGCGTCAAAGGTAAGCATCAAGTGTCAACTTCAGCTTCTGAATGATTTCCATCAGTGAGAGGTCCCCAGATATACTGTTTGGTCTCTCATTCACTCTGCTGGGTCACACTCAGGCAACCAATCATTCAGAAGGGCATTCATGCAGGAAAGCAGCCAATCAGGCTCGCAGTGCATTCAGGCCATTCACTTCCCTCCAGACACTCACAATAAGGAATATGTATTGGGTCAAGCAACCAGTCTTTCAGCACTCCACACTGCATTCATACCAGTTTTTGGCAGGGCGGTCTCATTCATTGTGTTACATACCAGAAACCAGACACCCATAACATGAAGTGCATATTGGTCAAACACTCCATTCACGCAGGTTCCACCCCAAGGGTGTACCCACAACATAGTCATTGGGAAGGCTCCAGCCTTTCTGGCCTGGCCTGGACTTCCCACACAATACCATTTCTCCAGCATGGGGTCTGGCATGGATTCACATGCTCATGAATATTCCCCGTCGTCAGGCTGGGAATCCTTGGTAAAGAAAAAACCAGTATCAGTTTCGTTTCTGATCTGTCTTTCGTAGTAATAACCAATCACTGGTCTCTGCATCATACTGACCACAGCCAATGACTGCCCTCTACCTAAGCACCGCCTCTGGCAGCCATCTTCAGATTTTTACCGCACGTTCATGTGTTGGGATCCTCGTGCTATTGCTCTCGAGCGTTAGTGCTATTTTTTTCACGTTTTTTCTCAAAAACGTCGTTTTTTTTGGTCAAAAGAGCCTCAAGCTCCACCGACTCTCCATCCGATCAACGGGGACCCGTGTCGGATTCGTCTGCGCCCCTCAAGGGTGAAGATTTCGTCAAGCTACGTTTTTGGAGGACTCCATAAGCTTCTCAGGCCCGGACATGGCCCTGGAGAAGGGAAGCTCGACGCCCGGAAAGCTGTTCAGGGTCTGCCCTGGATGCCAGCTGCAGAACGTCTTTAAAGAGGACGAACACTCCTTTTGTCTCTACTGCTTACATGAGGACAAGACGCAAGTGGAGAAGCACTGTGCGTTTTGCGGCAATATGTCGGAGCGGACCATGAAGGACCGCCATCAACGCCTCGCCAACTGGCTGGAAGGGAAGAGCCCGTCGGGCGAGAAGAAGAGGAAGAAATCCGAGCGGTCTTCTAAGACCTTTGAGGACGCCCCGGCGACGGGGGTCCAACACAAGGCCAAGCATCGCGAGTCCGCTGACACCGGGAGCGCCGAACGGTCGGGCTCTACGGGCGCCAGGCAGGGCGCACCCTCCCCGGCACCTTCAGCCACGAGCCAACGCTCTGGGTCGGGTAAGAGGAAGGGCGAGCACCCGGCGAGGCTCCTGGAGAGGCCCCGGTCGAGCTCGAAGGCCCCATCGGAGGGGGAGCGAGGCAGTGTCCCCCCCCCCCTCAAGGATATGGCGGTGAGGTCACGGTGCAGGATGATCCTCGTCGCACCTGCGTGGCCGAGGCAGATATGGTTCCTGGACCTTCTGGACCTTCTGGACTTGTCAGCGTCCCCGCCAATCAAGCTGCCGGTGGACGCGGATCTACTCTCCAGGGAAGGAGGCGCCATCCTCCACCACGATCCGAAATCGCTGAACTTGCAGGCCTGGCTCCTGCAGCGCTAGAGTTTGGAGGATACAACATACCGGCCGACTGCAGAGAGGTTCTTGCAAAGGCCAGGGCGTCCTCGACTCTTAAATGCTACGGACGCAAATGGAAGAGGTTCTCTGTCTGGTGCCACGCACAGAAGATTAACCCTCTACGGATTACGGCTCCCCAGGTACTGCTGTACCTGCTGACGCTGGCCAAAGCTGGACTGGCACACGCGTCCATCAAGATTCATCTTGCTGCGATCTCCCGATACACCAGAACCACGGGCTGGACGTCCTTGTGGTCTCATCGTCTGGTGAAAGAGTTCATGAAGGGACTGTTCAGATCGTTCCCGCCGGTGAAGGCGCCGGCCCCGGCGTGGGAGCTCAACGTGGTGCTGACCAAGCTCATGGGACCTCCGTTCGAGCCTCTGCACTCGGCCCCGTCGAAGTTTCTGTCGTGGAAAACATTGTTTCTTGTGGCCATCACCTCCGCACGACGGGTGAGAGAGATCCAGGCCCTTTCCTGCAAGGCCCCGTACTTGACTTTTCACGACACGAGGGTAGTGCTCAGGACGCACCCCTCCTTCATGCCCAAGGTACCGTCGGACTTCCATCTCAACGAACCCTTGGTGTTGCCTGTGTTCTTCCCGTCGCCTTCGTCGCCGGCTGAGAGGACTTTGCACTCACTGGATGTGGCTAGAGCGCTGAAGTTCTACGTGGACCGCACAAAGTGTTTTCGGACGACGTCACAACTCTTTGTGAATTTTGGACCTGTCAATCAGGGGAAGGCTCTCTCGAAGGCTTCCATTTCCAGATGGCTCTCCGGCTGTATCATGTACTGTCATCGGTTGGCAAACCGACCGCTGCCTGGCTGTCCGAGAGCCCATTCCACCAGAGCGATCGCAGCTACCACGGCGTTCCTTTCTGGTGTGCCCCTGCTGGACATATGCAGGGCTGCTACGTGGAGGTCGACGCACACCTTCACGAAATTCTACTGCGTCGATCGGGATTCCAGGGAGGAGTCCAGGGTCGGCCAAGCAGTGCTGCGCAACCTGTTCGCCTGAGGTGAGCCTGGTGAGGAGGTAAGATGCTTAATGTTGAGTTTGATGTAATGCTTAATGTTGAGCCTTTGCCACCTCCTGTGGTTGTGCATGTGTGTACTGCTATGTATTTATTCATGAGCATGTGAATCCATGCCAGACCCCATGCTGGAGAAGGAACAAGTTACTTACCTGTAACTGTTGTTCTCCAGCATGGGTCTGGCATGGATTCACATGCGAACCCTCCCGCCTACCCCTCTGCGGCTCTTCACTTGGTCATACTGCCACTTCACGTGCTTCCAAATCTGAAGATGGCTGCCAGAGGCGGTGCTTAGGTAGAGGGCAGTCATTGGCTGTGGTCAGTATGACGCAGAGACCAGTGATTGGTTATTACTACGAAAGACAGATCAGAAACGAAACTGATACTGGTTTTTTCTTTACCGAGGATTCCCAGCCTGACGACGGGGAATATTCATGAGCATGTGAACCCATGCCAGACCCATGCTGGAGAACAACAGTTACAGGTAAGTAACTTGTTCCATATGGAACTTCCAACCAACAGCCAGTCAGGGGGAGGGGAAGGAGTCAGAGCTTCTCAGGACTTGGGAAAACTAGGTAACAGGCAATCGAAAGCACGAGGCCACAGGGGCCATCTTGTCTTCTATCAGAAATCAACTGATTCCAGTGAGTGCTGTACTCTTATCCCAAATTACTCAAGCAATATCCTATCTTTACTACTCCTCATATGGAAAGGCGTGAGAATTGGCCAGTCAAAGGGGCCAGAAAAAGACCACTCGTGGACGTGCTAAGCCAACTCCAGCTGCAGCCTCTTTGCCATCAGTGGCCGCAGCAACCGCCACAAAACCGCTTTGAGGACTTGCATCACAAGACACCTGTGGGAGGCAGGCTGTCGCAGCATCTGCAAGAATGGCGAGCCATTACTTCAGATGTTTAGGTTCTAGAAATAATAGCCCAAGGTTATTGCCTTCCTTTTCTAACGCAACCTCAAAACAATCCACTAGGGAGACACACCCTTTGAGGTTTTCAGACCCGCTCCTACAGTAGGAAGTTCTAACCCTGCTGGATAAAGGTGCCATAGAGCCCATACCTGTAGCAGAGAGGAACAAGAGATGGTACTCCCGGTATTTTTTGATTCCCAAAAAGGACAGAGGACCGAGACCCATCTTGGACTTAAACTTGAACAAGTTCCTCAGGAAGGACGAGTTCAAGATGGTCACTCTTTCTCAGATCCTTCAGGCCCTTGAACTCCAGGATTGTTTGGTATTGTTGGACCTCCAGGATGCTTATTTTCATGTGCCGATTCATCTCAAGCACAGAAAATACCTGAGGTTCGTAGTTGGCGGCTTACACTGCCAGTTTCGAATCCTGCCATTCGGATTGATCTCCGCCCCAAGGGTCTTCACCAAGTTAATGGTAGTGGTGGCAGCGCACCTCAGGAGAGGGGTGGATTCACGTCTATCCCTACCTGGATGATTGGTTGATCAGGGCACGTTCTGCCGAACACGCACTTCATCTGAAAATACCTGCCACTTCCTCCACAAACCGGGCTTCTCCCTCAATTCCAAAAAGTCACAAATGACACCTTCCCAACAGCTCCAGTACATAGGGGTTGTATTAGACACATCTGTGGGAAAGAGCTCGCCTCCCAAGTCGAGGGCTCAAGACATTCTTCAGATGGTTTCCAAATTCCAAAATGCCCCAAATCTCCATGGCATCCTGCATCTTCCTAGTGCCAGAGGCACGCCTGAGGATGAGATCCCTTCAATGGGCTCTAAATTCTCAATGGTCCCTGTTCTCAGGTCAAATGACGGATTTTCTTCCGACTCCGAACAACTTTCGGCAGGATCTTCAGTGGTGGACTTGCACAGAGAATATCCTAAAAGGAGAACAGTTTTGGCAACCATGGCTGGAGATTACAGTATTGACGGACGCCTTACTAATGGGGTGGGTAGCTCATGCCAACGATCTGACAATCAGTGGTCGCTGGTCTCCATCGGAGTCCAAACTACACATCAACTTTTTAGAGCTGAGAGCAATCAGACTAGCGCTGAAGGCTTTTCTACCATCTGTCAGGGGAAAAAAAATGTCTTGATAATGATGGACAAAACAGTGGCCATGCATTATCTAAACAAGAGGTGGTGTAGGGTCACTACCTCTGTGCAGAGAGGCAATGCAGCTCTGGTATTGGGCAATTCAAGAAGGAATCTCCTTAACGGCCGTTCACCTAGCCGGGGAGGAGAATGACGGCAGATGCTCTGAGCAGGCAGAGCAGTGTCCCACGAATGGGAACTGGCTCAGGAAGTCATTCAGGAGATCTTCGCCCCTTTGGGGAACCCCTCAAGTAGACCTGTTTGCGACCGGAATCAACAGGAAGTGCGAAAGGTATTGCTCAAGGGAATTTCCCCCGATAGGAGCCCTAGGGAACACGTTCGTGGTGGAGTGGAATTTCGCACTATTGTACGCGGTCCCTCCGATTCCCGTCATTCCTCGGGTCATCCGGAGACTGAGACAGTTTGGAAACTGCATGATCCTAATTGCCCGGATCGGGCCAGGAGAACGTGGTACCTGGACCTTCTAGACATGTCCATCTGTCCCCTGGTACCGTTGCCGTTGGAAAAGGTTTTGCAACTGGTGCAGAGAAAAGAATGTCGATCCTTTTCTATGTTCTATTCCAGAAGTACTGTCCTTCCTCTTGTCCCTAGCACATAGAGGTCTAAATGTTGGGACCATTAAGGGTTATCTTGCAGCGCTTTCCCTCTTCGGGCGCTCGTCGGAAGAATGCTCCTATTTCAAAATCCTGTTAGTAATACAATTCTTAAAAGGACTCACTAATGTGTTTCCTCCTTACCCATTCCAAGTGCCAATTTGGGATCTTAATCTGGTTCTAAAATTCGTAATGTGCCCCTTTTGAACCCTTGCATACTTGTCCATTAAGATTACTGACATCGAAAACTGCTTTCCTAGTGGCTTTAACATCTTCAAGAAGAGTGAGCGAATTGCAGGCACTACTCTGTTCCTTTGGGACAGAGTTGTATTAAGGGTTAAACCCTAATTTTTACCTAAAGTTGTGTGTGATTTTCATTTAAATCAAAAAATTGTTCTACCCGCATTCTACCCTCCACCTCACACTAGTAAGGAGGAGGAAAGATTGCACAGGTTGGTCCCGAGAAGAGCTCTAAGCTTTTACATCTCTAGGCTTTCCAAGCTTAGAGTGGATAATCAACTGTTCATTGGCTACACCGGAAGGAAATTGGGTCAATCGGTGTCAAAACAAACCATATCACGTTGGATTGTGCTTTACATTTCAGAATCCTACAGATTAGCAGAGAAAGACCCACCAGAAGGTTTAAGGGCTCATTCCACCAGAGGCATCACCTCTTCGACAGCCCTTCAAAGAGGTGTTCTCATAAGATCCATTTGTGAAGCAGCAACTTGGTCTTCGCTGCATACTTTTTCAGAATGTTATAGTCTGGATGCTTCCCAGTCTAAGGAGTTAAATTTTGGTAAAGCAGTAATTTATTCAGCCATTTAAGGGTATCACAAAATCTACCCCCTCCTACAAAGAAATTGTCCATACTGCTTTGGGAGTCTATCTAAGATGAGGAATACGTTGGAGGTCACAGTCCACTCGAAGAACAAGTTACTTACCAACTGGTAACGCTCTTTCGATTGGATGTTCCTCCAACGTATTCCTCATCGCCTTCCCAGCCTACCCCTCTGTACATTTTTCCGGGTTATTGCCACTTCAACTCTCGCAAGGCTGCTACCTGTCAACCATCACAATCTACACAGTACAAAATCAAAAGTGAAGAGGAAAAACAGAACTGAGGACAACGGGCGCCGCGCGTGCTACTTATATACCCGATGACTTCGCCCTCGACGGAGGCCCTCGAGGGACCATCGACTCGACGACATCGACGCACGGCGGCCTCTGCCGAAAAATGTTCTGAAGCAGCTAAAGCTGGATGGAATACATCTATCTAAGATGAGGAGTACGTTGGAGGAACATCCAATCGAAAGAACGTTACCAGTTGGTAAGTAACTTGTTCATTTGAGGCAACATTGGTAACAAATGCTATAGATCAGTACTGCATGATTTTGTCCAAAGGAGCAACATCCTGTTGTGGAGATTTTTGAAAAGGTTGGTGTTGGTCCAATTATTTTCAAGTACTTCTGCAGCAGCGTTCTCTGGGACAATCTCATTTGCACTTCCGGATAATGGTTCAAATTGGGTGGTAAACGGGTATGTGGTAAGGTTTCATTAATAAAGGTTCTCTCAAAGTTAGGTTCTTCTCTGAATTCTAGCACATAGCCAGTGGCGATACTACTTATTCTACAGGCCACGCCCTGCATATCCAAACTTCTTTCCTTAACTGGGACAGCAAACACTTGCCTCATGTCTGCAGTGTTTTAACAGCACTGATGTATACATTTGCAAAGCCGTATTACTTGAATTTGCTGGATGCTCAAATAGTCTCAACCGTATTACTCTTAGTGTAACTATGCACTACTTATTTGAAAGCTTAGCTATGCATGATTGGTCTCTTCTCAAAAAAATAAATGTGAAATGCTGTTTTTCAGCATGGCACTTGTTCTAGAATCTCACACTTTCAACCAAACGATCAGAATACAAATCCATTATCTGCTTACACATGTGCCCTGAGTTTTTTTTATTTGAACTTGTTAGCACTGTGGCAAATTCGATCTACATGGCAAGAGTATACAAAGCATGTAACTCTAAAAGCTGATATTAAGCTTCAAAACAAAAGTTATAGACTAGCAACTTTGTAATGTGTTATTTCTTTTGTGGTGAAGTTTCAAACTATACTGATTTACTTACTTTGCCCTTAAATCAAACCTATATATATATATATATATATATATAAATAATACACTGCTCTCTGACTGGATTTGTCTGGTAAGATTGTGGTCTGTTTTGTGAATAATTCATAGTTGACACAAAGCATGATGTGGTTAGACTGGGCAATTGATTTTTATGCTTAGTTCTAATTTAGATATCTGGTTTCTAAATAGTATAGTAAAATATTGTTTCCTTTTCAGACTTGATACAACTCTTATAGATTTTACTGACATGAAGTGCCAACGAGGTGATTTAAGCTTTATCTTCAATGGAGATGCAGTACCGTCTGAATCATTTGTGGTTTTAGATAATGAACAAAAGGTCTATCAAAGGATACATCATGAGGTAGGTTTTAACGAAATGGCACATGTTTTGATAGTTTTCTGCAATGCATATTTTCTCCCAATAATTGTCTGTTCATTTTAATTGGAACCACTGATTCACCAATGATTATTTAATATATATTAAATACAGAATACATTAAAGCTGCACAGGTTTCACAAAATTAAACACTGCAAACAATTGTCAGATTCTGACTTAATGGTGCAACAGAAGTTTCCAAGCTCCTTTGATTACAGATCGTTACCGATTTTGTCATATGTAGTCATTTTAGAACTTTCAGAGCCCTGCTCTTTTTTCAAGTCCTGGGAAGGGTTGACCATTTGTATACTTTTCCGTAATACATTTATTTATTTTTTTAAACGAAGTGAACTGGTTATTGCAAATTCTCGTTTAACACTATTTTCCACATATGTTGGGTAGAACATAAAATTCGCCAGGTTTTTTTATAACCATTTTCCCTTTTGCATTTGCACTTTTTAGTTTTGCCATTAGTTGAACACATTGCAGTGTGAAAAATAGGTACTGCCTGTTTGAGACTTTCAAAGCGCTAGAATAATGGGAGTTGCATATTGCAGTACACCAAATGATTCCCTACTTTACTGCCTTTATTAATGTTATTTCAACTCACTGTTGGGAGTTTTAGTCAACCGCTTTAGATTTTTTTTTCTGATCACGTTGAATTTACCTTCCAAGTTTTTTCCCAAACCAACAATTGAATTCATTATTTTTTTTTTATTAATTTAAGCTGTGAGATCTAGGATGTTGTGAATCTTCAGTTGCCTGGCTGAGCATAAAAGCATCTGGTGCATGTATCGGCTTGTGAAAATGATTGTTTAATTGGAGCATAATATTTAAAACCATATAAATGGATATTCAACCATTGACCGGTTTATATTTACTGCCAGCAAAGGCTGATTGGGTAACTGCGTCAGGTGATGCATGGATGTAATGGTTGAGAACAATTTGGGCAGGTATACCGAATTACTGTGCTACAACCTATGCACAAACGCTTTTGGATGGCAGGGTAGAGGGTGTCTGCGTAGTGGTCTTCCTTATCAGAACTGGCCTAAATGTGGCAGATTTAGGGGTAATGTGGTCTGACATGCAAGGGACAGATTTGAAGAGAACAGTGAAATCGCTTAGAAAAACATTGAAGTGTTAGAAAGGCTAATTGGTGCTGACAAATAATAGAGTGGGGGGCTGAGCTACTGGAGGTGATTGATATGGAGCAACATTTTGAAGATGTTAAACCTTGATGGTTCTGAAGCTGGGAAAAGTCCTATGAGGCTTCTATTGCTCGCTGGAATCTTATCTTGTATCTCAGAGCTTCACATTCAAAATGGTATGGCAAAGGCTATGGTCTTTCAAGGACATGTTGGCTGAATGGGGCAATGAGTGGTTGTTATAAGTCGCTTCAAGGTGTAAGGTAAACACTCTGATATCTATGGCTTCAGGCTGCTAAGGCTCTGTTAGACAATGGTGCCCATGTATTGTGAGGACAACAATTTCTTCAATGGATCTGGAAATGAAAGGTCTGGGAGTTGAAGAGCCTACCAATTGGGCTCTTCTCTACACTTTGTTGTTTCATCCAACTGCTGAAACCAATAGTAGTCAACTTGAAGAAAAGGGAATAAGAATAAAAATTGGGGTTAAAATTACCAGTCACTCACCTCACTCCCAACATGCACACAGCATACCATTTCTTACTTGAAGTATATTATCAGTTTCCATTGCAAATGGCAAGTCAAAATGTTTTGCCCTGATAGTATACCTGGACAATGATATTCATGTTGCAAAGGGCACAGGTGCTGTCTGAGCAGGTGAATTGGGCCATAGTTTCTGCAAAGCCTAGCTTTTCTTATAAACGGGACAAGTTAAAGCTAAACCCCACCAAGAGAATGATATTTTGTAGGGCTCACAATAGACCGGTCAGTAGTGATGCTGACACTTTTAGTTCCGAAAGTGAAATCACTAAAGAAATAATTGAATTTTGCAATCTGTAGCATACAGTATTCCCCACAGAAAATCCACAGGGGTGGACTTGCCATCAGTTAGCGGAAATGGACCAGACTGGTTGACTGAAGTAGAATGGTGTCTGCAACGCATAGAGGTGTGGAATGGTACAGCATTCTTCAGAGATGCTCCAGACAGTTATGGAATCTGATGCCAGCAGAACTGGTTGGTGAGCCAGATGCAACAAGATGATGGGGGACCGGGTCGAGGGAGGCACTGTCCATGCACAAAATGTGTATGTGGTTGCTGGCTGGACTGTTCGCCATTTGCTCTTTTGAAAAGACAGTGTGAGTTCTTGGATTTTGTGGAGGATGGAGAGTCAGCAGTGAAGTATATTCACCATGTCTATGCTACTCTCAGATCTGCCAAAGAACTTACTACATTACTGTCCATGAGATATATTTGTTGTTCTTTCAGTGTCGGCAGATAATCATCTGGGAGCAGCCCACAAAGCAGAATGGATCACCAGGTATCTGTGAACACCAGCACTCAGGTGTTGGAGCTGGGTGACTTTCTGGCTATTGCTGGATTTGGAATGCTCCGTTCCCCTGCTACTTCAACTGGAGACTGAATCTAGGACCAGAGGGGATAGACTCATCAAGCCTTGGTTCAATGTACAGAATAAGCCTTCCCTCAATTTGTGATGATGCAGGGACCTTTACACGATTGAGGAAGTATCAATGGTTCTGGTGGTTACTTGGGGGCTGTCACAGGCATGAGTTCCAGTTCGCTCAAAAGGACTAGTGCCTGCCTTATATAGGAACTTTCCTCCCAAAGAACCACTCGCCCCGACAAGACTAGGTAATTATTTAACCTAGCCAAGTCTGATAAATATTTATCAATAAGATTCAATTAGCACTTAAAGCCTATATCTTTTTTATATCTTTTTGTTATCAACAGCTACGCAAGAACACTCAAGTTCGATGTTAAACACTGGCAACAGGATCTATCAACTCAAGAGATATGCAATGATAGCACGCTCTAATGTTGTCATAGTTGTTGTTTTTTTAGAATGACACTAATCCTGAAGACAGTTCTGTAAATTGTTGAAAGAACTGAAACATGTCCAGTTCCCCCATCTAGAAGAAATACCAGATTGACGATTTAGCAGCCTTAACGTAGGTCCCATGAACAGTACAAGACAGCAACTGCTCCCTGCGCTGATCACTGAACCAACTACCTGTCAACTAGACGGATGCCACTAGATTGTGTTAAAGTCAAAGTGTCACGACAAAGTTGACTGTTTTTTTTAAACATATGATTGTTTTATGTAAAGCGAAAGGGATTGGCCTGTTGCTTTTTTAAGCTATTGTGTGTTTTTTCATAGAAATGATTATTAAAAAATGATTGAAGAGCTACTTTTACAGTGCAAATTTAATGAATGTCGACTGTAAGTTGTTGATAAGAACTAACTACCGCCTATATCCAATATCAGTGTTTCCCCGATAAAAGGTAGAGCTATTACCAAGGTAGTAAAGATTGGGTTTCCCCCTTTATAGTATGAGTTTCAGTTCTTCAGAGAAGTTGTACAGATTTCCTGTTGAATCGCACCAAAAGTCCATCTGTCAGTCCCAGCCAGATATTCATTTGCTGGTACAGGGTGAATCGCTGGAGTTACTTGCATACATGAATTCGGGGAACATTGACGATTGCCAGGAATTTCAGACTATGCACAAGGCACATTAACCAGTCAAGGGCTCCAGTAATTTGAAAAAGTAATTACATTTGCAATTGACTTCTACTTTATCGTGGCTGATTATAGCTCACCCAATGATTATGCACCTTCACAGGCCCAGAGCAGAAGAATGCATGAGGGAGGAGTTCAGGACTCACTTTCATGATGGCCTGTTGCGAAACCTTACAATCGCTGTGTCCATAGAGAAACTGTTGATTATTCTGTGACGCAGCTCTCTAGACTCCTGATCATGACTGTTCTCAAGTGAAGCCAGTGTGTTACGTTCATTGCAGTAAAAGAAAGAGAGGGGGACATTGAGCAGGAGGTGCAGTGGAAGGGTGCCTTGCAGACGATGGGTGGACGATTGGAAATCTTGATGTTAGAGCTACACAAAAGCACAGATGTCGTGTTTTCAGTTCCAATGTACTTGTTTTAACCTTCTGCTGGTTAAGAGTTTAAAGTAAAGAAAGTTAAACATAACTCATCTGTGTTAAGAGCATCGACTTCTAGCACTGTTCTAGTCAGGGTCATCTTTTTCAGGGCCTTTTACTAAACCTAAAAATGTCATGTGTTGGCCATTTTAGTTCTACAATAGAGCATAAATATGACGGTTTACAATTTCTTTTTGTGATCAACACAATTCAAAGTATGCATTGTTTGAAGGGCGTTTCTAAATTATTTTACATACAAGGTACCCTTTCACAATTTAATAGTTGCAAAATTATTTTCATTATTTTTGCCTGTAAGGGAGCACTGAGAAAGCACACATCTGCCTTCCACCTTTATCATCGGATCTCCTGACGGAGACCATGGAGGAGTGGCAACAGAGAAAACAATTGCTGTGTTAACTTGATGGACTGCTGACTTTATATTTATCATTCGCAGAGCTGCAAAATTCACTTACCAGCTTGTTGTACATTAACATTTTTGTCTCTATCGAATTTGAGTATGTCAGTGCCATTTGGGGAGGGCAGTGTAGCCGGAGCTTATTTGATTTTTAATAATGGAATGATGCTGGTTATTCTGTTTCTGAAAGTGAGATTTGCTGATCTGACCTCACTTTTACAATGCTAAATTCCGAATAGCATAATGCAACCAAGTATGTTATGTTACAATTACTTATAGATAGCATGATCGCCCAAGGGCACCTTGGTGCTAGACTAGAGCAAGGGCTAGGGAGAGAACCATTTAAAACAGGGTTGTTTTCAGTAGACGATGGAACGGATAGTGATTTTCAATGCTCCTGAGTGAGGCTGGCAGGTTGTTGCACAATTTATCAGCTGCAACTGAAAAGGCACGCCCACCAACCCGAGATCGATGGAACCTGGGGACTATGACAAGACGGGCATCCATGGAATGAAGGACACAGCTAGGAACATTGGGAGTAAACCTCTTGTAAATATTCCCGAACTTGTCCATCCATAGAAAGCCTAATGCACAATACATGCAGACTTAAACATCACCCTCTTACCAACTGGAAGCCAGTGTAGGGCCTGCAGTACGAGAGAAATGAGTGCCATAGGAGGATCCAGTCACCACACAAGCTGGTAGATTCTGGAGCAGTTGCAGCCGATGCATAAAAGACAGGTTGGCCAGGAAAAGAGCATTACAGTAATCCATACGGCTCAGCACTAAGGCGGCCACAACCGTAGGTCGTAGTTGGGTCGGAAGATAACCATGGACTTTCCAGAGTATTCTTAAATGTAGTGTCCAGTCTGACATATGTGCCTAATCTGCTCCTCCATAGAAAGGTAAGCGGAAATCTTAACTACCAGATTTCTAACTTCTGTAACCAGAACAGGGGAGTCGCCAGCGCAGGAGGGCAAAAGGAGGAGGTCCAGAGAGGAAGCACGAGAAACGGGCAGGGCCAGCAATCAATATCTGTCTTCTCTCCATTGAGTTATAGCCAATTTATTCATCCATTGACCCACGTCCTGCAAGCAGTCCCAGAAGAGACCAGACACTGCAGCCAAATTCAGGTCAAGTTGAACAATCATCTTTGTATTGTCGGCATGCATTTAAAAGTGTAGACCGTGGGAGCGGACAAGACGAACAAGTGGCTGTATATACACATTAAAAAGTATAGGGGATAAAGCCGATCCTGCAGGAAGGAGAACGAGATGCCGAGGAAAATGGAAGGAGAGGGAGTGATTGAGACCAAGCAATAAGAAAAGAGGTGCACCAGGCCAGGAGTGAACCAGATCCCTGTCAGTGACAGGTGGTACAGTAAGAGGGATTTATTGACCGCGTCGAAAGCTGCTGATAGTTCTAACAAAATCAGGGTACCCACCCCTCCTGAGTCCACCAGTCACGATAAATCATCCATGACGAACATAACTGCCTCAGTGAAAGTCAGACTGATGGGGATCGAAGTAGTCAGTTTCCAGAAAATAGCCAAGAATTGGCAAGATCAAAGTTTCATGATGAATGAAAGGAGTTATTGGCCGTCGTAATGGGATCCAATGCAGGCTTTTTCAGAAGGGGGGATGACAAGTACCTGTTTTAATTCTGTTGGAATAATTCCACAGGCACAGGAGGTGTTCACAGCATGAGTGACCCACATGCAATCTGCGGCTTAGTATCCTTCAGTAGCCAAAAAGGGATGGGGCCTGAGTGAGATCCTGACTTCAAACCTTTTGTGGCAGATAATACTGCCTCTGCAGTAAACACTAGAAAGGATGACGAGGAGTGAGAAGACTTAACCTCTTGGATAGCACGAAGGCTACATTCATGCATGAGGACCCAATAGTATTGCGCATGTCCTCAATTTTAGTGATAAAGAAATCTAATTGGAATTACATAGCATTTGAGAAGGGATCCCCACCCACCCCCGCATCGGAGTGTTTTTAGAGGAGAGTGACCCAACCACCAAAAATAGTTGAAAAGGCACATTTAGCTGAATAAATGGCCTGATATTATTCCGTAATAGTGGCTAACCGCACCTTGTTGCTCTGCTCGGGTCAATAGTAAACCAAGCCTCAGATGGTTTCCTGCGGGATCTGCTTATTTCAAGAGAAGCAAATGTGTTGGACGCAGATCTGAATGTCTGGGACAATACAGATAAATCTATTTGGGAGTACTCGGAGCATTTATCATGCACAAAGGCAATCATAGATTTACAGTTGACTTGATTGCAGTTAAGGCCCATAGGAGCTTGAGCCTCCTTTCACCCTTCTTGTAGCTGTGTGTGAAAAGGCACCAAAAAGTGATCGGTCCAGCCGTCCAGGCAATTTGGAGAAGGGGAGCAAAAGAGATAAATGAATCCTTTGCAAAAATAAGATCCAAAATATTTTCACACTGATGGGTGGGTTGAGTAACATGTTACCTTAAGCCCAGATCCATCATGTTTTCAAAAAACTGCGAAGAGGCTGGCAGATTCGGTGTGTCATTCCCTAATATAATGTGGTCAGAGTACATAATGGACAAACTGCCAGTGAGCTCAGCAAATCGCTCAAAAAAGGTAGTCATTGCCAGGAGGGCAGTAGACTAGGAGCATGTGTGCAGTACATGTGGCTGTAAATTTGCACTGAGCAAAAGGAGCCTTCCTTTTGATGGTATGAGGTAGAGGGAGTGTTAGTATTTGAGTATTGGCTTTAAAAATGAGACTCCCACCCACTGGATGGGCCGAGCCACGGTCAAGGTGAAGAATATAGCCGTTGGGAACAGCCTGTACTAGCTCCGGACCAGAGGAGTCTCTGAACCAGGCCTCAGTCACACACAAGTGGTCAAAATCGTAGTCTCATCGTAAGTCCAAGCAGGCGGTTGCATGAGTAACCAAACAATATTAAATTGATTGATGCAGTTCTATGCATCAATGTTCTCTGCTGCCTTCTGAAGCAGGAATCCGTTAGGAAACACAGTTTCCGAAGGGGCCTTAGACAATACTTCATCTGTAGTCGATTTAAATGTATGTGAATGACTAGAAGGACCCCCAGAACGCCCCTCGCGCGCACGTACGGGCAGAGATGGCCTTGCCTTTTTGAACACCATCGGGACATATAATGCACAGCCACTGTGCCCGACAGCTGCACCGGCGACTAAGCTGACACCAGTACCTTTCTGTGACAGTCTCCTGACATCCCCATCAACTGCCCTGCAATGGCAACATGGCAGATTGAAACGTCACGTGCATTCCGTGTCACAGCTGCTGGAACCCAAACTTTCAACAAACCGAGGTGGCATTTTAAGTGTATGCATCTTTGGTTCAAAATATATTGTCTCCCCAGCAGTTTCTTGCTAGTTGATAGAAATTAAATATAAGCCATGTTTCTTTTTGACACTGAGACTGAGATTTGATGTCATTTTATTGACCGCTTGGAAACTGTGACTAATCTCCAAGCCTGGTGTGTATTAAGGTGTTTGGGCCAACAGCAATCCTGTGGGTCCCACGACGGAAACCTCCCTTTTATTCCCCTGTGAAAGCGTTCACATCCTCCAAGGAACTGGAACACTCCGAGGTCTCGGCTGGAGAACTGGTACTTCAAAGGGAGCGTGACATTACAATGGCCACCTCTCACCTAGGCGTGTCACAGTATGGATTTTTGGATTGTATGATAACCTTCTTGCTAAATGATGGTATGTCATGGTTGTCGCGCTATAGCACACATATAATAATAATTTGTGACTGGGCTGGACTTATATTTTTATATAACTATTTTGAATATTTCAAATTCAATGTTAAAACAAGTGTATTCACCCATTGTGATATGCATTAGGACATGGTCTCTGCTATAATCCTTTACAATCTAAATTATAATTTGTATAATCATAATTTACAAACCATGCGGCTGCTCACTCAACCGAAGTGCTTTACCTATAATGCACTGACTGAACACCTTATTCCTTATAGTTAATAGATTTTGTGCTGCTTGTGACAAATCATACTTCTCACTGCCTTTTTGCATTTGAAATATCATAAATTGACACTGTTAACAAATGCGAACCAGTTTATTCAGCATTAGGGAAGAGGGTTCCCCTAAATAATATTTTGAAATAGGCCAACACACATCTTCAACCAGATCTGCAGGCAACGTAAAAAGAGCTGGTAAAAGGATGTTTCCAGGCAACAATTAGATCATCTCAAGAGAGGAGCCCTAGTAAGTGTGACCATGTACAAACATTTTAAATCTTGGGTGCATACTCAGTCACGCCCTGCGGGAGGTGTAATTTGTTTTAACTAAAATGTTTGGGACCTCGTGCAATTGTACACTTCTCTTTGCCAGGCAAGTAGGCTTGTCAGACCTTCAGAAATGTAAAAAAAAAAAACAATACATGCATTCAATGTAAAAGAAACACAACACAGCTCATTCTTGCTATAAATAAGTGTTTCTTAGAACAATTCGACTTTTCTTATA
This sequence comes from Ambystoma mexicanum, assembly GCF_040938575.1. Lineage (NCBI taxonomy): Eukaryota > Metazoa > Chordata > Amphibia > Caudata > Ambystomatidae > Ambystoma > Ambystoma mexicanum. The sequence goes on from NC_090922.1 coordinate 1,185,946,054, forward strand.
TATGCAAACTGATAGCCTGCACCACGTGCCCCCCACATACCTTCATGCACAGTGAGTCCACTCACTAATAGTCCACCTTGGTAGTCTGGTGAGGAGAGGTGAACAATCATTCCTAGGCTTAGTCGGATGTCCACACTCCATTCCTTGGTGATAGTGGTGCTACCCACTGTGCTGGCCTTCGCTCATTCACCGGAGCCCATTCAACGCAGCCTGACTTCGGGCCTGCACCACCACTCGATCCTTTGCAAAGTGTGCTGTAGGGCGTTAACTAATGTCTACTGTGAAGGCATCATGAAGTAGACACAGACAACTGAAGAATAATATATACATTTTTATTAAAAAAAAATGAGGTTGGAAAAGGCCCAGTTTGCTAAGATTGGATTTCCCTACCTAAATCAAACTAATGATAGTCTGTCAGGAAGTCCAAAGCAAATGTCTGTGTCCAAAGCCTATGCTTGCCCTCATATTTAATTGTATACAATGTGTAGGGATGTCTGCATCAAATGAAACATGTTCAAAATAAGAATTCAGAGCTGCTGCCAGGTCTACAGTGGAAAAGGGATTTCCCTTCCCCAAGTTTCAAATAGTTTAGTTTGCAAAAGAGAGGCTCCCTTCCCCAAGATTTCAATTTTTCAAATGTCTCAAAATAAAACCGATCCTTGAGATATTCATTGTTCCCAAATAACAGTTCCTTGGGGTCCTCCCCAGTTCCTCAGGTTTGGTTCCTTGTCACCAATTTATAAAGTTCAGCTCATCAATCTCAGTTCACACAGGTTTCCTTTATTTATTCACAGCGTGGCCTTTCTTTAGCTGGGAGTATTCGGTCTGGGCGCAGTTCTCTTGACTACACGGTCCTCCCATTATAGGTCACGCAACCGACACACCTTACTTGGATCTGTTTCGTAGACATTTTGCCAGAGTTTCAGCTTCACTATAAGGCTCGACTCCGTATCCTTTCAGGTGCCCGTGAAGCTTTATTATCACTGTTTTTATCAACATTCACTCATTTAGTAACTTTCATTTGCAACACCAACCTATGCTTCTCAGTACACACTCCTGCTAGGAAACCTATTCTGTTTCAGCTTTCTTTATTAAGGCATCTGGCTCCCTTTTGCCAGGTTTCTCTTGCATGCAGACTTGGCTACTATTTTATATAGTTCTTTTGCACCTCTATTCTTGGCTCTTGACAATGCTTGCTTATACAGCTTTTCATCATGTTAATTTGTGGTTTCCTTGTATTCAATTCAGATATTCAAAATGAAATGTCTCTGGTTCTAAACCGCCCATGTACTGTGTCTGGGGCCCCCTTTTCACCCAGGCGGACTCAGCTGTCTTCTCACGGTATGGTTTCCACTTTCTGCTGCTTTCCCGAAACTCTTTTCCGCTCGCGGTATGCTTGCACTGGTTCCCTCTGGCATACAGCGTCCTCTAAGGCTTCCTCGCTTCCCTCCTGCTTACTTCGGAGCTCCGGTAGTTTGCAGTCTGCTGTCCTGCACCTGTGAGCATTCGGGAGCCTCCCCACTGCTCCCAGTGGCCGCACTGGGGAGTGCGGTGCCGCACTGCCTCCTCAGCTTCGCCTCAGGCTGCCAATGAGCCCCTCTCACTCGCTCCTGATACCTCCCAGTATCTAAGGAAGGTGCTGTCTCACTGCCATAACTTCTGCCCTGGAACTCTCCTTCGCGCTTCCTGTGTCTTTCTCCTCTCAGTTTTAAAGTTCCTGGCTCCATGATAATGATGAGTCCAACAACTAGACCGATCATATTTCTTCTTCCAGTCTGCCTTCTGCGTTAATGGTGGCTCCTAGTCCTGCTAGAGAGGCATCCGTCTGAAGAATGAACTCCTTTGAAAAATCGGCTACTTTTAAGATGGGGCTCTGATAAAGGGTCTCTTTCAACGTTGTCGCAATTTTGATCTTCCTCATTCCACCTGAATGAGAGGCCAGAGCCATAGCGGGAGCCAGAGAGGTGGAGACAGCAGTAGGAGTGGCCAGCTCTTTGCAGATTTTAAAGAGTTTGGCCGTGTTGTTAGAGGCTCCAGAGAGGCGGTCTTGGATATGGTCTCTCTTCTTGGAGAGAACAGTCTATCGCCTTTGGTGCAGGCGGCAGGCCAGTTTGTCAGAGGATGCGCTCCAATCCCTCTCCTCTCTTGCGTTTCAGGGTGGCGAGGTCAGAATCTTACCAAGAGTTGCACTTGGAGGTAGGCTTCAGGCTGATTCTCATGTCAGAGGCAAGGATGTCCAGAGTGTTGGAGATAGAAAGATGCAAGTTGGAGAGGGCTGTGTCAAAGTGCAAGTCAGCCGCAGGAGTAAGAGAAGCAGAAATAGTTGAGGCAAAGGCGTCCCCTGACACTTGTTTCATGGGCCGAATGACTGAAAAGGAAGGTGGCAGTGCTGGGGTAGGCTTTGCTTGAGTGACATAGAGTTTCAGGTGAGAGTAGAACATAGTCGGTCCAAGAGAGAGGAGTAGTGAGAGGGGGATGTCGGAGGAGATGAGAACATCCAAGGTGTGTCCATCAGTGTGTCGGACCAGAGGGTAGAATGGAAAGGGAGAGCGAGTCGCATAGGTTGCGGAAAAGCCCAGATAAGGCGTTGGGGGCATCCCGGTGGATGTTGAGGTCTCAGAGAAGTAGAGAGGTCGGCCCATTCTGGGAGGCAGGGGGTGACCTGGCCAGGTGGCCTGTAGATGGTTGCCACAGAGAGGCCAGGAGCGATAGCCTTCAGACTAGGCATTCAAAAGAGGAGTAGGCCTGCATAGGAATGACAGAAGCAGAGCCTGTTCCGGAAAGCTCAGGGCCACTCCACCTTTGGGCCGGTTGGTTCTAGGCTCATAGAGGATCTTGTAGCCCTCGGAGGTGTATGTCAAAACCCGTGACCGAGCTGGCAGTCAACCATGTCTTGGTGAGAGCGAGGACATGGAGGTCAAGGCTTTCGAGGAGTTGGCAGATGTCAGAAGTATGTTTGACAGCAGAGCGAGAGTTGAGAGTAGCTACTTGGAGCAGGTTGCCACATTTGAAAGACTTAAGTTGGGGTGCAGGAGTGGGATATACTCAGCGGAGGTGGTAGAAGGGCCAGAGAGTAGGCAGAGGCAGTAGACCGAGGTGGCATAGGGGTCTGAGCGGAGGAGAAGGTGGATGTCCTAGAGGTGGTGGAGGAGGAAGGAGGTGGCAGAGGGGCTAGAGGTATTGGGAGTGGCAGCAGAAGTCAGGAAATTGATGAGACGCCTATCAAGGAGGAGTTTGGACTTGGAGCCCTGGACCATGATGGTACAATTTAGATACATTGATGGTGGTCTTGGAGGATAGGAAGGGGGCCACAAGGACCTCCCACCAGGTGCCACCATTAATGGGAGAGGAGGAGAAAGGAGGGGGAACAGAGACCATAAGCGGGGTCCATAGGTCTGGGGAGGGAAAGTTAAAGAGGATATCTGTTAGTTTCTCTGGGAGAAGCGCTGATGTGGGTATTGGGAGGCCTGGGTTGGAGACCAGGATATCCCTCTTGAACTTTCTCGTTCCAGACTAAGTGCATGGCATAGGATAGGAGACAGAGTAGAAGTTTGCGAAGATGGGAGAGATTGAGAGCATCATAGAGGGTTCGAGGAGGCAAGACTGGAGGCTGAGGGAGGAAAAGAAGCGCAGCCCATAGCTGAGCACCACAGGAAGCACCAGAGGGGGGAGGGTTTACACAGGAGGCAACACAGGGGATGCAGGAGCAGTTGGGACGGAAGATGGGGGAGGGTGGGGGGTGCACAGCGCACTGCAAAACACCCAGATTCGACTTGCCTAAAAAGAGGGAAAAAGGCAATGCTTGCTTTTCCGAATTTGCATCATGTTAATTCTTGGTTTCCTTGTATTCAATTCAGGTATTCAACATCCAATGTCTCTGGTACAGAACCGCCCATCCATCATGTCTGGGGCCCCTTTTCACCCAGACGTACTCGTCTGCCTTCTCACAGTCTAGTTTTCACTTTCCGCAGCTTTTCAGAGACTCGCCTCCGCTCGTGGTATGCTTGCGCTGTTTCCCTCTGGCATACAGCGTCCTCCACGGCTTCCTCGCTGCTTTCTTCTGAGTTCTGTTAGTTTGCAGTCAGCAGTCCTGCACCTGTGAGCTTTCAGAGCCTCTCCACTTCTCCTGGTACCTTTGCTCCGTACCACACTTCTTCCTCAGCTCTGCCTCAGACTGCCAATGAGTCCCTCTCGCTTGCTGCAGCAGATCATGCTCCTGATGCCTCCCAGCGTGTCAGGAAGGTACTGTCTCGCTGCCGCAACTCCTGCCCTGGAACTCTCCTTCACGCTTCGTGTGTCTCTCTCCTCTCAGCTGACTGTTTTAAAGTTCCTGGCTCTATGATAATGAGCCCAACTAGACTGCTCATGTTTTTTATTCCAGTCGGTCTTCTGTGTTAATGGTGGTCTCCTCGTTTCAGTACTTAAGTGGTGTGTATGGGAAGAGCGTTTTCTGAAAATATAGGGAATGGATTGAAAGTACCCTACAAAGGCCTGGGGGATATTTGACTCCTTACAAAAGGGAACTGGGGGGGTTACTGCATCTCACACACAACGGTGCTTCATCCCCACTCCCCAAGTCTCCTCCACCAGGTCATAACCTTGCAAATCCATCCCCAGGGTCAGGATCCAAGACCAATATCCTCCTCCCAGGTGCCATGGATAGGCTTGCTGGACCCGCTCTCATGTTTTAAGGACAACAAAATGAAAAGAATGGAATGCTCCCTTTGCACAGGCCAGTTCTGAAGTCTGAACATAACAATTTGGCATCCCCTATGCCCCCCCACTCGAAAAAACCATTTCGGCATTGCACTTAATCTTCTTTCTAGTAAAACACATTTTATTGTGTGGAAGATTAAAGCAAAGTTATTACTAGAGTGCAATACGCTGTGGTTCCATTCTTCCGTGGAGCTTTGTGCAACCGGCAAACAGCCACTTCGCCAGCTTTGCTGTTTGTTCTGGTCAGAAGTGTGTTCACCCAGAGGTGTCGGGCAGCTGCAGAACATTCGGACCGAACAGTAAAGCGGTCAGACTTTCAACTTTCTGCATGTGCAGCCCTGCACCGATCTGCTTTGCTTCAGTGTTTCCCAGTCTCTTACGTGTTTACTTGCCAGACAAGGCAACGCTGGACGATTCTGAAACCCATGGTGTCTGGTGAAGCCACTGTGCACTTAATGCTGCTGCTCCAAAAATAACTCTGATTAGATGCTGAACCAACCCGGTAAACTGTTATGGAGGAGGTCAAGGTTATGATTTAATGACGAGGTTCACAGTAATATACTGGTATACTGTTACACCCCTACTCTCACCATGGTACTGACAACTGAAGTCCTTTAGATGCAGGCAGAGGCTAGAGTTGGACAAAGCATCTGGGTATGACATCTAAATGCAAAGGACACTTGGTACAGCAACCAGGATTGGACCCATAACAGACCTGCTGTGTACCAGTCTGGTGTGGCATGCTGTTCATATAATGGAACACTTTTGGAATCTGATTGGGACTAAAGTCTACTCCAAAATCTTTTCACTGAGCGATGAAGACTAGGCGTTCCAATGAAAAGGAAAGCTTTTGTCCCTAACCATCCCAAGGACCAATTTGGAATGACCACCTGGCTAGACAAGGCCTTCTGCAACTGAGGCCATTGGTACCCAGGGCCTGCTCACTGTCATTGACGGAATGTTCCAAGTGCTCTTTATAAGCCTTCATAGCTGGGAAGGGCAGAAGAAAGAATTCTGCAACCAGAGGACCAAGGACGCCACCCCCGGCTTGCCCTGCATTTCTAAACCACTTCAACGACAGTTTGGGTGCTTTTGACACCATTCAAGCTGCTGCACGGAAACATCCAGAGTCGCCTTCATGATTTGCTCTCTACAGAAGGTCCACTGTCTTCGCATCAGAAACCTGCCGAGTCTTTAAACGTCCCTGAAGTACCTGCCCGATTTCCAACCGCTTTCAGCTCCATGCTATCGCCACTGCAGTACCATGTCACTGTGTTCAACCAGTCAAGCCCTCTCGTCACCCAAGGCAAGTCTACGCTTCTCTGCATCCAATACTGCTGAGTTTTCCAGCTCCAGCACCACCACCACCACCTGCTGTTCCAAGCATCTTTGAACCACAAGCAGCCTCTGCTTCCTAACATGATTGCATTGTTGGAACCTCATTCTGATGCTCCCCGACTCAACCCCGGCTTGGTGCCAAAAGCGCAGAGGCACCCGGTTCTCCAAAAAAGTATGGTTCAACGTTGAGTCCTGAAAGACCAATACCTATCCAATAACGTTGACATTTTGCTGGTGAATTCTTTACACGAGCACCCCTGTCAACCAACACTGAGTACCCCTTTATTTTAAAGTCTGCTTTCTCAGTGTTTTCCCTTAAAGGGATGGGCCAGTAGTGTTGTTAGTTAATTGGTTTCTTTTTAGTTTAAAGATCCTATTTTTATAGAACCTTGGTTGGACACGCTTTCTTTGTGGTGTCACCTTACTAATGTTTAGATTGCTTCTGTACGTGATTCCACCACTGCTGCCCTCGTCCACTTTACCAAAAGAGGTGATGGAGGTGTACTGGTGGGCAGTACCTCTTTCAACTTTGATTGGGATCACTGCTGGTTTAGAAGTAGTGTAGGGCTGAGTATGTGCTTTACCCACTACTCACCCCTGTACTTGGGGCTCGGCAATATATCGAGTTTTGGACATATATATACATTTCTGAGGCTTGTGGAATCTGCTTAGATCACATGCTGTGCATAGGCCGACATCTAGTGGAAGCTGCGGAGTATTACAGTTTGTTTTTCGAAACTCGAAAATGGGCGTCGACACAGGGCGTGCCAGTAATACTATCCCTAGTGCGACGTCCACTGTACCCAAGATCCCTCACACGACTAGTATCCTCAGATTGTTTTTTTCCGCCATACTGGTCGGAAGCATTTTGCGGAGTCCCCTGGCCTTAGCCATACTTTTGCTAAAAATTAAAAAATAATAATCTATTGACATCCTTCCCCACCCCAACGTCGAACTTCGACACTCGACGCCGGCTGGAGAAGAAATCGACCGTTGGCTGCTGCACGACGGATTTGGGCCTCAGAAGGCCGCTGGCCTCGGCCCGGGCCTCGGAAGGCCGCTGGCCTCGGCCCGGGCCTCGGAAGGCCGCTGGCCTCGGCCCGGGCCTCGGAAGGCCGCTGGCCTCGGCCCGGGCCTTGGAAGGCCTCTGGCCTCGGCCCTGCAAGTAGGGAGAGTGTGGGGTGGTACATACTCTACACTCTTGGTATATAGGTACACTTTATACATTTCCTACACTTAACAGCCCGCTGCCTCAAGGTGCGTATGGAGGGTACCCCTTTTTCAATTCTGCCCCAAGTGCAATCGCAAATACCCTTGGGTCGACAGGCACGCCACGTGCAATCTCTGCATGCCGAGGGACCACCCCGAAGCGAACTGCAGAGCGTGTAGTAGGTTTAAACCTAAGACACTTAAGGACCGTTCGAAGCATTGGGCCCACCACGCCAGGCAGGCGGCCATGGCAGCGGAGGGCGCCTGCAGCGACGCCGTACTTTCGGACGGCGAGGGCATTACGGCGTCGAAAGACAGCCGAGCGCAGGTCCCCGACCTCGGAAGGTTGTCCGGCAAGGCGGATATGGGGAAGACCCCCAGCGACACAAGCGCTTCACATACACACACTAAACACACTAAGTCTAACCGAGACTCGACGACGTCGAGTTCTCGGAAAGAGGCACAAACAGAACGGTCCGATTCGGTGTCCTCTGGGCGCTCTCTATCAAGATCGCCGCAGGACTCCAGGCAATCATCCACTCTTGCCAAGAGTGCCTCGCTCCCTAGGCTAACAGAAGTTCGATCGTCGGAAGACGACTTCCACCCCCTGGCCGCGCTCCAGGAGTTGGAGCCCGCAGTTAAAACCAGCGAGGCCCCACGCTCGAAGGACCGGGACACTACCCCCGATCCTCGACGCCAGGCGTCGAAAGACTCCGGAGCCACTAAAGGACAGGGAAAACATTTTTCCACTCACGGGGAGGGGGGAAAACAGCAGAAGAAACAACCTTTGCACTCTTCCACACCTGTGAAACACACCACTCCCCCTAAACAGACAGACAAGACCAGGTCTGCTGATATGTCTAAAACCAGCAAAGCTACTCAAGATAAATCCCATAGACTTGCTGAGAGAGTCATTCCCAGTTCCAAAAAATGGTCCAGTGAAGACATAAATAGGATCATGTCAAGAATGTCTTCTTTGGCAGTTTTTTATGATAAAAATCCAGAACATTTCCTCTCGTATGATCCTCAAGGGGCGACTCTCTCAGGCTCTACTGATCATATCCCCCCCGAGTTAGAAGCCCTGGTTTGAAACTCCGATGAGGTCAGAACCCTTCGAGGTACAACCATACGCAAGACCATACTCACTGTATCAAGGAGAGGCTTCCTTTTGTGAGGACCAAGAATTTGGTATGATAGAAGAGCAAACCGGGACGGGCTACTATGGGGATGAGGACCAGGAAGAGGAAGAGGAGGACCCGGAAACATACAGAGTAGATTGCCCGGTAGAGAACGAAGCCCCGGTTACCGACTCCCCGGTCGATAACCAACCCCACCTAAACGAGGTTCTCGCACGCGCAGCAGAACATTTCCACATTGACACCCACTGTGTCCAGGAGGAAAGGGACTTCGCAGAAGAGTTGGTGGGAGAAAGGAGGCCTGTTGCCCAGACCATCCCTATCCTTAAGTCCATTCAGCGGAGAATAGATCCGTCCCTGGTGAACCCGAACCTCACCAGAGCAGTCAATCCCAGGGTTGAAAAACTTTTCAGGGCGGCCCATTCTGACCCTCTCTACATAAGGACATCTGAAGCCAGACTCCCTAGTTGTCACCAACACTCGTAAGAGGGCCAGAACACCCTTGTCATCGTCCGAAGCTCCTCCCGACAAGGAGAGCAAAAAACTATAAGGTTTCGGCAGGAAAGTAGCCTCAACGTCCGCCTATCAAGCGAGGATTGCAAACTCCACCACACTGTTGGCCAGCTACAACTGCCATCAGTGGGAAGAAGTTGCGGCACTCATAGCCTCTGCTCCTGAACCTTTAAAGGGCCAGTTAGCTCGGAATTCCGCAGAGGGTAGAGCCGTGTCTGGTTGCATTTTGAAAGCAACCTTCGACGCCGCGGACAACGCAGGCAGATTGATAGCGTAAGGCACTGTTATCAAAAGACATGCGTGGTTACGGCAGTCTGGTTTTAAGGCAGAAACTCAGGCATCATTGTTGGACAAACCGGTGGAAACCGATCTGTTTGGTAAGGCGGTCGAAGACGCACTGAAGAATGCCAAGGACGAATACGAAACACTCAAGTCCCTTGGCCAGTTAACCAATAAACCCCCTAACTAGAGAGGGAATAGTAATTTTCATCGCCCACGCGGCCAAAATTCCCAGAGAGGATCTACCTATTCCCAGGGGCAGGGTACACAGTGGAACAACCACCAACAGTCTACCCAGGGTTACGGCAGAGGTAATAGGAGAGGTTGTGGTAAAGGCAGAGGCAGCCCCAACAAGGGAGGCGGCACGTCTCCACCAAAGCAGTGACGCTCAGTTCAGGGTCCCTTCTCACGCAACCCCAGTAGGGGGGACGCATTTCCAACTTCACCCAGGCTTGGGAAGGGATCACATCAGACAGATGGGTGCTGTCAACAGTATCCACAGGATATTGTATAGAACTACTGCAGCGTACCCGGAACCATCCTCCACGACAAAGAGTACACTCTTTAGAACATCAGAAGATTCTCCTCGAGGAGATCGCCATTCTGCTAGAAAAGGACGCGATGGAACTCGTCCGGGGACACCAGGTAAACAAGGGTATTTATTCAACTTACTTCCTTGTGCCAAAGAAAGATTTGACAATGCGCCCAGTATTGGATTTACGGCCTGCCAACAAGTATGTCAAGCCCCAAAAATTTCATATGACCACGATACAAGAGGTAATCCCCCTCCTAAAAAAGGGGGATTACATGGCAACCTTGGATATGAAAGATGCATATTTTCATATTTCCATGTTCCCACCACACAAAGTATTTGCGCTTCAAGGTGGACAGTCGACACTACCAATTCAAGGTACTGCCCTTCGATAGCTTCAGCACCAAGGGTATTCACCAAGGTACTGGCGGTGGCGGCTGCACACCTACGCAGGGTGGCAATCCCAGTGTACCCTTATCTGGACGACTGGCTCATAATGGGAGAAACCCCAGGAATTTGCAGGACAAACATTCAAAGGACTATCGACCTCCTTTACGAGTTAGGCTTCTCAATCAACGAGAAGAAGTCAAGCCTAGTGCCAAGCACCTCAAAACAGTTCCTAGGAGCAATCCTAGATACCCAAGAGGGATTGACCTTTCCTTCAGAAGAAAGAATTCGGAATATACTACTGCAAATTCCGCATTATCAGTCCGGTCAACAAATAACGGTACGCAAAGCAATGCGTTTACTGGGCATGATGGCGTCATGTATTTAACTGGTCCCCCACGCGCGCCTGTGCATGCGTCCCATGCAGGAATGGTTGGCGAAACAGTGGTCTCAGGCAAGTGGTCAGTGGGACGATCTAGTGGTCGTTTCACCAACACTGGTACAAAGCGTTCACTGGTGGACAAGAGAGAATCTCGCACAGGGGAAACCCTTTTACGATCCCGAGTTACAGGCAATAGTCACTACAGATGCATGCCTGACGAAGTGGGGAGCTCACCATCTCCACCACACAGCTCAGGGTCTCTGGTCTCACTCAGTGGCCAAGAAACACATCAACCTGCTAGAGCTTCTGGCAGTATTCAGAGCGCTTCAGGCGTTCAAGCCCCACCTACTAAACCTGTCAGTGCAAATCCGGACGGACAGCACAACAGCCATGTTCTACCTGAACAAGCAAGGAGGGACTCGCTCGCCAAATCTGTCCAAGCTTGCCCAGAAAATCTGGATATGGGCACTCAGACGGAACATCTTCCTGTCATCACAACATGTTCCAGGGGAGCTCAATTCCCTAGCGGATGCTCTGAGCAGAGACTCCCTCCCAGAGGAACACAAATTGGTTCTACAAAGAGAGGTCGTAGAAGAGATCTTCTCTCAGTGGGGTTTCCCCACTATAGACCTATTTGCCACAAGCAAAAACAGACAATGCCCAGGATTTGCATCCAGGTTCCCCCAACCAGACTCCCAGGGAACGCCCTGTGGATGAACTGGTCAGGGATGTTTGCGTACGCTTTTCCACCAACTCCTCATCAGGAAAGTGGTGAACAAGATGAACAGAGAGTCGATGACGCTCGTCCTAGTTACTCCCATGTGGGCAAGACAACCGTGGTTCCCACACCTACGCAGGATGGCGCTGTGCAAGCCCATCAAACTTCCAGCCTGGTACAACCTATTGTCCCAGCACCAAGGTCAAACAGTGCACCAGCAACCCAACTCAATGAACCTGGCAGCATGGCTCCTGAGGTCAGAGTTTGGACATCTCAATTTGCCACAGAGGTGTATGGACATCCTAAAAGAATCTAGGAAACCAAACCCAAGGCACTGCTACTTTGACAAGTGGAAGAGGTTCGTTATCTGGTGCCAAAGTAGACCAATCAACCCCGTTGATTGCACTCCTTCCACTATTGTTACATACATGCTCCACCTGCTGGATGCAGGATTGGTTTTTAACTCATTGAAAGTACACCTGGCAGCCCTGTCGGCTTACACCACTTCCCATAGCAAAGTTTCGTGGTGGAAAGTACCAGTAGTTAAAGCCTTCATGGAAGGAGTAAAGAGACTTCACCCTCCTATTTCAAACCCACCACCAGGGTGGGACCTTAATGTGGTGCTAGCCAAGCTCATGGCCCCCCCTTTCGAACCCATGCATAAAAGCAGTCTCAAACACCTGACTTATAAAACGGCCTTCTTAGTAGCTATTACTTCTATAAGAAGGGTCAGTGAAATTCAGGCTCTGTCAGTGCAGGATCCCTTCTTTACTGTCCATAAAGACAAACTGGTTTTACGCACACACCCTTGGTTCTCACCTAAATTTATAACTAAATTCCATGTAAACCAGTCCATCGAGCTTCCGGCTTTCTTCCAGGACCCGCAAGGTTCGTCTGAGGTGAAACTACACACCCTAGATGTGCGTAGGGCGGTCCTCTACTATGTAAATAAGACCAGACCGCTAAGAAAAACAGATCAACTGTTTGTCTCCGTACCTACAGGCAGAGAGGGGGATCGCGTCTCTAAAGGTGCCATCTCGAAGTGGATTATTAACTGTATCCAGCTGTGTTACTCACTTTCTGAAAGAACTCTGCCTTTCACGCCAAGAGCCCACTCTACTAGAGGCATTGGGGCCACTCTGGCTTTCATTGCAAATGTACCCCTTGACACCATTTGCAAAGCAGCTACTTGGAGCTCTATTCACACTTTTACTCAGCATTACTGCATTGACACCCATTCCAAGGCAGATACACAAGTGGGACAAGCGGTTCTAAGGCACTTATTTGCTCATGACCCTTCTCACATCCCACCTCCTTCAGGTACTGCTCGCTAATCTATGCACAGCATGTGATCTAAGCAGATTCCACAAGCCTCAGAAGGGATACATTACTCACCGTAATCGTATTTCTGATGCTTGTATCTGCTTAGATTCACATGCGACCCACCCTTCCTCCCTTCTGAGAGAAGGCGCATGATGGCTTGTAGTCTTACCTTTCTGTCTATCTGCTTGGATTATCTGTACTCACGCTACTCTTCATGCTACCCCATGTCAGAAAAAATACAATCTGAGGATCCTAGACGCGTAAGGGATCTTGGGTACAGTGGACGTCACACTAGGGATAGTATTACTGGCACGTCCTGTGTTGACGCCCATTTCGAGTTTCGAAAAACAAACTGTAATACTCCGCAGCTTCCACTAGATGTCGGCCTATGCACAGCATGTGAATCTAAGCAGATACAAGCATCAGAAATACGATTACGGTGAGTAATGTATCCCTTATTTTCAAAATCGATATAGGATGAGACAATATAGCTAACATCGAGATATATACATATGTATACAATATTGTACTATTTTTTTTATTTACATTTTCATATTTACACAGCTGTGTGTATTCTCAAACAGGAACCCTGTATTTGCACTTTATTTTGATCAATGTTTTATAAAGTTGTTTGTGACATCTTAAATGTAGTTGGCGTCTTACAACTGAGCATTTAACCCCCATAAACAATATTGAGATATATATATATATATATATATATATCACCATTACGCCCAAAAATATCGAGATATTACTTTTGGCCCAATACACCCAGCCCTACCTATACTCCTGCAGAGCGGTTGTCATTTCATTGCAGAAAGTTGAAGCTAGATTTAAAAAAATAATTTGTATTTCAATGATACTTTGTATTGTAGGAGTCCGAAATGGAAACCGAGGAGGAAGTTGACATCTTAATGAGCAGCGATATTTATTCAGCAACGTTATCCACTAAATCAATTACCTTCACAAGAGCCCAAACAGGATGGCTTTTTCGCGAAGACAAAACAGTACGTTTTTAAACATTTCAACTAACATTTATGTCAAATAATTTCTTTTCTCTGAGGGCACAATCCTATGTAGCTTTTCAAATACCTGCCATGTTTATTAATGCATTATTATACTTCACATGTTATTCCTGTAATATGGGTGGACTACTGGTTTCATTAGAATAAGACTGGATCTATAACTGGGAAGAATGTCGGTGACAGCATGTTTTTTCATTTTTTTTTTAAATATAACCTTTGTGTACAGCAAGTGCTATAACCAAGTGCCATAAACCAGTTCATTGATGTAACGTATATCAACATAGCGAACACTCAAACTCAAAAGTCCAACTATATCTAAAACATAGTAAAATGGAGCTTTAGCATTACCAAGCTACAGCTGAGCAGAATCCAACTGAAGCTAACAATACAGTTCTTTGAAGAAAGTTTCATTCCGGCAACAGAAACCGCCCCCTAATACCTCTACCCCTTCCCAAGCAACTGTGGTGATTTGAGTCCCCCAGATAGATGCAGGTGGGAAGCCGCCCTCGGCCCTGGCAAACCACCAATAGCCGACCTACTTTGCAGCCTCACCCAATCACTGCCTGAAGGAGCGCCAGATGATCCTCCTCTGGCACACAACTGAGGGGGGACGATCATGAGCCGCACCTGACCGAGGTTTGGGGAGGCCTGGAGCCCTGTGAAGGCAGCCCCCGCAGGGGCGAGTTAAGGCGCCCGGCAACCTGGAACTGCCGCACGAGAGCGAGGAGGCTGAGACACCCGGAAAACCGCCACCAGAGGACAGGTACGGCACCGCAACTCCCCCAGCCTGGTAGAACGGTACCCACCCCCCCTAAACCACTGGGTGTAAGAAGCTTTGACAGTACCCAGCATAGACCCTGCTGAACTATTGGTACCACCTAGCCACCACACCCACGACTGCACCCGTCTGCGACAGACACGCGCCGGACGGTTCTCGAGGAGATGTAACCTTCGGTACCAAACGACTTGGGGCACGCAGCCAACCTCCCCACCCCCCAGATGCCACGGAGGGGAGGGCCGCACCCTTACGAGAAAGTAGGATACCCCGTACACCCATAGCCAAATGCCCTCCTCCACCACAGTCCCTCAGGTCGAGCTGCTGGAATATTCACAGGCGAGAATATCTACAGATTGGGCTTAGTCGGGGCCCGGTGAAGGCGCTGGAACCCAGGACCATATTCCTCCTCTGTACTCTTCCGTGACCTCTGCGACTCCCTGTCCATCCTGCCCTCTGGCCCGACTCACTCTTCAGGGCACACACTCGATGTCTTGATCTCCTCTGACCTCCCCTTCTCCATCCCTCTGACAACTCCTCTCTCCTGGAGCGATCACTCCCTCCTCTGCTCTCATCTCTTCCTCTGTTCCCCCCTTGCCTCTCACTTCATTAAAAAAAAAAAACAGGACACCCTGTCCACCCTAACCCCCCCCACCCCTCCGATCACCATCTGTGCTTGCTGACCCTCCTTTAGCCACCCCCCACCATCCTTCACGTCCTTTCCTCTTTTCTCCCTTGACGAGGTCGCTAGACAAGTCCGATCTATGAAAGCCTCGTCAAAACCGGTTCATCCCTGTTCGTCTGAAACCATCAAGGACCACATTGACACCCTCGCTCCGGCCCTTGCTGAGTTTTGCAACCACTCCTTTGCCTCAGGATCTTTCCCCTCCTGTCTGAAGCACTCCTGTGTGCATCCTCTTCTAAAGAAACCCACAGCTGATCCTTCTTGTCCAGCTAACTATCGCCCAATTTCCATTACTCCCTTTCTGGGAAAACTCCTGGAAAAGTTGGCCATCTCTCAGCTTAACCTTTATTCCAATTCTGTTGGCTGTCTCCATGACCACCAGTCTGATTTCAGAGCTGCCAGAAGCACGGAAACTGCTCTCCTGAACATTGTGAAGATCTGCTCTCCAACCTTGACTCTAACATTCCCTCTGTCCTCATCCTCATCGATCACTCTTCTGCCTTCGACACAGTCAACCATACCATTCTGCTCAACCGTCTTCGTGAAAACCTGGGTATCACTGATCAGGCTCTGGCCTGGCTGACCTTTTTCCTCTCTGATCGACCCTCCCAGGTCCAACTTGGGTCTTTCGGATCATCTATCTTCCTCTCTACCTGTGGTGTTCCCCAGGGGTTTAACCTCTCGCCCTGGCTTTTCAACCAATACATGGCAACTCTCGCCACTGCATTGCCATTTTATACTTTTTCCAGTGCTACGCTGACGACACAACTCATTTTCAGGCTAGCCTCGGCCACCTCCTCTCCCTCTCTCATCTCTGATTGCCTAACTGCCATTCAAGATTGGTGTGCCGCCAATGATCTTTGTCTGAATGCCAGCAAGACAGAGATGCTCCTCATCGGCACACCTTCACCATCCTTTCCCCTCACTCTCTGGCCGGCTTCCCTTGGCCCTCCTCCTACCACCACCTGCGAGGCTAAGAACCTCAGGGTCATCTTTGACTCCACTCTTTCCTGCTTCGCCCACATCTCTGAGCTCTCTAAAAAGTCAAACTTCCTACTGCACCTCCTCAGTGGTACTCTGCCTTTCCTCTCCTTCCCCCAGAAGTTCATGGTGTCCCAAGCTCTGGTTCTCTCTATTTTGGACTATTGTAACAGCCTCTTTCTAAATCTACCTGCCTCTATTCTCCGCCCTCTGCAACTAATCCAGAACAGGACTGCAAGACTTGTCCTTGGCCTCAAGCCCTGGGATCGTATCTCTCCAGCTCTGAAATCTCTCCATTGGCTCCCAGTGGATGCCAGGATTAAATTCCAAACCCGCTGCATTGTCCACAAGGCTTTCTGGGGCCTTGGTTCAAAATACCTTCAGCTATCCCTCTGCAAATGCCTCCCATCTCGACCTCTTCGCCCCTCTACCTCCAACTCCCTCAGGGTCAATCGTTTCTCAAAGAAACGAGCTGGGGGTAGATCTGTGTTCTGCTGGGGTAACCTCTGGAACAGCCTCCCTGCCACTCTAAAACTTGAGGAGAACCATCTCCGGTTCCATAAGCACCTCAAGAACTTCCTCCTTTCTTCTGCCTTCTCTCACCTGCTGATCTGTTCTCTCTTGGCACCGTGCACCTGGCCACCCTCTGTCCTCCAGGCCCAGATACCTGCTCACCCTGGCACCCCTCCCGCACTGCATCCGGGCCACCCCTTGCACTGGGGTCTGTATCTGTACCCATACAGCCACCCCCTTTTTCTTCCTGCACTTATCAGACCTACCCTGTCTGCTGCCTTAAACCTAGCACTTTCAAATTGCTGGCTGGACTACCACAGTTTGTTGCCTTTATTATTTATTATTATTTATGTTTCTCCTCTGCTTCGCACTTTCCACTTCTCCCCATTCCGTGCCCTTTGCCCTCCCCCCCCTCCCATTCACTTGCGCGTTCTCAATGTCACTGGGCCTAGTAAGATTGACGTTTTGTTCTCCCCTGTTCCCCTCCCTTACCTTGTCACGCTCTGAAACACTTGTGTACGAGCGCGATAGAAATACAATAACAATATCAACTTTGGTTGAAACTGATACAAAGGCACAGCCCCTTTGCAACAGCAACCCCCTGCCCCCCTTGTGACAGGCATCTACAACGAGGCTTTCCGCTACGAGCGCCCAGCAGGAAAGAACACTTTGGAACAATCGCCCGGCCGGTGCAGTGCAGTGCAGTACAGTAAACACTACCAACAACAATGCGCCTGACTGAGCCAACAGCAACTTCTGGCAACCTGGTTGAGAAAAAAACCCAACAAACACTTTGAATAACGTTGGGGCATGAGGCGTCAGCCTAGTACACAACAGAATCCAACATCAACCACTCACTGGGGGGAGATCTCCAGTGTCTCAAGCACACCACTGATTCAAGGACGGCTGGAAGTGGTGAAGGAGAGTCGCAACGGCCATAGATCTAACCCTGCCTAATGCAGGTAAGAGCCGGGGGGGCCCCCTCTTAGCGTACTAGCCCAAAGAAACACACAACAGGAATCGCTGTCCGATAAACTCTTCCAAGGGCTTAATACCATCAGACCTTCGACATCGATCACAGAACGGTCTTCCCTTCTGACAGTGGCAGTTAACCCTGGCCCCTGGTTACCGTTCCCTTGGTCTGGCCAATAGACTCACTCGCCGGCATAAAGCGGCCCAACGCCACCAGTTACCCCTCCGGTGACCTTCCGAAACCCCTTCGGGGTCAGAGACTGAGCATGGGCAAGTCAGATAAATCCCAGAGGAAGCAACATTTTGAACCCGGAACCATTGTCAAGTCGCTTCCATGACTAGCGTCGTCAATAGCAGCAGCAATGGAGAAGAGGTGGCCCAGGCCCCACATATTGACATCCGTGAAATCTTGCTTGAACTCAAGGCGGGCATTGTCAACTTGGACTCTAAACACTCATCAAAGGTCGACCTCCTACAACACCGACAGGACAAACACGGAGCCAGGCTAGACACAGTTGAACAGTGTGTTTGACCTAGATGATGGTAGCACTGCACATGGCCAGGGTAACGGTCCTGGAGCCCCACATGAAAATAGTGGCAGCCAAGAATTAAGACTTGGAAGGGAGAGCCTGTCGCAATAATATCTGGATAGTGGGTGTGGGGAGGGACAAATCCTGCAGAAAATTGAAGACTTTTTCGAGACCTAGTTTAAGGACATGTTCGGAGAACCCTCACTATCCCAGCTCTTCATAGTTGAAAGAACCCATCGGGTGCCCACCAATCGCCCGATCCCAGGGGCAGTCCAATGCCTGAGACTCGCCAGAGAAAAAGGAGAATTGCAATATGACGGTGATAAGATACAAATATACCCGGATCCCCCTCCCACCCTACTCCCCCAGCCCCCCAGCAGTCCAGGCCTCACGCAGATCCTTTACAGGTGTGAAGAGATGTCTAAGGGACAACCAAATGCAGTATTCCATGTTATTTCCTGCAAAACTGTGAGTGCAGCACGCCGGGAAAACAGTTCTTCAACACTCCCGAGCAGGCAAACGACTTCCTAGCTGAGCTGCCAACTCCCAGCCAACAACCCATGGCCAGCGAGAAGAGACGTGACAGACGGAACCCATCCTGATCGACAATGGTATGTGGAGAACCATGTGACACCCCGATTCCCCCATGCTGTGCAGCGATCGAACATGGTTATGTGGGGGTACCTGACCAGAACACCACCTAGCATTCCAGACACCCACACCACAGAACACACAGGCGCACTTGAACCCATGCTACGTAGGGAGCTCCTACACTTGGATGGGCACTAGCGCCCCAAGCTCAGCAAAGCTTGAAAGTTATAGTTTTAGGGGGGGGGGGCGAAGTGGGGGAGATATTGATGGGCAGGTTTGCCCTTGGGGGAGGGTACGGGTGGGCAATCGGAATGCAAGTTGAAACGGAGGGTAAGCAGCGTGTTGGGAAAGGGGAGTTAAACGGTAAATGTGGGCCCAGCCACAGCCAACCAACTCCACACCTAGATCTTAACAGTCAGATGAAACACACGCGCGCCATGAGAACAGCACCTGAGAAAAGTGCACACATCCTGAATAAACATGGACGTACTCCGAACCATTCAAGTTAACGACATGGAACATTAGGGAAGGCAACAACCCTGCCAAAAACCGAAATGTTTCACAATACCTTAAGAGGCACAACATAGACATTGCATTAATACAAGAGACCCACCTCCTTCCATCCTCTGAGAGCAAATGGGCACCTGATTGGGGGTGCCACAGATACTACTCATCCTATGCTAGGGGGGTGGCTACACTGATGGGCAAAAGGGTAAAGTCTAAACTGCAGTCAGTGGCAAGGGACGAAGGAGGCAGATCGCGCTCATCCGTGGGGTACTTGAGGGTAGTATAGTCGCCCTGGTGAATTCCTACGGCCAAACATAGATGGAGCCAATTCCTTTGATTGGGTGATGACTCACCTGTTTGGAAATGACACAACCATTATCATATGGGGGGGAGACCTAAACACAACACTAGACCCCGACTGGGATAAATCGCACGTAACCACCAGTACGTGCGATTTATCCCAGTCCTCCGAGACGTGCCTCTAGATTTGTGAAATCTGCGCAGCCTACGACTTAGTAGATGTGTGGAGACTTAGCCATAAAAACACCTACGATTACACCTTCCATTCCTGGGTCCACAACACCACTCACGGCTGAACTATCTGCTGGTGTCATGAGCCAAGGGGATCCAATGGGGAGAATGCCAGATACTACCAAGGACACTTTCTGACAACTCCCGGGTCACCTTAGAGTGCACGCCTGTTGACAACCAGAGTAGAAGTCCCAACTGGAGATTTGTCAGGAGCGCTGCAGGATCAGGCGTTCGCCCAAGAAATCCAGGCCCAAATCGCATCCTTCCTGGCTGTCAATCAAGAATCTGTCGCATCGAGCGGGACCCTATGGGAAATGCTAAAATGCTATATCGGAGGGATATGTATGGCCAAAGAGAATGGGATTCTGAAAAGTATCAGAAGGGAACTTGCTGAAAACAAAACGAGTCTAAAAGACCTTGAGCGAACGTACGCTGCTCTTAAATGACTCTCAAACCCTGGCGGAGGAGTTAGACAGGTTTAGAATCAATGCAGACCAAGAAAGCAGATTCTCAACACAGGGCATCAAATCCGACAGCATGGTGAAGGCCAAAAGCTGGGCGCCCTCCTAGCCCGGCTACTAGCAGCAGATAGGAAGCCCCCGCAAGTAGAATGCGTCCGCGATCCCCGAGGACTTCTGGCTTATACAGAAGATGATATAGAAACATTCCGTACCTTCTATCAAGACCTCTACAGCTCTGAATAACCCAGAATCCCTCCAACAGTACTTAGAAGACACAGAACTCTACTGGGTGGAGGATGAGCTGAGAGAGACCGTGAACGGGCCAATCACACTTGAAGAGATACAGCTATAAAAGACCTACCAAGCAATAAAGCACCTGGCCCGACGGTGTAACCGGGAAATTCTATAAAGCATTCGCACTGACCCTAGCACCACTACTCTTACTGGTATGAGGAGGCACTAGAGAAAGGCTGCCTACCCTCCACACTACGAGAAGCGAACCTAATCCTGCTGCATGAATCAGGGAAACCACCTGAGGAGTGCGCCTCGTACAGGCCGATATCTCTGATCAAGATTGACAATAAAATCCTTGCAAAGATCCTCACCTCTCGACTACTCCCCCTAAAGCCAGGACTGGTACTTGCAGACCAGGCGGGCTTCATCCCAGGATGTAATAAGTCATTCGGGATCAGGCGCCTCTTCGGAACCATCGTCTCAAGCAGTGGCAGTCCTTTTGGATGCAGAAAAGGCCTTTGACTCTGTCGAATGGCCGTACCGCTTCACGGTACTAAGAAAACTAGGACTAGGGAACCACTTCTTAGACCTAGTCTCACTCCTCTACAAACATCCCCTGACTATCATCGTACTAGGGTAAGCAAAGTCAACACATATAGGACTAGTTGGAGGTACAAGACCGGGCTGCCCCTATCAGCGTTGTTGTTCGCACTAGCAATGGAACCCCTAGCGGCAGGTCTTCGGGCCAGACAACTAGGAAAAGGCCTCACCATAGGACCTCACAAACTGATACTTTCCCGATACGCAGACGTGACCCTCTTTATCAGCGACCCGGCGGAGAACCTGAACCCTGTCATGACAGAAGTGCTTAAGTTTAGTGCCCTCTCAGGACTCAAAATGAATCACACAAAAACGATCATATTCCCCCTAACCGCCAGCACTGCAGAATTTATGGATGACTATGAATTCAAATGGGAATACACTGGTGTTAGATACCTGGGAATACTAATGTCCAGAAACTACAACGACCTCTTTTGTGACTACGGGAAGGTAATCGAAACACTACGTGACAAAACAAGAATTAATAACTCTCAACCTGCTCCGTGCGGCCATCATAGGGTAACTTCAAGTACCACCGAAAACCCTGAACATAGTGCTGACCACGTCCAATGTTTGGAAGAGAATCGCAACGATACACAATGTGACAACTAGGTTTTCCCCTTTCCTCCCTGCAAGATGTATCCCAGGGATACCACTCACAGCGGAGAAAGTATACCGCCAGTGGACCAATAAAACACACATACACTCTAAACGACCTATTCATGGATGGGCAGCTTTTAATTCCCCAACAAGCACAAGAACGTGGAACGGACTCGGCTTTAGATCTATTAGTATATTTCTGACTCCGGCATGCTCTTCAAGCTCTATTCCCCACATTCCCATTACAGCCTCCCACTTGACAACTCCTGCATGGGGTGATCCAATCACAGGGGGAGGGCAGGTTGGAGTCCACCATCTATAAGGAACTATTGAACACCACATGGCAGCCAACCGCTTCAAAAGAGCGATGGGAAAACTCTTGAAAACACGATACTGTGGCAAACGCAAAAGGTGTCTCTAAACTCGAGATAAAAACTCACACTTCAACTTTTTACAGCAGGTATACCACACACCGGCTAGATTACACAGACATCACCCAACTGTTTCTGCAGCTTGTGAAAGATGCAGTGAATACCCAGCAAGGTTCCTACATTTGGCCTGGGCCTGTCTGTCAATTAACCATTTCTAGAAAAAAGTACTCGGAGATCTCTTCGATAACCAGGGAACACCATCAACAAAACCCAAAAGTAGCAATGTTGGGATATACCAAAAACCTGCATGCCTCAGTGAGGAAACTAGCTGAACTACTGTTAATACTGGCAAGGCGTAGGATAGCCATCACATGGGTGGAAAGGATGACCTCCCTCCCCCCCCCACCACCCACAGTACAATCTTGGCTGCAAGATGTGGTGTATTGCCAAGACTTGGAAACAAATTACATCCGGAACTTGCCCTTGCACGCAAGGCCCCCAGACATCTGGGGACCCTACATTAACCATTTGCTAATGACATCTGAATGAACCCTGGCTCATGACCCGCAACGCCCGCTAGAGAGACCACTGAACACTTCTCTTGGCACCTACTATGGGTACGTTTGTTGTACTGAATTCTGTACTGCTGTAAAACCTTGAATTGGATCTATTGAGGGGTTGGGGGGCTTGGGCACCACACAGCGCATTGTTGATGTATGTTAATGTAATTAACAAAATACCAAAAATAAAGTTTAAAAAAAAGAAATTGTTTGAAAGGATAAGCAAGTCATTCAGCCAGGTATCTAGCTGAGATTTTTTCCCTAGTTTTCCAAAGTCTTAAGATTTGCTTGTGAGCTAAAACAAACAATCTTAGTACCAAAAGTAACCTGCACGTCATGTCCACCTAAAGTTATCATAGATCATCCAGGATGTCTTGTAATACTCACCAGGTCTACCCTGTCATAAACCCTTCCAGAAATCTTCAACCCTTGAACAGTCCCGTAGGATGTGTTAGTGTCCCCCCTCTCCTTCCCACATCCCCAACAGCGATCATTGTCCAGGAGGCCCAAAGAATGCATCATTTGAGACGTCCACTAGAACCTTCCAAGAATGTTTTGCCCCACAAGGCGTAGATTAAGATCCAGTTTTGTTGAAGCAGCAAGTTTAGTCGCCCCATCCTACCCACCCTGGAACAAATGACCTCATTCAATGGACCATTTCTGTCGCAGCCTGTCCCGACCATCGGTTATTTCAATCTCAGTTGGCGTAAGCCTCAAAAACGAAATAATTCATGTGACATTATTTGAAGGAAATGCCTGGTGTCATGAGTGAATGACTGAAGAAAATGTATAGTGTTTATCTGCTTTGAAAACAATCAGGGTTGTCTTAAAAAGCCGTCTGACCTGACCATTACATTTAATAATACTCCAGTTCCCACTTGACTGGCAACTTTTGTCCTCTTCAGCATGCCTACATGTGGGAACAGTTTTGAATTTCTTTTTTTTTTATTTTTTTTTATAAATGAATGCTGCACTTGGCTGGGTCTATAAACTTCTGTTTGTGTTACCTGCTGCACCAGTCAATACATTAATTGAACTCTTTTGCAATTCAAAGATCCTTTTCTGTTCATACTATTTTGGGATTTAGTCCACATTGCTCCCTCTAAATCGGGGTGTTTAAACAGATACCCCAAGACATGGTATGTTTAGGCCTCAATGTGTTTTACAACCTCAGCTCTTTTTAAAGTGCTGCTGTACTCTTAATATGCAATGTCAAATGGTGCAACCAGTTAAAGGATGTTCAAATGGGATGGGTCTGTAATGGCCTATACCACATGAATGCCATGGCAGTTTGCTAAGATGTTCAGAACAGTGGTTTAGTAGTTTAGTCCACACTTCATTGTGCTTGTGTATCGACATGCCGCTAAAGACCAATACTTGGGATGTCTGTTATTGGGAGGTAAACTTAAAGCAGTTCTACTGTGATTTAGCTCTGTTTCGTAATTCATGCTCTGATAATTCCTCTTTGGTGTCCAATTGTACTCCATGCTATGCCGTGATTATGCTCCTTGGTGTAACATTGTAATTCATGCCCTACTGCTTATCTTAAAATCCCCAAGGCCAGTATTGTAGAACACTTGCCAAAGGTTGAACTGAGATTGCTAAATTCATCCGTTTGGAGGGTGGGCTATCTTCATGTACAATACAGTTATTGAAGTGGGCAAACATTTGCATGTTATTTTCTGACGGGAGGTCCTACTTGTCACCTTAGATCGAGGCTGAGCACAGTGTTCGTTGTAGTTGGAAACTTTGCTTCGTGACTGCCTTGTAGTGCATAGAGTTGCACATGAAAGCTAATAGCTGTCCCAACGAAGACCACATATCACGATATGGGCATTCCTGATTTGTAGCAAATAACTTAATTTCTTTCTGGTTTTTTTGTTACGTTGTCCCTTTTATCACCTTCGTAGTTCGGATAACACATCAGTCTCACGTTTCTCCCACCCTCTGGCACACGTCTATCGATATGCTCCTGCGGTACCGTTTTTCTTTGTTTTCTGGGGCATCCTATTAGGAACTATGACTCACCCAACGTTTTGGTTTTCGATTTAACAGTTTAACTGTATCCACTCTAGCACATTTTTGCACAGTTAGAAGATACCTTTTTACATTGCCAGATAGTTTGCTGTCCAACTGTACTTCTCTCCCTGGTTGCCCAGATTATTTGTTTCTCCTCTAGATTAATTGTTGCATAGGCGTACTAAATTGCTGTATAGCGAGATATTTTATTGTCTACCTGCATACATTGTTGCATATCTGTTCTTGTAATTTCATAGCTTGATCACATTTTTTTTTGTATTTCTTTTTTATATCGCGCACTGAGGTAGCTCGGGGTTTGTTGCACTGCTAGATTTTTGTTCAATTTATTTCTCACTTTGTGTGCCTCAGGTTAATGATTTCACCTCATTTGTCAACCTTCTCTCCTCCGTAACTAACCTACTTCTCTACAATCTCCTACCATCTACGCACACATCCCCCCCCACATGACTCTCTCAGGCCAATTAGTTAATACATGAACATTAACTAAGCTATCATAGCTCCCATGCTGTACCATGCAAACCCCACATCAGCGGCAAATGCATTCGATGGGCAGTGTCTCTCGTCAGATCCTCATTCTCAAGTGTCACTTCCTTCATTGCTCACTTTTCTGTTTCACACACATGAATAACTTGTGTGCCTAAGGACCACCTGGTTTTGTGACTTGCTTTGCACAAGCATATCTGATGTGTGCTTATTCTCCCTTTTTGTTTTTTCAGTTTTTTTACTTTGTAGAAGCATGCTCTTTTTCTCTTATACTGCACTAGTACTTTGCAATACACTGTTACGACGGGACCTTAATGATGTGTACGCGGGTAAAGCAGCTCATTGTTTATTTGCCCCAGACATGTGTCCAGCATGCAAACACGCGGGGCAGGCTCCACCTTTCATAGTTAATAGTGCTGTTAAATGGGTCATTTTTACAATCTTTTGTTGCAGTATTTATTACATTTGTTTGGTTTTCCTGCAATGCTGTATGCAGAAGACGCCACTACAAAGAGAAGAGGGACAAGAAGTCCTATATAAAACCTTGATATTGCTATCTGAATACCTCATATATTCATCACCATACCTCCCAGTCTCGTTTCCATTTCTGTTCTTCTCATTTGCAAAGCTGTTTTTATGTCCTATCACTTCCCTCTCGATACTTTATACTCCCTTCTATCCCTTCCAGTTGTTAATTTCCCCAACACCTCTAACTCGCCTTTTGCCTGCACTTTTTATGCTCTATTTTCACCTCACTTCTGTTCCTATCTCTCGCTTGCCTAATGTTGGATTGACCTTTTGTCTCTAGCTGATTTATCAACATTCTTTTACCCTGTTTACTGCTCTTTCTACTTTGGACTGTCCCCTAGTCTGCTGACCCATCTTTTTATAGCTGTATCCCTCCATCGTATCCACCCTGCCACCTCGTCCCTGCTATTTTTCATTTGAATAGCCTCTTTTCCTTTAGTTCTTGGTCTTTTCTTTCCCTTTTTTCTTGATCTGCTCCTGTATTTTCTTTTTGTCATGCATTTGACCTTTGCCTTTTCAATTGATTCCTTACCTTCTATTTTCCCTTTTGTCGGTCATTGCGCTTAGTCTTTACTTAGACTTTTGCTTTTTTCTTTTGTCATCATTTCTTCCTTTACTTGTGCCTTTTTTCCTTTTGCATACTCTCCTAATCTTTCTGTCAGCCTAATATTAGCTTACTCTTTGTCCATCTCTTTATTTGTTACCATTATTTTTCTTTCACGCTCATATTCCACCATAGTTGTAGTTTCTTGGCCTTGGTAGACTGATCTTACCGTGGGTAATTCATGACACTTGCATGACTGAGATTAAAGTGCTGATAGCTACATGGGAGTCTCTGAGCTGTTTGCCTATGATTATATTGCAGTTTCACCAAAGTGCTTTACATGGAATATTTTTATTTACAGTTATGATCCAACAAAATTGGGTACTCAATTGATTGACCGAAAAGCAAATAAGGGTTGAATTGACCTTGACTGGAATCGATCCTGCGAGCTGCAAATCACACAGCAGCAAACATCTTAGCGCCACTTGGAGCATGAATGGAGCAAAGCTGGTGGTGGTGCAAAGCAGAATGGAGAAACTGTGTTTTGCGTGTGGATAAGTGTCTACACTTTATAGTGCTATTTAGAAGCACACATGCAGAGTAATTTGCTTCAGAGCACTTGCATTCAACAACAGAAAAGGGAACATACAGATTGCATATTTAAAATAAAAGGAGGGCAATGGTATAACAAAGACGATGCAAGAATTCCACACCTAGATTTCCTCTGTCACTGGTAGTGCTGGAGTGTTGCACGTGCCTGATATAGGTGCAGCAATTGGTGAGCTATCTCTTAGATTTCTATACGGAGTTCTTTTTTCAGAGCTTTTGAACCTTTTCAAGATTTGTTGTGGTTTTTGGTAGTGTATTGGGTTGTTCTTAAGGTAGTAGTAGATCTTTGTGTTCTCTGAGGGCATTTTTCGTGTGTCTTTTGGCAATTTTCCCTCCATAGTTTCTATTCACCCCCAATATATTTTCTTTTGTGTTTGACCTTGTTCTGACTTTTTTAGGTGAAGGAAAGCCTTCAGCTTCACTCCCCTGCCTTATGCTCATTTGTTACGGGGAATGGATCAGTGTATCAGTACTGGGAAACAATGTTTCCCTGTTTACCTTTTACATTTGTGTAACCTTTTTACCTGGCACACTGCAATTTACCATGCAGTGGGGATGCGAAGTCCAGAGTGTTGGAGGTCATGGAGTAAGATTAGGATGCGCGTGTGCATTTAGCCACAAAAGGCTTGGAAGGCTCTCCAGGCATCAGAGTAGCAACCCATGCGGTCAGGCATGTGGATGGGTGCTGAGAGGATTGGGGTAGCGTCAGTGCTAGAGACTTGCTATTTGTTCAGCGTGCACACATTTCTTGCAGGTCTGCCCTGCATTCTGCTGTCGGAGGTGTTTAGAAATAGTCTGGTGTAAGTAGGCAGAGAATTTGCGAACAGCATGACCACATTTTGTTGTAGTCCTTGCTGTATACTGATGTGTGTGGATAGCCATGCCTGCGGCCAGTGGAGTGGTGGTTTATACGTACCTTGCTGCCATTGCTGGCTCCTTGTTAGGGCGCCGGCTCAGGTCCTCAGCTTCCTCTGTCTGTTCTTGAGGCTGTGATAAACACTGTTGGCTGCAGCAACAGTCTATTATCCAACTTTTCACCAATAGGAGGTGCACAGGTTGTGCCTGCAGATGCTTATAGGCGGGGGCCGGGTGCCGAGTCTACCTAGATATCGAACTCGTACTGATCATTTGAAGGAGGTACCTTTTTTTTTTTTTACTAAGGGCTGCACATCCTATGGTTCATATTTGCACAATAACTGACCTGCCCATGCCCCACACCCCCAATTCCTTCTGGAGCGATGCTGAGCTGGTTCTTGATTGCTCCCTGTGGTGGTGCATAGAGGACCCCCATCTGGCCTGCTGGTTCGGGGTATAGCCATGGCGGCCCGATTTCCCATGCATTCCTTGCAGTGCATCCCAATTTGTACGATTGCAGTGGTGGTGGCGTTAGTTCTATCACAACACTGTGCTTGTACCACTATTATTGCGATTTGCCTGTTTTCTGTATAGGCCTGGTGCAGTCATTCATCAATCCTGAGACATTACATGTGAGTGCTGTGGAGCAGCTAATGGCACTTGAATGGAGGCAGGGTCATGATACGTGTATGATAGTGTGTGTGGGATCCGGGCCGGCACAAACACAGCCGGCACTTTCAGGTGTTTGGAGGTCGTTCTAATGTTCCGGAAAAAATTCCCCAACCGCGTTATAAAACTACAGAATGTTGGCAGTACTAGCTTTGACTATTTGCTTCTGTAAAAAGTTTCTTATATGCCGCATGGTCAATTAATTTGGCAATAAAGCAGATATTGGAGGTTGTGCAGTAGCTTGATGGGAGAGAGTGGGGTGAGGCTGGGTCTTTCGAGAAGCTGTTTTACATGAGAGGTTTTGAAGGCCTCTGGGAAAGTGCCCGATGCAAGCAAGTCATTAAGAATGGAGCTGGCTACTCTGCCAGAACAAGTGTAGGTAAGGGACGGTGGGCAATGGTCTCCAGGTGGGCGAGAGTGTCTGTGAAGTGCTAGTAGGTTGCTGAAATTGACCTGGGAACGATGGGTGAAGAAGTGAAAAAGTAGGTCGGGAGGGCGAGTAAGGGTTTGGGTTTGTGGATGGTCCAGATGTCGATAGCAGGATCACAACTAGTGTTATGGTTATTGTATGGTGTCTTTTAAGCACAACGTTATGAAAGTGGTTGGAAAGTTCATTGCAGAGGACTAGGGAGTTCGGCGATGGGGGAGTTTGGCAGCTGGGGGAATTTAATTCCCCTACGATTCTGTGGAGTTCCCTGCATGGATTTTTGGATTTGGAGATTGTTCCCATAAGGTTTTATTTTTCTTTCCTGATTTGGTACAGGTATGCTCGGTTCAGTCTTGCAAGGGCTGTTTTGTTAAGAGGGGCGGGTTGGTCCTCCAGGCTCGTTCTAGGCGATGCTTGAGGGTTTTAGTGCTTTGAGGGAGGGGATGTACCACTTTTGGTGTGGGGGTGATCAGCGAAAGGGGGATGGTGTGAGGGTGGTCATAGCTTTGCAGAGCTGTAGTTGGTGATCAATGAAGTGGTGTCCTTCCTTGCGAGAGATATCTGGTAGTTTATGAAGTAGGCCAGGTGTGGATTGATGACGATTTAATTCCAAAGAGGGATGATGGCTGGAGTATTTGAGGGATTGTTCGGCTGGTGGAAGTGGAGGGGCAGGGGAAGGTTTTGAAGTGAGAAAGGGATAGCGTGGTGATCAGTGCAGATGAGTGGACGAGGCTTTGAGGGCAGAGACTTGGCCCAGTGTGCAGAAAAGCACATCTATGACCTGCAATGTGGATCGGGTGTGAGATCAATTGTGACAGGCCAAGAGCTACTAGATTGTCGGTAAGGGGGCGGGTCATGGGGTTGACTGAGACATCAAACAAGATGTTGCATTCTCCTAACATAGTGTGTAGGGTGCTGGATCAGCGTGGGTAAGGGGGAGTCTGAGAGAATCAGCAAAATGTCAGTCGTAGCTGGCTGGCTTATATAGGAGAAGGAAGCTGTGGGTGACAGAAGGGGTTGAGACAGAACTTGTCGATAAAGGATTTGCATGTGGTGTCGCCAGGAAGACTCAGTGCTAATAACTGGCAGGTGTTTGTGGGTGATGGCTAGGCCCCCCGCTCTGCTGGGCGTATTGTGTAGGAGCACGGAGTAGCCGGGAGGGAAAGGTTTGGACGGGTGGTGAGCGATATGGGAGGAGGTGCCTTGAGTGTATTGAGGGGGTTGTGGCGCGCAGGTGGGCTGCACAAGTGGCCTTTAGGCTGGAGAAGTGTTGGCTGTGAGGGGGCGCTAGTGAGGGAGTGGAGATGATTGGGGTGTGGAAAGGGGGGTGAGAGGCTGGGTGTGTTATGTCCTCGGCAGGCGGGGAGAGAAGGTAGTGTCACCAAGAATAGACTATGGTACTGCACTATGGCAACAGTAACGGACAACTCCCAGAACAGACTTTGGCACAACAATAGACGCACTCAAGAAATCAACTCTGGCACTGCTGTAGATGCACCTAGATTTAATTTTGGCAGAGAGAGGAAGAATGGAGACTCCTAAACTTTGACTCAGTAGCGAATGGAGAAGCACCCAAATTTGAGGTACTTGAGCAGTCGGAGAAACACATTTTCAAAGGGATTGGTTCCTCCGACGTATTCCACATCTATGACGGGTAATCACCACAGCTGTGCTGCTTCGGAAAAATGTTTTGGCGTCCTGCGTTGTCGACGTCGATAGACTGTCGTCGAGAGCCTCCGTCGAGCCGACGTCACTGGATGTTATAAGTAGGACGCACGGCGCATGTGGCCTCAGTTCCGTTTTTTCCGCGAACATGTTCGCTTTGGAGATCTCGGCGCACCTCGGTTTGTTAATATTGAAGGCCTTGTGGCAGCAGAAGAAGAAGCTTTGTCGGTATGGTGTTCAAAGCCCAAAAGTCGAAATCTGCTGGGCTTTCGACCGACGATTCGTCAGTGAAAGTCCAGGGGGTCTCGGTCCAGGAGTGGGTCCCGCCATTCCTCTGCCTCTGAGGCACTCACAGAAGCGCTGTCACCGGTCGCCTTCCCCTTCCCCGTCCTCATCTGAGGACTCCACCCGTCGGCAGGTTGCTTGTCCCAACAAGCATTCCTCTCCTGCGGAATGGGATGCATTTCGTTCAGAGATGATG
Source organism: Ambystoma mexicanum (assembly GCF_040938575.1). NCBI lineage: Eukaryota > Metazoa > Chordata > Amphibia > Caudata > Ambystomatidae > Ambystoma > Ambystoma mexicanum. The sequence goes on from NC_090922.1 coordinate 1,185,976,824, forward strand.
GCGATTTTCCAGTTGCAGGACTCTGTTACGTCCGTGCCTTCGAAAGAAGCCGGCAGGAAATGTGCTAGAGCCACCGTTTGCACGCCTTCGGGCTCGATCGGTCAGCTCGATCACTGGGAGCCTTCGAGGTCCCGGTCGGACAAGGGGGATCACTCTAGCCATGCCCGCTCCAGGTCCCGGTCCTCGAGACCGTCGAAGCCTGTGAGGTCTTCGAAGAAGACGTTGACGCCTTCGGCGCCGAGGCCGTTGAAGGACACGCTCGGGGCACCGCCCTCGAGGCCTGTGTCGAAGCCATCGGCGCCACGCTCTACGCCGATTCCATCGACGCCTTTCGAGGAGGCTTTATCGGAGGTGCCCTGGAGACCGGTGGAAACCCCGAGGAAGGCTCTCTGGCCGTGTCGAAAAATGTGGTTGTGCCTTTTTCTGTGCCCTCTTCCAGGGATTTATTCCAGCCTCTTAATTATATTTCTGAGGTAGATGAAGGGTCTGAGGAAGGTTTGGAACCTGATGAGGTTCCTGACGACCTGTTATCTGGTCATAGCCAGTTGGAAGACCTGCGTCAGTCTTTGTACGACGCCAGTGGTCTTGATACCTCCCCGGAGGTTGAGTTTGGCAGGCCTGAGCCTGGTACGCATACTGAATCTTCGTACAGGCGCCTCATGTCGAGGGTGACTGAGTACTTGGGGTGGTCGGCACCACCAGTGGATTTTCTGCAGGATGACCTGACAGATATCTTGGACCAAGGTCCACCAACTGACCCGGTACTGCCATTCCATATGGCCTTGCAAAGAAGGGTGGCGGCGGTGGCTTGGACTGCTCCGAAGAGTCTCCCAGCAGTGAGCAAGTCTTTGCTGAAAAAATACCACCCAGCCAGTAGCGACCCCTGCTGCTTCACTACGCACCCCACTCCGGAGAGTTTGGTGGTGCAGGTGGCTACGGCCCCAGCAAAGCAGGCGTCGTACCCTACCATCCCTCCTGATGGGGACGACAAACGTTTTGATGGCTGGGCGAAGAAAGTGTTTTCTTCAGGGGGTATGGCTTTACAGACAGCCAACTCAGTGCGTGCCTTAGCACGTTTCCCTCACACTCTGTGGAATTCTCTTTGGCGGCTGAACATATTCCCGAAGGGGAGGAATGGGATGGTGTTCTTGCTCTCGTTCAGGATGGCAAGGATGCCATGTGTGAATCCGTTCATTTCGGTCTGGACATGGCAGATTGTGTCAGCCGGTCCATGGCGGCGAGCCCCGTGATATGCAGATTTACGTGGTTGCGGAAATCTGGGTTTGCTCCTGACATACAAGCCCAGCTTCTCAACATGCCCTTTGATGGTGAGCATCTTTTTGGCAGCAAGGCTGACAAGAGCCTTGAGGTTGCAGACCTCCAAAGCTGCAGCAAAGTCGTTGAGAGCTGCAGTTCGCCAACCTCTGCCTTCCTTTTCGTCCTAGGGGACAGCAATGGAGGGGAGGCTTCTTTCAATACTACTCTTCCTTTGGTAGATCGAGGGGAGCTGCAAGTCGAAGGGGCCACCGTACGAGTACCAGAGGTGGAAAACAAGGTACTCGAGGTGCCAAGGCTGCTCGGGCAGTTGCCCCTTTGCCGTCAGGCACTGCCGCAGCGGCTTCAGCTCAGTCATGAGGCCATGTCCCATGGTTCACCGGTTGGGGGAAGGCTTGCGCAGCATCTTGTAGAATGGCGTGATGTGTGGGTTCTGGAGATAATGGCCCACGGCTACTGTCTTCCTTTCCGGCAGAGGCCTCCCGACAATCCACCAGGGAATCTCTCTTTGAAGAGTCCGAATCCGCTCAATCCCTGCTGGAGAAAGGCGCCATAGAACTGGTGCCTGTAGCGGAGAGGAACAAGGGATGGTATTCCCCATATTTTTTGATCCCGGAAAAAGACGAGGGATTGAGACCCATCATGGACTTGCATGGTTTGAACAAGCTCCTCAGGAAGGACAGGTTCAAGAGGGCTACTCTCTCTCGTCCTCCAGGCCCTTCGACTTCAGGACTGGTTGGTGTCTCTCGACCTCAAGGACGCTTACTTTCATGTGCCGATTCATCCCAAGCATAAGAAGTACCTGAGGTTCGCGGTTGGCGACTCGCATTTTCAGTTTCGGGTCCTGCCGTTCGGATTGACCTTGCCCCGAGGGTCTTCACCAAGATCATGGTGGTGGTGGCAGCATATCTCGGGAAAGGGGGATTCACGTCTACCCCTACCTGGATGATTGGTTGATCAGGGCGCGCTCTCCCGAGCAAGTCCTGGATTATCTGTCAGCTGCCACTCCCTTCACAAGCTGGGCTTCTCCCTCAACTAAGTCCCACTTGACTTCTTTAATCCAGCGGCTCCAGTACATCGGAGCAGTGCTCGACACATCCCTGGGGCAGTGTTTGCCTCCCCAGGTGAGGGCTTATCACGTTCTGCAGATGGTGCACAAGTAGTTTCAACATGCCCAGACTCTCCCAGCATTAGGGTTCTTGCGGTTGCTCAGCCTCATGGCATCCTGCATTCTTCTGGTACCAGAGGCCAGGTTGCAGATGAGATCTCTGCAATGGGCTCTCAAGCTGCAGTGGTTGAAGTCCTCTGGCAGGATGTCGGACCCTGTTCAGGTGCCGCCCTCGGTCGCCCAGGATCTTCTGTGGTGGGCTGTGGAAGGCAATCTGATGAAGGGGGCTCCATTTTGGCAACCCTGGCCGGAGGTGACTATCGTGACGGACGCATCCCTCATGGGATGGGGAGCTCATGCCAACGAGTTGACAGCGGTCGTTGGTCTCTGTCGGAGTCCAGACTCCATATCAATCTGTTGGAGCGGAGGGCCATCAGGCTAGCCCTGAAGGCTTTTCTGCCGTCTGTGCGGGGGAAGAATGTCCTGATTCTGACGCACAACACAGTGGCCATGCACTACCTCAACAAAAGGGGGGGGGGGCAGGGTCCCTCCCTCTGTGCAGAGAGACGATGCAGCTCTGGTTCTGGGCCATCCAGCAGGAAATTTCGATCTCTGCAGTTCATCTGGCCGTAGACGAAAACACGGTGGCGGACGCTCTGAGCAGGCAGAGCACGGTCTCTCACGAGTGGGAGCTGGCTCAGGAGATTTTCCTGGAGATCTTCGCCCTTTAGGGGACCCCACAAGTGGATCTCTTCGCCACCAGTGCCAACCGGAAGTGCGAAAGATTCTGCTTGCGGGAATTTCCTGCAAGAGGAGCCTTAGGGGACGCGTTCGTAGTGGAGTGGTTCTTCCCACTGTTGTATGCTTTTCATCCAGTCCCCGTCATTCCCCAAGTGCTGCGGAGGTTACAGAGGTTTGGTTCCCGAATGATCCTCATAGCTCCGGCATTGGCCCAGAGAACGTGGTAGCCAGACCTTCTCGACATGTCCATCTGCCCTCCATGCAGTCTTCCCTACCGAGACGATCTGCTCTCACGGGAGGGGGAGGTGGGGGTCAGGTTCTCCATCCAGAGGTCAAGTCCCTCAACCTTCATGCTTTGCTTCGGAAAGGTTGAGGTATAAGGATTGGGACCTTCCTGAAGACGTGATGGAGGTGTTGCTTTCGTCCAGAAGGCCTGCAACAAAGTCCCTGTACCGTTGCCGTTGGAGAAAGTTCTGCGACTGGTGCAGGGTTAAGATGTGGATACTTTTTTCATGTGCCATTCCTGTGGTTCTGTCTTTTTTGCTTTCATTAGTCCACAAGGGCCTGCAAGTGGGTACCACTAAAGATTACCTGGCGGCGCTGTCCATATTTAAGCGCTCGTCTGAGGAGTGTTCTTATTTTAAGATTCCTTTTGATTTCCCAGTTTCTCAAAGGGCTCACTAATGTGTTCCCACCGTCACCTTTCCAGGTGCCCAGTTCGGATTTGAACCTGGTTCTAAAATTCCTCATGAGAGCTCCGTTTGAGCCTTTACATGCTTGCCCTTTGAGACTGTTGACCTTGATAACTGTATTTTTAGTTGCGGTCACTTCCGCTCCTGGTACTTCCATGCCATGACTATCCTATTTGCCAATACACAGGCCAAATCTAACATCCGGTTGACTTGTTTCGCCGTCTTAGGCCGTGGAAACAGTTCAAGCAAGCCAGCCTCCGGCGACCAGCAACATTTTGTGATACCCCCTCGCAGCAACTCATCTACCATCTCCTGCCAAAACTGCCTAATCACTGAACACTCCCAAAACATATGCATCATATCTGTCCCAAAACACAAGAGGTGATGGCTGGAAGATTTAGAGTTCATCTTAACCTCTAGCATTGCTCAGGGCAACCCTCCAGGCCATCTTTGTTCGCCTGCCAAGCCATTACAGAAGGGAAAAAGACCATATGCAAATCAGGCTGCCCCATCCATCATCCATCTGGGGCATCCCATACGTGTTGTGCTGGGAAATTGTGATGTGATATATGTGGCATCATGTAGGCCCTATAAAGAAGATATAGCTGGGTACATTTAAATCTGGAATTTCTCAAAACACTTTTCGTATACAAAAGAGCTTTGGTGCATTCCTGATCAGTGAATTTCCTTCCCAAATCAATCTCCCACTTGGATTTCACTCTTAGCGTGGCTACTGTTAATGCCGATAGCTCCTCATACAATCTCGACACCCCATGGCCACGTTCTGTAGGTCATACTTCAATCCCAGCGTGCAATCTACTTACTGAAGCCTTAGCCCCATGGAATAGTCTAGTTTATTGTATTTTATATGTAATTAATTAGCTAGTGCGTATTCCAAACCCTGCCACAATTCCCTGAAACTCCAAAAGCTCACCATCCAAAAACAAATCCCCCCCCCCAGCCTCTCAACCCCCTTTCTCCTCCCTCTGAGAATGAATACGTTTAAGGTAATCCCCATCATCCTCCCTGTACAACACAGAGGTATGTTCAGGGAATATAGTTCTCCTGCATTTAGCATTTTAGTCTGAGTCGAAAACCACCTCCCCAACTGCAGAATGTGCTTGGTTCTGGTTCTGTTTGCCAGCCAAAGCACCTTCTTCAATAAATATGGTGCAATCGCTTAGACTGAAGAGGGTTATTGGCAGATTAATACACCCTGATCAAACGGGTTATGTCCAAAACAAACGTCACCAATAACCATAGACGACTCCAAAGAATTATTGAGAGTGGCAGCGAACATGATGGTGAAATGGCAATTGTGTCCTTGGACGCAATAAAGGCCTTTGATTCAGTTAAATGGCCATGGCTGCTCGCGGCCCTGGAGGGTTATGGGTTAGGGCCTGGATATGTTTGGTGGGCAAAAATATTGTATAGCGAACCGCTGGCTAGAGTTAAGACAGTATCAATGATATCGGGAAGGTGGCATCTTAGCAGGGGCAATGGGAGGGATAAAACTGCCCAACTATGAGGTGTACTATGTAGCAAGTCAGTTGCAATATGTTGCCAAATGGCTATCTGATGAAGAGACCTCTGAATCCAGGCTGTTTGGGCGCGACTGTGCACCATTTTATTTGAGAGATGTGGGTACCCAAGGCGGAAATGATAGGGCGCCCTAAGATGATGATACTAGGGTGGAAGATGTGGCGTAGGGCATGCCAGATGATGGAGAACCCGTCCCCATGCTCTCCGCAGGTACCACTGGTTGCATTAACAGGGGCAGATGTACAGCTAAGAATGATAATCAGAAACCACTGGGAACCGGTTGGGGTAGCAACAATGGGTGACATTTGGTGGGAGGGTTCTAGTATTACTTTTGAGGGGCTGCGGGAAGAAACTGGGCTGCACTCGGGCCAGAATATTACATATTACAGAATGGTGCAGAGAATTAAGAGAATATGGCCCGAAACTGTGCTGGAGGAGGAACCAGATGCCACCATAGATATGATATACGACATAGCGGAAGGGGGCCATGAGATATCTAGAATATACGAGATGTTGATGTTTAAAGTGGGGAAGGAGGTCATGCAGTTGAGAGTAGATTGGGAAACTGAAGCTGGAGCCCTGATGGAGGACGGGATCAAGGGTATCATAAGAAGGTATCTAGAAATGCGAGACTGAAACAGATACAACTGTATATTACGCACAGGGCATATGACACCCCAGAGGATATCGAGGTTTGAGAATGCAGGACGACAAGCATGCCCCAAGTGTGATGAGAACGCGGGCATGGTGCATATGTTCTGGTCATGCCCGGTCATAGAACGCTTCTGGAGTGAAGTGAAAGGGAAACTGGAAAAAAGGGGATTAAGATTGCAGTGGGCACAGCGTGGGCCTGTTTGAAGTTTTGTTTATTTATAAAGCGCAAACCAGGCCCAGGGGCACCGGGCGCATGCTCTTGTAGACAAGTTACATAATCATTAAATACGAGCAGTAAATTATACAAATATACATAAAGTAATACAGGTAGTAATCAGATTATAATACAAGCAAATGAATGGTACATGTGTGTAAAGCCTAGTTACACAGGAAGCAGGTCTGAGTGGGGATTTCATAACTCATGGGAGAAAAGCCAATTTTTTACATTGTTCTTGAAGGATAGGAATGATGGTTCAGTTCTGATAGGAGTGGGAAGAGTGATCCAAAGTTTGTATGCTAGTACAGGGAAACTCACACCGCCCGCTTTTTGGAGTTTGAATCTGGGCAGGATGAGGCTGTGAGATTGGGCAGATCTAGTGGGTCTGGTAGCGGAGTGGAGTGTCAGGAAGAGCAGAAAGGTAAGGTGGAGCATTGTTATTCAGGCATTTGTGGGTCAAGGCAAGCGGTTTGAGGGCAATTATATGTTTTACCGGGAGCCAACGTAAATCAGTTCTGATGGTGGAGATATGGGTGCGTCTCGGGATATTTAAGGCAGCCCTTATGGCATTATTTTGTACCGTTTGCAATTTATTGAGGTTGGATTGACTAGTCCCTAGGTAAAGAGCACTGCAGTAATCAATTTTGGCCATAATGAGTGTTATGGTGATGCAGTTGGAGTTTAGAAAGGGTCTGCAAGCAGTGATAAGTTTGCACGTATAAGCAGATGCCGACCTCACTGCATTTGTTTGTCTACTCAAGGAGAGCGTGGAATCAAGATAGATGCCTAATGTTTTGGTGTCTTTGGAGACATTGATAACATTGCCGTCGATGGAGAAGGATTTGTAGGTTTGGTCTAACTTATTAAGACGATGGCTTGAACCTAGCAGTAAAATCTTGGTTTTATCGTCGTTGAGACAGAGTTCGTGAAGCGCCATCCAGGCCTGGATGACCAAGTAGATGTCATTTAGGGCTTTGGAGTCAGCTGTGTAGTAACCCGTGATGGGGATGCGTATCTGGGTGTTGTCCGCGTAGTTGGTGTAAGACACCCAGATAGTTAAGCACATCAAAGAGGGGTTTGGTAAATACGTTGTATAATGTGGGGGACACACAAGAGCCTTGAGGGACGCCACAGTGGATGGGGGAGGGCTCTGCCGATGCTGTTGGTGAGATTACCCTCCTAGATCTATTGCTCAAGAATGAGTGGATCCAAGCATTTGCAGAATCGGAGAAATGGGCAGCCGATTTAAGGTGTTGGCAAAGTATTTGGTGGTTGACCAAGTCGAATGCCGCAGAGAGGTACAGTAGGAGGAGTAGGGCTAACTTCCCCATTGTCCTTTAGTGTCTCGATCTGAGTCTTCAGATCAATCAAGGCTGATTCAATGCCATGTCTGGGACGGAATCCAGATTGTCTTAGCCCCAGGAGGTTGTTGGATTCGAGGTAGTCTTGGATCTGCAGGTAGGCTGCACGATCCAAGATCTTAAGAAGGAACAGGACCGTAGTAATAGGTCTAAAGTTAGTTGGGATGTTAGGGTCAAGTGAGGGTTTTTTGAGAAGTGGGATAACCCAAGCATCCTTGAGGTTATCCGGGACTATGCCCGTCTTAAAGGAGGCATTTATGAATGCTGTGATGAACGGGGCTAAGTCATGGAATGCTTCCTTGATAGGAGCCGGACACGGGTCACCTTGGAAATTGGAGGGTTTGAGGTTGTGTATGATTCCTTCTACTTCGAGGATGGTGAGTGGGGAGAAGCAGAAGGGTTTAAGAGAGGGATTGACCTGGCGTGTGTTAGGTGTAGATGCTGGCAGTGGTTGGTCAAACTGTAGGGATTTTTGTTTGTCTCTGATATTCATTTGAAGGGTTTCAATTTTACCCAAGAGTGCTGACTGAATAATTGTGCACCAAGTACTATCTTTAGTACACGAGTCGGGGGGGCTATGGGTGTCTCCAGTTCTTTAAGAATTTTGAAGAGTTACTTGGAGTTAAACTGTGCTGACTCAATACGATTGTTGTCGGAATCTTTTTTGGCCTGGAGGAGGGCTTCTTTGTATTTGGTGGCTAGCAGAAGACCGTCCTTATGGGCATCAGAATGGTGACTTTTCCAGCGTGCCTCTGCTAGAGTTGATGGCTGCAAGCACCGACTGATTATACGAGTCGGCTAGAGTGGTAGGTTCCGAGCAGGTGACAGGCGCTTTATTAAGGGTGGGCAGGATGTAGTTTTTCAGTGGTTATGTTCTTTTTATTTCTAGTGAGGGTGGCTGGGGCGACGGGAGGCGTGGGTATGGCGGCTGCTTCAATACTGAAGGTGATGTGGTGATCAGACCAAATGCAAGGGTCGTTTGAAAGTACACAGATATTGCAGTTGGTGTCACTAAGCCAATCAAGGGACCGCCCTTTGATGTGGGTGGGTTCCTGAATATGGTGTGTAAATCCTAGATCTGTTAGGGTGTTGGCGAGGTCGAGGGCCGTGGGATCATTAGGGTCTTGGTGGCCTAGATTGAGGTCACCGAGTATGAGGGTTTGGGAATTAGATTTAGCTTTATCAAGTGCTAAGGCAGAAATGTCATCCACAAAGGATGTGGGGGGCCAGAGGGTCTGTATATTAGGTGGATGGTGGACGTTTGGTTGGCTGAGAGTTGGAGTTTGACCGAGAGTAACTGCGGAATCCATCTTGATGCTAGAGATAGTTCTGAGTCCTAGTGGGTTTCTATAGATAAATGCGATTCCAACACCTCTTGAGGTGCGGTCACGTCTGAAAATGGAGTAATCTGTGGGAATGGCCAGAGAGAGGGCAGGGCCGGAGGCAGCGTGAAGCCAGGTCTCGGAGATGGCGATGAGATCGAGTTCTTGCGTCTTGATGAGATCGGCAATGTCCAGTGCATGTGCAGCTAAAGACCTTGCGTTGATCAGTGCGGCCTTAATTAATCCGACGTTGCTTGTTGAAGCAAGGTTGGTCAGAGGGTGGGGGGGACGTAGGTAGGGTTGGGAGTTTGTGTAGGTAAGTCGAGCGTAGGGTTTTTCAAAAGGGGGCTTGGGGTGCATGGGGTGACCCTTTTTGCCTGTAAGTCTAGAGCCAAGTCTAAGGTTTCTTAGGGCGGTAGGACAAGGTTGGTTGGGTGTAGGTTTTTTGGTGAAATGGTCAAGCCATAAGGCAGGGTCGTTGAGATAGATGGTGTGGTTCTGTTGTGGTAAAGTACTTGAGTAGGTAACATCAAGTCTGTAGGCGGGAGCCATGGGAGCTGTGTGCCGGGTGCTTGGTATAGCTAGGTTAGTTGGCGCAAGGTAGAGTATCCAGGCAGTCACCCACACTAAGAGTGGTGCGCGGAGTTGGGCGAGCATAGACCTTGGGTTAGACAGGCGTGGTAACATGTTACCAGCAGGGATAGGTAGGTCTGTGTGAGAGTCGCTAGTTTGAATCAAGTATGCGACCCAGCGGAGATTGAGCTCAGCAGGTACACTGACGCTAGCATCAGATGTAAGCGGAGCAGGTAAGGAACCGGGCAATGGGGATAGGGCGCAGTACAGGGGTGTGACTTAGAGGACTAAGTATTGCCCGGCACACAATAGCAGGCAGAGGCAAAGTAACATGCAGGTATTGAGCACATTCAAGGGCAATTTACAGTGATGAATACCAGATAAAGGCACATCTAAGTTCGAATTGAACCTTAATGGCAAAACAGGGAAGTAGGGGGGCCCAAGTCAGATTTGGATTTGAATCAGGCTAACCTTGATAAGGTAGCTCACACCGCAGCTAAGGGTACTGCGGTTGTATGTTAGGCCATCGTGCAATAGGATGCTAACAGCAGACAGTTTCTAGGATACAGTATAAGCATTGCAAAAAGATAGATAGGCAAAGTGTAACATATTTGTTGTGAAGCTGCTGCAGACAATGGGCCTGAGCGGCGATTGTGCAGGTAGCCTGGTGATCATATCATGGCAGGCGCAGTAATAATACAGAGCGGGACGCTCGTCCGGTTAAATATAAGTCCTAATAGAGTGCAAGATATAGGTGCGCTCCGTAAATCTTATTGACACAAAGCAGACAATAGATGATCACAAAACTGACAAGGCATTTAGATGTGGATGAGACACATGTGACGGTAACTGGCTAACGTCTTTGGGAGATCGGTTAAACTGCGGGAGCGAATACTTATGACGTAGAGCATAGCGGTAGGGTATTTCAATGAAAGGCCTGAAGCATGTGGGTGGAGGCATCCAGGTAAGATGGTGATTGACATATACAATAGTCGTTTCTGTGCTACCGGCTATGTAGGGTGTAGACGTGAGGCTGCTGGTTAGACAATTTCGGGGAAACGGACGATGCTCAGGTGAGCGGATAGAATTTAGCAGCAGTAATGTACTCACGGGTGCTGTAGGGTCAGTCGACCAGGGGGTCTGGCCCACGGCCCGGCTAGCATCGGACAGGCTCAGGACAGATGCTATCCTTTGACCGTAGTCCTTGGAACGGTGGGCCGGCTACCCCTACCAGCGTAGGATTGGCGCTGATGTTGGCTCACTCAGCCAATCCGAGGCCAGAGGACACGAGGGTGTGTAGCTGCACTTAAGAGGCAGCTTGGTCAAATATTGGTGACCATCTTGGCGTGGGGCTACCCTGGTGGTGTGCAATGGTGAAGAGTTGCGCTCAATGGTGAAAGGTGTCTCGGCAGCGTTTCTACAGCGTCTCCTCTGGCAATAGCATCGAGGTATGCTTGTCGCAATTGTAAGATTTCGTAGCAGACGATCAGGTGGAATGCCAATAAGCCTAAGGCTTACCTAATGCTGCTCCGCATTCATGTCTGTTGGGGGGGTTCCCAAGATCACAGAAGCTCAAGCATGTGGGTAAACTGAAAGATCTGGCTTATGTGCTTGCAAAGAGGAGAATTGCCATGGGGTGGAAGACATGCCACAAACCTAGTGTGGAGGTGTGGTGGAAAGATTTGCAGAAATGGGCAGAGGCAGAAACCATGGTATGGCAAGAAACGAGCAATGTACGGGGGGGTGGAGGAGACCGAGTCCCTGATGGCCTGGAAATCATTGATAGCTGAGCTGCTTGGGTCCATACAAGACCCGGCAGAACCCGTAGAAGGGGAGACCGGACCACAGGATGCAGAAACAGAATGTGTAAAGTAACAGACTCGTAAGGGGGGGGGAATAAGGGAAGCAGTGGCTAGAAGTGAAGAAAGCATAATCAAACTGTTGATATATGAACTGCCTGTTTGGTTTGTATTGTTTGCTTGAATTCATTGCTCAATAAAATGTGTTTTTAAAAAGAAACTTTTATTTTTGGCGGCATAGGTTTACAAGGTACACACATCAAGGCAACAAGCATGACTAAGCAACATAAGGTGGAGCAATACATAAAACATAGTACATTAGTAATAGCATTGTCAGGTAATGGTCACATACGATTCATACGAGTACGGGATCCTGTAGTAGGAGTGGTCATTGAAGGAGTGGGGGACGAGCCAGAGCTGGAAGCGACCTCGCCTTGTCTGTTAAGGTAGGAGTTGAATTCCACCCAGATGTTCTTGGGGCGAGAGGTGGCGGGGAGCATGGATATAAATTCTTCCACAGTTTCGCGACCAAGTAAGCATATGGAGCCATTTCTGGTGGACCGGGGGGAAGGGACTTTTCCTGCTCTGGAGAAAGCATTTTTTGGCTATCATACAACCAATATTGAGAAATCTAGCCGAACGTCTGGTGTCATCAGTATTCCAGGCTCCAAACAGGATGGCCAAAGGATCAGGGTCAATAACCGTTTCAGTGATGGCCATGAGTGTTTCTAGGATACTTTCCCAAAATCTAAGCAACTTGTCACAAGACCAGAACATGTGTAAGTGGTCAGCGTCTGTGGCCCCGCAACGGGGGCAGAGATGCGCCGTAGTGCGAGTGAACCTCGAGGTCCTATGCGGAGTATAGTAGTCTATTTAAAAGTTTGTACTGCATGGCGCGAAAACGGATATTGAGGGAGACACATATTGCCCCAGGCCCCGTCTGATAGTTCTATGTCTAGTTAGCTACCCCATTCAACACGTGCCTTGAGAGTGGGAGTAGGGGTAGTATCCTGTAGGATCTTGTAAAGTGAAGAGACTATTCCACGGGCACCGCCCGAGTTGGCAATATATGCAATGGCCGAGTTGTCTGGGGGCTCAGCAGGGAATGTGGGCCATTTGGTGCGAAACGCAGCTCGTAATCTATAGTATTGAAGGGTCTCCAAGGCGGTCCCGGTGTGTCCCGGTTTCCAGGTTTGGGGGTCAATGAACCTGCCATCGGGGTAGAAGCCCGTCAGTGCTTGGTATCCCAGCTTCCCCCAGTGTCGGGCCAGCGCCGCATCATGAGTGGGTTCTAGGCCGGGGAAGGCCCACACAGGAAGCCATTTGTAATACGGGGAGGCTTCAGGTGTCTGAGATAACAGGTGAGCCCAGGCTTGAAGGGTCGTGTTGATTGGGTCAATGGGAGAGTCGGGCATGTATTGCCGATGTAGTATGATGGACATTAGGTCGATACCAGTCGCTCCAGTTTGATATGGGGAAGCTCCGGAGTACCAGGGTACCAGTGAGTGGCATGTTGGGCCTGGGCCGTGTGCCAATAAAGTGACAGATCCAGAGCCGTGAGTCCCCCTTGTCTGTATGGGAGTGTCATGTCCGTCCACTTTTTGCGTACTGCGCCAGAGTGCCAGAGGAACTGTGTACAGTGTGTGTAGTCTAGTAAAATATTCCCTCCCGGGCCACACGGGTACGTTACTAAACGTGTAAAGGAGTTTGGGGAGTAGGATCATTTTGATGAGGGAGAGCCGTCCAGCAATGGATAGTGGAAGGGCACGCCACCGTAGGATTTTTGTCTCAACTATTCGTGCTACCGCGGAGTAATTATCAGCAAGGAGGGTGGATTTGGCTAAGGATATTTGCACACCCAGATATCTAACGCCATTCGGTGACCAGCGGAGGGGGTATTTGGTGGTGGGCTGCTGGGTGGATTCAGTGAGCGGGAAGATCTCTGATTTTGAGTAATTAATAGTGAAGCCGGAGTGAGTGCCAATGCGAGTGATAGCTCTCAATATCGGGTCAAGATGTGTCGTGGGGTCTCTGATATATAGCAAAACATCATGCGCATATAGGGATATAATTTCAGGGCTGTCTATCAATCTTATTCCCCTGCAGGCGTGATGAGCACGGACGAGGTCTGCCATCGGCTCTATTGCTAGAGCGAATAGAATCGGAGAAAAGGGACATCCCTGTCGGGTACCCCTGAAGAGTGTGAAAAGATCAGATGTCAATGTATTGGTTCTAACCCGCGCCACAGGAGAGGTGTATAACAATTTGATGAACCTAAGCATGTTTGGGCCAATGCCCATAGTCTCCAGCACAGCCATGTGTATTTCCAGGAGACCATATCAAAGGCCTTCTGGGCATCCAGCGTGACCGCCACTGCTTGCACATCCTGATCAACGCGGGACATCACGTTGAACAATCTTCTGATGTTGTGGGAGGTAGACCTTCCAGCTACAAAACCGGCCTGGTCTTCATGAACTAAGTATGTCATAATGGGCAGAAATCGGTTCGCTATAATTTTTGCAAAGATCTTCGTGTCAAGATTCATAAGGGAAAGGGGTCTGTAGGACCCGCATTCATCATCAGGTTTACCAGGCTTGAGCAGCACTGTAATGGCTGCCTCGCGCATGGAAAGGGGGAGGATAGAGAGTCAGAGCGATTCATCCCAGACCTCAAGTAGCCTGGGAGCGATTATGGCGACGTGTTCTTGGTAGAAATCAGCGGTTAGGCCGTCAGGTCCCGGGACTTTACCTTTGGGCAAGTCGGAGATAGCTGTTACTATCTCATCCAGTGTAATTGGGGAGTCCAATTCGTCGCGAGTAGTGGAGGAGATCTCTGTGGTGGGGATCTGGTCGAGGAGTTCTCTCATATATTGTTCAGTGTGTTCAGCAGGTTGAGAGTAGAGAGACCTGTAGAACTCAGTGAATGTGTCTAGGATTTGTTGGGCAGCCCATTGAGCGTTGCCATGTTTATCCTTAATAGAGGTGATTTGCGTTTGGCCAGATTCCCATTTGATCAGTGTCGCTAACGTTTTCCCGGGCCTATCCCCCTCCCCATATTTCCTTGCTGCTTGTGGGCAGCTAAGGTATTATATTTCGTTGACGGCGAGTTTGTATTATTATTATTATTATTATTATTATTATTATTATTTGTTGAATGCCTGGAGTTCATCGGAGACCTGTGCAAGTATGGCAGGGTCAGCCCTAGCGGCACATTGCAGTTCCAATTGCTTCAGTTTGGTTTCAGATCGACCCAATGCGGCTCTGATTGTATTCAGCACCCCAGCCTCCTGGGAGATGAACATACCCCTAATATACACTTTAAAGGCGTCCCACCGGACTGCAGCCGAGGTGTCCCGAAGAGTGTTGTGTTCAAAGAAAGACAGAATGTCAGCAAGTATTTCAGCCCTAAACACAACATCCCTAAGGGCCTCGGATTTGAAACGCCAGGTGCTGAATGTCGGGACAAGTATCCCCAACTTCGCCGAGATTGTGATCGGGGCAGATGTGCGAGGTAGGATCTGGGAGTCCACCACCCCGCCCATGACTCCCCTTGACACAAAAAATAGGTTTATCCTAGAAGAGCTATCGTGCACTGATGAATAGTAAGTGTAATCCCTCAGTTGGGGGTGTTACGTTCTCCAAACGTCGCAGATGTCAAGGGTCTTAATGTGGGAGTGCAGTCTGCGTGCAGCACTGGACAAAGAGCGGGGAGCAGTTTCAGTCCTGTCTAGGACCGTGCCAAGAATAAGATTTAAATCTCCACCCCAAAAGATCGGTATGCCCACATATCCCAGCAGTATGGTAGTGATATCAAAAAATTTGGGAGAGTCCACATTGGGGCAGTAGGTGTTGACAAGTAGATATTCTTTGTTAGCCAAAGTACAATGTAGTATTACATAACGTCCCTCGGGGTCGGTATAACTTTTGTAAAATGTGAACTTAATGGATTTATGAATCATCGTTGGTACTCCCCTGGATTGAGTGGAATAGGAGGTAAAGAATCTCGCAGGTCCCCATGCCGGGGCCATAGTTCTAGGTATGTGGCCGTTGGAGTGTGTCTCCTGTAGGAGCAGTATTTTACAGCTGTCTGTTGGCATAAGCTATGATTTTGCGGGCCTTGGTATGATTGCTTAACCCACGGACATTCCATGACATTATGACGGTAGACATTGCAGTGACAAATAAACCATTATACCACACATATTCTCAGTGGACATCTCGGATCCAGCAATAGTGTGTGCCCCAAAGTTTGGAGTCAATCCTGCAATCGTGTCCCTTCAGTGCTCACACCATGCAACCTCGTGTGCCTTTTTTAGATAACATCCCGTACCCACCCCCCACCCTCACCACCAACCCTAGTTTAGCAGTGTGAACCCCACCCATCCTTGAACTGC
This sequence comes from Ambystoma mexicanum, assembly GCF_040938575.1. Classification (NCBI taxonomy): domain Eukaryota; kingdom Metazoa; phylum Chordata; class Amphibia; order Caudata; family Ambystomatidae; genus Ambystoma; species Ambystoma mexicanum. Next base: position 1,185,992,501 of record NC_090922.1, read on the forward strand.
GCACAGTCGGATCGACCCCAACATGATCCAGCCTGTGCAGGAGCCCAACAGGGGCTAACCCAGAACAACGATATGAAGAACAGTGCAATCGCAGTGGGGTGCGCTATTGCCGTGTGCTAGCACGCTTGGAACCCAGTGGGATCTGTGAAAAGACAAGCAGTGTTTGCGGTTTGGTAATGCATGTCGCTGCATCTAACAGTGGCCGTGCCAGGCCTGAATGTGAATCAAAGGAACGTTACATTCAACACCAATAAGAAGTCAACATGGTCACGATGAGTAGTTCAACATTATGGTAATTTAACAGTGCATATCTGAGAGATTAGGTGCTGTGAGTACAGCCCGGATTGCAAGGGACATGTGAATGTGACAGCAGGATAGTTGTGGAGGAGGCTAATGAGCGTTGGAGCCAGCAGACCGGCTGGCCAAAGGACGATCAAGGGGAGCAAGCTTCGGACAAAGTTCAGTCATTCTCCATCATATCCTCAGCGGGTGGATGAGGGGGAATATGCGCTTCTATGAATTTCACTGCTTCCGAGGGCACCGTAAAGAAGTAAAGTTTGTTGTTGAATGTGAACTTTAGACACGCAGGGAATAGGATGGCATATGGAATGCTTCTCTCCCTGAGCAGTTTCTTAACTCTAAGAAATTGGCGACGCTCCTGCTGGACTCCAGTCGAGAAGTCGGGGAAAATTCGGATCACCTGCGAGTCCATTCTGAGCTCACCCTTCTCACGTACGAGGTGGAGAATCTGCTCACAATCTCTACAACTCCGAATTTTTGCAATAATGGGCCTCGGAAAGTCACCAGGTGTGGGGCCAGTGCCCTCTGGGCCCTTTCGATTGTGAAGAAGGGGGACAAATCCGGGTTGCCCAACAGGTCTTTCAAGAGGTTTTCGACGGCCAATTCGAGTCGGCCCTTCAGCGCATTTTCCGGGACCCCAATAATGCGTATATTATTCCTCCTTGATCTGGATTCAAGGTCATCACACTTAGCCTTTACTGATTTCATGTCCGTGACAAGGGTGGCCACTGTACTCTGCAGTGTAACTATATTGTCCTCACTGGCACCGATTCTATTTTCAGCCTCAGTGATCCGCGTCCCCTGTTGATCCAGTTTGGCCCTAAGAGATGCCACATTAGCATTTATATCGTCTAGCTTTTCGTGAAATGCAACAAAGTTTCTAGCCATAGACTCCATCATGGCCGTCAGGTCCGCAGGAGGCCTTTCCGCAGGGAGTGGTGAGTCGGTCTGGTTACAAGAAGAGTGGGCCGACTCGGATCTCGGGGTGGCTTTTGCAAATTTATCCATAGCCCCAGTTTTACTGGTATTCCTGGATCTGTTAGACATTGTGTAATATGAGTAAGTGGAGTGCGGGTGCTGTATATGACCTGGGGCTGTGCAAAGCAAAAGGTCAAAGGAAGGAGATCTGGCTTTTTTGATGATGTAGCAGTAGCCCACAGGGTTATCAGAAGCGTATTATCCAGGCTCCTGAGCCAGGGTGTAGGGGAGGCAGTGTCTGGGGAGGCGACCATGCAGCGCGCCTTATTGGATCATATGAGGCAGAATGGGTAATCGCAGCGGGATCCCAATGTCGTAGAGTGCAGTGATGAGGTAGCGGGAGATATCGGCCAGAGCGGAGGGGTCACGGGAGCGCCCACCCCCAGTATCCCCCCCAGCTCCTCACCCCACACTTGTGCAGGATCCGGATGGCAGAGTCTCCAGCGAGCCCGCGCGAAGTCCATGTGGGGGATCCCACGCCGTCAATGGCACAGTTTCAGCGCCATGCTGAGGGGCCCCCCGACCGTAGGTCCGGCGGGGGGCAATCTCCGCGATGGGTCCCGCAGAGACACGGGGGCCGCAGGAAGAAGTCAGGCAGCGGTGCCGCACGGCCGCGGGGGATCCCAGCGGCAAGGCGGCGACGTCAGAGGCAGGATTCGCCCACGCGTATCAGCGCAGGACGTGATGACGGCCTCCGCGCTCCCGATCAGCTACAGCCCCCAGGCTTCGGGATCGAGGCGGGCGGCGAGAATAAGCGAACAGTAGGGCTGCTGGCAGCGGTGGGCCCCAGCTGCGCAACCCGTCACCTGCCCAGCGGCCGAGCGGCAGCCCAGTCAGTCCAACGCGGGGCCGCGTCACCGGGCGAACTCGGGCCCAGGAGGTCCGATTCGGGCCAGAATTTCACGGGCAGGTGGGGCGAAGTGCCTGCAAGGCAGGAGCCGGTTTAGAGGATGGGGCAAGATGTTAGACCGCAGATGAAGGCAGATATAGAGCGGCGGCACATGGAGCTGGAAAGCTAGGCAGCCATTTTGTTGGCTGCTCTACAGCGCCCCCCAATAAAATGTGTTTAAAAAAAAATATATATGGTGCAATCGCTTTCCGTAATAGGGAATTTCAAGCGCTTCTTCATCCGAGAGCCACCAAGCAACATATTGTAATTGCCCTGCGAGATAATGCAGCTCTATCTACAGTAACCGCACTCCACTCTCCTAGTAGTCTCTGCACAATGTGCCCAAGGGCACCCTGCCTCCGCCTGAGCGCCATATGAATCCACTAATAACAGAGTTAAGTACCCTAAAAAAGGACCTTGGTATAAAGTACGAAATGTTGACGAAGTGAAATAGCAGGCGAGGGAGGGCCACCATTTTAATTGGTGCCACTTTCCCCATTACTGAGAGTGGCAAATGTTTTCAAAATTCAATAGATCATTCTACCGCTTTACTTGCTAGTACGGTGTTCAGTTTGAGAGAGAGTTTAGGTTCATGGCATAGAGAGTTTAGGTTCATGGCATATATTGACCCCCAAGTACCTGAACATCCGAATCTCGCATTTCAGCCCCATATTTGGTAAACCAGACTCATCCTGCCCAGCCCACCGCGCCAACGGGCATATACATGATATGTTCCTGCTCACTGTGATCCCGGAAAGTACCACAAAATTATCAAGTACCTCAATGAATGCCAGATTATCCTTGCGGTTGTGGACGTACAAGAGCATGTACTCTGCCTGCAACTAGATGACATGGTGCACCCTGTCAACCCTCAGCACTGTCTCACTAAAGTCTGTCTGCAAAAACTCAGTCAGAGGCTCAGAAGCCAGTATAAAGAGCATGGGGGATAATGGGCATCCCTGCTTCGTGCCACTCTGTAACCTCCAAGATTCGGATGCGTTTGCCTGTACGAACACTTGCAGTTGGCATTGTATATAGTAATTTTACCCTTCTAAGGAATCGGTCCCCCACCCCAAAAAGCTTCAGGGTGATTTATGCAAATATTTCAAAAAAGGAAGCAGGCGCGCCTCTACAGAAAGAACATGGCATGATGACCTGCTCTGAGATGAGTTTGCAGCGCACGCTTTTTTTGGGTATTTTATAGCCAATCCCACTGCACCAACGCCTTTATTGCATCCAGTGATATCACTGTGAAACAGTCCTTCCGTACTCCTGTCCTATCTATCATGCATGCAGCCTCTTCGGGTTCCCAGCAGTAGACCTACCAAGGCCGTAACAGGTCTGGTCTGGATGTATCAATTTCCCAATACCTACTTTAAGCCTCTCCGCAAGAAGGGTTGTGAGGATCTTGCAATTCCTGATAGATCATATATGGGCTGATACGACTCACAATATTGCATCGGTTTGCCTGGTTTTACTATCCGGATGATTATGGATTCCTCGTAACCTCCCGACTCTAATTGCCTTAGAGCCACCTCCTCTATGAATTCCTTATGGAACTCGGCTGGTAGGACATCTTCCCCTGTCATTTTGCCCTTCTGTAATGCACAAATCACTGCCTGTATCTCTTCCACTGTAAGTGGCACTCCCAAAGCCTCTGCCATGCCTAATCTAAAGTGGGACAGTGTTTCCTACTTCCTGTAGATTTTCTACCCTGCCCATGATGTATAGATCTCAAAAGAATCAATGAAATGCATCAAATTCGCTGTGACCTCCACAACACGCCACATTCATCCACTATCTCATTCATCCCGGGCCTTCTACTTTCTACAGAGCCACGCCGGCGTCCTATTGGGTTTTTCACCTTGTCCACGAAACCTGTCTGAGTAGCTTTCAAAACTGGATCTGCCTTACCTCTCCCATAGTGCTGTGCATTCCTGTCTGAGTCTGTTCTAATTGCGTGATCCTCTCCTCTTAGTTTGATAAATCCTTCAACTCCTTTTGTACCTACCACCTTGACGAGTGCCACGGCCCACATCACTACCTTGAACGCATCCCTCAGGCGAGCTCTACTCTCCACACTCCCACTGATAATACAAAGGTAGTCTTGTAAATGTGTAATACCACATAGTCCCTAAAGGTTCTATCTTAAAGGGGCTCTGCTCTTTTTTTCTAGGTTGGCACTGGGGAGGGGCCCAGATTCACTATCCAATTATCAAACGGGGATGAGTGATCCGAAAGCGCCATTCCCTCGTGTGTGGCGCCCACAAATTCCCCCAACCTAGTTTATAGGGATAGAATGAAGGAAGACTCATCATGATTGGGAGCATAAGTGTTGACGAGGCATACCTGTGTTCACGCAACAGTGTAACAGGACCATCTACCCTTCACTTTCTGTTCAGGCTTCCACCATCCTAAAAGATAGAGGGTGCCATACAAAAAGGACAGGACTCGCCTGGCATAGGAGGAAAAGATCGACCTGATCCCCACTCCACTGGCCCAGAATGTTGGCCTGTTTCTCTGTGAGCTGCATTTTCTTTAGCATAGCTATTCCCACCTTCTTTCTATGCAAATAAGTGACCACCCTATTATACTTAAAAATAGCTATTCAGACCCCTCGCATTCCAAGAGGCCACTCAATTCTGCCATTTAGTCTTTTCCCTTGCCCCTCCCCCTTTCCCTGGCACCCCCGTCTCACTGGAATTCCATCCACCCCCTATTTTGTAGCCTCCATGAGAAGCCCTCCACCATCTCTGCCATCCACTGACTTGACTTCTGTTGTCACCCTCCCCACGCCCCATACTTAAGCTGTTGTGTAACCTAAATATTCCACCACACAAATTGTGACCGCTAGCCTGCTCCACACTGCGATATTATGGTGGCTGCTAGCCTGCTCCCCACTATAATAGTATGGTGGCTGCTAGCCTGCTCCACCCTGTGATAGTATGGTGGCTGCTAGCCTGCTCCACCCTGTGATAGTATGGTGGCGGCTAGCCTGCTCCACCCTGTGATAGTATGGTGACTGCTAGCCTGCTCTACGCTGTGATAGTATGGTGACTGCAAGCCTGCTCCACACTGTTATAGGATTGTGATTGCTAGCCTGCCTCGCACCTTTACTGACTCGAATCATATCTAGAAGTTACCACACACTGTTACAGTATTGCAAATGCTAACCTGGTCCACACTGTGATGGTATTGTGATTGCTGGCCTGCGTCGCACACCAGTGAATTTGTTGAGATTGACTTGATTCACATCTGGAGGGGTCCACGCTGTGATGATGCTGTGAGTGTTAGCCTGCCCCACACTGTTCATATTGACCGTAACCACATCTAGAAAGTACACACTGTGACAGTACCATGATTGTTAGCCTGCCCCCACACTGTGATAGTATTGTGATTGCTTAACTGTGTCACATCCCAAGAATTGTTCATATCACACTGAAATGGTATTGTGAATACTAACTTGCACCGCCTCCCGCTGTCTGAAGCCTAGGCCTCTCTCCCGCTTTCAGGAGCCTTAATCCTAGACACCCTAAATAATGCCTGCCACTATCTGAAGCCTGGGCCTTCTCCTGCTGTCTGGTTGCCTCAGATCTGGGTATTCTACTACTGCCTGCCACTCTCTGAAACCTAGGCCTTCCTCCAGTTATCAAAGTGTCTCAAATCTAGCTATTCAAACTATCTGCAACCGTTTGAAACCCGGCGTCTCTCTCGCTGTTTAGGTCCCCCAATCGAGGCGTTCATTACTGCATGCTATTCTCTATTATAACATCGGTGAAACATCGGTTCCCACCATCTTGTCACCCAAACCTCTGGGCACGCCATTGATACCTACCTTTGAGTCCTAGACCACCCTACAACGAAACACCCAGTACATCCCCAATACCCCCAGGACAGTGCACATGTAGGATAACCCCTAACCTACTGAAGGAAGGACAGACGGCACCCAAGCATATCAACATTAGCGGAAACATCAATACTGTCCTAGCACAAGACATAGATATACTACAGATAAGCAACAGGGAGGGTCCTCATTTTTGGGGGCCATGTAGATGAGGACCAAAATACAATTCCACACTACGGCTACCCACTCTTCAAACATTCAGGTTGTGCTTATCCCACTAGACCAAGTGCATTAGAGCTGTCATATATAATTTAGACAGGGGTGCACAGGATATTTCAAAAAGATTTCATATTTTAATCCATATACATAACACAAAATAAAAACATATAAAATACAAGCATCAATTACAATGCGACTGTGTCCAAACTGAGTTGTCTCAACCTTTTGTACACATGCTCATTATTTGTGCACAGGTGGGGGGTGAGGTTAGTATTTAGAAGTGAGGGGCATTATTCAAAACACATATCACTGTTTGCCTCTCTTTTTATTCAATACAGCATGTGTCAACACTGAGTACTTAATCGTGTTTGTAGGTCCAAGAATTAAAGTCTACTGTTGACTAAATCTACAATGTACACTTTCTTGGGCCCGCACAAGACATTACAGATGACCACTTGCCCTGTTAACTGTACACCAACACCAATTCTGGCCACCGAGAACCAAAAATGGATGCCGAGAAAAAGAGCAGGATCATGCAACAACAAATACGGATACACAAATTCAACTGTCCCCAAGAGAAGTGGCCTAAAATGCAGAAAACACCCCACCAAACACTGCTATCAGAGCAAACATCCTATTTTACACCATGCCTCCCGACAACCACAGAGCCTCAATGCTTCAACGACACTGACATCTCGAGACAAGCAAACAATCCCTCCAATCAGCCGGTAAAAAGATGAGTACCCAAGAAGAGAGCGGGTAGATTTCAAGCCCCCACTCCATACATCACAAGAACAGAAGGGTACTATTGATACCCACAACATACCATACAGGACGAATCTCTAGTAATCAACGACCCAACCACTAACCTAACAGACTGGTTCAATGAAGAAGCCTTTGCTGATCTTCATCCAATCGGCATCAATAGAGATGCACTGCGATTAAACAGCCCAGCTATCAATCTAGCAGACCGCTTCAATGAAGAAGCAGCCTTCGCTGATCTTCATCCAATCAACTTCACTACAGAAGCATCCTGATTGAACAGCTACAATCCAAAACAAGCAACAACTAATAAACAAAACCACACTTAAAAGATCCACTGCAATTTTATCAACGCACGGTCAATGTCCAAACATGCTACTGAAATCTACGACCTCCTATGTGACAGGTATCGGCATCCTATTTGTAACTGAAACATGACTGATGACAATTACATCACCCTCAACTGCCTGCCTGATGATAACTTCAAATGCGTCCAAGCAAACAGTAAAACCAAAAGAGGTGGGCAACTGGCAATCATCCACAAGGAACACCTGGCTATCAAATTGGAAGACCCATTAAACATCGATAAATGCAGTAAACCCTAAAACCTGAAATTCATACCGATACAGACTGCCAACCTACGATGCACCCTTATGTAGACGCCTTCATGGAAGCAATCGCACTCCTAGCCATCGAGCATAATCATCTGATCATCCTCAGAGATTTCACCATCTGGTTCGATGAAGAAACCACAACCACACAAAAATCTGTAAGCAGCCAACAAGCAGCAATGAATCTACAACTAGTCAAAGGAGCAACCCACACGGCAGGGCATACATTTGACACAATCTTCGCCAATAAAAAACTCATTACCATGGCACCCCCATTCAGATACTCTGGAGCGACCACCTAATCATTCCCTTCTTAATTACACTTGCCACTTCAAAAAACGAGCAACAAGACAAACCACCAATCACCATGAAAAGAAATTGGAGAACCATCAAAAACTCCAACCTAACTGAACTTCTGGAACACGGCAAACTGCAAGCAACAACTATGGAAGAAGCTGACTTGGACAAAACAGTTGCTCTACTCAACAACTGGATCATAACGATTGACGAAATTACCAACGAATTGGTGGTAGATCTTTCTTCGGCTGCTGCCTCCCTCTGAAACAGCCTTCCTCCCTCCCTTAAACTTGAGGAGAACCATCTCCTGTTACGGAAGCAGCTCAAAACCTTCCTCTTTCCTTCTGCCTTTTCTCCTCCTCTCCTCTGCTGACCTCCTGGCTGTAACCTGAACCTGCACTGGCTACCTGGACACCCTCGGATCTCGGGTCCAGGTCCCTCCCCTGCCAGTGTCGCACACCTGCACTGCCCACCTGGCAACCCCTGTACTTGAGACTGTTCTGTATCCCTACAGTCCCCATACTAGCCTGACACCTGATGTCTGCACTTACCCATGCACTGCCACCTGCTGGCCATTACTTGCTTATTATTATTATATTCCCATGTACTGCACTGTCCCTGCCACCTTCCCACGCACTTGCAGGAGCATAGTGTGTAAGGGGAGCCGGCAGCCGCAGCGGTCGTACGCCCCTTGATATCCTAGAGCACTAGAACCAACACAAGAGGCAGGAGTCGTACCTGCATCACCCACAATAACCGTCAACCTGAGGGGCGCCAAACAACTGATCAAACGGCGCTCGGTCCTGAAGCCGACCCGCAGGGACGTCTGGCCCCTGCTGGGCCACATATGCAGGTACCACACAGTAATCAAATGCTACCCCCTCCCACCAGCATAGGACGTTGAATTGCTTGTCCTTATACCCCGAGGGCCGGACTGGGAGGAGGAAGGGAAACAATAGCCTGAGAATCTCCACCAGGCCAACATAAGGAGAGAAACCCACAACCAATAAGCCCAGGGGCACCCACGAACCTATAGACTTGTCACAGAACTATGGTCAAAAGATAAAGACCATCCTGGCCGACTGTTGCCACTGAGGGCTCTGAACCATATGCCAGTGATTCGCCCAGTAGCCCTAGACGATGCCTAAAGGGGCATCCCCCAAAAGAGGCGGCTCGATGGACAAATTTGCCAGACCAACTGGCTAACAAATGGATGACGGCAGTGAGGGGGACAAGTAACGAGGAAACGCCAGCGATGACCCCATTGCGCCACCCCCCCTCCACAATCCCCGCAGCAGACTTGCAGGGAGTCACGAATATTATGCAGCAGGGCTTTGCTTCCATAAATGGAAAGCTAGATGGTATCAATATGAATGTCTCCACGATTGCGGGCCAAGCTGGAAAAGGCCACGCAATGCATCGGAGAAACTGAAATGAGGATGGGCACGGCAGAGGATGCCAGAGTCGCTCCAGAACACAGTAACGACAATGACGAAAGACCTGGGTAGCATCAAGATGAAAAGCGAAGATTTGGAAGCGAGATCGAGGTGCAACAATGTCCATATTGTGGGGGTTTCAGAGTCGGCACTGAAGGGCCCCATGGAGTTGGCGGTGGAGGGGCTACTGAGCGATCTACTGGGGGACCCGAGTTGGTCCCCAATGTTCGTGGTAGAGCGAGCGCATAGAACACAGATGGCAAGGTCCAAGCCAGGTACATTCCCAAGGCCAATAATTGCGCGTCTCATGAACTACCGGGACAGGGACATGGTTTTGAAGGTTGCACAAGAGAAGCAAGACCTGAAAATGGGCTCCAGTCAGATTTGTATTTTCCCAGACTATACACTGGCGGTGCAACAGCAGAGGAGGGACGCACGTTCGTCGGACTTGAGAAACTACTGAGGGAGCGCATGCAACCCTATGCAATGCTATACCAAGCTAGGCTACGTATACAATTTAAAAATAAGACCTACTTCACGTTCCCGGAGGAAGCGGCATCATTCGTGGAAGCCAACATTTCCCTGCCGGAGAAACAGCCACTAGAGGAAGGGTAGCAGCTAAATATGAGTACAGTCCGCCACGACACTAAACATGCTGTTGATCGACATTACGCTAGGAAATGTTTACATTTGCCTGAGGACCCGGCAATGGTTGTTTGTAAGCTGTTAGAGCGAGCAGCGGAGTAACCACTAGGGTGGAACAAGCAAAGCGTCGGAAATATGATTCAATGGTCCTCTTTGTTAACCACACAATTCATAATGTGATATAGTAACGTATGTTTTTCATGCTCAGTGTTCAGCCCGATTACAGTTTCAATACCATGTTAGCTGGAACTCCAGGGGCCACGAAGCAGTGGCCCCTAATGCGAGTGCACACTTTGGTTAAACAAGTTAATGGGAGAGGGGACTGGACGGGAATGGGAGATAACATAGTCGAAGTTCGGGGTACTATGAGGGTGGGGGAGGGAGCACCTGGGGAGAGTTGGGGTGAAGTAGTTATAAAAATGCACAAGTTGAATGTCATGTTGTGGTCTCAAAAGGCGATGGTACAGGAGGGCAGAGACTGTTTGTAGGCGTGTAAGGAATGATGGCTAAAAGTGGTCCAATTGGGGTGAAACTATTGAGTTGGAATGTGAAGTATCTGGGCCTACCCATGAAGATGTGCATGGTTATGGCATATGTGAGTAGACATGGGGCCCAGTTGCCTTTTCTACAAGAGACACATTTGCGTGAGCGGAAGATGGCCCCGGGGTGGGCGGGGGTGGGGACAGCGCTATTATATTTCCTACTCCACCAGAGCCCGTGGGGGTCATAATTCTGAGTTATAAATCGCTGCCTTTCACTCATTACTCAACAGAAAGTGACGAATGTGGCAGGTATGTTATCGTACATGGGAAATTGGGGAGTGTTAAAGCGTTATTGATGAATATATATGGCCCTAATAACAGCACATCTCTTCATTCTTAGAGAACAATGAAGGATCAGTAAACACACAGGCAATTCTATGGCAGGCATTTAAAGGCTACATGCGAGGGGCCCTTTGTGATATCAGAGAGGAACTCAAAAGGCGAGAAGAGGCCCTGGCGAAGCTGCAGATGGAGTATGCAAGCAGCCAGTCACCACAGATTAGCGGGACATCAAAACTAAGCTAGATGAGTATTGGGATGTGGTAGAAGGGGAACTACGCTACTTCGACAGACCGGCAGCAGGGCGAAGGTATGGGGAACAAGAAAGGCCAGGGAAACTACTAGCACAAACGGTCCGCAGCAAAAAGGGCAACTCCATGTATAACCATACCAGATGGAGTGGTGGTGAACAGGGTGGAAGAAGTTTGTGTGGTCGTCTTTGTTTTTTACGAGAACCTTTACTCGCCCCAAAGTGAAGCCACGGCAAGCGAGATAGATGACTATCTCACCAAAATACCCACTACATTACTGTCAGCCGAGGCTCGCAAAGCACTAGACTCCTTTAACGCTCAGTGAAATAAAGGAGGCGATTAAAAGTCTACCGGGAGGGAAAGAACCAGGCTCTGATGGGCTATGTGCTGAATTTTACAAGGAATTCAGTGACACGCTCGCTCCTCGTCTTCTGTCATTTAGGGCAGAGGCGCTGGAGGCTGGCATCTTGCCGGAATCAATGCGAGAAGCGGTTATCACCTTACTGTTGAAGCCCGGTAAACCACCAGAGGATTGCGGGTCGTACCGGCCGCTATCTCATCAATACGGATGTGAAGATATTGGCAAAGATACTGGCATCCCGACTCAATCCCCTTATGCCCTATATGGTGCATAAGGACCAGGCGGGTTTCATACAGGGGAGATCGATGCCATCCAATATACGAAGGCTGTACAACATATTGGCTAGGATACCACCGGAGACTGAGGGGATGGCAATGTCCTTAGACATGCAGAAAGCATTAGTCGGCTGGCCATTCCTGTTCAGGGTGCTGCACAACTATGGGTTGGGCCCAAACTTCATAAGTTGAGTCCAACTTTTGTACACGGTCATATGCTAGGGTATGCGTGAACGGAGAACTATCTGCGATGTTGACCGTGGCAGGGGGTACTAGACGGGGATGCCCACTGTCGCCATTGCAATATTTGCAGAGGGTATTGGCGGTGGTCTGGGACAGTAGTCGGGTCTCCGCTTAAAGTAATCGGAAATATTCCCGTTGACGGACGATACAATAGAGCCTAGCAATCTGTTCGGGCTGAGTTGGTCACCCCAACAGGTGAAATATCTAGGGGTCGAGGTGGCACGCACAGCAAGCTTGGTTCGCTCCATGAATTACTATGCCCTGACTGGGGTGATTAGTGCTAAACTTGAAAGAATGGGGCATCTCCCTATCTCGATGATGGGGCGAGTGGCGCTAGTGAAGATGATCATCCTACCCAAGCTTGTCTACCTCTTTAGCCCTATACCTTTGTAGCCGGGCAGATCCTTCTTGACGAAGATTGGAGCATGCTCCACGTCTGTGTGGAGAGGATGGGCCATGGCCAGCTGGAGATGCTCACATCACCATACGAGCAGGGAGCGCTGGCTGCCCCAGACTACGAACCATTTTACTTGGCTGCCCAGGTATATTATGCTGTGCATTGGGCAGAGGATGGGCCACACACATCATGCATGGAATTAGAAAGACAAGGGAAGAGCAAGGTCACACTGCTGCATGGGGTGGCTGCGGGGAAACTGGGAAGTGGAAACCAGCTTGACCCAGTATTAACCACACAGCAGGCTTGGTCGAGACTGCTCCAGCACCAGAAGAACACTATAATGTATAGCCCGGCTATGCCAATCTGGGTTGCCCCATACCTGGACCAGTCCAGAGATGCAATTCTGGCTACACACTGGCGAGGAGCAGCCATATAATGCACCTTGGGGATCTGTACCGGGAGGGCGTATTTGCGACCTGGGAAGATATTAAGACACAGGTGGGAGACGCCCTGCTTCAAAAACTCCAATACCTCAGGCTCCGCTCAGCGGTGGCATCGGTGTGGGCTGGATTCCCTCAAGAACCACCCTCACACCGGATTCTGAACTTTGTAATTGCGCCCGGTTCGGTGGGGAAAAAAACTGCCTCTGCCATATATAAACTAGCGCTGTCGTCGAATAGAGTGATGACACCAGATATTTGGAGGGACTGGGAGGACGATTTGGACATTACTTTTACAGATACACACTGACTGCAACTGTGTGGGCTAACGGAGCAGGTGTCTTGCAACTCTAGGTACAGATTGATTAATTTTAAAATACTAAACTGAATACCTCACCCCGGCCCGCCTTAAGAGAATGTACCAAACGGTTGGTGGAAGGTGTCCGAGATGCCATGATAAGGACGTTGATATGATGCACATGTTGTTTTCCTGTAGGATACTCACTGGATATTGGAATAAGATGTGTGATGCACTGGAAGAAATGGTGGACCAATCGGTACGTTGGGAACCTGTGATATCTCTGCTAGGCTGTGTACTTAAAATTAATCCGCTGAAGAGAGGACTTATAAATATTGGTTTACTGCTGGCTAAGCATGCTTATGTTGCTGAAGTGGAAGCGTGTATCAACCGCTGCATTTGAGGAATGGGTGAGGGATATGACCTGGGCGAACGATGAGGAAGAATTGTATTCTAGCCTGTTGCCCCTAACAAACCTGCCGAAAGATATATTGGGGGGCTTTCCATCAGTATTTCATTAATAAAGAAGAGGATGTAGTGGATGACAATGTTACACTGCAAAAAATGTGTACGCCTTATTACCTGAACTTGTACCATCAAAATGACTCCTGTAGTATGTAATGTCTAGCCAAATGGTATGTAATGTTGTATCTCTGTGCAAGTTAAATAAGTTTTTTTTTTTTTAAAACCTGGTAAATCAAAGCAACAAAACGGGTTCTTCTAACGATCCCTGCCTCCGAACATATACAAATCAATCCTCAAATAAGGAACTCCCATGTAATACCACAGGAATTTCCTCAACCTTTCAATCTCAACAGGGAAAGTGCCACAATCCTTCAAATCTGTGTAAACGGAGATCAAACCAGCGGAACAGAATTATTAACACTCAAAAGGACGCAATCTGACCGCCAAAACAGGGAAGGTCCCCTAAAGGTAACAACACAGATCACCCTAAAAAGGACAAAAAGTCATTTAAAATACTATATTAGAATTTGTACACATTAAAATCAGTATTAAATCGTCTGGAGTTCATGTGCAATATACGCAAAAATGTAAACATTAATATATCAATAATAAAGTGCATCATGTAAAGTGAAAAAGTGCTAATTTAACTGTTGGCTACAAGTACGAGAGTCAGTGAAATAAATCACAGTGGGCCTAGATGCTACTAAATTGATCCCAAGGAGGGTTTCCCATACGAGCGAAGGGAATCAGTCAAGTAGGGAAAACCCAGTCACCTATTCAGGTCTAAAGGCAATGGGCCAAAAATAAATAAAAAAATAAATCAAAAAGAGCAATCTGGTCACTAATAAGTCATGCACCCAACCACAATAATTAGTTACAACAATGCACAATGGAATGGGAACACAATCATAGAAAAAGAATGCTAAAATTAGCCAAGGGATGCTGTGCGTCGTCTAATCGTGTCAGGAGAAGGACAATATAGCATACAATAGAATAGGCCTGACACAGTTAACAGATATTAGTTTCGATGGAGAAAACACATCTAACTTAAAAGCAGATTATATCCATCTTCTTCAGGACGTGGCATTCCCGTAGGCGTCATACATCTTTTGGAATTCATCTGTGTCTTTATATACACAATGTGTTTAGAAAGAAAAGCTAAGCATTTTACAATTTATAAAAAACCACACCCAAAATACAAAAACAAAAGAAAAAAGAAGAAAAAAAGGTGTGAACAATTACATGGACAATAATGAGAAATAAAAGTAAGAGTTGGTGATCTGTGGGTGGAACCCAAGGGGCCTATCCCGTTCCCCGCAGCTCAGATGCGTCATGAGGTCTGAAGAACATTAAGGGAGAAAAGGTATTTACCGTGATCTCTACCCGTAAGGCTGGTCCCGGAATCCTGTCGATAAGTCCAGGAAATATTAATCAGGCCGTGCCAAAAGCAGATCTCTATAAATTAGACCTGAATGCAAGGGTGCAAAATGACACAAACGACCGAAATAGTACATGGTCGTAAACATTACTCCAATGGTTTATATACAGTGAAGCAAGAGTATCCGAAATGGTAAGTTTAACTACATTTAGCAATAGGTACATAAGGGGAGTAAAACCCAAAAGAAGTTTGCTGAGAGCAATTTTATCAAAAACACACAAGAAAAGATGCCCCTCGGAGGTGAAGTGACATATCTATAGGCTAGTTATGAACCAAACATTCAACTCGTCAGTGGACAACTGGACAAAATCCATAGTCAAATCGGTTCCAAATGTGAGGTTTTTCTGGAATTCAGAGAGGGTAATATGGTATAAGCAGCATCCAAATTGGTGCCGCAAACGTCGCCGTTTCTGCTTTTGCAATGGAGGTCGACTGCGTTGAGCCTCAATGTTCCAGCTGTGCAGGAATAGATCCAGTGAACTGTGAAACAAATGTTCACGAAGTGCTGTTCTCAAAGGGCGCTAATTAAAGAGGTGACAATAATGCATAAAAATCAAATAGCCGCCTGCAATTGCCCATAGCATGAGGTCAAAAATCCCTGACAAGTTAAGTTAACCGTCCCTAAAGAACTTGTCCGTGCACCAACGGAATCTCAATTACCAACACAGGTCCCCAGAAATCAAGGCAAGGTTTAGCTAAGCCAATCCCGAAAGCAACGCTTTAGCAGTCTCTGCAAAATATGGCGGCTTTCTGTCTGAACTAGGGTATAAATCATAAATGGCGTAAATTCCACCCAAATCACAGACAAGCCAACTCGGCAATGAGCCTAATATAGCTCAAATATGCCAACGCCAAAACCAGGACAGGGCGGCAACATAGAGCAAAGGAAGCTATTGAATTAACCTCGCCTAAATCGGAGACTGACCCAAAGCGTCCGCCTTCAGACTTCCTCAGCCTTACCTGGATTTCAAACGTACGACGTGCACTAGCGGAAACGGGCTGGAAATGCCAAGCTACCGTCTGACGCCCATTCTTTCGTTTAAATATGCGTAAAGCGTGTAGGGCGTGTCACGTCTAACGTTCCGTATGAAAAAACGGGACTAGACTGCTCATTGCACTTGGAGCCGCATAAATGCGAGAGACAACATGCTGTGGCAACTAGAAAGCGGTACAAAATGTACCGTTTGTGTAGTGGGATAAATTCCCAAATTCAAAGCCGGTTAAAGGCCAAACGAAGTGACCACCAAACGGTACAGGCTGACGGCTAATAAAGGAACGTTCACAGAAAAACAAATCTTGCGTCAGAAAGGGTACATTGCATCTAGAGGAATAAAGTTCCCTCTGGATATGGGTGAATAAATCATTATTCATGATCTCCCAATCCTTCAAATCAGCATACATCAGGCTGCTACTCAAAGATACAGCAGGAAATGTAGAGGACCTCTCCAATTACAGACCCATCTCCAACATCCTGTATGCAGCTAAACTGCTCGAAACGTATACATATATAAAACAAGCCAAGAATTCATAGAAGAGCATTGCCTACTAGACCCAGGCACAAGTTGGTTTCAGACCAATGAGAGGAACGGAATCGGCACTCCTCTCAATATGGGATGACCTAAAAGCAAACGCAGACTCTGACAACAGTACTGCCTTAATACTTCTAGACCTCTCTGCGGCATTCAACACAGTTAACCATGACATCCTCATCACAAGATTAGAAAGACTGGGAATAACAGAAACCGCCCTACTGTGGATCAAATCCTTCCTAACTAACAAACAAACAAATCCGAGACCATATGGATGAAATCTTTCAAATCCACCCCAAGAGAATCCACATGCTGAGTACCACAAGGATCATCCTTCTCCCCGTTATTCAACATCTACCTATCTCAACTAATCACAATCATCAAAAGACACAGCCTCACTTGCTACAACTACGCTGATGATACACAAATAGTCTTCAAAATACAAGACACTTGAAGAAAACGCAACACTAGAGAACTGCCTTTGTGATGCATTCAACTGGACGAACTCTAGCTACCTTAAACTCAACCCAGGCAAAACAGAAATAATGATCATCACAAAAAGCAGAGGGGACAACCACTACATCCCTTGGCCAAGGGAACTCGGTACAACCCCAGCTCCATCGTCGACTGTAAAAAGACCTGGTGGTCCTGATGGACAACAAACTTACTCTAGAGCCACAAGTAAACGCTCTACTCAAGAAATGCTTTTCTCCTGTGAGTGGCAATAAGGATCCTGCCGTTCCTGTCATTCGCCAAACAAAACACTTACCATCATTGCTGTCGTCATGTCCAGAGTAGATTACGCCAATAGCCTATACCTGGGTATGCCTGAACAACTTCCAAAAAAAAAACTACAATGCATACAAAATGCAGCAGCCAGATTACTCCTCAAACTACCCCAAAGAGAACATCACACCAGCGCTAAAAACACTGCATTGGCTACCAATAAAACAGCGAATCAAATTTAAATCAATGTGCATCATGCACAGAGCAATCCACAACCAAGGCGCAGAGTTCCTGAGAGACCTATTACACCTACATCACTCAACAAGAACGCTTAGATCAAGCAACGACATCCGCCTGGAACTGAAAACGTACAATAAGAGAACTCTGAGGATCTTCTTTATCACACCTCGCACCAAAAACTTGGAACGACTTACCAAAGAACATGCGTAACCCAAGAAACCACCTACTAATCGGGAAACTCCTCAAATCTGGGCTCCTCACTACATAACTAGAACGACGCCCACAGGGGCATACACATAGCTGAAACAATGATGAGTGAAGATACCGATCCCGGATCCCACCAAGCAATCAACTACAAACAGACTCTAAGGAAGACATTCTACGACATACCAAACTACAAACTCTGAGATAGCTATGATAGAACTAAAGACTGAATCCATAGCTAGACCAGGACGGAAGGACAAAGACGATTCATCAATAGCATCCTGGCCCCTGAATTACACCCAAGCACCAACGGACCACCGTCCAAATAGATAGCAAGGGAATAGGACGGCCAATCCACAGCACCAACACCAGAGAGGGATGGGGTACTAGACATACCCCGTCCCATTATACTAAGTTCAAATACAATACAGCCGGGAACGCTCAACGCCATCACTCAACAGTTAGATGGTCAAAGGAAAGAAGCAATTAAGCCTACCCACAGGATTGCTAGTTAAATAGAATAAGATCTGCAAAGACTAGGACATATAACCCACTAACCCAACCTCAAATCCCTGCATAACTAACCCTAAAATCCACACAACCATTTCTCGCCCAGCAAACCGCACACACTTCACCACACTGCAACAACAAACACATAAACCACACCAACAGCACACAAGGTCTTGCTGCAGTCCGATACTCGCTACAAAGCTCAGCGCACGGTGGAAACTGAACTGAAGCTTCCAACAGCACACAACTTCTCTCCCTCTCCTACTCCTTCCGGACTACCCTAACCCACCCGCCTTCTTTTTTTACAGATCCGCCTGAGCGTCAACTCTCCGTTGGTGACGGTGCGTGATTATAAATACCTTTAACATTTAACACAAAAATAACTGTGACCCAACAGTACCAGCACTATTCAGGCATAGCTGTCGTTAATCCCACCCACCCCAGTAGGACTTGACAGTTAGATTCCAACCACAGTATCTTGGAGTTATAAGGAAGACCCTATCGGACCCTGCCAGTTAGGGTATGATCTGTTAGTTAAAGAAGTAAATCCAGTGATTTGTGCCTTTTGATACGGGCTCCCAATCCAAGAGCAAAAAACAACCCTGTACCGTGCAATGCAGTCCATTTACTTACATATCCAGCGGCGCCTCCTTGGGTTCTGGTCGCAGCATCCAATCATCTATTGACCCTTTTTGTTTGTCCATCCAGAGGTTCACCTCCTTTGGGGTTTCTAAGAACAGGACTTTTTCATTGTGTAAGACCTACAACTTAGCCGGCTATAGCCAAATGTATTTTAGGCCCTGTAGTCAAAGCCTAGCTTTTGTGGGAACAAACTGACTTCATGTAGATATACGCACTTGCCTGCACAATGCGTTATCGTGTCTCTGCTTTTTCGAAAGCCGGGTTCTCACCTTGATAAGGCTTTCGAAAAGCAGAGACACGATAACGCATTGTGCAGGCAAGTGCGTATATCTACATGAAGGACGCAAGATTCTACACGCGCCACCAAGGAAGATAGCACTCTTAGAACTAACCATAGTTCATAATAAAATGCCCGCTAAGGGCCGACAGTTGAAGAGATTATTGGAGAATATAACCCTGATGGAGACAGATCTCCGAAATGCATTGGCAATACAATTCTCCATTACAGCCATTAAACTCTGATGATTTGGGTTCTGCCATTTCATGAATTACTTATGCACTATAGATATAGATACTTCATTAATGGCAATTGACTAATGAATTGATTTACGGTGAACCAAAGAGTAACGGGATTAGAAGTAACATCGTTTTGAATTCATCACCAACCGCCTATTAACCTCGGATGAGGTAAAAATGGGAGCGGCTGCTTAGTTGGGTGTGACACACCTACCAGATTCTATAAATCCATTTTAAGTGTTTTATGATGCAACATTGGGTTGTGTTCATAAGAATGTTGACTTGATGCTTGAAAGAGTGCCCTGTCATATATGATCCCAAGGCCTTTAGCTGTTTATGTGGGGTAGTTTCCAAGTTGTCTGACAACTTGAAGGGCTTATCCACACATGGACTAGTGCCCAAACTGATGATCTGTTTCCTCTGCGTTTAAAGCTGAGTGCATTGCCTATCATCAAAGTTTCGGTTGCGGATATGCATTTACAGATTTGTCACTTTTGACTCAGTTAAAATTGATCTCAAATGCTGTCTGTAAATATTTGGGAAGATTCTGTGACATTGTTAATTACATCTGCAATATAAACATTAAATGGCTATGGTGAGATTGGGCAGATGGATAATCCTTGAATATCCTAGTTTTGCAGGGGTGTGGTTTTGGACGTGAGGCTTCCTATTTGAGCAAGTGGTGGTCTGTTGCTCAAAGTATTAAACCCAGTCGTAAATGCCTTTATTTGCTAGTATGTAGAGGAGGATTTATGTTCTGTGTAATGAGCTCTCAGGATTCCATGGCTGCTTGATACCGGGTGCTGTATTGAGATATCCTGGCCTTGTGAGTTGCTGGTTGACATGTTGGTCAGTGTGCTTTGAAGATAGAGGAGAGGCTGAGGGTGTTGGGAGTAGAAACATGCTATACTTCAAGGGTAGACTAGTGTGAGGCGGCTGCTAGAGACTGGGTCTCTTTAGAGCGCTTGTATTGACTCTCGGTGTCATTGTGGGAGGCTAAGTGTTAGATGTTAGTATTGATTCAGTGGGCATGTCCCAGCTGGAGCCAGACCTGCTGAAGAGGTATTCGTAGTCATCAATGTTGTCTCTGGTGGATTTAAGCCCTGAAGGCTAGTCCTAGCTGGAGCATAAGGGGACATGGCTCTCGCAACAGCTGAACAATTTAGGCACGTTATAGGTTTACGTTTTGGTCCTTTACCAGATGATTGGTCTTCAATTGGTGTTGCCTGGTTTGTTTGGTAGAGTGATTAAGGTCATGTTTACATGGGATCTGTATATGAGTTGGAGTGCCAGTTGGGTGAGCCATCAGGGACTTTCAAAATATTCAGTGGTATGGTTTTCATGTTTCTTGATTAATTGTTTTAGATCTTACGTAATATATTTCTACAGACCTTTCAAGGCAAGGGCATTTCCCTTTTTTCCTCACTAAAAGTTACTGTAGATTGATGACCGCTCTAAAACAATTTGAGCAGCGCTTATGCTGGGAATGCTGTTTTACTTTGCACTGCTGCCATTTGCATGGTCTCCTGGTGCTGTAGTGATCGGAAAGAGAGGGCGTGGATTAGGTTAATTGGGGATAGAGGGGACATTACAAGAAGGCTGCTTTGTTTGTGTTTGGAGTTAGAAGTGCCTGGTTGTCTATCGTAAATGAAGTGGACCAAAACATTGGAAA
This sequence comes from Ambystoma mexicanum, assembly GCF_040938575.1. Lineage (NCBI taxonomy): Eukaryota > Metazoa > Chordata > Amphibia > Caudata > Ambystomatidae > Ambystoma > Ambystoma mexicanum. Next base: position 1,186,013,510 of record NC_090922.1, read on the forward strand.
AAAGAGGATTCACAAAACGGGCAGGGGGCTCTCAAAGCATTTTCACCACCCAATCCAAAGTCAGATTGTTAGGGTGGACTTAACAAGTGTCTAGAAGGTGGTGTCTTCCATAAATGCCAGTATTGTCCTTGCATATGTGTAAAAAATGCCATTTGCCACTGGTGTAATCTGTGCTCACGAGTAGAATGTAGATTTATTTTATTTATTGTGTATTTGTAAGGCGCTTCTGTATCAAGTCAATTGTTTCAAGTGCCCACAGGGCAACAGGGAGAGAACATGGGAATGAAAGCAAATAGAACAATGAAAGATAGAGGCGGACCTACTATGCCTTGTGTTCATTCAGAACATGCAAGTGCAGAGAGAGAGGGATGAGGGAGTGGGGGTGGGGGTAAGTGCTAGGAATGGGAAGTGCTTGGTAGTAAGCAGCTGTTAAGTGATTTGGTGAGTGGTCAACTGCCAATAAATAGGTACGTGCAGGCCTGTGGTGGCATAGGCCAGTGGGTGCCAAGCCAAGTGCTGGGAGCAGGCGGAGGTTGGGTGTAGGAGGACATGACTCAGAAGGACACAAGGGCCCTGGTCACCAATCTTATCAACTGTGGGGTTTAGCAGAGGAGGGAGGGAAGGAACGGGAGGTGAAAAGGAAGGTCTTGAGGAGTTTGCGGAATTTGAGGCGATCCGGCTGAAGAATAAGAGGAAGGGGAGGCTGTTCGATAGGAGGGAGCCTGCCGAGGAAAGAGATCAGCCACTAGCTCTCTGTTTAGCGAAGCACTTAACACACAGAGTTGGTGCCGGAGGAACGTAAAGATCTGGAGGGAGAGTATTTAGTGAGAGCCAGTTGTAGATGGCGTGTTACGTGCTCCCAGACAGTGTTGTTGGTGCAGAGGGATTTGAATTTGATCCTTTCAGCAACCGGGAGCCATTGGAGCGATTTTAGGGCTGGAGAGATGCAGTCTCTGGGCTTGTGGCCAAGGATAAATCTTGCAGCCCTATTCTGGATTAGCTGGAGGGGCCGTAGAGAAGAAGAGGATAGATTAAGGAAGAGGCTATTGCAGTAGTATAATATAGAGAGAACCAGAGCTCTATAGACGATGAGCTTCTGGGGGAAAGTGAGGAAAGAAAGGATTCCTTTGAGGAGGTGGAGTTGAAAGTGGGCCTCCTTGGTGAGAGAGTAGTCGAAGATGACTCCAAGGTTTCTGGCTTCAGATGAAGGAGCAGGGGGAGAGCCCATAGAAGATGGCCAGAGTGAGGGGGAAGAAAGAGGGAGCCAGAGTCCCAATAGGAAGGATCCATCTTGCTGGCATTGAGGCAGAGATCATTGACGGTACACCAGCACCGGATGGCTGATGGCCAGTCAGGAATGATGGAGGAAGTAAGGTGAGGATCAGAGGGAAGAAGAGTTGTAATCTGCATAACATTGGAAGTTAGGGGAGAAGGTGGCAATGAGTTGTGTAAGCGCAGCAAGATTGCTGTTAAAGAGCCAGGGAGAAAGGTTGGAGTCCTGGGGGACACTGCAGGTAGTGATAGAGGTGGGGTGAGGAGAAAGAGCCCACAATAACTTGGGATGGGCGGTCATTGAGTAAGGTCAGCCAGTCCAGTGCCCGCCCTGAGATACCTAGGGTATCGTAGATCCTTTTTATGGGGATAGTCGTTTACTGTGTCAAATGCAGAGGAGAGATCAAGTAGAATGAGAACAGCTGGAGAGTTGGAGTCAAGAGATGTGAGCAGTTCCTCATGGGTGTTTAGAAGAGCAGTTTTGGTGCCTCTGGATACTCTGAATCCAGATTGATGGTCATTTAGGCTACCAACAAGTTCAGTGTGCTGGGTCATTTGCGGGAAGACCAGCTTCTCCAAGAGTTTCTCAAAGAAGGGGGGTGGTAGAGATGGGGCGGTAGTTTGCCGGCCAAGACCGGTCTGCAGAAGGCTGTTTCAGGAGTGGGTGCTCAAGGGATTGCTTGAGGGAGGAGGGGACAGGTCCAGTATTAAGAGTAGTTGCAGAAATCAGCAAGTGCAGGGGCAAGAGAGCCAATATTGTCCTTAATGATTCTGGAGGAACAGCGTGAGACCTGTTTAGAGGAGACCATCATGGAACGGACCACTCTGGTGACCTCATCAGGTGTAATAGAGAAGGTGGCGAGAAAGGCTGAAGGGGGGGGTGAGAGGCCATAGGAAGCGGAGGGTTTTATGCAGTGAAGTGTGTGGCCGGAGCGTTGCAGAGGGCCTGAGAGGGAAGAGGTGAGGAGACTCCGAAAGGGTTGCAGATGAGTTCAGCCATGGTGTTTGGACACGAGCCTGGATGTGGGCCCCTTTCTTGGAACGAATGGAGAGTCGATATTGCCTTTGGAGAAGGCGACAGGCCAGTTAGTTTGTCAGAGGGTGAGGGTATCAGGTAATATAATTGTGGCAAAAATGTCACTGGTAAAATGCTGTGGTTTCACCCGGTAGAGGTATGCCCCCCCGCTCCCCTTAAATGGTATAATGGGTCCGGGGTTGCGTGGGTATCCCCTGCATCCTTCACATGATTGTGGCGGCAAAACCACTGCATTTTTGCTGCAATATTTTGTATACACGGCCATTTTTGCCGCAATTTTAAGACATGGAACCAGGGTGAGCCTGAGGCAGGCCCGTTCCAGAATGTATCATCTAGGTGGGCCAAAGGTGGTGTTGGGGGGGCCCAATTTCCGGTTGGTGTGAGAGTAGCCTAACCCACCCAGGAGCTACATTATATAGCATTCCAAGCCTCTGGCACAAACAATACACAGGTTAGATTCTGTTTCCATACAGACACTATGGACAGTTAAATATAAAACAATTGGCCGCACACACAAAAGAACTGTGCCACACTTGATCAGTGAAAAGTAATCCTTTTTAGTGTTTGAAGTCACATAAAAAAGGAAAATAGTGAATGAAAACAAACTGTGGCCTATCAGATTACACATGTTTCAACACATCAGTGTCTTTCTCAAATCGAGGCAAAATTAGGCTAGGTTTCAATAGCTATATGGGTTCAAATCCAAAGAGCTGGGCATTCAAAGGGTTAAATCCCTCCTGAAAAGAGCTTTCTACCTCCACGTGTCGGCAGAATTTAAGTGGAAATCGGGTGCACGGTTGAATTTGAGCTGGCAACAAAAAACCTACTCTCTTCCACTGTGGACAGTTACCCAAACAGCATGAACTAATGAAGATCAGTACTTTATAAACAGTCCCAGCCATGACATCCTCTGGCCGGGCAGTCTTCCACACTTGTTTAGTCAGAAACCCTCCAGTAAGTACGTTCGACAGGAAGCACTGAAACACAGCCCATACTCGCCATATTGCCCTATCGGTGTGTGCGTGCATGCTAGGGACGTTGCATGTTTTGTGCATCCATGGTATCTTATGTCCCGACCCAGTAGTACATTAGTCTGGTTCTCTCCCTGTTCTCTGCCTCTTTTGCTTTCTTCCTGCCTCCTTCATCCTTCTCTTACTGCCTGTTTACTCTGTTCTACCTCTCCCTGTCCCCTTCTTCCTGCCTTTCCTGCATCATCTGTTGCTTCCTACTTGTCCCTTCCCCTCTGTCAGTGTCTTCCTCACTGTTCCTTCTGCTTTTTGACTGCCCATCTCTTCCCATCCTTCTCTTCCTTCATATTCATTTCACTCAGCTCTAGCCCTCACGTCCTGCCTATCCCTTCTGCTTTCTCTGTCTGCACTGCGCCTCTCCTTCCATCCTTCTCATCCTCGGTGCCCATTTGCTCTACTCCTCTATTGCTGCTTGTTACTTGTTGTTTTTTTTTTATATAGTTCATTGCAAACTTTAAAATTTACAAAAACCAATTCCTCCAATTGAAACAACCACATCTAAAGAAAGAACGAGAAAAAGGACGATAGAAAGGAGGGGGAAGGAGCAGAAAGGAAAATAGACCAATTGCAACAAAGAAGGTGCAAGATTATCAAAGCAAGTAGAGATTCACATTAGGCCTGATTTCTCACTTAAGTGCTCAATTGTCCTCACTAATCCCCCTCCTAATGTTATTTACAGATTCCAATCTTTTTCTCAACTCGTCTGCAGTTAAGCAGGGTCTTTCCATTATTAATTTCCCCAAATGTAATGTTCATAGACCATTGAGTGCTTTACAGTACAGGGTTAGATGTGTTAATGTCTCTCTCGATATATTACAAAAGCAACATTGCTCTTCTGCAGCTTCTTGTCTATTCCACAGGTTTAAGATTTCCTTTGTTTTAAAACGATTCAAATGAAATTTCATAATCAGGGTTCTTTTGTTACTACAAGGAAACAAGTCTAAATATTTAGGTAAAGTTCCTCTCGCTCTAGCTTCCAAGGCTGTTTGCTTCATACAGCTTTGACTATTTCTTATGTCTATGGTTTCACACCAATCTTGATCCCACAGTTTGGTTTTTATTTTGTTTGGGTTTCTAATTAGTATCTTTCTCTAGATTTAGTTGAATCAGAATCCTTTCGCAATCAGCTCCTATCGATTTCCTATATAGGATCAAGGAGTTCCACATCACTCTTGCGTTTATAGATGTCAATCCTAATTCATAACGCATACAAGAGACAGGAGTTTCTCGAAGCAAGTGTAGAATTTTGCTTCAGTATGCATTTTCGCACCATGTCCAGGTTTCATATGGACAACCCAGCATTGCCTCTGCTCCAAAGATCAATGATGGTATTACTTTAGCTCTGTAGAACTCTAGTGCTGGTTTTATAGAAAACTTTCCATACCTTTTTGTTTATTAACATTCCTTGGGCATCCAGGAATGTACATTTCCTTTTGTTTTTTTGCACCATCGGGTCATCATTGATGTGGGAGCAGATTAACACTCCTAGGTATTGGCTTTGTCTGACACATTTGATCGCTTCTCCACTGATTGTCCAGTTACATTTATGCTTACTATTGACCGTTGATCCTATCAGATTTTGTAGTACTTGGATCTCTGTTTTTGTGACATTTATGATCAAACCATTTTCATCCAAGTATCCTTTTAAGGCTGCCAATTTGCACTGAAGACCAATCAGGGTTTGGTCAAGAATTACAATGTCATCTGCATATACCAAATAGTCTACGGAGTTGCCATTTATCTTTGCAGGAAATGCTCTTACTTTCTCCATAGCTCTTCCCACATCTGACATGACGAAATTGGATAATGTTGCTCCTAGAGGACACCCCTGTTTCACCCCTCTAGTTTTTATTGCAGTGGAGAGGGCGTCCTCCGGATTTAATCTGATCTTGATGTCTGTCTCTGAATAAAGTGCTTGTATCGCTTTTCTAAAATATTTTGGGAATGTTTTTGTTTCCATTTTAGCCCAAAGGCGTTCTCTACCTATCTTTCTGCCCATATTCATCCTTCTCTTATCGACTGCCCCTCATCCTTGTACTCGCACGTCTCGTCCACATGCCTCCTTCCTGCCCATTCTCTTGTGGATTCTTTGAAGATGGGCTCTGACAGCCCTGATGCCCCACAATGCAGGATCGCTGGAGCGCATGGGCCTATGGTAAGGGAGGGCACGAGTGGGCTGGGGGCACACTGAAGTGTGTTCCTATAATAGAGGGGATACCCCTCTGCACACCTCATAGCTTAAGCCCTTGTGCCTCTTCTCCGACATTTGATTGTGCATTGCATCTGCTGCTAGTGTGACCCCCGGATCCCTGCCCCACCCCTGGATATGAATGCACACCCCTCCACCTACATGAATAATAGGAGAAAGTGGCACAGGCAAGGGGGGGTGGCATGACAGGGTGAATAAGAGTCCATACAACACATGAATAGTAGGGGTAGGAAGAAGGAAAAGCAGTGTTGAGGGACCGGTAAGGTGACAGGAAGAGGTCACAAACATGCGTGCGTGTGGGGGATGAGGTGGGTGGTGCAGGGACAGACAAGCGGCAGTTGCTAAACGTATAAATAACTTGCAGCCAAAAAAGAGACTAAAGGAGAGGCAGGGAAGAAAAAGTTAATGAGGCTGCAAGTAAGAGTGGGGAACTGGGGGAGATGAGACTGAACAAGGGTGATCATACGATTATTGGAGAGAGCGCGAGCAAGGGAGAAAGTCTGAGGACAATCCATTGCAGTGTTGCAGGGGGATCTTGCGGCTCCCCTCCCAGAGTTGGTGGAGGTGCCCTTGCCCCCCCGTGTTGCAGACAGTGCCTACGCTCTACTCCCAGTGTCGCAGACAGTGCCAGCTCCTCCGCTCGGGCTGTGGGCGGTGACTGTGCCCCCCACTGTGCCAGCAGTGGGTAAATCAACCTCCGCTGACATGATCGGCCTGGACCAGGAGTAACTACCGTAGATAGTCGGATGCAGTATGGCATTTCTTCAAAACCCATGCAACAAGATGGAGACCTCCATGGCTCAATCAGTGAGGGAGGGATTAATCAATGTTGGTACGGCTATGTTGACATAGCCACGGAGCTGCTGACAAGTAGCCCAGGACTTTTGCAGCAACCAGCATATATTTTATGACACTGCGTGGAGCGCTGGAGACAGAGTGCAGTTTTCTCTGCAGTTTGCCGTGGGAGAAACGGACAGAAGCTGGTAAGCCTCTTATATTTACCTACTCAAATCAGTTATTGGACATTGAGCCCCAGGCATCCAGAGCCAATGGCCTGAAACTACCCATTATTGGTCTGCATGTCACTTTGAGTGTGCTTTCAATCAAGCGAACTTGGCAACATGGATAAGCAAAGTGCTTCTCTTGCGATGTCGTAGATAATCCAAATTCGAATGCGAACACATATGAACAAAATACTCTTTTCCACTCCTCCCATGCAACGTGGGAGCAGTGGAAAAGAGTATTTTGTTGTGTTCTCATTCAAATTTGGATTCTGCGACATGTATTAGAATCATTTTCTCAATACTCATAGAAGCGCCAGCCAATTAAAAAAAGTAAAAAAAAACAACAAACTCCTGTCTGACCATCCCACAGCTAGGGCCGACTGGCCTCTGCCTCCTCCACCTACCTGTAACTCCTACTGTGACCTCTACCAAGTGCCAAAATAAAGTGTAGGCACTGCAGCTGGACCGTGACTGCATGCAGTGCGATATGTGCCAGCAAGGGTGTTTAAGCTTGGCTGCTGCTTGGCCCACGCCTGTACATAGTGAGGGCACGTGCAGAAACTAGAGAATGTCACTGCTCAATCAATGCACAGGCGTGAGCCAAGGCTGTGCGATCCAGTAGCCTTGCTGTATGTGTTCTGCGTTGTCTTACTTCCATGACAAATGCATTGCACCTGAGCTATCCTATTAGTGCTACTTATTATTTGGTACAGCACAGTGACAAAGTACGAAAGTGCTACCTTAAAGACGTCAGTAAGCCCCAAAATTGTGCATTTCCTCTGCGCCCAAAATCTGCTACGCTTCTTCTCATTGCAAATGCATACGCGTAGCCAACTGCGATTTTCAAAAGAAAGACTGCACTTTTGAAATAGAGCACAAGACTCTCTTCCGCTCACCCGTACCCTGCATCATAAATCGTCTCGGAGCCCTGGAAAATCGTTCGCTCCTCTAAAGCGAGCGGCCGGGATGTCAGTGTTCTGGCAACACTATGCATGTGGGGCCAAATAAAATATGGTGACCATGTGCGCGTGGGGCAAAATAAAAATAACTACTGTGCGAATAACTACATGGCCACGTGGTTCTAAGCACGCAAGGACATTGACGGACCGGATTACACAAAAATTCGGACTTTCACAATTGACCTGTCCAGAGATAGAAACACTGTATAGCGTCATTCCATAATGCACTGTGCACAACCGTGGAAGCCGCGTGAAGTCCTGCTTACCCGCTGGATGCTGTTTACTTTGGATCATCTCTATTCCGCCATGCGTTTACTTCCTGGCAGAACTCTTAACATTCACAAGGTGAACTTTCATCCAAGGAATTCTTGATTTAAAGTGACTGCCTAATATCACCTTGGTAACTTTCCTTTCCTTTGTGTTTAGCCTGTGCAACCCACAGCCGCGTGGCGTGTTTATATAACAGAGGCTGCGCGCGCAACACGCACGCGCGCAACCGTGGAGGCCCCGTGAAGTCCCGCTTACCCGCTTTGCCGCGGCTCGCAGCTTTTCTTTGGTTTTATTTTTTTCTTATTTTTTTTCTTTTTTTTTTTTTTTTGCTTCTTACTAATTTGGTAAATTTTTCCAATTTGAGAGCTGTGTGCACCGTCTCCAATCATCAAGAAGGACTACAGTTTTCAAAATGAAAAGTCCCATCAACTCATTGAAGTCGGGTATGCCCCTCATTACACCAGACCAACTTGCCAACGCTGATGGTTCACTGTCTAACTCATCGCCATGCCCTCCCAAAAAATCTCAGCTGAGCTCCACTCCTTGCATTACCGCAGCAAAGTCTAAAGCGGAGCTACTGTTGGCCATGGACATTCGCCCCTTTTTTCGCGGTGCAGGCAAACTGGACTCCAAATCCCTGGCTCGAACAAGGACAGAAAACCGTTGGTAAAGTCTGCTGGTCCTACCACTTGTTTACATAATAGGTCTGTTCATGGGTCCTCCGATTCAAAAGACTTTGCTCGCACCTCGAGAACGCTACCCAGTGGTGGCGCTGCCGAGATGATCTCAGTCACTTTTGCTAAAGAAAATGTTTCCCTGACAGATAGCATACTTTTAAATAATGTGCTGACTGCCAGAGCAACAACTACTGCTGACCTCTCTGCTCATTCCAAGCCGGCTGTTGCTCATTCTGTCCATCCCACACTGGCTTGTAATGGTACTCCTCCCCCAAAACCCCCAGTTCTGGTAACATGGACAATATTGATTTGGATATGAATAATTCATGTCTCACTGCTCACACTCATTTCGATAATCTTTCTAAATCAACAATCATGTTCATATCCACTAGCGATACTGATTCTGTGGAGAACATTTCATTTACTGCTCCCACTCCCCGTAAAACTGCCGCCAGTCATCAACCAACAGCTGAACTAGCTGACACACAAAATAATATGGTCATTGTTACGTTATCATCTATGAACACAGCCATTTTTTCGCTTGCGAAACTTTTTGAAGCCTTGGTTGCCAAGGCTGATGTGCATTCTCAACAACTGAATCGGCTTTTGGCAGCTCACGCAGACATTGTAAATAAACTCAACAGTTTGGCCAGCCCACCTATTGTACCTGCCGAGACACAATCTCCAAGCCCACGATCCTATCCGATTCTTCCATACAAAGACATGCCTATTGTCGATTTGGTGGACAGTGGTAAGGCACCAGGATTTGCCCCTCAAACATTGCAAAAAAAAAAAGTCAACTACGCCTTGTTTGGGGGTTCTAGTCCAGGTGACACATCCATTAAACAAGTGAAATCAAAGGGTGATATGCAAAAGAAGCCTAAAAATACTAAGGCTGCACCTAAGTGTTCCTCTCGAATCAAATCATTTATCAAAAATTTAACACTTCAATCGTCAAATACTAAAATAGCCTCCAAAGTGATATCAAAAAAATATTTGACACAATCTCAGGCTAAAAAAAGCAAGGAGACCATGGTCATGAGCAAAGATGTACAGCTATACAGTCTGTTAAATGCCTTGGTAGATGTTGTCTTGGCTGTAGATAATGGCCCAGCACTGACTGAATCAAATGTTTCAGCAACTTTGCAATCTAAGTCTTCTATACAAATGCAGAACGTAACTGACCGTCACAGGGAAATTAGACAGGCGGTCGACGACTACATGACCTCTCAACCAGCCCCAACCAAGCTGGTTTTGCCGCACTGCGCACCCACTGCCACTATATCTGCCACTATATCAAAACCACTCAGTTCCAACATGACATCTAGTGCAGGTGGGTGTATAGATGCGGCATCTCAAAAAATGCAACCATCAGGGCAACACACAATTGATGGCTCTTGCATGGCGTCTCAAAATGATAAACTTGTATACAAGTCCCCCCCCTGTGCTGATATTGAAATTTTGATTAAAACTACGTTATTAAAATTCTTAACACCGCTGCAGTACCAGGTGAAGAAGTGACTAGAGCTGTAACCATCCTCTGACTCAGCTACTACTGTAAAACTAAAGAACAAGACGCCTTGCGCGAAGAGACCTGCCATCCACTCGTTATCTCTTAGATGTTGCCCTGCCCCGGCCCCCCAGTACCGTTTGATTCGTGCATCCATCTTGGCCATATTTTCTGAGATACCAGATTTGGATGACATTGGAACTGTTGATATAGAGCAAGTGGAATTTCCCAACAAGACCCAATGGTCAGTAGTAATACTATGGATAAACTCTAGAATTGTAGTCCATGCTATTTGGGCAGTTAGGGAGCAGCTGCTCGAGTTGGGCTTTATAGTTATGGCAGAATCACAGCCACCCACCTTGCTCCCAAGAATAAACTCCAATCAAACTACACAACATCGGGGCCTTAATAAACAATCTACTGGTCTCCCCAAATATGATCGTATTCACACAAAGACTCAGCCTTAGCTTTGTGACTTGCATGACACCATTCGTTCTTTGATCAGCTGGAATTCCAGGGGGTATCTACACCTGATGAATAATCCATCCATCTAACAACCTCTTGAATCACGATGTTATATTAATACAGGAATCCTGGCGTGTACACCCTCCCACTTGGAACAATTATGACATCTTACTTACACCAGCTGTCAAGGGGAAGTTTGGGAGGCCTACTGCTGGTTTGCTCACGGCTGTCAAACAAACTTCTACCCTTAAAGTCGAGTCATGGTTCTCTCAATTCTTGTATACAAATGTCAAAACTCAGTGGTCATGACTTATACTGTGCACTTATAAACGTATACTGGAATCCATCAAGTACTAGTGATGACACATTTTTGGATTCTATGAATCAGGCGCTTGACCTTGTTGCTTTAGACAGCAACGTGAATACCATCATTATAGCTGGTGATTTCAATCTTCACTGTTTGGAATCAACCAAGAAATTAGAGGCGAGTCGCCTGATTAAATGGCAGACCCTAGCAGCTTCCAGAAGTTTGTTTATGCCTAATGGTTCCATTGCATCTGATATACCTCCTAGAGCAACATGGCACCATGCTTCCTCCAAGAGTATCATTGACTACATTTATGTTAACACATGTATGTGGAACAGAGTAAAAACCTTTGAAGTCATAGATGCTCAAGATAGTGACCATAACATTCTCAATTTGACTTGGTCCTGTAAGTTAAACCCAACCCTAGAAAGACCTCACCATCTCAAAGATTCTATTAACATAAACTCAGGTCGAAATAGATTATGTTGGTCAGAGTCCTCATTAGAAGCGTTTAGATCTTGCTATGATGCCCAGCTAAATCATCGGAACACTCGGCATCAACCCACAACAGCCCTATACCATGAATTAATGCAGTTATTTCAACCTTTGTCCATTATCCACAAGCAAAAACAAACCCCCATTTTCATGTGTTTGACCCCGAAATTAAATTTATGAAATCTAGATTCCGAGTAGATAAAAGGGCGGCGTGTAAACTTTCGGGTGAGGAACGTACAAGGATGATCACCCTGATTAAAAAAAGGTATACGAACTGGATAAGAGGCAGACGGGCCACAATATATCAACACGATGGTAGCCATATTCTAAAAGTATTGGCATCTAAAAATGCGTCAATCTTGGAAAATCATTGATCGTATCACTGTAGGACATCAGTTTGCTCTCCAGACCAATGATGTCCTTAATGAAGCGTGGGTACAATACTACTCCAACCTGTACGCCCTCCCCTCTGAGACGTCAGAAACCTGGGAGCTTCCATACCAATCTCCATTTAACCTCAGTTTTGATAGAGACAATTTGTTATTATACATCAACAGAGCCAACTCTTCTAGGGCCCCCGGGCCTGATGGCTTGTCAAATATGCATTTGTAGCAATTCCCTGAACTTTGGGTGGAGATTTTATATTCTATGTACACCAATATAATTATAACTCAGCAAATCCCAATAACATGGAAGCAATCCATTATCGTTCCTATTTATAAGAAAGGTGATCATTGTAATCCGGCCAGTTATCGTCCTATATCCTTGCTCGATGTGCCCGGGAAAATCTTTTGTTGCCTAATTCTAAGAGATTTGTATTCCTGGGCCAAAAAATAAAATCTGGCTGATCCCTTTCAATCTGGCTTTATCACAGGTGTTGGTACTCTGCCTAATATTATAACCATCAACATGTTGAAAGCCCAATATGCAGCCCGGAGCCAGACCTTGTATTTTGCTTTCATAGACTTTCGCTCAGCTTTCGACTCCGTAAGTCGAGAGCGCATGTTTCGAAAAATACATCTTTTAGGTTGCCTGGCCTCATTGTTAACTCTCATTGTCCAGTTGCCATGCTGGTGGTTGTGCGAGAGGAGGAGAAATCGGCCCATTAAGGGAGGAGCAGGGTGGTAGCCATCAGGAGATGTGAGTCAAAAGCATTGACTGAGCTGCCATTCAACCACGTTTTGGTAAGAGCAAGGATGTCAAGGTCTTCAAGGAGGAAGTAGATGTCGGCAGAGGGTTCGGCAGAACGAGTATTAAGCGTGGCTAGATGCAAGAGGGCACTACCTTTGAAGACTTAAATCTGTGGTTGGGGAACGAGAATGATCCTATGGCCAAAAAGCTGCAAGACTCCTCTAGGTTTTACCCAACATGTTCTGGCTCTGAACCATGAGCAGGGTAATACCCTAGATTGGCCGCGCACAATACTATTACCATATTGCCTTGCCCTTGGTTAGATCACTACTTTGTACAATGTATGATGAATACTAAGGAACCCATTAAATTAAAAGCAGAAGGAAAGCCACTGATATTGGCCAGAAAACCTAAAAAAAGCTTACAGCCACAGCATTGGAACCTTGCCTGACTTCAGTCTCCCAAGAAATTATGAAACTAAGTAGTGCAGATGAGATGACAGATACCTGCAAGCAGATACCGCAGGAAGCTACAAGTTCATTAGCCCCACTGAAACCTAAACAAATGGTTGTGAGAATAACCAATGGTTCTCATTGTATTTACAAAAATTAAAAGCCACTAAACAAACACTTCAATGCATGGAAATTAAATCAAGGTGCATATGAGGAGGGATTTTGAGCTGCAACAAAAGAGCTCAGACAGGCTGTAATCACAGCGAAAAAGAATGTTTAGAATGACAATTTGTAAAACACAATCTAGCTCTAAAGAACACTTTTTAAAGTATTTAAGGAGCTAGAAAAACCATTAAGGGCAAATACAGACATTATCGAAAAGAATGATGCATGGTGTAATACGATACAGGATGCTATGATGGAAAGAATGTATATATTTAGGAAAAGGATTGAAGTGAATAAGAAAAACCACCTCCCTAAAGATAATACCCTGCTAGAGGTGGGTGTCATGATTGCTGCCCCTCATGTCCCCAGCCCTCCAAGATGTCAGGCTGGAGCCAGGCCACGATCACCTACATGGCCCTGAAGGGCCTCTCCATCCCTCCAAAGACCCACTTGGAGTCAGACTTGGCGCTTGTGGCACCAGACTCACTCACTCCCATAGGATAACATTGGAGATTGGACTTGTAGTGCATTGATGCGGACAAGACGGATGCCCCCACATATTTCGGTTCCCAGAACTGCTTGTGCAGTCTAGTCTTTTGGGTGTGGTTCATCCCAGAGACACCTGGGATACCCAGAGACTATTTAAGCCAAGCCCAGGCTGAAAAACATGCTTTGTGTTTTCTGCACCTGCAGCGTGACACTCACTGTGTTCGGATCGGTCGCCAGTAGGCCTGCATCTTTCTTCTGAGCTCAGCTCCTGCAAGAACACGTTAGGAACAGCCTTACCTTGCGGCGCTTCTGCCCATCAATCATCGCCCCTTCTGTTCTGCGGGCATCTTCGGCGGTGTCATTCCCATCCCGGCACGCTGTTTCCTAAGGAAAAGGGAAAAGAACAGAAAAAAAGGTATTAGTAAGCATTCAGCAAATCTTTGCTTATTTTTAAAGACTGTACGAGCTTCAAACGCTTACCTGAATCCCAGCCGCTCTGGGGGAACTCTGTCTCCGGAACTTCTTATCCATTTGCAAGAGGGAAAAAAACACTCCAGGTTAGCGTGGAAACATCTAGAAGCGCTGCATACCGCGCTTACTCACCACATTTCTTCATAACTGGCATCCACGCTAAAAACGTTGCGGCACCTAAAAGACATAGAAAAAGAACTCCGTTCAATACAGATACGAAAGGGTCGCATCGCGCTCTCACCTTCAGCGCTACTCATCTCAGCAGCACGTCGCCATCCCCGGACGCCGGCACTCATCTAAGGAAGGAAAAGAACGAAGTTGGAGAAGTGTTCAAAAGACTAATTATACTTACCTGTCGGACTCTTGCCAGTGAAGTAACTAGGCAGCAACGAGTTTGCATCAATCAACGCGCCCCTGCGCTGAAAGCAGGATGGAGAGCACACTTTACAAGAAAACAAGGCCCAGTCTCCAATCAAGTAGACTCCAGGGAAGGGTTCGAGGTCGTATGGGGCCAGAACAGGCTGAGTTATGTCCCCGTGGATACTAGGTGAGCGTTACAGGGGGCTAGACAACAATCGGAAAGCCACAAACACCAGTTTAGTTTTAAACCAGTAAGTGAAACTGAAATAAAGTTGAAACCCACAAACTGTAAGGGTGTCGCATGCCCAGCAATGGTAAAAATGGCATGTACGCCACAGTTGATAGGCGTGCTCTGCAAATTCATAAACACCTAATTTGCAGTAAGTCCCATTCCGGATGATGATAATGCATGGATTTCTCCAGAATGGGGTCTGGCATGGATTCACATGCTCATGAATATCCCCCGTCGTCAGGCTGGGAATCCTCGGTAAAGAAAAAATCAGTATCAGTTTTGTTTCTGATTTGTCTTTCTTAGTAACCAATCGCTGGTCTCTGGGTCATACTGCCCCTAGCCAATGACTGCCCTCTCCCTAAGCCCTGCCCCCAGCAGCCATCCTCAGATTTTTACCGCACATTCAAGTGCTACAGCTCTCGAGTTTTTACTGCATTTTGCGTTTTTTGAAGAGAATTACCTTTTTTTCGGTCAATCGAGCCTCAAGCTCCACCGTTTCTACTTCCGATCAACGGGGACCAGTTTCAGAATTTTTTTCTACGCCCCTCAAGGGTGAAGTTTTTGACGAGTTCTGCTTCTTGGAGGATTCCAGAAGTTTGAGGCCTACCCCGCGGACATGGCCCAGGAGAAAGGAAGCTCGACACCCGGATCCAAGCTGTTTAGGAACTGTCCTGGATGCGGATTACAGAATGTGTTCAAGGACGAGCACTCAAGGTGCCTCTACTGTCTTCACAAAGACAAAACGCACATGGAGAAGGACTGTGCATTTTGCATGAACATGTCGGATTGGATTGTGAGGGATCGTCGGACCCGTCTCGCCAACTGGCTAGAAGCCAAGAGCCCAGCAGGTGAGAAAAAGTCTGAGCGTTCTTTTAAGTCCTGTGAGGGCGCCCCGGTGACGGGGGCCCAACAGAAGGCAAAGCACAGCGAGTCCGCGGGCACCGGGAGCGCCGAACGGTCAGGCTCCTCGGCTGCCAGGCAGGGCTCACGTTCACCGACGCCATCAACCACAAGCCAACGCTCTGGCTCGGGGAAGAGAAAATCTGCGAACCCAGCTAAGCTTCTGGAGAGGCCCCGGTCGATCGTGAAGGAATCGGCCGAAGGGGAGCGAGGCAGTGACCCTCCCCCTAAAATGAAGACCTCAAGCGCGCCCAAGCTGGTGAAAGCCTTGATTCACCTGGCCACGGCCTCTATTGGGGGAGTCGCTGCGGCCCTGGCAAAGCCTGTGGAGGCTACCCCAGTGGAGGCGACCTCGGGGCCCAGAGCGTGCCTCCGCGGAGGGTATCCTTTTTTAAGCCCATCGAGAAGACCCCTGTGAAGACCCTGGTGGAAAAGGGGGGGGGGGTGGCGTTACGGACACAGCCTCCGAGGAGGAGCTGGTCGATGTCGAAGAGGGACTCGATAAGAATTTGGAAGAGGCCCGGTCTCACAGGAGGGATCCCGACGAGGGGGGGCAACGAGAGCGAGGGTGGTGACGGCGAGGCTCCCGTGGAGGAGGAGCAACCGGCGCGCCCGTCGCAGCCCGATCCACAGGACACCTCGGCGGCCATTTTGACAGCAATCTAAACCTTATACACGGAGATAAGGACGAGATTGCCCCTACCCCCGACAGACGACCCAACTGAACTGGGTCCGTCGGGAAGCCCTCCAAACAAGAGGAGGATTCATCCAGCCCTGCCCTTTCAGCCCTCACGGCCCTCAGCCTTTGTCTCCTTCCCCGGTCCCGAGGGATGACACGGGAACAGATATGGCCACGGACGGGACGGATGACGACGGTGGTGATGACGGGACTGACCTTGCGTCGCCGATTCCTCGGGCATCCCCCGCCCGACGAAATTGGCTCCTTCCACGCCATGATTGCCAGAGCGTCCAAGCTTTTCCAGCTCTGCCCCGAAGAAAAGAAGGAAGGCTTCCTCTACCAACGGCGTGAGGCCAAGAGGAAGACGGTCCTCGCGGTGCCGTTGCTGGATGACATCTGGGACGAGGGACTTGCTCTCCAGAAGAACCCGTCCACGACACCTGCCAAGAGGGACCAGTACGAGAAGAAGTAACGGGTCCCCGACGGCGCCCCTTTGTGCCTTAGAGCACAGCCGACCCCAGATTCGGTCGTCTCGGCAGCGGCCAAGAAGAACGCGGGGGGTGGGGGGCCATCGACTTCAACTTCCCCCGTCAGACGGCGAGGGAAAGAAAACCTTAGAGGCATACAGTAAGAAGCTGTATTCCAATGCTTCATTGCACCTGGGACAGGCCAACGCAGATGCCATGCTGGCAGCTATTTACCAGAGATTATGGCGGGAAATTGATGACTTCCTCCCGGAACTCCCCACCCACAGCCAATCACGTTTAAATGCGGGGCTAGCTTGGCGCAGGATATTATGGAGTCCACGCTGGCACACATCGATACCTCTGGACGTGCCATCTGTATTGCCACAGACATGAGAAGGATGGCCTGGCTCCGGGCAACCAAGTTCAACCCGGATGTCCAGGAACGTATTCTAGATCTGCCCTTAGAGGGCGGTGACCTCTTCCACTCCAGCACAGACGAGAAGAGCTGGACAAGAAGAATAGCTCTCAGACGGATACGTCTTTATTCATTCTGACAAAGGCCACGCCCAAAGCGTACTCCCAGTCTCAGCAACGCTCGGATAAGGGTCGCTCATCTGGAGGCTTCCACGGCTTCCAGGAACGGAGGTCTAGGCAGCCGGAACGCTCGCCGGCCCCTAGTCGGTGCAAGCATCAAAAAGGGGGTGGGGGGGCCAGGGCTTTTTCCAGTCCCCCTCCTCCGCGGGTAAGAATTCATGACAGACCTACTCAGGGTCCACGTGTCGCCAGTGGGGGGGCAGGCTTGCTCTTCACGCACCCTTTTGGTGACAGAACTTCGCGGACCCCGGGATCCTGTCCGTAGTATCCTCGGGTTACCGTCTACCTATTTCTGCCTCTCCTCCCTCCTCTCCCCCTCTTCCGCAAGTTGGGACAGCAACTCTTTTGGCAGAGATTCGGTCACTCATCCTGAGCCAGGCTGTAGAGAAAGTCCCAGCCTCCGAGCGGGGATCGGGCTTCTACTCCACGATCTTCGCCATTCAGAAAAAGAACCAGGCTGGCCTGAGAATTGTACTGGACCTTTCCACCCTCCCCGTTATGTCCCTGGATTTGTCCACCTCATGAGAGGCCTCCTCAGGTTCCGAAACAGTCTCCGGAGGACGCCTTTTTCCGGTAAATTTCAAACGCTTATGCGTACCGACCCCATGAGGGAGTATTTCAAAGGGCTTTTTAGGGAGATATGTCCGCCTACGCCTCCGGCCCCACCTGTTCCTCCAGTGGTTCCGCCGGCACCTCCCTTGCCTACGGTGCCTTCCCATACTCTTCCGCCTTTGCCTCCATTGTCCTCGGTGCACAAGGCAGCGCCTGACACAGCTCAGCAGGATCCTGACCTGTCAGATGACGCCCAAGGCAAGCAGGACAATGAGGACCTTCCCCGCTCGATCAGAGCTTTTCATGACCAGGTACTGGACATGTTCCGGTGCCCGAGGCACCCGCTCCGCGGGAGGGTGTGCTTTCTGGGGCGTTCACCCTGTCTCCTTTGGAGGGTACCTGCCTGTTCTTGCAGAAGGACGTTCTGGCCGAGGTCCGCAGTGTCTGGGAAAAGCCACACTCTGGACTTTTTGTCAATAAGAAACTTGACGCGAGATAAGGCTGCATTCTTCAGAAGAGGTGGCCCTGTCATCTTGTCCGCCCCCCTCCTCCACAGTGGTGGCTGCGGCCACTTTGCAGTCCAGGCCTGCAGCATCCTCTTCAACGACGGCTACTCAGGTTCTGGGAAAGGAGGACAAGCTCCTAGACTCCCTCAGGAGAAAAATCTTTGCCAACTTGGCCTTGCAGCTCAGGCAGGCCAACGCTGAATTGATATTGGCGGGAGCTAACATGCGGATGTGGAAAGGTCTGTTGGAGTTTGAGGAGTTTATCCCGGTCGAGAAGCTGGAAGACTTCAAAGAAGGCCTATCCGATGCCAGGGTCTTGGCCCAGGATCTCCTGGAGGCTGCGGCTCATCGCATAGACACCTCGGCTCGGGGCCTTATGCTGCGCACCATCCTAGACCTTTCCCAGTTCAATCTTTTCCTACCCCAAGAGAAATTCAAGATGATCACGCCCAGCCAGATACGCTACTCATTGCAGATGGGTGATTGGCTCAGCGTTGTGGATCTTTAGGATGCGTACATGCATATCCTGATTTGGAACCCACACAGGAGATATATCTGCTTCTCTTTGGGAGAGGAGCACTTCCAGTTTCGAGTGCTTGCTTTTGGCCTCAGTTCGGCGCCGCGTGTCTTCACGAAGATGTCAGTGATTACGGCCTATCTTCGTCTCCAGTGTATCCATGTGTATCCATATTTGGACGACTGGCTCTTACGCAGCCCTTGTCCGCTGGCAGCAGCGGGCAATCTCCAGTCTCTCCTTCAGCTCCTGCTCCATCTTGGGCTGTCAGTGAACTGGCGGAAATCTTCCATGATGGTCTCGCAGGACCTGATTTTCCTGGGTTTTCGCTGGAACACAATCGACTGCAGAGTGTACCTGACCGGGGACAGAATGGCGGATCTGTTGGCCACGTGTCAGATGTTTGCGCAGTCGGAGAGCATGTTGGCCTGGTGGTTTGAGGCTTCTGGGCCTCATGGCCTCGTGTGTGCTGGCTCTTCCTCTTGCTCCTCTCAAGATGAGAATGACCTAGATGGCTCTTCGGAGTTCCTGGTGTCAGGCTGTGGACCCGGATTCCAAGCGGATAATGATTCCAGATTTCATGAGTGGACCTGAATTGGTGGTCATCTCTCAGCAACCTGTCGGTGGCCGTGAGGTTTCAGGACCCAGCCCCTATGGTGACTATCAAGACAGACTCCTCCCTTCTGGGGTGGGGTGCGAAGTTAGATCCTCTTCTAGTCTCGTACCTCTGGTCGCCTCAGGACAAACTCCTGCACATAACTCATTTGGAGCTTCTGGCAATCTTCCTAGCGCTCAGGGCGTTCAGACCGCTTATTGCCAACAAGGTGGTCCGCATACGTACGGACAATGTGGTGTCAATGTATTGCATCAACAAGCAAGGGGGAACAAAGTCCCCCCCCCCCTCGTGGACCTGTCCATCCAGATATGGGAGTGGGCCGTGCTTCATATTGTCTGGCTGCTTGCGGTGCACATCCCGGGCCAGCTGAATGTCACAGCAGATGCCCTCAGCTGGCAGACAGTGGTCAGCTACGAGTGGGAGTTGAAGGCGGAGGTCCTTTCATGGATTTTCTCGCGTTGGGGAATACCGGAGGTGGACCTCTTCGCTACGGCAGTGAACAAGAAGCTTCCTCAGTATGCCTCCAGAGGGGGGTTGGGAGCCTCCTCTCTGGGGGATGCTCTCGAGATTCCATGGCACAACATGAGAGCTTACACCTTCCCGCCTCTGTTTCTAGTTCATCGAGCAATTTGGAAGCTGAAGAACTGTTCCCTTCTACTCATAGCTCCGTAATGGCCGGCCAGGTTTTGGTTCTCAGAACTTCAACACATGTCGGTGTTTCCGCCGATCAGGTTACCAGTAACCCCAGATCTTCCTCCTCAAGGGGAACAGCAGATGTGGCACCCCTCCCCACAATCGCTCAGCTTGGCGGCATGGTGCCTGAGTTCAAGTCTTTAGAGCATCTTAACTTGTCTACGGATAACATGCGTATTATCCAGGCAGCCAGGAAACCCTCGACCAGATCCCAATACAGGAGTAAATGGCTCAGGTTCTGTCATTGGTGTTTGTAAAAGCAGTTGGATCCAAGGGTGGCTATGATTGACACAGTGCTGTCCTTCGTGTCTTCCGTAGCAGAGTCGGGTGTTCACGTTCTGTCATGCAGAACTTACCTTTCAGCGGTTTCCGCTTATCTTGCTACAAACCAATGCTCTTATTCTCTGAGTAACCCAGTGGTTGAGGCATTTTGCAGGCTTGACACGCCTCTACCCTCCGGTTCGTAGTCCGCACCCGCCGTGGGACCTAAATGTAGTCCTGATGGCGATGTGTCATAAACCTTTTGAACCTATGGCCACGGTGGACCTCAAGTACCTATCCTGGAAAATGTCCTTTCTGGTCGCCGTTACGTCTGCGAGGAAAGTGAGTGAGCTCCAGGCCTTGTTGGTGGAGCATCCTTTCTTAGTCTTTCACAAGGACAAGGTAGTCCTACGAACAAACCCAGCCTTTCTACCGAAGGTGGTAACTGAATTCCATCTGAATCAGTCAATCTCCCTACCGGTCTTTTTTCCGAACCCTGCCTCGGAGGCTGAAAGGGTTCTGCACTGCCTTGATGTCAGAAGAGCTCTTAAGTTCTACCTTGACAGGACCTCCGAGCCTAGGAGTTCTTCTCAACTTTTTGTGACCTTCGGTAACCCTCAGGGTAAGCAGGCGTCTAAGGCGACTATTTCTCGGTGGATCGCCACCTGCATCAGAGTCCTTCACCGTCCAAGGGCTGAAACCTCCTAAGGGTATACATGCACACTTGGTGCAGGGCAAGGCAGCCGCGGTTGCTTTTCAGAAATATGTCCCCTGGGAGTCCATCGCGAGGGCAGCTACTTGGGCCTCCATCTGCTTTTTGTATGCATTATTGTCTTGACATGAGTTCAATAGTTGATGCTCAGTTTGGTCAGGCTGTGCTGAAGAACCTGTTTCAGTAAGGGGGTATTTCCATCCACCCGTATTTCCTGTAAGGAGTGCTTGGGAATCTCCCATAAGTATGGAGGAAAGGGGACGGGACGTAGGAGTATAACCAGGTTACTCACCGTAGTGACCACCTTACTCCTAGTCCATAGTCCCCTTTCCTCCATACTCCAGCCCGCCGTCCCCTCTAATAAGGTTCCTCTGTTATTTCTAGTAGGTCTCTGTCCTGGCGATAGAAAAGGACTGATGGGCGATGTGCGGTGCGGAGCCAAGGTGGGCGGGGTTACGGCC
The DNA here is from genome assembly GCF_040938575.1 of Ambystoma mexicanum. NCBI lineage: Eukaryota > Metazoa > Chordata > Amphibia > Caudata > Ambystomatidae > Ambystoma > Ambystoma mexicanum. The sequence goes on from NC_090922.1 coordinate 1,186,034,997, forward strand.
GCGTGCCGTGCCCCCCGCAAGAAAGAGAGGAAAGAAACCTTTTTGGAAAATTTTGGATGCTTTTTACAAAGTGCTCCGGTCCCGTCCCATAAGTATGGAGGAAAGGGGACTAGGAGTAAGGTGGTCACTACGGTGAGTAACATGGTTAACCTAGCTGTTGGGTTGGCCGCCCCTCTCTTTTAACATTCTTTCACCTTCTGCATCCGCCTTTTCAAATCGTTAACCAAAGACTTGACTGCAGCTACAAGAACTTTTTGCTCCTGGGCCCTTGCCCTGTACCACTGACTCTATCACAGGCCTTTGGACTCTGGCTAAATTTGTTGACTGCCTTCTTTAGATTGCTTCTCAACTAGAACTGTGTTGGTGCACCTACTTCTTCTAACCCCCTTTTGAAACTTGTGAAGTGCCATTTTGCTCGGTTTTCATTTAACTATTCTCTATGTTAAAGTACTGCCTTGCCTAAACTTGTTCACAAACTGATGGGAAGTGTTGCTAGGGTGTGTAAGAAGATATTTCTGTATAACTTGTGCTTTCCCTCCCTTGTGAGAAATTGCTAGAGTGCCATTTGTGTTTGGTTTTCACTGTGCCGTTTTGCTCAGTTTTCACTCTTACTCAAACTGGTCTACAATTTAACCAGGGAGTTGTGTATACTTTTCTTGACTGAATTTAACTTGCTTAATAACTGTGATAAATGTGTTTAACTAGAAGTGTATAAAATACATTTCTGATGTTTGTTAATCTGCTTAGAATCACATGCTGTGCATAGGTCCGACATCCAGTTGTCACTGCGGAGTATTGCATTTTGTTTTTCGTAGTCGAAAAGGGGATGTTGACAAGGCGTGTCTGTAACACTATCCCTATAGTGACGTGCGTTGTACCCACAATCCCTCACGCGTCGAGGTCCCTCAGATTGTTTTTTTCCGCCCAGTTACTGGTCGCCTTTATGCGGAGCTCCTCGAGACATTGCCAAACCATTCCTTTGACTTTTGGTCCTTTATTATTAATATTAATAACATAGATCCCTCCCTCGACGCAGAGCTGTTTCTCCGCCGAGCAAGATCTTCGACGGAAGGACGAGCGGAGGAGATCCTTCGGCGCTGCCGAACACGTGGCCTGGCCTCGCCGGCCTTACACAGTAGGGAGAGTGGGGTTGTGTGGTCTTTCTTTTCTCTTTGAGAATGCCTTTCTCTTTCCCCTCCCTCTCTTCCGAGGTCGTAATCACACTTCTGGCCCTCAGCTATGGAGAGGACGCCCTTTAGGTTTTGCCAGTTTTGCAAGGGTAAATATACCTGGAAAGACAAGCACAAACAGTGCAACCGTTGCTTGCCCCTCAATCACAAGGAGGACGGCTGTGCGGCCTGTAAGTTACTGAAGCCCAAAAGGTTAAAGGACCGCAGGGTCAAAAGGTGGGCGGCCACACCATGTCTAGGTCTGACTCCTCGCCCGCCGCCGCCGAATGTGATGAGGACAGTGATTACACGGCCCCTGTAACGGAGGTTGTAGACCTCTCAAAGGAGCGTTCACGCTGCTCGTCGTCCGTCCCCGGCCCCGACAAGCCCGGCTCACGCCCATCTTATGGGGATGAACACCCCAGCGACAAGGACGCACACAAAAAAAGCACAAAAACACATACCCCACGGCACGCTTTCGACGAAGGCAGCCATAGCACCAACGGGGGCGTCGGGTCCACCGGCGTCTTCCGCCGACGGTAAGGGTCGGCAGCCCTCCCCGCCACCGCTTCAGCAACAGGCGTCCAGGCATTCTAAAGATAAGGGCGCTAACACCATACCCTCCGGCGACGGGCCTCGTAAAAGTGCTCACGTTGCCAGTAAAGACTCGACGTTACCTAGCGCGACGGCGACCGATCCCTCGGCAGAGAGAATGATCGGCGAAAGCCTCGCGCGTATATCCACTAAAGACGGCCAGAGACGGACGGCAAGCGATACGCTGAAAACCGCGCACAAGGCCAAAGAAACGCCGAAGGTGCAGAAAAACAGGTCAGGACAGCTCCCGCCGTCGACGGAAAGCCTAAGCCTGCGAGAAGGCTTCTCAGAAGGCGAAGGTTCACTTTCTTCGACGTTATGGGACAGAACCAGGCAACTACAGGGAGAAGAAAATCCTTTTTCATTCCCAGACCGCTCTGGCCTACCTCAGTGGACCTTAGAGAAGTTCCAGTCCTGTATGGATAAAATAGACAGGTTCATGGCCATCCCAGAAAATAGGGCACCCAAGAGACCAAGGGAGGCACCCCAGGAGAGTCCAATGGTTAAATACCCAAGTTTCTATAACCCCATGCAGGAAGACATGGACTCTTACGACCTCACTGAGGAGGACACTCACTTCCAGCAGGAAGATGAGTTCATTAATGATGAAGACCGACAAGAAGAAGGGTTTCATGAGGACACTAACATAGGTGAGGAGGGGTACGAGGAGGACAAAGGCGAGGGTGACCCAAATCCCTGGCAGTCACCAGCTAGGTCTACAGACAGACAGACAGTATAGTCATCAGGTCTACTGAAACTACACCAGTCAGGAACCCTTCGCCTGTTGATGATCAGCTCACCTTCAATGCGCTACTGAAGAAGGCAGCAGCACATTTCGAACTCGAAACTGGGGTGGTGTCATGATGCCCGCTCCCGGGGAACCGGTTCAAGCCCTGCGTCCCCGAAAGCGGCCATCCAGTCCCCAGGGAAGGACCCCTATGATCCATCGATGGGGACCCCTGCCTCAATTCCTCACGTGCCGCATTTACCCTCAGATGAGGACAAAATGGTGCCCGTTCCCGCCACGACCGCGGCGGCCATTTTGGGTGCTACCCCTACAACGGCCTCAGGTGTAGGGCTTGGTCCCTTGGGTGAACATATCCCCTTGTGCACATCCTTATCGGCCAGTTTATGATTGGAACGCCCGGATGCCTCTTCCGCACAATGTTTTGTTGCCAGCAGGGTCGGCACCGTTGATTTATGTGGATACGTCGGTGGGGCCAGTGTGGCACCCGTCCCCGTTACGGGAGAAGTGCCCCCAGTTGGCCTCCTGGCAGGGGCAGGGCCTAGTCTCCCTGGGCAACGCCTTTCTGCCCACTCCACTGATTCACAGAGTACTTTGCAAGTTCAAGGAGTCTCGCCAGCTCAACCTCATTCTGACATCTCCGTGGTAGCTAGCACGGCCATGGTTCTCTGAGCTGCTCAGCCTCTCGGCAGTCCTGCCCGTTCACCTCCCGACGGGCCCAGCACACCTTCTTCCACCCCGCCCCCCAGAAGCTGGCCTTCATAGCTTGGTTCCTGAGTACTCAGCCACCCCAACCTCTAACCCAAGCCAAACTGGAAATCATACAGAGGGCTAGGAGCAAGGCTACCAGGCCCAGTATGAGAGTAAATGGACCAGGTTCTGCCACTAGGCTCACTCAAAGAACATTAACCCGATGGCTTGCTCATTGGACGATGTTCCGTCATTCTCAGCTCACCTCGCCAAGACTGGCGTGCAGGTGGACACCTGCCACACATACCTCTCAGCCATTGGGGCCTACAGGAACTCTGAGGAAGGGGTCTTCTCATCCTCCAACTCGATTGTCAGGAGGCATTTGGCCAGGCTCACTAGGCTCTACCCGCCTATCAGGAAGCCACACCCCGTATGGGATTTGAAAGTCTGGGCGCCCTCGCGCAGACGCCTTTTGAGCCTATGGCACGGCGGACATCATGCTGGTCACCATCAAGACGGCTATGTTAGTCGGCTTCACATCAGCGTCCAGGGTCAGCGAGATCCAGGCCCTAGCCATACACCACCTTTCACAAGGACAAGGTGGTCCTGCGGACCCATCCGGCATTCTTACCTAAAGTGCCATTAGCCTTTCACTTAAACGAGAAGATCGTCCTTCCTACATTCTTTGCGGACCCGAAGGACGAGCCTCAGAGTTCTGCACTGCCTGGATGTCAGGCGTGCCCTGAAAGTCTACCTGGACATGACCAAGGGCTTCCGCAAGTCAGACGCCTTATTTATCCCCTTTTGGAGGCGCCAGGCCGGGCTATCAGGCCTCCAAAGCCTCCATCTCCCGCTGGATGGTCTTGGCCATCAAGGAAGCGTATGACGGCCAGCATAGACCCCTTCCGGCGAACATGCATGCCCACGCGGTCAGGGCCAAGGCAACGGCCATCGCCTTTCAGCGCCATGTCCCCAGGCAGGTCATTAGCAGGGTGGCCACATGGGCCTTTCCCTCGGCTCTCTGCAAGCATTACTGTTTGGATCCTGGCTCCAGATCAGATGCGGCTTTCGGACAGGCGGTTCTCTGGAAACCTGTTTAAGGAGGGTCTCCTCTCCACCCTGGGGCTACATTCAGTTGTAATCGCCCATGCAGTATGGAGGAAAGGGGACGGGACGTAAGAGTCATAAGTTACTCACTGTAGTGACTAAGGCATAGTCCCCTTTCCTCCATACGTCCCACCATCCTCCCCCTAATAATCTGGTGTCTTTAGGCAATGGTAATTCTATTGTCGACGCATCTTTGGGGACTGAGATGTGGCACCGATGGCGGAGTCAGGGCAGCGCATGCTCCCAGGGCCGCACCTCTAAATTTAGAGGGAAGTAGATTTTTCTGGTGAAAAAGGTTCCGTCTCGCGTCCCTCGCGAGGGACACCCATGCAGTATGGAGGAAAGGGGACTATGGACTAAGAGTAAGTTAGTCACTACAGTGAGCAATTTATAATTTCTCATATAATGTTAATCAGGCTTGTTCTCTTATAAGCCTATAATGTGGGGTTAGTATTAAAAAAAAAAGTGCTTCTATTGCAAAAAGAGGATTAGTATTACACATTGTTTGTACAATTGGTTTACAGGTGCCTGCAACACAACCAAGCGAAGTTTTATGGCTAGTAGGAGCGGATTGCCTGTCACTTTTCCTTGTCTAGACCAGTTTGTTTTGTTCAGTTATGGTTGCATCTTCAGGTTTGCTGCACCCGGTGGTTTACATACAGTATACATAGTTGCCACTTTTTTGTTTTGTTACTCTGATGTTTTCAGTAGAATGCGTCGACAGTGTTTAGGCCTTTTTGGTCATGGTAGGCCTTCATCAGGACAGTTATTATTTTTGGATGAGATCCGAATCAGTATTCTAACCCTTTATTTTGTATGGCAATCTGGTGGTAACTGGGATCATGGGGACAAAATAAATTTCATCTAGTGGGTGGGTCCTTGCGACCATTATTCTGTATTCTGGTTTCAATTCTCAAAGGTAATTTCTTTTCCAGAATGCCTGGATCGATGTTTTAGCTAACTGTCATCCGTAACTGCTTGCCGCACAGTCTCAGTCAGTTAATTAACTGTCAGAAAAAGATGAAATTCAGAACGAACTTGTAATTGAAAATCAAGCGGATATGCTACCTTGGTGAAATGCATTGTTGCATGGAGTTCAAACTACCATGTAGGATCTGTGAAGTTTCCCCGTAGGCCGGTTTAATAGAAACCCGGTTGGCTTAGTCTGATTTCAGCACTGCGGGGAAACCTAATTTCTCTTGTTTACCACATCCCTACCCTCCTCATAAGTGGCGGACACCTCTGCCAACCCAATATCTCCACTGCCCTCATCTCTCACCCACTCCATTACCTGTGTTTTGCGGATGACATCCCCCGGCCCACTCTGTCCCGTTCCGCCTCATCCCCACCCCACCTTCCCCCCTAACACTCGCACATACATACATACAGACCATGAACCCCAGTCCCCTCCTTACCTTGCACGCCCGTTTTCCTCCTCTTCCTCTTATGCACAATAATGCATACAGCACTTCTGGAAAGAAAGCATATCAGATGCCCTGAATCATGCAGTTTCAGTGGAATGGTGAGTTTGCTGTGAACAAATTGGCTAGTTTGGAAAATCAGAAAACCTGTTCCATAAAACAATCTTCTATTTTGTTAATAGAAACAATATTAATTATGTGGACCCATCTTGCCTTCCTGCAGATGTATTTTGTAAGCCAAACAACGTTACTGTCATATTTAAAGTGTGTAATTATTAACCCAGCATTTGTAAACACTTTTTTTGTAGGAAAGAGTTGGAAATTTCTTGGCAGATTTTTATTTAGTTAATGGACTTGTATTAGAATCCAGAAAAAGACGAGAACATCTCAGTGAAGAAGATATTCTTCGAAATAAAGCCATCATGGAAAGTCTAAGTAAAGGAGGAAACGTAATGGAACAGAATTTTGAGGTATTGTCTAAGATGTTGTCAAATGTTTAACAAATTTGATGTATTTCCTTCATGGCAACTTTTTTATTCTTGCATCCTGACCCCTTTGTTACCGGGGTATTGGAATTGTCTCCTTATGGATTTAGCAGTGCTTTGTCTAATGCGGGGCATGCAGTGCCATCTTGCTTGACCCTCCCTTGCAGTTCATATTTTTTAGTTGATCGGATAAATCTCTGAAATAAAGTCCGGAAAGGTCAGGCAGTCCATGTGCAAGATGTCTCTCAGCCAGTGTGCGCATTTGCTCTGTATTTGATTCATGTAACAGGTTGCCTTTTTAAGAAGAATGGTCCTTTAAGGTTCTGTATGCTCTTTTTCCAGGTCCCCTCTCATATTAACTGGATTCAACATGTCAAGGTGCTTGTAATCTGATCCGTCAAAAACATGTTGGGCTTAAACCTCAATTTTAAATTATTTTCTTTTTAGAAAACCGTCAACATCAGCAATACAACAGACGGTGGCAAACATTCAGCACCCCTCGACGCTCACTTGGCTCAACATGGCTACACAAAGCAAAAAGGCCCAATCCTCTGTTCAACCAAACAATGATCAAGTCCATGAAAACGCACTTCACCTCCAGCAACTTAGCCCACCCTGCTATTAAAAAGGATTGTTCCTAAATCAAATTGCCTCGGTTGACGAGGAAATTATACCAAATTGAAACATCTTACACCAATCTTGGCAAAATAGGTTCAGAACCCTCAACTGTTGTGGACATAATAGTGATATGTGATCACAAGAAAAATAATCTAGGATAGGCTTGCTTATTTTGAGAAATGTTTTATGTATTTATTTGGCGTTTTTATAAAGCAAGGGGCTCATCCTGCAGGTTAGATGCAAAGAACATCATATATTCAAGTATTTACAAATGCTGTGCAGGGCAGCAAATTCAGGAAGTTGGTTGCAGGGAATATATTAGCTTACCCTATGTGGTCATTTAAGTGCATGGCAATGCCTGCTGAAGCATATCCTAGGTTTATGGTTCTCTAGGTCTGTGAATTGCTTGGTGAACAAAGTTTTTCTGTTCTTTCCTGAATTTCACATTGCCAGTTGCAGTGTTCGATTAGTGAGAATTTCATTCCACAGCTCTGATCCCACCACTGCCAATGGTCTCTATCTTAATTGCTTGACATCCCGGGGGTCAGTTTGTTAGCAGTGTTGAAGATCGTTTCCGCTCAGAATGTACTCGGTGAAAATCCCCCAGCAGGTACTTGGGAGCTGGTGTTCAGGCTGTTTGTCTGATAGAGGACCTTAAATTCAATTTGTCATTCGTTCGGTCATTGTAGCTAATTGTTACTTTAGTTTCCAACAGTTTTGGCTTTTCCGCACTCCGTAAGATGTAGTCATGTTTCGTTTGCCTAAAGGCCAGTCTTGCAGCACTATTGAGTATGTCACCCATTTCATTGCAAGAAAGTTCCAGAACTTGGTAAAGCATTCTGTGGGGTTAGGGGGATCTTTCATTTTTGGTCAGTAATTCTGCCAGTTGTATTATAGAGTAGGCCTTTTGTGTTGGTTTTGGTTGCTTTCTAAAGTCTTTCTCCATCATCAACAAAAGGCATGTACTTAAGGATCTTGTTTGCATGAGGCACATTGCATTCATATGCTTGTTTACAATCTCCAACATTCCCTCAATACTGGGCAACTCCACCAGACATGAACCCACTTCCCCACTCGACCACATCCCCTCAACATTTATCCGACAATAATGGCTTCCTTTTCTTCAAACTAGTTGGAGTATGCCATCGAACCATTATTTTGATCCAAAACTCCCTAATTTGGATTGATCGTGTGAGTTTAGGGATTGATTTCAATAGATTTTCCCAGTCGGGTTCTGATATCTCCACCCCCAAAGATATTTGCCATTGTCGCCTGTAGCTAATTGTTACTTTAGTTTCCAACCCCCCACACCCAATCAACTTGTGTAAATTTGAAAGAAGAGCTCTGTCCCCTGAATCGGATGTCACAAATTGTTCTATGGGAGTTAGTTCTCTTTTCTCTTACTGCTGTGGCATGTACTGGTGGAGCGAGAATCCAGTGTCTCACCTGAAAGTACTGTAATATAGCTTTTTCAGTTAAACCCATCTCTTGTTTACATTGTATACATGTTTTGGCTTCAGCTCCCTGAAACATATCTCTGATTTTTACACAACCTGCTTGTTTCCATTCGGCTCCAGGCCAGAAGTGAACTGCGGGTTGAAAAACAGTGGCGTGAGTGGGGAGGGATATGTGGTCCATTTATATCTTAACTACAGCATCCCAATTTTCTTCCACTACTTTCGTAATGTCATGAACCACCGGACGCGTCCCTGACCCATAGGGGACAGTACTCCCAACATGGCCGCTGAACGTGAAACGCTGTTTGCCAGTCTCCGCGTTGTACGCTCTGCGTTCTACAAAGCAGACACGTAATTCGTACAGCGATTTCCACTGATTCCTGTTTCCTGGTCCCATAATTCTCCTCCTCTTCATCCTCCCCTTTTGTCCTCACCTTGCATTCCTGGATTTCCTTCGCACTCGCCTTCCGAGTGCGCTCCTCACCATTTCCTGGACTTTTTTCCCTGACATCTGAATGCTCCCTGGAGACGGGACACGAACCACGCGCTGGGAACCGAGGACCCACGCATAGGGTTATACAAGACCCGAACAGTGCGAAAGAAGACTTCATCGAAGAACTCGAACAAACAGACAGGTGAGAAGGGGGGGAAACCTGTGACACGTAATGTCACTAGCATATATATAGTAATCGGGCAGTCTTTTTTTGCCAACCATAATGCCTCAGAATGTTGGGATCCTCCCACTCCCACTGCCTGTTTCATCTGTATCCATCTTTTTTCAGTTTCACCCCTAGACTATTCTTTACCCTAATTTGGGCTGCGCGATAGTATTTTAACAGGTTGGGAAGGCCCATCCCGCCCTTTTCCATTGGAAGCATTAACGTACTTTACACGACTCACTCGGTTGTATTCTGCCATATAAATTTAGAGATCGCGCTATGTAATCTGCCGGAAAAACGAGAGCGGCACACTCACTGGTAGTGCTTGAAAGATATACAACACTTTAGGAAGAGTGACCATTTTAATAGAATTTATTCTGCCCATCCACTGTATAGTGAGGGGCTTCCACTTGTTTAGTTGTTTCTAGCTCATTTAGCAATGTTAGGTAATTGGCTGCGTAGAGTCTTTGTATTTTTATACCTGCCCGTGCCCCTCCGAATTGTGTTTTTCCTGTAGTTCTTCCCTTTCGGATAGTGAAAGGGACAAATTCAAAATCACAGTTTTAGCCACAGTAATCTTTAAAGCTGCCTCCCTTCCAAAGAGTTCCAGTTCCCGGATGGCCACCTGTATGGAATTAGTCGGATCTGTCACCATCATTAATATATCGTCGGCGTATGCCATTATTTTGTGTAGGATACCTGCAAAGTATATACCTTTTTTTTTTTTTTATTTCCTCTGTTTGTATGACCTTCAAAAGCAAGGGTTCCAAATGGAGTGCATACAGCAATGGTGACAATGGGCACCCTTGTTTGATTCCCCGTTGTAGTTCAATTAATGGTGACAGATAACCGTTTAGCTCTAATCTCACAGAGGGGTTTTTATAATTGGCTCTAATCAGTAACATACATTTTGGACCAAATCCCATTTTGATTAAGATCAGGAAAAGGAATGACCATGTCACACGGTCAAAGGCTTTCTCTGCGTCGATAGGCAAGGGCCGCTGGATCTGCTTTTTTCCCAATTTCTTCAGAATGACCCACTCTACGAATATTATCATGTCTGCCTATAAACCTAGTTTGATCTGGATGAATTAGGCCAGGCATAAGATCCACCATCTTGTTGGCAAGAACCTTAGTACAAATGTTTGTGTCTATGTTAATTAAAGCTATTGGATGATAAGACCCACCATTTTTTGGATCTTTGCTGAGCTTAGGGAAAATTTAGCTTCGTCCATTGATGGAGAAATTCGCTGTGTCCGCAAATTAGTTCTATAATCTGGTCAACATGGGGGCTAATAGGATGCTTAACCTTTTATAAAAACTGGCCGGATGTCCGTCTGGGCCTGGTGATTTGTTTAAAGGGATATCGAGGAGTACCTAGTCTTGGGTAATAGGTGCCTCCAATGCCAATGTAACTGTTGGGGTGATCTGGGAGAGGGTAACTGAATCTAAATATTCTTTTTGCTTCTGTGTAGCAGAGTTTCTGATTTGTAACGATTTGTGTAGAAAGTGTGAAATTGTGTAGCTATATTTATGGTTTCTGATGTTATGACCCCTGAGAGCAGTTTCATCTGTTGTATAATTCTTGCTGCTGTTTTTTGCCGGCGTTTAGACACAAGTAGGCAATCCATTTTATTAGCTTTTATGTAGAATGTGTTTCAGCATAAGGGGGGCTTGCTCTGCTTTCTTGGCTGTTAAGATGTTTAATTTACCTGCCACAGCACTAAACTCTTTTTGAGCCTGAGATCCGAAGTTTGTTTCTTTAAGATTTGAGCTAATTTCTCCTTCTCTACTTCTAGTGCAATGCTTTTTTAATATCTGTTGGCCTCCGCTGATATAAGGAATCCTCGCATTGTTGCCTTGAAGGCGTCCCAAATAATATTCAGAGGCGTGTATCCCTCTTTGTTTTGCTCAAAGTATTCTTTTATGTGTTCAGCTGTCTCATCTTTTACCATGTAGTAGCGTCAAAGGAAATCTCTAGGACCAGAGTTTTTCTCTTTTAAGATGTTGAAATCTACTGTCGTAGGAGAGTGATCTGAAGAAACTACTGTATGGGTGAGTCTAAAAGTATGGTGGAAGTCCATACGTAGTCTATTCAGCAGAATTTTCTGTGGACTTGTGAATAAAAGGTATAACCCTTTTCTTCCAAACATCTATTAATGATAGATCCGCACATTTCTTTAGTAGGGCTGCTGATGGAGAGGGTGCATTATATCTAGAGAGCTTGCGACGCACCCTTTCCGGGTCCCATGCTATATTAAAATCTCCCATTAGCAATAGCTCTCCTTCCATAAATGATTCTAGTTGCACCATAGTATATTTCAAGAAGCGTCTTGATTTAGGTTTGGAGTGTATATTGCAGCTACTGTTAATTTGACAATATTGCATTTCAAAATCGTGAATACATGTCTGCCCTCTTTATGAACCTTGGTACGAACAACTTGAAGCTCTGAGTCTTGTTTTATTGCTATTAGCACACCTGCTACTTTGTGCTCAGCTGTTGCCTGTATAATGGTCGGGTAGCACCAGAGATGGAGTTTGCCTTGATCAACCTTCCGGATATGAGTTTCTTGGAGCACCACCAAGTCTGGTTGGTGACGCCTCAAGGAAGACTCTACTTCTCTCTGTTCTTGCAGGTTATTAAGCCCCCTCCCCTCCCATTCCATGTTAAACATTTGAATTATAATATTAATGGGCCTAGCTCTGAAAGCCTAGAATTGCAAACACTTTTCAAATGCAACATTGATGCCTTTCCCTTGTGAAATGGGTGTTCCCTCCCCCCACATACTAATATCCCCCCGGCCCCCAACCTTTTAAACCCATTGCCCTCCCCACTGGCATTGTGAACTTTACTCCCGGCCTACTCTCCCTCCCACCCCCCCCCCCCTAACTTTCCCTGACCGAATTCCTGGTGTGAGACACGGTACCTATTCCCTGGCTGTGGCTCACCCTTTATCCCAGGGCTAAGTGCGGAGACTCCTAGCTCCCCCATCTGTTACCCGAACAGATAAAATCCAAGATGTTGCATACCGTCCGATCTTCAATTGTATTCTCTTTAACCTTGTCTGTGCTGCTAAAAAGAAGTTGTTGTAGTCATGCCGTCAGCTTCCTACTAAGTGCCTGGTTTAGGTGCAGGCCCTCTAAGTCGAGTTCTCTGATCTTCTTTTTGTGTGCCCCTGCGATTCCTCTTTTGTCGATCCATGGAAGATCATTCCCGTGCCTTAGAGAGCGATGACTGAGGCACACACAATTCTTGAACACCTTCTGCGAAGCCCGACTGAGTGTCCTCCTCGATATGTAGTAATGCCATGCCAGCTTCTCTGGAAGTAATCCTTTGTCTCTCATCCTTGCTGAAGGTTAGGCCTAAGGGAAAAGTCCATCTATACCTGATGCCATGTGATTGAAGGATCTTTATTACTGGGAACATTATCTCTACACTTTTGGAGGGTCAACCTGGATATATCCTGGTACAGCTGGATCTCGGACCCATTATGCGTAATCCACGTAGCTGCTCTTGCCTTCCTTAATATTTGCGCTTTTTGCGGTTAGATTCCTCAGGAGGACGGGAGCCTGGTTCTGAGCTTAGTGCCTGTTCGATATACTCTATCCAGGTGGTTGTTAGAGGGATCACTTTCTGTTATAAAGTCTGTGAATATGTTGCAGACTGTTTCTTTCAGCTCTGAGTCCTGTACTGCTTCTGGTAGGTTCTTTATACGAATATTGGAATGCTGAGAACGGTTCTCTAAGTCTTCATATTGCAATTCCAAATTGAATGTCTTTCTAGGAAAACTTTCAAGAGCAATGTCAGCTTGCCTGTTTTCCTCCATCAGTTCCTGAATAGCACATTCGCTAATATCACAATTTTTTTTCCACAACACATCAAACTTAACCAACACATCGGACATTTCCGTTTCTTAGCTTCTTAGCTTACATTAACATGTAACACATTACAGTCCTCCCCCTCTCTCCCCATTAACTTGAGCACCTACTTCAATGCCTCAGATTCTGTTTCTTGGGGTCGATCTCCTTCACTATTCCCAGATGCCCCATCTTCACTGGATTCGGCCTGGGAGAGTCCCGACATTGTGGCCATCATTTGTCTCCATGCGATCAGGGGTCCCGCTTCCTCCTGCCCTCCCTTGCTAACTGCTTCGTACCATGCCGCCGTCTCAGCCTCTGCCCACTTTAAGAGATCATTCCACCACACCTCTAGTTTGGGTGTTTGGGCTGCTTTCCAGCCCATAGCAATCCTCCGTTTGGCCAAGATGTAGGCCAGGTCTTTCAGTTTACTAATATGCTTAAGGTTGCGTGGTCTGGTAAATCCTCCCAACATGCATGCCCATACTGATTCCACCTCTAACTTGATTAACTTCCAACCAAAATCTCCCCACCTCCAGGCACGCCCAGAAAATGTGGATCATCCCAGCGCCCACCTACCCGCACTTGGGGCATTTCTGTATCACTGTGCTTCCAAACTTAGCAATTTTACTGGGGGTCATATATGCACTGTGGGTAACATCTAACTGGATTTGCTGCAGCCTCGCATTCCGATACACCTTCTTGTGATATCTCTGGGTTCTCTCCCAGTACCCATCCTGCATAGGTTCTCCTGCCTCCTCCTCCCAATCCCGCCTCAGTTGGAGCAACTCCTTACCCACTCTAGACATCAATAGTTGGTAAATTCGGGATATTTCATGCCCGCACTCTGAGATATCATACATCGTTTCAATAACAGTATCGGGTTGTTCCGCTAGTACTGCTTCGGGCCATTTCTCTCCTACTCGTTTAATGATTCTAGTATATGTGATGTATTGTCCCTTGTGTGCTCCGGTTTCCTTCATTATCTCTTAGAAGTCTAGTGCCCGCCCATCTTGCCATGTCTCCTAGGGTCACGAGGCCCACCGGTTCCCAGAATTTATGGATCCCCATCATCTGCTCGTCCTGTATGCATAGCGCCACAAGTGGCACCTGCGGGGAGCATGGGGTCGGGTTTGCTACCACTTGGCACGCTTTGCGCCATGTTATCCAGCCTAGTTCCAGTAGTCTTGCTCGCCCTTGCATCTCTAGTTTGGGTAGCCATATTAGTTCTTTGAAGAAGAATGGGTCGCAATCCTTCCTTAGCAATATGGCTTCTGCCATCTCATCTTCCGACAACCATCTGGCTACATATTGAAGCTGCCCCGCCAGGTGGTATATCTCAAAATTTGGCAGGTTTATGCCCCCTCTATCCTACGGATTCTGCATTTTCCATAAGGCCATCCTGTTTCTGGACTTGTGCCATATAAAGCCCCTGCATAAGCTGTGGAGTTTCGTAAAGAAGCGTTTGGGGAGCATGTATGGGATATTCGTGAAGAAGTGTAGCAGCCTGGGCATGACCACCATCTTGAGCAAGGCCGCCCTACCCACCATGGCCAGGGGGAGTTTTGCCCAGAATCCCATGCTGTTCTTGATTCCTTCCACTGCCCTTTCCGTGTTGTATTTTTATTCGTCTACAATCGAATGATATACATTGATCACCAGGTATCTGATTGTTCTAACCTGCCAGGGTATCTGCAGGATAGGTAGGTTCCCCTGTGGGACTCCCCTATATCTCCCCAGGGGAAACATGCTTGACTTTTTGGGGTTTACTGCGATGCCCGAAAGGGTCGCATAGCGCTCCATCACTTCCAGGACACACTAAGTTTTCCTCTGCAAAGCACAGGCATAGCAGCATATCATCCGTGTATAATATCAAGTGCTGTCCCCCCTTCGTATGGACCCCTAGCTCTCTGTACTGCTGTCTGAGACAGATCGCTAATGGTTCTAATGCAAGGATATATAGCACGGGGGACCAGGGGCAATCCTGTCTTGTGCCCCTACTAAGTTGCCATTTGTCTGAAATGATCGCTCCCGTTTTGACCCTAGCCATTGGGGAGCAATATACCATCTTCACCCACCTCAGGTACCCTGGTCCCATCCCGTATTCTTTCAAAGCCGCCATCATCCAAGGCCATCTCACAGAGTCAAAGGCTTTTATTGCATCCAGCGAGACTATTGCCATTTCACTAAGGTCGTCCTCTTTGTTCTATATGGTGGAGTCTTCTGTGATTGTCGGATATATTCCTGCCTGGGACATAACCAGTTTGACCAGGCTGTATGAGTTTATTTATCACCCTTTTGAGTCGGTTCGCCAACACTGCCGTGAGAATTTTGCTATCTTGGTTTAACATGGATAGGGGTCTATACGACCCGCATTCCAAGCTTGGCTTACCGGGCTTGAGAAGCGTAATAATCACTGCATCCCTCAAGGATTCTGGCAATCTTCCCCCCCTCATACGCCTCATTTAGCATAGCCAGCAGCGGGGGGAGCACTTCCTGTCTATATGTTTTATAAAATTCGCTGGGGAGCACATATGACCCCGGCGTTTTGCTCGTTGGTAGGTGTAGCACCATTGTCTCTAGTTCCTCTATTGTAATTAGGGCATCCAGATCCTCCCTTTCTTCCTCATTTAGTTTAGATAATCCTGCGTCTTGCAGTGTCTCTCGAGTCTCCCGTTCTGCAATCTCCCCCGTGTCTTCATAGAGGCGCTTGTAGAATCTGAGGAACCCCTCGTTCACCCCCTCCTGGGTGTTCCAGATCTGGCCGTCTTCTCCCATTACCTCCCTGACGACTGGTCTTGGTGTCTCGTATTTGTATAGCCATGCTAACAACCTTCTCGGTTTATCCCACCCTCTGCCTGTTGCCTTTCAATATATTTTTTATAGTTCAGATTGCATAACCTTTCCCAAAGCCTCTTGCTAGCTTGTTGTAGTCAGCTCACTTGTTCGTCCTCCTGTGAGGTGCCCCCATGCTCATTATTTCTTCTAGTTTCTTCTGTCTCTTGTAGCTCGCACTGTATGTCCCCTTGGAGTCCCTTGGATTTGGATATGGCCGCTCCTCTCACTACCACCTTAAATGACTCCCACAGGGTTCCTTCTGACTCCACACTCCCTGTATTGGTATCGAAATATCCAATGATCTCCTCCCTAAGGTCCTCTCAACAGGGCCTGTAGTGCTTTCGCTGCAGGGGAGGATTTATGAAGTTTCATTTCCATTGTAGGGCTTAGCGTTCAGTTGAAGTCCCCTCCCCATATGATCGCGCCTCCCACATGGGGGCGGATTTTGCTATATAGTGTCCTGAAGTAGGCTGCTGTATCTTGGTTGGGGGCGTACATGTTTATAATACAAAATTCTCTGTTCTCCAACAACCCCCGCATCACTATCATCCTCCCATCTGGCACCACCATGACCTGGAGTGTCTGGAATGGCACGTGCGGTGCCACCCAGGTAATCACCCCCCTAGCGTAAGATGAATATGTTGCTCCCTTTCCACTTTTTCTTGACCACCTCTAGGGTAAGGTGGGTTTCTTGCAGTAATGCTATGTCCACTTTTTGCCTTCTCAAATACATAATTACTTTGTTCCTCTTCAGGTAACTGTTTAGGCCTCTCACATTCCAAGTTACGATTGTGAGACCTCCCATTGTCATCCATATTTTAACCCCCCCTTCACCCTCCCTCTTTGTTCCTTTCTTCAACTTTGTTTGGCATGAATATGTGCTCATTCCCTGTCTTTTTTTTTATTTTATTTTTTAATCAAAAACTTTATTTGATTTTTCAAAACATGAATAAACATAACAAATATCTCTACATTACAGGGAAGGGAAAGGGAAAAGGAAGGGTAAACAGCACCGGGGAAGAGAAGGGGAAAGGAAATATGGGGGCTTAGCCCTCAGGGCCATCGAGTCTACGATGAGGGAGCACATGAAACAACTTGTGCGTGCCAGGCTCGCTAATCCGGCGTCGCCTTCTCCAAATAGTGCACCTTACTCGTTACATCTCGTCTGAAGCTTAGCCATCCTCTTCCCATCTCTGCCATATTTTATCTGCTTTTTACGGGCATCCCCTCGCAGCATACACCCTGCGTTCCATTATCACACAAATGTCCACGTCTGTGACCCATTGATCGTAGCAGGGTGTTCTCTCAGATCCCCATAGCTGCGCAATGTTCCTTCTAAGGACTGCTGTTGCGGTCGACCAGAGCAGTTTCTCATAGCGGGTCAGATCGCTTTCGTCGGAGATCCCCAACAGGAGCTGTTTGGGTCCCCTTTGCACTGGCTTGCCCATGACCCTGGAAAGCTTGTCACAACACTTCCTCCATAACTGCTGTATTTTGTCGCATTCCCATATGATGTGGAAGAAAGTACCTTCCTCCCGTTTACAGCGCAGGCATAGTGCATCCGTGACTCTGCCCCAGCGGAAGAGTGCCACTCTGGGATAGTAGATGCGATGTAGGATTTTGAGTTGGACCAGTCGGATTCTCGATGAAATGGCCACTTCCCGGGGGTACATTAAAGCTTCTGTCCAGTCCTCAGGTTGAAGTGGGCCCACGTCTCGCTCCCATCTGGCTTTTAGGCTAATCAATTCAGGCGTGGCAAAGGATGTGATTACATTGTCCATGGTTGAGGTAACTTTCCGCTGTATTTGGTCTTGGACAATGTTGCGTTCCAGCGGGGTGCAGTCTGGAATATCATTGATGGCTTGTCGGTGGGCCTGCAGTGCATGTTTCAGTTGAGTATAGTGGTATTCCTCAGAGGGTAGGAGGGCGAATTCAGAGTGCAGTGTTTCAAACGTGACCAGTGTCTCCTCCCTTATTACGTCTCCGACTCTGGTAATACCACTTCGGTCCCATGCCGGCCATTTCGGGGAGGAGGCTGTTGTTCCACAGAGGTTGGGCTAGAGTCAATTTTGCATCCCAGCCTATGTAGCGGTGTGCTTCGGTCCAGATGCGTGTGATGTGCGTGTCCATGTTGAGAGCAGGTGTGTGGCGCCGGTCGCGATACAGAAGTTCCAAGGGGGAGGTTCCGCTCTGGGTGATGATCCTTTTGATGTGCGGCAGGTCTCTGTCCCCATGGAGCATGTCGTTCACCACTGCCATCTGACTGGCCCAGTAATAGGTCTGCAATCTGGGCAGCCCAATCCCACCCTCCCGATGGACCTTTGCAGGGTAGAGAGAGCAATCCACGGATGACCTCCGCTTCACAGTAGCTTACGAAGGATACGGTATATCTTAAGGAATTCATGGTGTGGGATGTGCAGCGGAGCATTTTGCAGGATGTACAAAAACTTGGGGTGCGATCATTTTGAATAGGACTGCTCTGCCCATCAGAGTTAGTGGCAGGGAGATCCAATGGCGAGTGTCCTCTGCAAATCTCATCACAACAGGGTGGAGGTTCAGCGCTGTGTAGTTTGTAAGGCGCTTCGTGATAATTACCCCCAGGTATTTAAATTGTTCTGTCGCAATCTGGTAGGGGCAGTCTAGGGGGCCGGCGGCTGCCATGTTGCCTATGGGGAATAGGATCGATTTGGACCAATTCACGCGTAGACCGCTGAAGGCTCCGTATCTCTTCAACATCTGTGTAACTCTGTGGCAGGAGTTGCGTGGGTCTTTCAATTAGATAAGGTCGTCCGCATGGAGCGAGACCCTGTCCTCCCACGTCTCTGACCAGCGGAATCCCTCCCAGAGCATTGTGTCACGTAGAAGAATGGCCAGGGGTTCGATGGCTATTGCGAAGATCATTGCTGACAGGGGGCAACCCTGTCTAGTGCCTCTGCCCAGACTGAAAGGCTCCGATTGCCAGCCATTAACCCTAGCCCTGGCCATCGGACATCTGTACAGTAATTGCACCCAGTTCATAAAGTTTTTGCCAAACCCCATTTGCCCCATTATGTCCCAGATGGACTCCCATCTCACTGAATCGAAAGCCTTTTCGAAGTCGATTGACAGCAAGGCTAACGGCCCTTGTATACTTATACTATCGGCTTTCTCCAGTGCCGCATGCAGTCTGTGGAGGTTCATGCGTGTCGATCTCTGGGGCATGAAGCCGCACTGGTCCGGATGGATCAGAGAGGGTATCACCTGTCACAAATGATCTGCCAGTATTTTAGCAAGAATTTTGGTTTCGCTGTTTGAGTGAGATGGGCCGGTATGAGTTGCAGTTGTCGGGGGGGGCTTGTCCGGTTTGGGCAATACGATTATTGTGGCTTCTCTTAAGTCTGGAGATAGGATGCCCCGTTCTTTTGCGTGTTGATACATTCTCAGTAGGTGAGGGGCAATTGCGTTGGTCCCCACCTTCCGCCACAATTCTATCGGAAAGCCATTTGGGCCTGGAGATTTGCCAGTTTGGAGGGCAGACATAGCGCACGACACCTCATCTTCCGTTCTATCCCTCTCCAGCAATTCTTGTTGTGCCTCATTCAGAGTGGGGAAGTTAATTTCAACTACTATTGACGTGGCCATGCGGGTGGTGGGTTTCTTATAGAGTTCAGCATAATAGTCTGCAAAACCCTGCGATATGTCTTGATCTGACACTAGTGGACCTGGACCCCTTACTCGTAACTGATGAATGTGGCTGCGTCCCTGCTCCTTATGTTCCAGCCACGCTAGCATCTTGCCAGCTTTGTCGCCTGTTTCATATATACGTGCCCTCATTGCAGTGTGTGCGTGTTTGGCGTTGTCAAGTGCTGTGTTCTGGAGCAGCTTCTGTGCTCGGAGTAGGGCTCGGTTCATCTCAGGCGTGTCCTGGATAATATGTGATTCTTTTGCCAGTTTAACCTGTTGTTCCGCCTCGTGTACCGTAAGTGCTGTTTCTTATATGCGGACGTCCAAGATATGAGTTCCCCCCTTAGTACTGTTTTGTATGCCTCCCATAGTGACCCAGTGTCTGCTGCAGACTCAGTGTTTAACTCGAAATATGTTTCGGTCGCTTCTTGAAGTTTAACTATCAGATCCGGATTACCCAGATGGTAATTATTCAGACGCCAACTAGGCGGGGGGGTCGGTCTAGCAGTTGTGATTTTCAACACCACCGGGGAGTGATCAGAGATGCCTCTAGGTAGTAGGTATGCTTCTTGTGCTCTGTGCAGGTTAGTTGATGGGATAAAGAAGTAATCCAGTCTGGACAGTGAGGCATGAGCCCCAGAATGGAAGGAATATTCCCTGGAATCGGGGTGGAGATCTCTCCATACATCACACAAACCCAGGGCATTCGTGAATGTGGCAAGTTTGGTATGTATGCCGGGGTTTCTATTGCGCAAATGCGAACGGTCTAGGGTTGTGTCCATGACTTCATTAAAGTCCCCTCCTATTATCGTAATGTCGGAGGAGTCCTCCGTGATCATGGGGGAAATGTCGGTGAGTAATGGCGTTAATAGGGTTGGTGGTGCATAGATGGCAAGTAATGTGATGGAGTTTCCCCACAGCATACCCGTCGCATATATGTACCTGCCTCCGGTATCCTGTGTCACTGTGTTCAAGTGGAAGGGAAGGTTTTTATGTATCCGTATCAGGACACCACGAGAACCCATTGTGAAGTTTGATTGCATTGCCAAGCCCGTTGACATTCCAGGCTAAGAATGTGAGTGTTCTGGCTGTGTTGGACCTAGTGTTATTTGATGCCATAACTGTCTACGAACGAGAAAGTGTGTGCCACTGGTGGCGGCGCCAGGCGCTGAGTTTCTTTGTGGTAATTTGCTATTACCCCCATATTTGACTTTAATGTATTGCTTTCTTGACTGGCCCTTTCCATAACTAAATATAAACCCATAACCACCCACCCTATATTCCTCCCAACTAGAAGCATCGGTCGCCCGAACAAGAAAATACAAGTTGTCAACCGGACAACTCACATGAAACAAACTAAATTAGAGGTACAAGTTACTCCCCCGTAACTCAAATGCAAAGTGACTTCTAACTAAACTCCAAGGAAGGTTCTTCCCAGGGGGTTCTCTTTCTTGTGCCGTATGCTGGTGTTTTACATGGTGGGGCGCCTCCCGTGACCCAGTCGAGGGTTTGGCTTAGATGCGCCCGTTTGTTGCAGCGGAGCGCTCCATCTCTTGGTTGCAGGGCGGGCTATTTCTTCAGTGTTTGTCCTGTTCCGCAGCTGGTACCGGAGCCTCCCGCTCCGGATCTCTCCTCGGGGAGGCCCGCCGTGACCCGTGTCAGGCTCTGCCTCTCTGTCTTCGTGGTCTCGTGGACCAATCCCCTTCAATATGCGCCTCGGCCCACCTCCAGGCTTCCTGTGGGTCCGTAAAGTGAACTGTCGATCCCTTATGGTGAATTTTCAGTTTTGCCGGGAAGAGGAGGCCATATTTCACTTTTAGCTGCGCCAGTTGTCTTTTAAGTGGCTCAAATGATTGCCTTGCACGTTGCACCTCTCGGGTATAATCCGGGAAAAAGGCTATTCGAGACCCATTGTGTGTGATCGACCCATGCGAGCGCGACATTTGCAGGAGAGCATCTTTGTCGCAATAGTTAAGTAGTCTGGCAATTATTGTTCGGGGCGGAGCGCCCGGGATCGGTCTGCCCAAGGGCATCCTGTGGGCCTTCTCCACAGAGAAAAACTTTGAGAAAGAGTGGGGTTCAAAAATGTCAGTGAGCCATTGTTCGAGAAATAGTTCCATGCACTGCCCCTCCTCTCCCTCTGGCAGGCCCAGAATGCGAACGTTATTGCGGCGAGACCTTCCCTCTCCTCATCAACCTTAGCTTCCAGGGTCTTCAGGCGGGTCAGGGCTTGGGACATCTGCCTGTTGATCCCAATGATGTTATCCTCTGCTTCTGAGATACGGTGCTCGGCCTCGCCAGTTCTAGAGGTTAACTTTTGTAAGTAATGCCTCTGGAAGGAGACATCTGCTGCGATGCTGTCCATCTTAATCTCCATGGAGGAGCGGGAGCTGGCAATGGCTGCCATGACATCCCGCAAGGAGAGACTCATCTTCTGGAGGGGATTTTGTTCGTGTTGCTCCCGCGAGGGCCGGGGCTGTAGCAACCGCAAACTGGTCCATGCTACTTTGGGTAGATGCTTTCCTTTGTCTGTCTTTCCCCATCTTGGTGTGCGCTGGACACCGCGGTGGGGGGGATCAGCGCCTCCGTTGGTGCCGCTCCTCAGTGGTTCCTCCCCCAATTATGCACTATATTACGGCTTGTCCTACAACGGGCGCAGATGTCAGGTGGGGCTTGTGTTATGGGACTCTACCCAGTTGGGGACGTGAGCACCCCCCGCGGAGAGCACTAGGCGTATCCCCCGGTTTCTGCTGGGTTCTTTCCTCTTTGTTGGCTTGCGCTGCCCCTCCGCACTCTCAATCCCTCCGCCCCAGGTGTTCCCTGGGATGACTGCACGGTGATGGCGGGAAAGGCCGAGGGAGAAGGGGGCCACTTACTTGCTAGGTGCGCTCCGAAAGCGCCTCTGGTACAGGCACAGGTCTCCTCCCGCAGGTCACTCTCTGCACGGCGCTGTGGCCTGAAATCATGGGGCGGAGGAGAAGACCTGCCACGCACGGGGCCGTCACCAGGCTCCGTCGGCCATCTTGGGCATGGGTCGCAAGTTGTCGGCTCACAAGTTGTAGTCCAGCAAGTTTTGTGCTCTAGCGGCCAGGAAAACACCAGTGGTCCTCCCAGTTGGAAGTATTGGATATTCGGGAGTGCCAGTGTGCAGGAAGCAAGTGACATCCTGGAAGTGGGTATACTTCCCATGTAAATCTGAGTAGTAAATGTTTATTTGCCCCAGCGAAGTCAAGGGGTGGCGTCCAGCTCAAAATGACCACCGGCAGACCAGCTCTTCATTGTATACCGGCAGCGGCCCCCCTCAGCACCCGGGGACCACTGCACAGCTATAGCTCGCTCCCCTCAGGAGCAGCAGCCACGCCGAGTATGGAGGAGTGCAGTCCGGGAGGCAGCAGTCTCGTGTACAGGGAGAAGGGGGAGCACCAGCTGACTTCGCCGGGGGCGGGCGGCGTCGCACTCGTCCTGCGATGATCTTTTTTCGCCCCCCCCCCGGGGGTGCACCAGTCCCGCGGGTCTTCACCGCTAGTGTTCGTGGCCGGCGCCGCTTTCCCCAGCCACCACCGCCCGCAATGTGGGGAGCAGCACACAAAATGCGGGTGTGTCTCAGCCCGATCGCCTCCGCTCAGGCGCACGTCTCTCCCGCTCCCGAGGGGCGCCACCGGGACTTTGCACCCCCCGATCTCGGGGATAGCTCCAGCAGTGTCTGCAACACATCGTTTCTCCAGCGGTCGGGCGTCGGAGCACAGCTCGGCTCCTTGTTCTCGATCCTCCGGCTCCGTTGCAAAGCAGCACAGAGGTCCTCCCTCGCTGCAGGCTCCAGGAGATTTTCGTCCGTTATGGGAATCGGACCGCGGCGGCCATCTTGAAGTCGGCTTCTCGCGTCCTGCGCGCCGATACTTCTCCTCGCTCTATCACCCCACGGAATGGGGTTTCTGGGCTGAAAGTTGTCACGGAGCTTCTCCCAACAGCCTTTAAGCTGTTCCTGGAATTACGAGTCGTATCGTCCCACCAAACAGGATGATAACCTCAGGATGTTGTCCCCCTGTCTATTTTTAACATTAACTCCCCAACTAACCCCCCGTGCCCTACGCTCCCCAACTATATTCACTACACACTTTCCCTCCTCCCTACCCGCCCCCAACTTTTGCCCAGCTCCATCCCTGGATCTCAGGCTCCACCGCATTTGGCCCCATCTCGGTGTGCCGAAATCAGGAACCCAGCCGGGTGCAACCGATCTATCGGTAACCTAACTAGTCTATACTCGGTGTGTGAGAGTGAGTCCGATGTGACTCCTGCAGTTTTGCGCTATATCGCCATGCTTGAGCATTCATATTTATGCAACCCGTGTTGCACATGTCCCAGTTCTCATGCCCTATCTTATATTCTAGTCCCAGTGTCTGATTCTGCAGCACCGTAGGTACTGCAGTCACCATTTTACTTATCTGTGCCGTCTCCTTTCCGGGTTCCAGTTTCCGACGGGCAGTTCTGTGTGTCTAGCCACTCTGACTCATCCTCTGGGGTGTTGAAGAACAGTACTCTGTTTTTGTGGTACACCTTCATCTTGGCCGGGTATATTAACATGTATTTGTATCCTGCTTCCCACAATCTCCTTTTCACTGCCCCATAGTTCATACGACGTCTCTGCACCAGCAGTGTGTAGTCTGGGTATGCTGTGATGTTTGCTGATGACCTTTGTATCGTGCCTCCCTTCCGGAAGTGTTCTAGGATTTTTTCCCTGTCGCGATAGTTCAGGATTTTGGCAATTATTGGTCGGGGGGGGGGACTCCTGGCGGTGGCTTCCTTGTCAGGGCTCTATGCGCTCGTTCCACTGCAAATCCTTGAGTGAGCACCCCTCCTGTTATTTCCTGAAGCAGCATTGTTTCGATGTAGTCTGTGGGGTTTGATCCCTCTGCTCCTTCTGGCAATTTTCTTCGGGCGCATCCCTCCGCTTCTTCTGCCCTATTTTACAGATTGCTCACGTGTTGTTCCAGGATGTGAATCTCCAAGGTGTGGGATGCACATGCGGCTGTGTTCGGGGCCACTTCTTTTCCAGTTCGCCTGTGCGTTCTGCTAGTGCTCTAGCATCTTGCCTGAGGTGATTCACCTCCTCCTGCACTGCGCCACAAGTTCTAGTGCCGCTTTCAGTTCAACCATTGCCAATTCCAGTTTGGTTTCCCACACTTGTTTCAGGTCCACGATTGCATCCAGGATCTGTGGTCTTTGCTCTCCGTGGCGCGGGTCTTCTCCTTGTTACTAGCCCCTTCTGCCATTTACGGTGTTCTTGCAAATTCTTCCAGCGTGGGTTGTTTTCTCTTTGCCTTGGTCTGTTTGTTCGCCATCTCAGTATTGCTGTATGCTTCACTTCGGGCTCTCGGGAGTGTGGTCTCCAGCGCCTCGGGGCTAGTCTGTGCCCAACTATGATGCTTGAGGGAATCTGCGGTGGGTATCCTCGTATTCAGTTCGCGTTGTTTCAAAAGTGGGTTATGTCATCCCACGTCCTTGGCCACTGGTCTCAGTCCTCCGCTTTGCGTGGTGTCCCAGGCCTACGCGGTTCTTGACGACTCCCCAACGTGTGCCCTAGAATCTCTATCCGATGAATCACCCATCTTCGTGTAGTTTACGGTGCAGTGTCCGCATGGGCCCCCCCCCCACTGCACAATTCGGATCACTCGCCTGTGGTCAAGAGTTTGTCAGCCCGTATAGGTGTCAGGTAAGCCATGCTTCCCCTTAGCTTACATTATCATTGCTGGTGCGCTCCCAGCTTGCTGCCCCTCTTGAGCACAGCACTCGCACTTGACCGTGCGGCCCAACAATGTGTCTCCAACCGGCCCCCGGGGCGAGGCTGTTAGTCAGAAACCTGTGCAGTTCCCTTAGGGACCAATGCAAAAGGCTTAAGACTACAGGTGTTGGCAGTAAACCCAATTGGTAGCAGTCTGTACCACCCAGATTTACCTCGTAGCTATGGCTGAGCAGCCAGACTTCTCTCAAGAAGAGTTAGACCGTATATAGAGTATACAAGATAGGTACCAAAATACAGTAGCACAAGCAAACACTGACCAGAGCTTTGGTATCAAGTATATAATTATTTATTTAAAGACACACTTAGAAACACTCTAGCACTATTATTGTAAGAAAGTTCAAAACCAGTCACTTCTATACATCCCTTATTCCTTATTAGACAAGTCTTCGTTAATGGCATGATGCCTGCCCCCGGATGCACCAGGCCAGGCCCGGCACCCCCGGAAGCAGGCATCATGCCCTCGGGTAAAAGCCCAGCGGCCCCTTATAGGGGCTCTTTGGACTCAGTCCTGGCGCCTTTGGCGCCAGGCTCATGTTGGACATCAGTCCTGGCGCCATAGGCGCCAGGCTCATAAAGGGAGGTGTTTTGTGCACTTACCTGATGCAGACCATGCTGCACGCTTCAGGCCTCCCTGAGACCTGAAAGGGACTATTTTTTCATAGGGACTATTTTTTCATAGGGACTATTTTTTCACTCGGGCGTGGCCGGGGAAGGATACATACCTGGGACTTCTTTGGAAGCTATTTAAGCCACGCCCAGACAGCAGCTCATGCTTCGCGTTGTTCTGCTTCCTGCAGCTTAACGCTCACCGTGTCTGCTCCTGCTCCTGGACTCCAGCCACGCCCGCCTCGAACCTGGAAGACCTGCAAGGAAGGAAGAGAAGAGAAAGGTGAAAACCAAGGACTATTTCAAACTTCTTACCTGCATCCGGAATCTTCTCGCCAGCATCCCTGAAGAAAGACTTCCATTTAAAAGCATTGCGTTGCTCGCTGCAGCGCCACGCTTCACTCACCTGTCCTCGAGACATCTCCCGGCTCCATCGCGGCTGTCAGCATCAGACGCCACATCTCTGCACCTAGGGGAGAGAGGAAGAAACAAAAGGTGAGCAGAAGGAACACAGAAGGAAAGCCTGATTAACAGCCATAATACTTACTGGCTTTTCTTCCACATTTCGGGTCGGCGCCGCCCCGTTGGCAGGTACCGTACCCCGGCCCCTATGGAGAAAGGACAAGAGACATTTCTGGGGAATGATAAGGACATTTAGAGGGATCGCCCTCATCACTACTCACCTCAGCAGTTTAACCCCTCGACGCATCGCCTTCATTCTGCACCTGAAATAAAGGACAGATCACAGGTTAGAAAGACAACATAAAGGGGGCCTCACTTGAACTTTGAACTTTCATACTTACGGCACATCGCTCAGGAAAGTCAAGTGGATTTTGCCAGCGCCATTCTGAAAACCAGTGAAGTAACTGGACGAACGCGCGCCCCTGCACCAGAAGCAGGATGGAGAGTTCATCCTTCCAAACCATAAGGTGAGCTTAAACCGGGGTTTGGAGGAAGTTAGAGAGGAACGAAGGGGAAAAGGGGGGAGCTAGCGCACTATTCTGCAGACTGTTAATCCCCTTTCTCATCTGCAGAAGGATATTCCTACGGGCCAGGCAAGCACGATTTGGAGGTCCTGTCCAATCGGTGTTCTGGGTCCTGTGCATCACGCTAGAAGAGGCCACAGCAATCCAGACTAGACCAGCGCCCCCGTGGGAACCAGGTGAGCGTTACAGTTAACACCACTTATTTCCAGACAAAGGTGAGCGCTTAACTAAAGATGGCACTCCAATAAGTTAAGAAAAAGGGAGGGAAAAGGCAGAAATTAGGAACGGCACACAACACAATACTTTAGAAGCACTCAGCAAGGCAGGAAAGTCAAAGTCTACTTGTGAGCAAAAAGTTCAGAGGCCTGGCTCCCTCTTGGAGAGAGTAGAACACCAATGCGCCCAAGATCACACAGTTTAAAAGGCTTGGAAAGTCTTGCAGAGAGTTTAAAAAGGAATCAGTTCAGCTCAGAAAAGAGTTAGCCAGCCTAGGGACAACCCAAGTGGTAAGCTGAGGATTTACAAGACACCCCACACAGACCGTTGCGAGGGAGTCCAGGCGGACACAGTACTTTTAAAGTGGAGAGGATCCTCCAGCGGGGGCAGTTGTTCCTGGCAGTGGATGCAAGTTGCGGCGTCGTCCAGAGGAAGAGAAGATCTTGACGTGGAGGAAAGCTGAAGGTCGTTGCACTGCCAGGGAAGAAACCAGCCGCGGAGTTCTCCGGTTAAAAGCGACATACTCTTTTATTCGCGGTATTGGAAAAACATGGTATCCAGTTTGCCGGGGTGCTTGGCACAGGCAAGGCGGCCACGAGATGATTGGGAAGGCGAAAAGGCGGGCAAACTGGTTATCCCCACCAGTCAAAGGAAGAAGACTCTTCGGGATGAAGATCTCCTCTGTCGGAAGAAGTGGTGAGTCGGTTCAGCAGGGCTCCCCCGGTGGTGTCGTTGCAGGTCGGCTCAGCTTCTCCCTCTTCGGATTCTTTGGTCCTGTGGCGACGTCTGAAGTCCCAGTCACAAAAGCCCTGCTTTTATGCAGAAAACCCCCATTCATAAGTCCTAGCTGTCACTCAAACATGCTAAGTGGTGAGCCAGGCGGCTCACCACTGGGCCAATCACACAAGAGTGCGACTTGAGTTGCCGAGGCAACTCAGTGCAGGGTGCCTAAACCCCCCCTCCCACATATCCTGTAGACCCAGACAGAGTGGCACCACATTTGGAGGCTTCTGTGGAGAAGCCCGCCAAAAAGTGGAACAAAGGGCTCGACTTGGGTTGGAGTTAGAGGCAAACACAAACGCCATTTTAAAACCGAGTCCTGGCGTAAAGACCCAACTGGGGAATAAATATTAAATAAATAACCCAGCAGTATCTTTAACATTGCAACAAAAAGTGGTGCATTTAAAATGAATGGGAAAATCCCATAGTAAATATTCTTAAGGAATATTTTGTGTGGTAACCACTGTCACCAGCCAGAAACTCGCCAAGGGGGGACTGCACAGTGCCCCTTCGAAAAACAGACCCAGGGGCAATCTAATTACCCCTACCAGTACTTCCACAATATGATGGTTTGTACTGTTTCTGTTCCCAATTTAAGACTAGTAAAGTCAGTGGTGACTTTACATGCCCTGGGAGACAGTAGTAAGTCCCAGTGTATGGAGTCTGTTTGGGGGTCACTATGACACCCCTGTGTTACTGCACTGAGGCTGCTTTGTAACACACTTACCAAAAACCACATGAAACCCTATGGAGTAAAAGACCACATAGCCCATAAAACACATCACAAAGTCAAAGGATATCTCAAATCATGTCTAAGAGTGGGAGAAAGAGTCTCACTCTTAGCAGGAGACAAAAATAAACCCCAAAAATCCAGCAAAGCTACTGGGGGGGACTCACTAGGTTTGGGAAATTAGCCTTAACAGAGAATTCTCCATAACAGAGTGCTGTGGTTACCGCCTGTGCATTCTCCTGCTAGCACTGTCAGGCATGTGTGCTACGCTGTCTGGTGTGTCCTTCCCCGTGCGTGCTTGTACTTTGATTCCTACTGTCAGCTGGGGCACGCTGTGCTCCGATCTTCTTCTGGTCCCCACTCAAGTTCTGCCTGTGAGTTGTCATTCGGCAGCTGGTTCACTCTATATGTGGGGTCTGCGGTGGTGCCTCGCCCATCTTCCATTCGCCTCACCATGGGCTTGCGGGTGCGTGTCTCATGGGGCTTCTTTGTTCTCCCCTCTTGTCTGCAATCTTGGATCCGGGCTGCCCCAAGCCCTCCGATCTCAATTATGCCCAGGGCTGTGTTCCCATCGTAGTCTTATAGGAGGCTGCTGGCTTTTTATTTTTTTAATTTATGTTCAAGACCGCCGGGTCTTGATTAGATCCCCGAACCTTGTGAGGGGCAGCCACTGTTGCGTGCGTTATGATCAAACTTTTAGCATTCAGTGCTTGTATGTGAACAGCAGTGCTTTTGAGGAGTGCCAGCAGCACACGGCATATCCAGTGCTTACAGAGCCGCTCCTGCGCAGCCCTTTTCGTGTACTCTCGCCTTGCCGTCCCCACCGTATCCAGCGCCCGCGTCTAGAGATGTGGCGCAACAATATATCTGCCGTCTTTCCTCGGGGGAGCGGCTGTGAATGCCGCGTGTTCGTTTTTCTGCCTGCACTGTCAGGCGATCTTGCTTTTCATTTTGATGGGGCGCTCCCCGATGCATACATGTGGTTCAGCTCCGTATTTCAGCTGGGGCGTGCTGCGCTCCTGTCTGTGTCTGGTCCGTTTCGCTTTTAGGTGATCGCTGTTTATTAAATGTCACTTGGCAGCGGGTGCTCGCTGTCTGCGGGATCCGCAGCGGCACTGTCCTCCAGATATGCCTTGCACAATTTTATTTCACCGCACCATGGGCATCCATCCGCTCCCTTCATAGGGCTCCTTTTTTTCCCCCTTACGCATCTGCCATTTTGGTTGTGGACATCCACGGGTCCCGCGATCTCAATCTCAGTACTGCTCGTGGCAGTGTCGCCGGCGCTTCTCATGAGCTCCGGGTGATCTTTGAGGAGGCTCCATGTATTTATATGCATGTACCTTTGGTCTCTCACGCAGCAAGCTTCAGTAAATGCACTTTTGTAACGGATTAATGCAGGATCGTCCGGAGCTCCTCTCAGGACACGTCTCTCTACATGGCCCTGTAGCCACGCCCCTTGCACATTCGCTAATATCAATCCTTTCTGCCAGCGTTAATATTTCTTTGCTGAAGTCTGCTAGCGAACCTCTGATTTCAGAGGTGAATGTGGAGAACTGTAGCTGAAAGGAGGAAGTACATTTCTCTTGGAACTCATGAAAACTCTTGAGAAAATCCTCTTTAGATGCCGCCATGTTTGGTGTTCCCGATTGAGTTGCCGGTCGCTCTTCTGATGTTTTACTCGGACCCAATAGGGCTTTAACTTTTCGATAAAATAGTACAAGGGTTTGGCTTGTTTCTGTTGCACGTCCAATTGACCTGATTACGTAATTTCCTTCCTTGTGCCAGACAGAAGTGTATATTTTATGTGTATACTAACAAGACTATCGGTCCGATATTCCCAGTAATGTGTTACCAAGCCCTGTATTGTGTTGCAGTCGCCCTAACTGCTGTAGCGATAAAATGTCAGATGCCTCCTGTGTTGCTGCCGTTACTTTGCTTTACTACTTTATCTTCTTCTCCCCATTAATGAGTCTTCTGTATGTTAATGGCCTCCTTGCCATACCATGGTGGTTTGGTATTTGTTTCCCCCTGATTAAGCACAGGACATTCCTTAAATTGTAGGCAGTTCAAGGTACCTTAAGTATGGGCAATCGACATAGTTATACAGGCAGCAGTCTAGGCAACGTTTCCGGGTGCAGCGTTGTGGAATATTACTTAACCGCTGCGTATGCATCAGTTTTCCCCACAGGCGTTTTTGTTCTCACGTTATAACTGGTACGCCGCAAGTCTGCTACGGTCCCTGGTGCTCAACCCTGGAAGACTGCGGGTGTTCCTTCATGCAGCGCCTGCCCTATCAAATGTAATTAGGGCAGGGCCTGCTAATGTTGCACCTTCTCTGGTGTTATCTCTGCCAATTTATGTGGCCGCAGGGGTCCAGAGTTGCTGCAGAACCATTTCGGAGCCTTTTTATCCAAGAGGGAAACCTTGGGCATAACCTCTTATCCTGGTTTCATCAATCTAAGGACGGAGCGTTCCCCGGCACATCCATTCTATCAGGCGGCCATCTTGGATCCTATTGCAGCACTATTTTGAGGAAGCTGTTGCAGTAGAAGAGTTTTTAATGAATCAAGGCTTGGGGTCATGTTCAAAGCAGCAAAATCCTATGCAACAGGTTCAGAATGCAGTGGCAGCTGCTAACTGTCACAGATGTTTGGAGAAATGGAGGGATTGGTTGAATGTCACTCCCATGTTCTTGGCTGAAGCTTCAGGGGTGAGATAGTGTGTTCCTGTCTTAAGGCCATCAGTTTGGGGGTGTTGGGGACAGTGATGCGACTGCTGATCAAGATCTCCACTTAACTGGGGTTGAGGCAGAGTTGACATTCGAACATCCAGGTTTGAATAGCGGGCCATTTGAAACATTTGTGTTTAGGCTGTGGAACAGCATCCAGGTGTATTCTTAATTGGGTGTTGTCAGCAGTCATGTTAAAATAAATTTGAAATGGAAGTCGGCGGCAGACCTTAAGCCTGGGTATAAGGAGCCTTAGGGTAACTCGCATGGCAAGGTGAACGGTTTGAATGTGAATTAGTTTATCTTGACTCTTGCTGAGCTGCCTTTTAGTAAGTACTTGATCCATTTGAGGGACTTTTCTTGTTACCTATAAAAGATTCCAGGACAGTGGTATGGTCCTCTTTATTGTATACCTCTGATGGAGGTAGGAAGATGGCTAGTGGTTTATTAGCATCTATCTTTTAAGACTATCTCCCCTCGCATCCATCAGTGCAGTTTCAGGTCTGCTTCTAGTTAGAAACCTGATTGTCGAGTAAGAGGGAGCTTTTTATACCTGTATTAGGGTTTGTTCTTTTGTAATAAAGGCTGGGTAAGTAATTGGCGAACACAGCAGAGTCCCCCCTTTTATTTTTTTTATTTTTTTTAGGCATGTTGTGAATATTGCTTCTTTCAGGGATGATGGTAATATCCCAGTGATTAGTTTGTTGCACTGTGCGGTCGGGGTTGCCGAGTGTACCAATTACAACTTTTGTTGAGGTGTACTGAACATGGTAGCGTTTGGTAATGTGACAGATTTTAGTCAAGGAAGTTGTTTGGAAGGTCTCAAAGGAAGACTTGAGATCCTGTTTTTGCCGTGGTATGTTTCTGTGGTTCAGTAGCAGTTTTTGGGGAGGTTCTATGCTGAGGCTGCTTGAATGGGTTTGATAACTCTTACATGAAGAATAGTTCTTGTAGTTTTAGTTGCATGGTTAATTTGTTGTTAGTGTAGATCGTCTGTTTTATGATCAGCCTATGCTACCTGCCATATTTGATGTATTGTATTTATTCATTTATAAAGCACACCGGGCCCTTGGGCATCTGGGCTCATTACAGGTTTCATAGGTTACAGATGATATGGACCTCAAATACATTTACATACATTAATATCTTATTGCAGAAATATACATTTATTTTTTACATTAGTTTCTTATTTTGATATTGTTGGCAAGATTAGGTACATTGGACACATGCGGTCACAGGAATGCAACCACCGCTTAGCATTAATCTTAAAGGAGTGGAAGGGAGATGTTGCTCTTAAGGAATCAGAGATAGATGTCCATAGTTGTGCCACCATGACTGGAAAGCTAGAGCCTCCTGTTTTTTTGTGTTTGAAATTGGGGCTTCTACGGCTATTGGATTGCGCCTTTCTGATGGGTCGTTCTGAGGTGTTTGGTAAATCTATCAACAAGGTATAGTGGCCTTGTTAGTAAGATTTTTGTGAGTAATGTTTAGTGATTTAAGCTTGATTCTGTCGGTTTTTGGAGAGCCAGTTGGAGATCTCGTTGGAGATATGCTGAAATTTAGGGATGCCTGAAGCAGATCTTAAGGCGTTATTTTGGAGTGTGTTAGGCAGAAACCTATGCAGTTCCCTCTGGGACCACTGCAAAAGATTTAAGACTACAGGTGTTTGGCAGTAAAACCACTTGGTAGCAGTCCGCACCACACATCCGCACCACACAGATTCACTTGGTAGCTGTGGCTGAGCAGTCACTCTTCCCTCAAGAAGAGTTAGGCAGTATACAGAGTATTCACAATAGGTCAAAAGAACACCCTAGAACAAGTAAACACTGACCAGGGCTTGGTGTAAAAGATATATAATTATTTATTTAAAACCACATCTAGAAAAACACACAGGCACTAATAGTAAGCAATTCAAAAACACGGTCACTAAAAGATATACACTCCCTTAGAAGAATATTAGACAAGTCTTAAGTAAAGCCCCACTTATTTTCAGACAGCGGTGAGCGCTTAACGCAGATGGCACTCTAATAATTCGTTTTTAAAAGGGAGAGAAAAGCAGAGAATAAATTGAAACAGGTCCCAACACTTTTACAAGAACACAACAAGAGAGGAAGGCAAAGTAAAACCGTGAAGTTAGAGTTCAGTAGGCCGGATCTGGTTTAAGAGGATCAAAACGAAATGTGTCCAAGGTCACACGGTTGCAGTGCACAAAAGTCTTGTAACGGTTCAAAAAGGAGTTGGACCAAAGAAAGGCACCAGTTAGAAGGTCAAGGCGGCCAGCCCAGTCCAGAATGTTAAGGGGTTATTATTACCTTGTAGCAAACTTTAGAAAGGGAGGCCTGGCGGACACGGTACCTTAAAGTGATGCGAATACTCCAGCGGGGGCAGTTGTTCCTGGCAGCGGATGCAAGTCGGTGCTTCGTCCGGGGGAAGAGAGGATCTCGTCGGGGAGGAAGACAGGAGTCCGTTGCACTGCCAGGGAAGAAACCAGCCGCAGAGTTCTCAGTAAAAACGGAACGGTCTTTAGTTTGCGGTCAAGTGGTAAGTGGCTATCCGGCCACCGGGGTGCTTGGCACGGGCAATTCGACCACAAGCCGGTCTGGGGTGCGAAGAGAAGAAGGTAAACTGGTTGTGCCCACCAGTCAGGGGAAGAAGCCTCTCCAGCCGGGAGATCTTCTCTGTCGTCGGGAAGTGGTGAGTCGGTACCGCAGGGCTCCACCGGTGGTGTCGTCGTGGTAGGTCGGCTCAGCTTCTCCCTCGTCGGATTCTCAGGTCCTGTGGCGACTTCTGAAGTTCCAGTCCCCAAAGCCCTGCTTTTATGCAGACACCCCCATTCACTCAGCCTAGCTGTCAGTCAAACATGCTAAGTAGTGAGCCGGCCGGCTCACCAATTGGGCCAATCACACAAGAGTGCGACTTGAGTTACCAAGGTAACTCAGTCCAGGGTGCCTAAACCCCCTCCAACACCCCCTGTGGTACCCAGACAGAGTGGCACCACTTTTGGAGGCTTCTGTGGAGAAGCCCTCCAAAAAGTGGAACAAAGGGCTCGACTTGGGTTGGAGTCACAGAAGAGAACACAAACGCCATTTTAGAATCGAGTCCTGGCAAAAAATACCAACTGGTGAATTAATAAATAAACCAGCGGTATGTTCTAGGCTATGAGAATTAAATAATTAAAGTTGGTAGCCTCGAACAATGGGAAAATCCCATAGGAATATATTCGCGCTCGAATATAAAAAGTAGTATCCACTGCCACCAGCCAAAACTCGATCAGGGGGGACGGAGACGTGCCCCCTCGACTAACAGACCCCGGGGCAATTGAATTGCCCCGACCAGTACGTCCACAATATGATGGTTTGTACTGGTTTCTGTAAATAATTTGGGTCTAGTAAAGCCAATGGTGACTTTACATGCCCTGGGAGACAGTAGTCAGTCCCAGGGTATGGAGTCTATGGTGGGGTGTCACTATGACACCCCTGTGTTACTGCACGGAGGGTGCTGTGTAACACACACATAAAAAATCACATGAGACCCTATGGAGTAAAGGACCCCATAACCCATAAACACATTAGCAGTCAAAGGAACACCATAAATCATGTCCAAGAGTGGGAGAAAAAAAAGAATCTCACTCTTGGCAGGAGAAAAAAACAAACTCCAGAAATCCAGCAAAGCTGCTGGGGGACTCACTAGGTAAGGACATTCAGCCTAAAGAGAGAATTCTCCCTAACAGTCTGTCTGGAGTTTTAGTATTGTTTTTTCTGGTGCCCAAATATAGGGCATTGCAATAGTCCATCTTGGATAGGATTAGTTCCTGAGCAATCGTAATGCAGCTTTCCGTGGACAGGAATGGTTTGCAATCTTGTGTCTAGGTCTGAAGCCTGATTGGCAGGTGCCTAATAAGTTGTTAATCTCCAGGTAAGCTTGAATCTGGAGATAAGCAGCCTTATCAAAGATTTTGAGGAGGAACGGTACAGTTGTGATTGGCCTCTAATTGGTGGGAATGCTGTTTTTTTTAGTAAGGGTAGTACCCAAGCGTCTTTAAGATTGGTGGGAACTGAACATGAATTGGAGGAGGAGTTGATGAATGTGGTGATGAAAGGAGCTAGGTCCTTGACAGCTTCTTTAATAATGGGTGCTGGGCAAGTGTCCCCAAGACATCTAGAAGGTTTGAGAGGTATGATGATATTTTCAGCCTCAATAGTAGAGATGGAGTTGAATTTGAATTGGTGACAAGGTTTGATTTGTTTATTGGCGATTTCTTGCAAAATGGCTTCTTGTGTTTCTAGGGCAATCTTGTGTAATGTCGTTTTCTTGGCTACAATTTTCTCTTGAAGCATGGATATTTTATTACAAAGGGCATCTTGGATATCAGTGCACCAAGTTTTGTTTTTGACACAAGAATCGTTGGGAATGACAGAGGATTCTAATTCCCTTAGGATGGAGAAGATTTCTCTGGTACTCGAGCTAGCTTTCTTAATTCTTTCATTGAATGTATCTTTGTTTAGTTTAAATGATTTCTTTTTTGTACCGGTCAGCCAAAGAGGTGAGACAATTCTTGTTCTGATCAGACACATTTTTTTTTCCATCTGGCTACAGCATGTCTTTTCTCGTTGCGCAAAGCTTTCAGGTTGGGTGTATACCAAGAGTTCAAGTAAGCCATAGGTTTCTCTTTGAGTTTAAATGGTGCAATGGAGTCAATAGCTGAGTTGGTATTATACAGATCAACCAAGTCTGTTGGGTCAGAGGGTACTATTGCTGAATTAGTGATAGATTGGATTAGAGGTAGGAGGTTGGGGACTGTTATTATTTTTGATCTCTTGTTAGGGCGGGTGGGGCCATAGACCTATCCAAATTAGTTTGTGGACTGTCTTGAATGGTGAATGAGCTCAGGTGGTGATCTGTCCACACACATGGTTCAGTGGTCGTTATGCAGGATATGCAGTTGATATCTGCGATCCTATCCAGATTGCGACGTTTTATATGTGTGGGTCCATTATTCTAGAGTGAGGCCTGCTTCTGTGATAGTATTACTTAAAATGGTGGCATTAGGTTCACTGGGTTGTTGAATCCTAGGTTAAAGTCTCCAAGTATGATCATTTGGGGACCTGGTTTAGTGTTGGTGTTAAGGAGGGTTGTTATGTATTCAAATGTCCCTAGAGGGCCTGCGGGTCTGTAGACAAGGTGCATGGAGACAGTGCGAGAGTCTGTTAAACGTAGTTTGACTGTGAGTAGTTCAGTGGAGAGCAGAGGCATGAGTTCAGTTGATCTTATATCGAAGTTAGATTTACAGATGAATGCTATGCCTCCACCTTTAGAAGTTTCTCTATCTCGTTTGATAATGGTGACATTTTCCGGGACAGCTAGGGAGAGGACGGGACCAGCTGCTTTGTGGAGCCACATCTCTGATAGGCAGAATCTTGTGCTGTTCCCTTAGGGAGCACTACAGAAGATTAAGACTACAGGTATATGCAATAAATCCCCTTTGGTATCAGTCTGTACCACACAGATTTAGTTGGTAGCTGTGGCTGAGCAGTCAGACTTATCTCAAGAGGGAGATGAGCAGTATTCAGAGTTTACACAATAGGACTACAGTACTATGGAACAAGGAAATACTGACCAAAGCTTTGTATCAAAAAGAATATATATATTTATTTTACACACTCTGATGTTCACACACACACAAGTCACTATTATTAAAGCAAGTTAAAACAGTCAAGAAAAGTATACACAACTCCCTATTTAAATTGTAGACCAGTTTGAGCAAGAGTGAAAACTGAGCAAAACGGCACAGTGTAAACCAAGCAGAAATGGCGCTCTAACAATTTCTCAAAAGGGAGGGGAAGGACAAGTTCTATAGATTTATACTCTTTAACACACTAGCAATAATTCCCAAGTAGATTGTGAACAAGTTAGGCAAGGCAGTACTTTAGCATATGAAATACGGAGGTGAAAACCGAGCAAAATGGCACTTCACAATATTAAAGGTGGGAAGGAAAAGGGTCGTTATAAGAGTTAGGTGCACCAACCCATTTCTAGGCGAGAAGCAATCTTGAGGAGGCAGTTGTAACAGAGTTAGACAGAGTAAATAGGCCTGTGCCAGAATCAATGGTACAAGGCAATGTGCCCAGGATGAAACTGTTCTAGTAGCTGCAGTCAAGTCTTTGTTTAATGAATTGGAAAGGCGGTTGCAGAAGGTAAAAGATAAAAAAGATAATGTTAGACGATAGGGGCGGCCAACCCAGTAGTTAAGTAAAGGATTTAAAACACCTTTAGCGATACCCAATGAAACGGGAGGCCTGGAGGAACAATGTACCTTTAAAGTGGAAGAGGCTCCTGCGGTGGCGGTAGTTCCTGGCTGTTCCTGCAGTTTGGGAGATCCAGCAGAGGAAGAGAGGCTCTCGTCGTGGATGAAGGTTAGAGTTACTGCACTGCCCAGGGATGAAGCCAGCCGCGGTGCTGCCAAAACGAATAAAAGGTACGCTCCTTTAAATCACGGTTGTGGTGGACGGGTGCCTGGCTATCCGGTCTCCGAGTGCAGGGCACTGGCGATTCGACCAAGGCAGGTCCTGGAAGGCGATTAGTGAACTGGTTGGCCCCACCAGCTCAAGGGAAGAAGACTCTTGCAGGTGAAGATCTTCTGGAGTCGTTGGAGAAAAGTGGTGAGGATCTGCAGCAGGGCTTCACCGGTGGTTCAGTCGTTGCAGATGTCTTGGCCTTCTCTCCTCTTCGGGTTTCTAATTCCAGTGGCGACGTCTTGTCCTCCAGTCTTCGGGACCCTGCTTTTATGCAGCAAGACCGCCATTCATACAGCCTAGCTGTCACTCACACAGTGGGGTGGCTCCCCAGCGTATCCGGGCACAGTGCGACTTGGGTTGCGTAGGGTTCCTAATCCCCCTCCCACACATCCTGTCTACCCCAGACTCAGCGGCGCCGAGAGGAGGGCTTCTGTGCAGAAGCCCGCCAAAAGGACGAACAAAGGATCACACCGGATTAAAGTTAATATTAAAATGAACCGGCGGTATGTTAGAGGCTGTCAGTAAAAGTGGTAGCCTCGAACAATGGGAAAATCCCATAGGGAAAATTTGCGGTCAAATATTAACGGTAGTAACCACTGCCACCAGCCAGAAATCTTTGAGAGAGGGACTGTACAGTACCCTCTCGAAAATGAACACCAGGGGAAAACTATGAACCCTCCCCAGTACTTCCATAGTAAAATGGGTTGTACTGGTTTAGTTCATAATTGACTAGTAAAGTCAATGGGGACTTTACATGCCCTGGGAGACAGTAGTCAGTCCCAGGGTATGCTATGTAACACACATGTTAAAAAGATGATTCCTATGAGGGTGAGAAAAACCCCATAGGCCATAAGCACACTAGACAGCCTAAAACGCACAGTAGCAATCTGCCGAAGAGTGGAAAAAGAGTCTTTCTCTTAGCAGGAGAAAAAAAGAAACCCCTCAAATCCAGCAAAGCTGCTGGGGGACTCTATAGGTAAGGGAAATTAGCCTTAGAAGAGAATTCTCCCTAACATCTGTAACGGCTAGGAAATCAAGCTGGTTGGTTGTAATGATGTCAGCGATTTCTGTGGCATGTGCTACAAGAGATCTGGCGTTAATGAGAGCTCCGCTCATTTTGTGGGATTCCTTAATCCTATTCTTAGTTGAACCTGTGTGGATAGTGGATGAGTGGTCAAGCTCCTTGTGGAATCAGAAAAAAATACAATATTACGGCTGTTACACCAAGCAAAGGAAAATACACCGACACGGGCTTGTAAAGATTCCCAGAATCTTTATTACAAAACTGAACAGTATTCAACAAAGTACACAAATAGCTATTTGGCCGTCAATACATCAGAGACCACCAGCACGTTCAATGTGAGCAGAACTTCCTAGCTGGACATCAGATTATTTATACAATTTGTTATAATGATGTCCAGCCTCTTACAAGTTAATAATAGATTGGGCTAGGGTCGCGCCAGGTTCACTTACTTAATTTACATATCTCGTGCATGCGGTTTACTTTTGAATATATTTACTAACACACTCCATTATTCTTTAATTTAATGTTGCACTCTTTACATACTGTTTTAATACAGACCAAACAAATATTTCGCATATTATATTCGGATAGCATTACTGTTCTTGTATACTTGTAGTTTAACATTGCTAATTCAAGCAATCCCAAGCTCCCGAGGTCAACAAAGGACAAGGTCTACATGACCCTAACATGTAGCCTGAAGGCAGGTTGGACATTAACTCTCCTACAGAGGTTGAAGAGGTTAATGCAAGAACAAGAGCACACGAGACGGCCATTTTAGATTACAGGGTGACTTTGTACAAAACCACAAAATAGCGGTTCTAACCTAAAATGGAGGCTTGAATCACTTGAGGTCACGACCTTGTAATACGGATTTCCTCACAAAGCGACTGGGCATAGGCCAACATATACGATGAGGACGAAACAATATTATATCCGTTCTAACATCCTGATTCAATTTAGATTTGTGGTTGATGGTGCACGGCCTGGGTGGTGACTGGGTGTTCCCTCTTGCGTTTGAGGAGGGATTGATAAGTCTAGAGCCTAGTATGATTTCTCCAGTTTGTGGAGCAAGGCTGGTTAGATTTGGGCTTACTTGCGAAACGCTGAATCCATTGGGCTGGCAATATTGGCTCTGACTTGGGTTGGGAGTCTTCGCTAGTTGAAAGTATTTGATTCGGTCTAGGAAGGATAGGCGGCAAGAAGTAGGTTGGCCTAATGGTTAGATGCTGGTAAAGGTTTTTGCATTGAAAGGAGCCTGAGGGACATAATGGCCATAGTAGTGATAGCATCCGGAGCAGGGGATGGCGATGCAGAAGTGAGTGACTTGGGCGCTAGGAGAGTAAAGGTACTTGTGTGCAGCTAAGCACTAAGTAACAGGTTTTGTTAGGACTTGATTCATGACTAATGTTACACGGGTAACATACACCAGTGAGATGACGTGAGATTTTAGGAAGGGGTGCCGAGGTTTGACAAAGTCCTAGTTATAAATGCTGTGCAGACTGCAAATGTTGCAGTCCTTTTTGCGAGGCAACGTTATGAGTCACGTAGTGAGTCTGCACAGTTGGACTAGGATGACATTGCCAAGGGTGCAGCACTGGTTTTTGTAACAGGCCGTTGGTAGTACGTCGTAGTACAGCGTAGTATAGTGCCGTCTGACCCAAGTGTACGCAACGCGGAAGGTGGGAACTGGCACGTCTGGGACAGTAGAGCAGTGTCGCAAGCTCCGATAGTGGCAAGTGCGGGGCGCAGGCTATGCTACTATATACTGCAATGGGTGAGGCATGGTTGTTTGTGGGAGAAGTACAGATTTTGGGAGATGCGAATATCAGAAAACATTACGGTTACTGTATAATTCTGGTAAGAAAGGGCAGCAGTGCGTCATAGACTGTTAGAGACAATTATGATGCGGTACTGGCAACGTAAAGAAAGTCGATGAACAATAGGTCAGAGACCGTAGAAATACAGAGTTCTTGAGGTTGCTTGGCCTCATGGCATCCTGCATTCTTCTGGTGCCAGAGGCCAGGTTGCGGATGAGATCTCTGCAATAGGCTCTCAAGCTCCAGTGGTCGCAGTCCTCAGGCAGGATGTCAGACCCCGTTCAGGTGCCGCCCTCATGGGATGAGGAGCTCATGCCAACGAGTTGACAGTCAGTGGTCGTTGGTCTCCGTCAGAGTCCATACTCCATATCAATCTGTTGGAGCTGAGAGCCATCAGGCTAGCCCTGAAGGCTTTTCTGCCGTCTGTGTGGGGGAAGAATGTCCTGATTCTGACAGACAACACAGTGGCCCTGCACTACCTCAACAAAAAGGGGGGCAGGGTGTCTCCCTCTGTGCAGAGAGGTGATGCAGCTCTGGTTCTGGGCCATCCAACAGGAAATTTCGATCTCGGCAGTTCATCTGGCCGGAGACAAAAACGTGGCGGCGGACGCTCTGAGCAGGCAGAGCACGGTCTCTCACGAGTGGGAGCTGGCTCAGGATATTCTCCTGTAGATCTTCACCCTTTGGGGACCCCACAAGTCGATCTCTTCGCCACTAGTTCCAACTGGAAGTGCGGAAGATTCTGCTTGCAGGAATTTCCTCTAAGAGGAGCCTTGGGGGACGCGTTCGTAGTGGAGTGGTCCTTCCCACTGCTGTACGCGTTTCCTCCAGTCCCCGTGATTCCGCAAGTGCTGCAGAGGTTACGGAGGTTCGGTTCACGGATGATCCTCATTGCTTCGGCATGGGCCCGGAGAACGTGGTACTCAGACCTTCTCGACATGTCCATCTGCCCTCCACGCCGTCTTCCCTACAGAGACGATCTTCTCTCATGGGAGGGGGGGGTCAGGTTCTCCATCCAGAGGTCAAGTCCCTCAACCTTCATGCTTGGCTTCTGAAAGGTTGAGGTATAAGAATTGGGACCTTCCTGAAGACGTGATGGAGGTGTTGCTTTCGGCCAGACGGCCCGCAACAAAGTCCCTGTACCGTTGCCGTTGGAGAAAGTTCTGCGACTGGTGCAGGGTTAAGAATGTGGATCCTTTTTCATGTGCCATTCCTGTGGTTCTGTCTTTTTTGCTTTCTTTAGCCCACAAGGGCCTTCAAGTGGGTACCATTAAGGGTTACCTGGCAGCGCTGTCCATATTTAAGCGCTCGTCTGAGGAGTGTTCATATTTTCAGATTCCTTTGATTTCTCAAATGGCTCACTAATGTGTTTCCACCGTCACCTTTCCAAGTGCCAGGTTGGGATTTGAACCTGGTTCTAAAATTCCTCATGGGAGCTCTGTTTCAGCCTTTACATTCTTGCCATTTGAGACTGTTGACCTTGAAAACTGTATTTTTAGCTGCGGTCACTTCCGCTCGCAG
This sequence comes from Ambystoma mexicanum, assembly GCF_040938575.1. NCBI lineage: Eukaryota > Metazoa > Chordata > Amphibia > Caudata > Ambystomatidae > Ambystoma > Ambystoma mexicanum. The sequence goes on from NC_090922.1 coordinate 1,186,077,027, forward strand.
AGTGAGTTGCAGGCACTTTCCGTTAAGCCACCCTTCACGGTGTTCCATAAGGACAGGGTAGTCCTTGGGGTTTGTCCTTCTTTTCTTCCGAAAGTTGTATCAGAATTTCATTTAAGCCAGAAGGTTGTTCTTCTGGCGTTCTATCCTCCTCCGCATCCTGTTAAGGAAGAGGAGAGGCTCCATAGGTTGGATCCTAGGAGAGCTTTAAGTTTCTACATTTCACGCATGTCCCGGGTCACAGTGGACGATCAGCTTTTTATTGGATACGCTGGAAGGCATTTGCGACAAGCTGTTACTAAACCGACTTTGTCTTGATGGATTGTCTTGACAATTTCTGAATGTTACCGCTTGGCGGGTAAGGGCCCTCCGGTAGGTTTAGGGGCCCATTCTACTAGGGGTGTGGCTACCTCTACTGCCCTGCAGAGGGGTGTCCCCATTCGTAACATTTACGAAACAGCCACATGGGCCTCGGTCCATACTTTCGTCAAACACCACTCCTTGGATGCTATCCATGGGCAAGATCTGGCCTTTGGCAAGGCGATCCTCTATTCTGCAATTTAATTGGGCATTCTAAAATTGTAAATTCTTTCCCACCTCCTTACGTTGGTACTGCTTTGGGAGTCTGTCATAGATGTGGAATACGTCGGAGGAACCAATCCCTTCGAAGAACAAGTTACTTTCTTACCTGGTAACGTTCTTTCGATGGGATGTTCAGACGACTTAATCCACATCGCTCCCTCCCTACCTGCCCCTCTACAGAATTTCTTATGCGATTGCAGCTTTCGTTTCTGCCAGGCTTTCTGTAGTCATTCTTGCAGAAGATTGGTGCCACACGTTCTGGGGAAAAAACTACAACTGAGGCTACAGGCGTCGTGTGTCCTACTTATAACATCCGGTGACGTCAGCTTGACGGAGGCCCTCGACGGCAGCGTATTGACATCGACGCAGAAGCAGAACATTTTCCGAAGCATCACAGCTGTGATTACCTGTCATAGATGTGGAATACGTCGTCGGAACATCCCATGGAAAGAACGTTACCAGGTAAGACAGTAACTTGTTCTTCTACTGTCTGCATTGCTCTGTTTGTTTCCTGTGAACTAGGAGATCTCGAAGTTCTCTTCCAGTAGTTGCCCGACCTGTCCAGTGACTAACAATAATCAAGTGATATTCTCATTGTTGCGCCCACTGCCTTGGCCTATTATCTGTGCACCCAGCCTTTCAAGTTGCTATAGCCTGTAGTTAACAATGTATTAGGTTCCTCCTTACTGTATGCACAGACCCATGTCGCCACACAGAGTTCACGGTCGAATCATTACTGTATACGTGAATTTGTAGTGAGCCATAATTGTATTTATCTGAGCCTGCAACCTTCTGCCTCTAAACTCGCAGGCTGCGTGCCCACCTGCATCCTCTATTGTCTCCCTGTTCAGTATTGTTATTCTGCTGTCTATTTTCCACTCTATACTGATAGGCACTGTCCACTACCTACAAAGCTACTACTGCAATGTTTCACCTGCTTTTTGTGCTCTGTGCACCCTATTAAATATTCGCAACCATTAGGCTACTCTATAACCCCACTGTGACTGTATGCGCCAACATGAACCTTTCTCAAATCAATTTTATATCCACTTTACCATGTACCAAAGGTTCCTACTCATATCATGATTCAGGTCTCGCACGTGTTTACTGCCCAAGGAATTACCCTCTTCCTTGCCCCACGCCATTTTTATTCAAAATAGCTGCCTTCCCTCCTGAAGTGTACCCAACCACCAGTACTACCAATAACTCCTCCATCACGCCTTGTAGTGAATGCACAGCCATAGCAGAGTTAGATCCCACCCCTCTGGCACCCCCAAACCCCACACCCATCAAAGCCCCCCATCCCCACATGTATCCTCATAGCCCTGTGCCAAGGTTTAACATGTCAGATACGACTAAGAGCAAGAACCAGAGCCCATATCCAGCCTCCTACCACTCCATTAGTAGGAGCCAACAGAAGACTTAGACATTCTACACGTTCCCACCACCTATTCCCTGCTCTTAGAAACCAAGACAAATCCTCATCTACCCTACGGGACCGTTAATAAACAGATTCTCAGTTCAGCATTAGGGCTTCCCAATCCACAGTGCCTTCTGCCAAAAGCACAGCCCCTCATTAACAAACTGCATGCAAACCCACCCTCTACCACCTCCCCACAGAATGCTCCTAGCGTCCCACATCTGAAAGGTGCCTTACTGAATGTGCGATCCCTAGGTGCACATGCCTCTGAAGTATACTACCTCATTCTGGAACATGAATTTGACTTCATAGCACTAACTGAAACGTGGTTACACCCAGCTTCAGGTCCACTACTGACATTCGCTATCCCACCAGACTACACCACACTTAGAAACGAACGCCAAGACACGGTGGGAGGAAGAGTAGCCATAATCACTGAAACCTCCTTACAGTTAAAAGTTGGTAACACTGACAGTTTAGAAGGCTACGAGTTTCTCACCCTCAAAATAACCACTGATCCTAAAACTAGCAACTGTCTATTACTTTATACATCACTTATTTTCGCCAGTCACCCGGAGATCGACATTCCACTACACATAACCCCAATGTTTAACCCTAAGACTAAATTCGTCCTACTAAGGCACATAAACCTTGGTTTCAGTGACCCCCTTGACCATAAAGCCACAGCACTTTACAATGCTCTCCAAGATATGCAATTTTCTCATTGTGAATACACCCACCCACTCCAAAGGTAGAATCCTTGATTGGTTACCAACACTGAACACTAAAGTATCCCTTGTAGACCTCAGCAATGTCTTCTGGTCAGACCACTTTCTCATCCGATTCAATATCTCAACCAGCAAAGCCCTAGAACTACCCCCAGTACCACTCACCCCACTATTAGCAAGAAACTCTTGTAAACGTACCCATGACAATTGATCTTTCCTCACCAAATTGTTAAAGGATCCACCAACTACCACCCTCAATCCAGGTAGCCTTTCCCGCTTTTATCATTCAAGTCTTAAAACAGCCATTGACGAAGTAGCCCCACTCAAAACCAAACTACCCAAACGTAGCAACTCCTGGTTTAATGACGAGCTTATAGAGCTCAGGAGAAACAAACAAGCATTATAACACCTCAATAGAAAAATACCACAAAGGAGGGTACAAAAGAACTCCAATTCCTCTCTCAGAAATATAACCATGCTATCATCGCACACAAATCTAGCTTTTTTAATTTACGTATCACCAATGCTGCATCTAACAGAAAAGAACTATTCGCAATACTTGGAGAATTGGAACAAGTATCCAATACTATTGCTGCACTCAAACCTTCATATTGTAAAGGTGGCAGCTTTCCAGCCAAATTAGTCAAATTGTGCTCCCCTACATTGGTCCCCATTATCACCAATTTTATTAATGCCTTTTTCAGCACCATCTTGGTCCCGTCCGATATTAAAGAAGCCCGGGTAACGCCAATACTTAAAAAAGAACTCCCTAGACCCCACCAACTATAGACCCATCACAACAGTTCCCTTTCTTCTTAAAATAATAGACAAAATAGCTTACACCCAAGTACAATCCCACCTCGAAAATAACCATTTGCTAGGTGACTGACAATCCGGATTTTGGCCTAAACATAGCACTGAGACGGCTCTCCTCGATTAAAAAAAATTAGATGGATATTCTCAGAGACTCAGGCAAACTCTATCTTGTTATAACTCAACCTCTCTGCAGCTTTTGATTTGGTGGACCGACGATGAACTCTGCCTAGACCTTTCCAACCGCTTTCACTTTTCACAAAATGCAACCGTCTTGATTAAATCGTTCCTATCAGAATGAACCTCCAGGGTAGCTATAGGTGATGAGGCAGCTGACCCTATACATGTCCCTTTGGGCATACCACAAGGATCCTGCCTCTCCCCAACATTATACAATGCTTACACTAAGTTGCTCTTTGCAGCTTTGGACGCCATGGGAGTAATGCACACCAATTTTGCAGACGACACGCAAATACTTATCCCAATCACAGGAAACCAAGATCATGACACCATGATCATAAACAATCTACTCCCTTATCCAGAACTGGATGACAACTAACAGCCGTTGTTTGGTGAAAAGACAGATTATTATTGTGGGTTCACCAGCTCAACTAAAAAAAAAAACTGCCCCAAGACTACTCTATTGATATAGATGGCACCCCATCTCCAACCAAGTAAAAACCCTAGGAGCTTATCTCGATTCTAGCTTCACTATGAGCAAACATATCAATTCTCTTGTTTCTTCCACAGACTACACAACCAAACTTATCTCTCTTAGTAGACAATTCTTCTCTACACAGAACTACATCGCACTCGCCAGAACACTCATGTCCAAGTTAGACTACTGTAATCTCTTGCTAGGTACCACCAAATAAAAAACCTAACCAAATTACAATTGCTTCAAAACAAAGCATCAAGAGGAGCACTAGGAATAAACAAGAGACCATATCTCACAAGTCAGGAAAGATGTTCATTGGCTCCCAATCCAAGCAAGAATCTTACACAAAACTCTCTCCACCACGCATAAATGTATTACCCAAGATGCCCCCCATCTACCTCAACCAATGCCTCACCTGTAAAACCCCTGCCGACTTCTCAGATCTAACACCAGCACTCATTCCCTGTTTCAAGAATAAGAGAACAGGTGAAGCCAATTTCTTGGTCGCCACCCCCAGACTGTGGAACTCACTCCTAGCTAACATCAGCAATGAAACCTCCCATAGCCAGTCCATGAAACGGTTAAAAACGTGGCTTTTTAACAAATTCTAAGTCCCACTCTGGCCCAATATACACCCCCAGGATTGTTGTTTTCTCCGCTGTATATACACCTTCTCGTTAAACTGTTACCATGTCACCTGGCTGCCCACCTTTGCTCCTACGCATTGCACCAACGGATGGTCTGCCTAGTTGACGTGTTTACCCATACCTTGTCCTCTACTGTTTAAGCATGCTTCTTCACTATGTAACCAGCAAGTAATATGTAACCTACGCTGTGATACCTCCAGGTTTGGGCGTATTAACAAATGTAATAAATCATTCATCTTTAGTGCTGAACTGCCAGAGCGTTCGTAAACATGGACTGCCTTTCTCCATGTAGATGCTTTGATTGTAGATAGCTTTAATGAAGAAAGGAAAATGCTCTCACCTTGTCCATCAGTAGAAAGAACTTTGCAATTTTCACCTACTAAAAATGACTAGCAGTCTGCTGATTAAAATCGGGACATTTTCATAACCTAGTTGGATATGTGGATGGCACCTTACACCAAAGATAATTATGTGAGGGGAACCTTTTGGAGTTTATGTTGGAAAGCAGAAAAAGGCCACAACTACCCCCTGATGAAAGTCCAGGGAATTGTATACCCTGTAAAGAACAGAAACTTGTGCATGTTGGAAGAGGGAGTTTGAATTGCACAGACCCCTTAATGACTTTTATGATTCTTTTTTATAATGAAGATTGCCCATGCGCTAAGCGCAGGAAGTCTTGATTCTATTAAAGACACGAAGGTGAGCATTATGCTTATTCTTCTTTATTCACTGCTCAACAGCAATTCAAAATTTCACTTTTAAACCGGTTTCCTTTCTTCCTTTTTTTTTTTACAGTTAAAGTATGCCCAACTGGCTTAAAAAATAAAAATAAACAAAACATGATGAACTCTGCCGGTGAGTCTGAACTGCATTTCCCAAGAGTCTCAGAGGCTCAGTAGTCCCTAGCCTCAGTTCAGTCCTCCAGTGAAGGCTCCTTGGTAACTATAAAACCCAGCGTCTCTAGGTACTTTCCTCTTTTTTCTTCTCTCGCTACTTAACTTATCTCTGCTATTCTGCATGGCATAGCACTCTATTTGATAAGTGGTTCTCCATCAATCCCGATTGTTCTTCTGCTCCTCTCCTATGGTCAAAGAGAAATCAGGATTGTTAGGGCTGGGAATTCGACTCTAACCTTGAATCATAATAATGCAGTACAACATTGTTTACACAACTGAATTCCGTAGGGAGGGATAATGCTTGCCTCTGTGTCTTTAATAGAATCAAGACTTCCTGCGCTTAGTGCATGGGCAATCTTCAATCTATGACAAGACCGGAGGCGAGCATTATGCTTGTTCAAAGCTTTGCATCACTGCTGCTGCGATGTTCGCTACTGGCTTGAAATAGAAAGTCCTGAATACTGAGTCACTGGACCAATCTGCAGCTTTCATGATCTTCTGCAGCGGAGCTCCAGCTGCAAAAGCTCTGGAAGCCATAGCTCCTCTGGCCGAATGAGCTCCAAAAACAGAAATGTCTATTCGAAGGGATTGTGTCCTCCGACGTATTCCTTAATTTAGATCTCTTTCCAGCTTTGCTGGCATCGGAAAATTTTTCTCTAGAGGGCGCTGCGCGTCGACATCCACCGAGTCGATGTCCCTCGACAGCCGCCGTATCGACCTCGACGTCATCCTGCCTATAAAGGCCGCGCTCAGCGTCCGTTGCTCAGTTCCGTTTTCCCGCGCTTACTCAGTGCCTCGGAATATCGTTGCTCAGTTTCGTAGAGAATTTATCCTATTTCCTCGAGATATTCGATCCATACTCGATGGCTTCTTCGTCGGAACCGACGACCCCTCGGTCCGGCTTCAAAAAATGCCGAGACTGTGGGAAAAAGATGTCGCTGACTGACCCTCAGAGTTTGTCTGTGGTGTTTGGGAGCTGAACACCATTGTTCGGAGTGCGAGGACTGTATGTCCATGACAGCTAAGGCCCTAAAGGAGCGTAGGGGGAAGCTGGAAAAAGGTAAGACTTCAAAAGCTGCTTCTTCCTCGACGAAGTCGAGACTGTTAGGCGGAAACCTGTGCAGTTCCCTCTGGGACCACTGCAAAAGATTTAGGGCTACAGGTGTTTGGCAGTAAACCCACTTGGTAGCAGTTTGTACCACACAGATTCACTTGGTAGCTGTGGCTGAGCAGTCAGACTTCCCTCAAGAAGAGTTAAGCAGTATGTGGAGTATACAATATAGGGCAATTCTTCACAGTAAGACAGGCAAACACGCAACGAGACTCAGTGTAAAGATATTAAGGTATTTATTTATAACGGAACATCTATGGAAAACACTATGGCACTATCACGGCAAACACTTCAATCACAATTACTCTACGAAGAAGAAACGATCAATCCCTCTAACAATATTTCGACAAGTCTAGGTTCTACCAGCATCACTTATTTGCAGACAGAGGTGTATGCCTCAACCTCGATGGCACTCTAATATTAGTTGGACGGGAGAGAAAAATAAGCAGGTTACGAAATCAACACAGTTCAATACTTCACGGGAAAAATGCAAGAACCACAATAGATCATAAAGTTCAGAGGCCAGGCCCACTCTGAGAGAGGCAAGGCGATATGTCCCAAAGAGTCTCTAGTGGAAATGCGTTTGAGTCTTTGTAGCAAATTGTTATCGGCAGATTGAACCAGTTCAGAACAATACGTGAGAAAGTTTGGAGGCGACCCAACGGAAAGGAGAGGATTAAGACGCCTCACTCGAACCGATCGAAAGGGAAGCCAGGCGGACACGGTACCTTGTTTGTGGAGAGACAGCTCCGGTGGGGGCAGTTGTTCCTGGTGGTGGATGCACGTCGGGTCTTTGCCAAGAGTAGAGATGATCTTATTGTCGAAGAAAAGTGAAGTCCGGTGCACCACCAGGGAAGAGACCAGCCGTGGAGTGCTCCGTCACAAGGCACCACCTTTTGGTCGCGGTACAGGGGTAGTGGCTATCCGGTTGCCGAGGTGCTCTGCACGGGCAATTCGACCACTGCGTCCTGAGGTGAAGAAAAAGCAAAGGGGACTGGTTGTTCCCACCAGTCAGGGGAAGAGACTCTCCGGCAGGGAGATCTCCTCTGTCGTCAGGAAGTGGTGAGTCGGTTCCACAGGGCTCCACCAGAGGTGTCGTCGTGCAGGTCGGCTCAGCGTTACCCTCGTCGGATTCTTAGGTCCTGTGGCGACTTCTGAAGATCCAGTTCCAAAAGTCCTGCTTTTATGCAGAAAACCCCCATTCATTCAGCCTAGCTGTCAATCAACACATGCTAAGTGGTGAGCGGGGAGGCTCACCACTTGGGCCAATCACACCAGAGTGTGACCGGAGTTGGCAAGGCAACTTGGTCCAGGGTGCCTAAACCCCCTCACACACCCCTGTGGTAACCCAGACAGAATGGCACCACTTTGGAGGGTCTCTGTACAGAGGCCCGCCAAAAGTGGAACAAAAGGGCTCAACCTTTGGTTTAGGAGTCACAGAGATGAACACAGATGCCATTTTAAAAACCGAGTTCTGGCAGAAAATACCATCCGATAAACTTATTTAAGACCGGTGGTACGTTAGAAATTAACGAGGAAAAGTATCAATCTCTAACAATGGAACGAATCCCATAGGGTTATGTTAGGGGTCGAACATAACAAGTAGTTTCCACTGCCACCAGCCAAAACTCGACGAGGAGGGACGGGACAGTGCCCCCTCGAGTAACAGATCCAGGAGTAATCGAATTACCCCTACTAGTACGTCCACAATAAGATGGTTTGTACTAGTTCTGTTAGTAAATTTAGGTCTAGTAAAGCCAATGGTGACTTTACATGCCCGGGGAGACAGTAGTCAGTCCCCGGGTATGGAGTCTATGGTGGAGGTCCGCTAGGACGCCCCCGTGTTACGGCACGTAGGGTGCGGTGTAACACACATGGAAAAACATATGAGACCCTATAGAGTAAAAGACCCCATAGCCCATAGAACACATTATTATTCAAAGGAATTACACCCATTCATGTCCAAGAGTGGGAGGAAAAGGAGTCTCACTCTTGGCAGGATGGAAAAAACAACTCCAGAAATCCAGCAAAGCTGCTGGGGGACTCACTAGGTTAGGAAATTCAGCCTAAACAGAGAATTCTCCCTAACAGAGACCTTCGTCTCCTCGTCACCATTCTCGCTCCAGGTCTCGGAGTGGGTCCCAACACTCCTCGAGATCGAAGCACTCGAAGAGGAGACGTCGAAGATCCCCTTCTCCGTCCTCCTCTTCCTCTGTTTCTCCTAAGAGAATCCCTTGCCCCACGAAACATAGTTCCCGGGCTGAATGGGAGGAATTCCGCAAAAATATGATGAGCGTCTTCGAGAAAGTGGCCTCGACCCCCTCGAAGACTGCCGAGAGCGATGCTCTGGTCGAAAACGCCACGAGTCGCAGTACCCGGCGAAGGAAGCTTCTCGAGCGCGTCACGAACCCTCAGTAAAGCTATGACCTCAACCTTCTTCGAAGGTTCCGTCGACGCCGAGATCGGTGTCTTCGACGCCGTTGTCAAAGGGACCTTCGACGCACGGGTCTGTCGACTCAACGCCATCTTCGACACCGGCGTCGACGCCAAGGAAAGTCACGGTTGCGGCGCACCCAGTGGCTATCCCCAGGTCCACGATGGCGTCGATTGTCGACTTCCATGAGCAGAATCCCAATTCTATCGAGGACCTCGAGGCCTCCGCCTTTATTTTCGACGCCACGCTTGAAGCCTTCGACGTCGACGACATCAACGTTTTCGAGGCCGATTACAAGTATGGCACCCTCTGCCTTGGAGATGGGTTTCACACCCTTTGTGAGTTCAGAACAATTGAGAACTATGTCCTCAATTATGGAAGAGGGAGAACTATCTGATCAAGAAGAGACATTTGAGTTGCAGGGACCTGCAACCCCAGTTCAAGAGGAGTTATCCTCAGAAGAACGCAGGTTAAAGGATCTCCATGATTCCTTACATGAGGCAAGTGGGTTAGACACTTCCCCTGAGGTGGAGTTCGCTAGGCCAGACCCGGGGGAGCATGCTGAAACCCCCTTATAGAGCCTTAATGGCCAGGATCACAGAATTTATGGGGTGGTCAACACCTTCACAGGCTTTCCAACCAGATGACCTCACGGATATTCTTGATAAAGGTCCACAGGAGGATCCTGTAGTGCCTTTTCATAAAGCTCTTCAAAGGAAAATCATGACGAACTGGGAAACCCCAGATGTCGTCCCGGCAGTAAATAAAAAACTGGTCACTAAATACAGGGTATCTTCTGCAGACCCGGAGTTTTTGTCAAAACACCCATCCCCAGAAAGTCTGGTGGTACAGGCAGCATCTTCTACTGACATCAAGACTGCTTACCCTACCGTCCCACAGGACAGGGACGATGAGAAATATGATGCTATGGCAAAGAAAGTTTTTTTGGCATGTAGCATGGCGTTAAAATCTGTTAATGCTACTTGCACCCTTGCTAGATTCAGCCTTACACTTTGGGAGTGTGCTTCTACAGCGGCTGACTGCATCCCGGAGGGAGAAGAAAGGGAGGTGTTCCTAAATATCATACAGGACGGTAAAGACGCTATGTGCGAATCCCTCCAGACGGGCATTGATTCGGCTAACAGTATCAGCAGAGCAATGGCGGCAAGTACAACAACCAGGAGATTCGCTTGGTTGAGAGTCTGGTTTTGCCCCAGATGTGCAAGCCAGGCTCTTGAGCATGCCATTCGATGGCTCTTCTTTGTTTGGGAAAAAGGCGGATGACAGTTTAGAAAAACTGCAAACATCAAAGGCAGCAGCAAAATCCCTAGGCACTGCAATCCGTCAGACACCTTTTCGTCCTACAGGAACCTCTGCGAGAGGCAAGTCCTTTCGCTTCTACTCCGCATTCGGAAGAGGCAGAGGACGACCGGCTCAAAGGGGACAAAGAAGAACTACCCCAGGTGGACGGGGTAGATATTCAAAAGCCGCAGCAACAGCAGGTGCCTCTTTACCATCGGCATCTGCATCAGCCGCCCCAAAACCACTCTGAGGACTTCCCTCACAAGACACCTGTAGGAGGCAGGTTAACTCAACATCTGGCGGAATGGCAGGCTATCACGTCAGATGCTTGGGCATTGGAGTGAGTTGCACAAGGTTACTGCCTGCCTCTCCTACGCATACCTCAGTCATCCACCGGAGATCAGCTCTCAAAAAGCTCCAGATCTGCTCCTCTTGCAGGATATTTTAGACCTGCTAGAGAAATGAGCCATAGAACCGGTACCTGTAGCGGAGAGGAACAAGGGCTGGTACTCCCCTTACTTTCTCATTCCAAAGAAAGACGGAGGACTGAGACCCATCTTGGACTTGCGAGAATTGAACAAATTCCTCAGGAAAGACAAATTCAAGATGGTAACTCTCTCAGATCCTTCAGGCCCTTCAGTTCCAGGACTGGTTGGTATCCCTGGACCTTCAGGACGCTTATTTCCATGGGCCTATCCATCTCAAACACAGGAAATACCTGAGGTTCGCAATTGGCAACTCTCTATCAATTTCGAGTGCTGCCATTTGGGCTGAACTCCGCCCCGAGGGTCTTCACCAAGTTAATGTCGGTAGTGGCTGCAAGTCTAAGGAGGGAAGGGATTCACGTCTACCCCTACCTGGACGATTGGTTGATCAGGGCTGTATCTTCGGAACAAGCTCAGATCCAGCTAAATCACGTTTGCCACTCCCTTCACAGACTGGGCTTCTCCCTCAATTTAAAGAAGTCACAAATGATACCATCGCAGAGACTCTAGTTCATCGGAGCAATCCTGGGCACTTCCCTGGGAAAAGCCTCGCCACCAGAGGTGAGGGCTCAAGATATTCTACAGATGGTTACCAAGTTCCAAAATGCCCAACGTCTCCCAGCCTTCGACTTTTTGAGGTTGCTAGGCCTCATGGCATCCTGCATTTTCCTAGTGCCAGAGGCTCGCCTGAGAATGAGATCCCTCCAGTGGGCACTGAGAACTCAGTGGTCACAATTCTCAGGAAGAATGACAGATCTTCTTCAGGTTCCCGACAGGGTGGCTCGAGACCTTCAGTGGTGGGCCTGACAGGAGAACATTCTGAAAGGAGAACAGTCTTGGCAACCCTGGCCGGAGATAACAGTAGTCACGGATGCCTCACTCACGGGGTGGGGAGCCCACACCAACGACTTGACCATCAGCGGTCGTTGGTCTCCATCGGAGTCCAGACTACATATCAACTTGTTAGAGCTGAGGGCCATCAGACTTGCGCTGAAGGCGTTCCTGCCATCTGTACAAGGGAAGAATGTCCTGATAATGACGGACAACACAGTGGCCATGCATTACCTCAACAAAAGAGGAGGCGGATCACTACCTCTGTGCAGAGAGGCGATGCAGCTCTGGTTTTGGGCAATCCAAGAAGGAATCTCTCTATCGGCAGTTCACCTAGCCGGAGAGAAGAACTTGACAGCGGACGCTCTGAGCAGGCAGAGCACAGTCTCCCACGAGTGGGAACTAGCTCAGGAAGTCCTTCAAGAGATCTTCGCCCTTTGGGGAAGCCCTCAGATGGATCTGTTCGCCACCAGTGTCAACAGGAAGTGCGATCTGTTCTGTTCAAGGGAATTTCCCCCGAGAGGAGCTCTGGGAGACGCGTTCATAGTGGACTGGGAGTTTCCGCTTCTGTATGCGTTCCCACCAGTCCCTGTCATTCCTCAAATGATCAGGAGGTTGAGAAGATTCCGGAAAACCATGATCCTAATTGCCCCGGATTGGGCCAGGAGAATATGGTACCCGGACCTTCTAGACTTGTCCATCTGCCCTCCAATTCGACTTCCACTCAGAGAGAACCTACTCTCACAGAAGGGAGGTCAGGTTCTCCATCCAGACATCAAAACCCTCAACCTTCACGCTTGGCTTCTGAAAGGCTGAGGTACAAGGATTGGGACCTCCCTGATGATGATATGGAGGTGTTGCTTTCGGCAAGGAGGCCAGCAACAAAGTCTTTATACCGCTGCCGTTGGAACAGATTTTGCAGCTGGTGTATAGAAAATAATATCGACCCCTTTTCATGTGGTATACCAATGGTTTTGTCCTTCCTACTCTATTTGGCGAATTCAGGCCTTCAAGTTGGCACCATTAAGGGCTATCTCGCAGAGCTATACATCTTTAAGCGCACTGCGGAAGACCATCCTATTTCAAGTTACCCTTGGTAATACAGTTTCTAAAGGGGTTAACTAACGTTTATCCCCCAAGACCATTCCAGGTTCCCCTATGGGATTTAAACTTAGACCTAACTTTCCTGATGGGCACACCTTTCGAATCACTCCATTCTTGTTCGTTAAGATTTCTTACCCTTAAAACTGTTTTATTAATAGCACTTACATCTGCTAGAAGGGTGAGCGAGTTACACGCTCTTTCTTGTAAACCCCCTCATACAATCTTTCACAAAGACAAAGTTGTCCTGCAAGTGAAGCCTAATTTCCTCCCAAAGGTGGTTTCTGAATTCCATATCACTCAGAAGATTACCCTTCCATCTTTCTACCCTCCTCCTCATCCGGTGAAAGAGGAAGAGAGGTTACACAGGCTGGACCCAAGAAGGGCTTTAAGTTTTTACATCAGTAGACTGGCTAGGATAAGACAGGCAGACCAGCTGTTTCTAGGCTACGCAGGTCACAAGCTGGGGTTACTGATAACTAAGCAGACCATTTCCAGATGGATAATTCTAGCCATTTTGGAATGTTATAAACTGGCAGGAAAAGAGCCCTCTCAAAATCTTAGGGCTCATTCGACCAGAGGTATCGCAGCTTCATCGGCCCTCAAAAGAGGAGTGCCGGTTAAAGACATATGTGCGGCTGCCACATGGTCGTCCGTCCATACCTTTACACGGTTTTACAACTTGGATTCCTTCTCCAGTCAAGAGACTAGGTTTGGAAGGGCAGTATTGCACTCTATTCATCAATAAAAGGAAGCATGAAGTCAGTACTCTGACCTCCAATAACAGAATACTGCTATGGGAGCCTATCTAAGATGAGGAATACGTCGGAGGACACAATCCCTTCAAAGAACAAGTTACTTCTTACCTTGTAACGTTCTTTCGATGGGATGTTCCTCCGATGTATTCCTTATCGACCCTCCCATCCATCCCCGCAGTACTACTTCCCTTGTTGTTGCAGCTTACACTCCTTCAGGGTGATTAGTCTAGTCCAGAAAGAATAATTGTGGGTTACAAAACGGAACTGAGCAACGGACGCTGCGCGCGGCCTTTATAGGCAGGATGACGTCGATGTCAATACGGCGGCTGTCGAGGGACATCGACTCGGCAGACGTCGACGCGCAGCGCCCTCTAGAGAAAAATTTTCCGAGGCCAGCAAAGCTGGAAAGAGATATCTAAGATAAGGAATACATCGGAGGAACATCCCATCGAAAAAACGTTACAAGGTAAGAAGTAACTTGTTCTTCCTGCTAATTCCATAATTCTCTTCACTCATTTCGCTATAGTAGCCGGGGCTACTGCATTATAAGGCTTCCTACGCGCAATAAGCAGTTGAGTCACCCCTAGTGGTCTTATCGCGCTGTAACTGCTTCATATTGCTTTATACATTGCGCTACGCAGAGGCTGCTATTATCTGGAAAGTATGGGTATGTAATTATTCTGGAGTTGCTCTTAGTACGCTGCGTTATGTTGAATGCTACTCCTTCCGGATAGAAAATCTTTTGATCTATCTCAAGAGCCTTCACATCTGAAATTCGTCTACAAGATACCAGACAAAGTAAAGTGGCTAACTTCCCGGACAGTTGCTTCCCTGACAAGAGATTGTTTCTTGGCCACTGCTCAAACCAGTGCAATACCTTCATAACATCCCATAGGACCGAGTACCTAGGCAACAGAGATTTGCTCACTTTAATACCTTTGAGAAGTCTGACCACTGCTGGGTGTTCTCCTGCTGGTACCCCGTCCACTAGCTCATGTCCAGCCGTAATGGCTGATCTGTACACTCCTATTGTTCTGAATGGTTTCCCTCCTGAGCTAAAGGACGCTAGGAAATTTATGACTTGAGTTATAGGAGCTGAAATAGGAGAGATATTCCTCCCCCTGCACCATAATTCCCAGGCCTGCCAAGCAGAATTATAGCTCCCGATTGTCGAGGGAGCCCATGATACTCTGAGCTCCGTAGCTACCTCTGAAAGTCCCGGCAAGCACCACCTCCGCCTGAAATTCTGCAGGCTAGGAAGGTTAGGGTCTGATCCTGAATCGGAGGGTGTGGTACTCCCACTGGATCTACGAGGAGATCCTCTCAGTGTGAGATCCTCTGAGGGAAATCCGTGGAAAGTTCCATCAGAACCGGAAACCAGGCTTGAGACCTCCACTCCGGAGTTACTATCACTAACCTGGTCTTGTCTCTGCGCACCTTCGCTAGTGCTCTGGCTACCATTGCTAAGGGGGGGAAAAGCATAATTGATGTGGAGTCCCCAATCTGGTAGCAACGCATCCGTCCCTATTGCTCCCGGATCTAGCTTCCAACTGAAGTAGTTTGGCAGGTATGCATTTAGTCTGGAAGCAAACAGATCTGTTTGAAACGGACCCCACCTGCGCTGTTAGGCAGAAACCTGTGCAGTTCCCTTTGGGACCAGTGCAAAAGATTTAGGACTACAGGTGTTGGCAGTACACCTACTTGGTAGCAGTCTGTACCACACAGATTCACTTGGTAGCTGTGGCTGAGCAGTCAGACTTCCCTCAAGAAGAAAGAGAACACAGTAGAACAAGTAAACACTGACCAGGGCTTGTTGTAAAAGAGAGATAATTATTTATTTAAAACCACATCTAGAAAAAACACACTGGCACTAATAGTAAGCAATTCAAAAACATGGTCACTAAAAGATATACACTCCCTAAAAATAATATTAGACAAGTCTTAAGTAAAGCCCCACTTATTTTCAGACAGCTTAACGTAGATGGCACTCTAATAATTCGTTTTAAAAAGGGAGAGAAAAGCAGAGAATAAATTGAAACACATCCCAACACTTTTTCACGAACACAATAAGAGAGGAAGGCAAAGTAACACCGTGAATTCGGAGTCAGTAGGCCGGATCCGCTTTAAGAGGATCAAAACGAAATGTGTCCAAGGTCATACGGTTGCAGTGCACAAAAGTCTTGTAACGGTTCAAAAAGGAGTTGGACCAAAGAAAGGGACCAGTTAGAGGGTCAAGGCGGCCAGCCCAGTCCAGAAGGTAAAGGGGTTATTATTACCTTGTAGCAATCTTTAGGAAGGGAGGCCTGGCGGACACGCTACCTTAAAGTGGTGAGAATACTCCAGCGGGGGCAGTTGTTCCTGGCAGCGGATGCAAGTCGGTGCTTCATCCGGGGGAAGAGGGGATCTCGTCGGGGAGGAAGACAGGAGTCCGTTGCACTGCCAGGGAAGAAACCAGCCGCGGAGTTTCTCAGGTACAAGGAGCGGTCCGTTGATTCGCGGTTCAGTGGTAAGTGGCTATCCGGCCGCCGGGGTGCTTGGCACGGGCAGTTCGACCACAAACCGGTCTGAGGTGCGAAGAAAGAAGGTAAACTGGTTGTGCCCACCAGTCGGGACGAAGCCTCTCCAGCCGGGAGATCTCTGTCGTCGTGAAGTGGTGAGTCTGTTCCGCAGGGCTCCACCGGTGGTGTCGTAGTGGCAGGTCGGCTCAGCTTCTCCATCGCCGGATTCTCAGGTCCTGTGGCGACTTCTGAAGTTCCAGTCCCCAAAGCCCTGCTTTTATGCAGCATACCCCCTTTCACTCAGCCTAGCTGTCAATCAAACATGCTAAGTGGTGAGCTGCCCGGCTCACCACTTGGGCCAATCACACAAGAGTGCGACTTGAGTTACAAAGGTAACTCAGTCCAAGGTGCCTAAACCCCCTCCCACACCCGCTGTGGTACCCAGACAGAGTGGCACCACTTTTGGAGGCTTCTGTGGAGAAGCCCGCCAAAAAATGGAACAAAGGGCTCGACTTGGGTTGGAGTCACAGAAGAGAACACAAACGCCATTTTAGAATCGAGTCCTGGCAAAAAAATACCAACCGGCGAATTAATATTAAATAAACCGGCGGTATGTTCGAGGCTATAAGAATTAAATTAAGTTGGTAGCCTCGAACAATGGGAAAATCCCATTGGGAAATATTCGCGGTCGAATATAAAAAGTAGTTTCCACTGCCACCAGCCAAAACTCGACCAGGGTGGGCGGAGATGTGCCCCCTCGACTAACAGACCCCGGGGCAATCGAATTGCCCCGACGAGTACGTCCACAATATGATGGTTTGTCCTGGTTTCTGTTCATAATTTGGGACTAGTAAAGCCAATGGTGACTTTACATGCCCTGGGAGACAGTAGTCAGTCCCAGGGTATGGAGTCTATGGTGGGGTGTCACTATGACACCCCTGTGTTACTGCACGGAGGGTGCTGTGTAACACACATAGTAAAAACACATGAGACCCTATGGAGTAAAGGACCCCATAGCCCATAAAACACACCAACAGTCAAAGGAACACCATAAATCATGGGTCTCACTCTTGGCAGGAGAAAAAAGACAACAAACTCCAGAAATCCAGCAAAGCTGCTGGGGGACTCACTAGGTTAGGAAATTCAGCCTAAGAATTCTCCCTAACAGCTGTAATCTGTTGAAGACTGAATCGTGTAGTCTCCAGTAGCGGGAATTCCATTCAGCCACAGTATTCTTCGCTCCCGGAAGATATTCTGCTTTGACCGATCTGTTCCTGCTCAGGCAGAAGTGCCAGAAGTCTTTGGTAATCTCCACCACGAGAATCTTGGACCTTGTTCCTCCCAGTTTGTTGATATATCTCACTGCGGATATATTGTCTATGCGTAGCAGGATGCAGCACTGTGCCTTGTCGTTGGAAAAAGCTGACTGCGAACGATCCCGCTAGAAGCTCCAAACAGTTGATGTGCAACTCTAGCTCCCTTTGGGACCATTTTCCTCCTGTTTGTGTGCCCCGCAGCTGGCTCCCCAGCCTGACCTGCTGGCGTCTGATTCCACTATGAGCTCCGGCAGGTCTCCGAAGATTGCTCTGCCGTTCCATGCTTCCATATTGTGAAGCCACCAGCGGAGCTCTGTTCTGCTGTCCTCGTTCAACGGACCTGATGATGGTATCTCCATCCTTTCTACAGGTACCTGACATTGAGCCTCTGAAGAGCTTGATAGTGTAATGGCCCGGGGAAGATCGCTTGGATCGAGGCTGCAAGCAGACCCACTATCCTGGCTAGATTCCAAAGCGAAATAAACGGTCTCCCCAGGGCTGTCCTCAGGTCCTTCTTGATGGATCTTATTTTGGAAGACGGCAGGGCTAAAGTGGTCTTCCTCGTATCTATGGTGAAACCTAGGAACTCCAGTTTCCTGCATGGAATGAGTTCTGACTTCTCCTTGCTGATCAGGAAGACTAGACTGGAGATGAAAGCAGTCGCCCACTGAACTTGCCTCTGCAGTCTCTCCGTGTTCTCCGCCATGAGCAGGATGTAGTCTAAATATATGATCATCCTTATTCCTTGTTCTCTCATCGCGGTGGCTAGGGGCCTCATTAGCTTGGTGAAGGCCCAAGGCGCTGATGCGAGCCCGAAAGGCAGTGTCTTGAACTGCCATACTTCTCCTTTCCACTTGAATCGAAGGAAACAATGGCAAAGAGGGGCTATGGGTATCGTCAGGTATGCATCCTTCAGGTCTAGCTGTGCTAACCAATCGTTTCTCCTGAGGAGGTCCGCCAGTAGATGGATTCCCTCCATTTTGAAGTGTCTGTAAACTAACCAACTCTTCAGTTCCTTTAAATTGATGACAGGTCTGATTTTGCCTTTGCGGTGGATCAAAAACATGTTGCTCAAGAATCCTTCTGAGTGGGGCTGTGGTCTCTATGGCCTGTTTTCGCGCCAGCGCTTCTAACTCTGTATCTAATAGTGCTACCTCTTCCTTTGAGGAACGCATGCGCCGTGGGGGTTGAGACTGAATTGGCTCCCCTATGAAATCTAGGTGAAACCCCTGCGCTGTCTGAAGTACCCATGCGTCTGCTGATAATTCACGCCAATTGTTCATAAAAAGCAACGTCCTGCCTCCTACTGGGGGATATCTTGCTGAGTGCTCCCTCATCTGTGGGATTATTCTGCTGCCTGAAGTATCTTCTTCCTCGGCGGCCTCTGAAACCTCTGCCTCTGTTCGGGAAGAACGCGTCTTGCTGGCGCGACTCCCAGTATTGGGCCCTAGGCCTTTGGGTCTCTTGTTGGAATTGAAACAGCCAGCCCCTGCAAAACCTCGAGTAGGGAACACCTTCCTAATCGATGCTTGTGCCTTCTCGAACACCGTATAAGTCCCTACGAACTTATTCATCTCTTTGACAAATGTGTCGCCGAAGAGCAGGCCTTGTGCCCCTTCACCTGCCTCATATGAGGCTAGGTCCCCTAGCTTGTTGTCTATTTTTAAAAGCATAGACCTACGTCTCTCGGCTGAAATTGTTGTAATTGCATTACCAAGAAGACACACGGCTCACTGGGCCCACCCTGCTAGGATGAACAGGTCCACAGGCTCTCCGGTGTCCTTTGCTCGCTCAGCGAGGTCCATCATTTTAGCTATGGGGCCTGTTAGGCCCAGTATTTTATCCTGGCAGGACCGCCATGCGCGATCCAACCCTCTTCTAGCGTCCTTCCCGGATTTAGTGACAAAGGTCATCATCTTGGGGTCGAGCTCCGGGGTCTCTGCCACTTTCCCCGTAAGCTCTGGTCTGGGACACTCTGACCGAAGTCGGAACCTGGTCTTCTTTTCCAATGGTTTCCTGATCTTTTGAGCCATATATAGTGCTACCCTCGGATATGGGGTCCAGTCGGTGGATCTGGGGTGCCTAATGGCCTCCGGCTTGAACATGTCTGACATGTCCTCTTCGGGGTACTCCCCACCAAGCTGCTTTTCTTTTCTGTCAGTCTGACTTTCTTTCTTCCCTGTACTACCTCCCGACAGACTTCTCTCCTCCTCCTCCTGCTCATCTTGATTGTATTCCTCTGAGGATGAAGGCACTTCCCCTATGTTTTTCACCCCTGGGGTAGGGGTTACGAGGCAGGGCACTGCTGATTTAGCAAGGAAAGCGTCCCTTAGCCTGTTAAAGGCATCAGCTGCCTCCTGGGGCTTCTCTCTCTTCCCCATATCTGAGCCAGGGGGTGGGGAGGGTAGAAGAGTGCTTCCTCTTCCGGGCTGCCTTACACTCCCTATGCTGTTCTTGTAGAGGCTTGGTGGTGTAGGTCCCCTCTCCTGGATCTTCATCCCTGCCAGCTCTAGTGCCCAACATATTTTCCAGGGCCTGAAGCCTGTCCTGTATAGGCTGAACTCCCTGAGCTACAGCTCTGACTAGGGAGTCTCCCAAAACTCTTTTAAAGCTTTGGGAGATATCTATTTCTTCCTCCTGACGCTCCTGCTCATGATCACTGTACTCTTCCCAGTACTCATCCCCTCTGTCACAGGACATCCCTGACTCACTGTGAGGGCTGTGATCTGGCACTCTATAGGTCTTGCACCTGACCTGGCTGTTGCAGTATCTCTGGTAGAGTGCTTCGCTGTCATGATGCCTACCTCCGGAGCACCAGGCCAGGCCCAGCACCCCCGGGAGCAGGCATCATGCCCCCGGGTAAAAGCCCAGCGGCCCCTTATAGGGGCTCTTTGGACTCTGTCCTGGTGCCATAGGCGCCAGGCTCATAAAGGAAGGTGTTTTGTGCACTTACCTGATGCAGACCATGCTGCAAGATTCAGGCCTCCCTGAGACCTGAAAAGGGACTATTTTTTTCATTGGGACTATTTTGCCACTCGGGCGTGGCCAGGGAACGATACTTAACTGGAACTACTTTGGGGGCTATTTAAGCCACGCCCAGACAGTAGCTCACGCTTCGCGTTGTTCTGCATCCAAGCAGCTGAACGCTCACCGTGTCTGCTCCTACATCTGGTCTCCAGCCACGCCCGCCTCGACCCTGGAACACCTGTAAGGAAAGAAGAGAAGAGAAAGGTGAAAACCAAGAATTTTATCAAACTTCTTACCTGCATCCGGAACCTTCACGCCAGCGTTCCTGAGAAAAGACTTTCATTTAAAAGCACCGCGTTGCTCGCTGCAGCGCCGCGCTTCACTCACCTGTCCTCGGGAGTTCTTCTGGCTCCACCGCGACTGTTTGCACCGGTCGCCACATCTCTGCGCCTAGGGGAGAGAAGAAGAGGTAGAAGGAACATATGAGGAAAGCCTAATTTTCCGCCATACCACTTACCGGTCTTCTGTTGGTGGACCATTCCTCATTTCGGGTCGGCGCCCGCTTCGTTGGCAGGTACCGCACCCCGGCCCCTATGGGGAAAGGACAAAAGACATTACTGGAGGAATATAAAGACATTAAGAGGGATCGCCCCCATCGCTAACTCACCTGAGCTTACCATCGGCAATTCAATCCCTCAACGCATCGCCTTCATTCTGCACCTGAAATAAAGGACAGATCACAGGTTAGGAAGGCAACAGAAAAGGAGGCTCTACACTTGAACTTTTGTAATCTTCATACTTACGGCGTTCCGCTCGGAAAAGTCAAGTGGATTTTGCCAGCGCCATTCTGAAAACCAGTGAAGTAACTGGCCAAACACGTACCCCTGCACCAGAAGCAGGATGGAGAGTTCATCCTTTCAAACCATAAGGTGAGCTTCAACCAGGGATTTCGGAGGAAGTTAGAGAAGAACGAAGGGGGAAGGGAGGAGCAAGCACACTATTCTGCAGACTGTTAATCCCCTTTCTCATCTGCAGAAGGATATTCCTACGGGCCAGACAAGCAAGATTTGAGGGTCCTGTTCAGTCGGTGTTCCGAGTTCTGCGCATCACGCTCGAAGAGGCCACAGCAACCCAGACTAGACCAGCGCCTCCGTGGGAGTCAGGTGAGCGTTACATTCGCAATGTAATTAAACATATTAATTTTTTTGTTTGTTTTGCCTCCTAAATCACCAAGACCGCTCTTTCAATGTGGATCGGGTCTCTGTGAGCTCCGGAGCTGTAGAAGGACCGTTGCGTTAGAGTAAAGAACGTTGAGGGAAGAAAAGACCTACCGCGGGTGCGCGGAATGCTCTAAATTAGCTGTTACTCTGCGTGAGTTGTCGGAGCGCTACGCAGTAATACACACAGACTTCCTAAAAGGGACAATGTATCCCCTGATGCGAGCGAAGTCACTCGCGGGACCCTTATTCCCTCAGGAAATGTTATTCTGACGGAGCGATTCACACCGTATGCTCCTTGATTCGAACTACGAAAACGCGCGTAAACATATATATTAGTACGCACATTAACTAATCACGCTGCGTGTTCACCATCCTTATTGAATACTTCATTAAATCTCTACGCGCACCCAGAAACTATTAAGTCCTTAACTACGCGCACCAGATAATGGTAAATGTATAAGATAAATTATGCGCATATTGATATAATGGGAAAAAGGTGTACTTAGCTGTCGAGACCAGCGAAAAAAGAAGAGGAAAGTACCTAGAGACGCTGGGTCTTATACTTACAAAGGAGCCCTCATTGGAGGACTGAACTGAGGCTAGGGACTACTGAGCCTCAGACTCTTGGGAAATGCAGTTCAGACTCACCGTCAGAGTTCATGTTTTGTTTATTTTTTAAGCCAGTTGGGGATACTTAAAAAAATAAAAAGAAAACTGGTTTAAAAGTGAAGTTTTGAATTGCTGTTGAGCAGTGAATAAAGAAGAATAAGCATAATGCTCGCCTCCTGTCTTGTCATAGAATTGTACTTTTATAACAAGCTTAATACCGGAGACAAGTTTCAAAGCGCAAGCCCGGGATTTGAACCAGTGTTGCCATTTGTTGTCTTGCTTCCAAGACAAACGTGTTGCCCCTGACCTATCCTCCCGGCCTTCTGTGAATGTGAGATTCATTGTACGATGTGGATGAATTTTATGGAGTACATGTTTATCGTATATTTGCATTATGGATTTGAAATAATTTGCAAGAATTTCTAAATGATTTTTCTTTAAAAGAATATATTACTGTTTTTGCGAGAGGTGATTGATTATTCTTGAGTAATAATACATATTTTTCTATGTTTATAATTTTGTTTGGGGACTTAATTTTTGCCTGTTAAGGTATTGTTTTGTGTATATAGGAGCTGAAATTTACACCAACAGACTTAAATACCTGGGGTTGTTCTTATGTTTAAATTATTGATGAGTTGTGCCGGTTTACTACTACGGGTCTGAGCTAGCGGTACTCCCTTTAGTTAAGTGGCATTTATCCAACGCCATACTCAAAATTGCATAATTTCAAACTTTTTGCTGGCCACCCAAGCAGTTTGGGCCACTACATGCAAACTATGCAGGCTTGGTCTATGCAGTTGATTCAAACTTGTATCCAGACGTCCATTCAAACTAGTCTTATCTGGTCTTCAGTCCCTACAGCCCATGGAATTCCTGGGATGACAGTTGTAACCATATATGGCAACCTTCAGTATCACATGTACCTTTTTTATAGGGGTTAGGCCCGAGTGAGGATTGTCACAGTGCATTGAAAACTGGGCTAGCCAGTTGGCTTATTCCCAGAAACTAGAAAAGCTGTATTCCCTGAAATTGTTTAAATGCTACGACCAAAGCATAGAGCCTTTGCAGCGGCATGTGCAAGATTATTTGCACAGTTGAAAACCGGGTACATTGGATCTCCTGACCCAGAGAAATTTACTTGGGATTTCTCAGTGGCATATTGGTATTTAAATGCCTGATAAGCTATAGCATCGGAGTTGAGCAGGAAGAAAATCAGTAAACCACCAGAGACTAAAGTAAAAAACATTACAGGACTCAATGAGGAATATGGTTTGGCAGTGCCATAGAGAGCCTGTTTCATTTGTTCAGCAGCGTGCATCACTGTTGACACCATGCAATATATGTAGATAGTTGTAGCTTTCCCCTTTGATTACAAAACAATTTCAGAAGGTGAACAGCCTAGACCAAAGGCCTCACTGATCAAAACTAAGCTTTCTTAAGGCAACTGCTTTTCTACAACTTGGGTATTCTCTTTTAGAGTCGAATGATGTCTTCGAGGCCCATCTTTCGTGGACTGACGGAGATTATATTGGTTTCTTTTTATCAAATGTATTCTCATATTATATATCTGCTGTATATTTTGTAGACCATAGACTAAATGGTCATTGTGTGGCAGTTCTGCCACCTCTGAAATGTAAAAGATATTAATAAAAACCTCTATTCCTTTATTTGTTAAAATGCTTAATAAAAAGTATTGTTGAAAAAAAACTCTATTCCACTATTCCGCACCGAACGACTGCGATATTCAACTTAGTTAATGCTTTGGAAGAAAACTGTAGACCACCGTTAGAGGTAGGTAACGTGTTTTTTATTTAAAAATCAGGACTAAAGTCAAATGCATTAGTTGACTTGGGCAAAAAGCTCCACAACCAAAATGTTTGTTTATATTCTTTTCAGCCGGTTCGAAGGCAGTCTCTTACTCCACCCCCCCCCAACACAATTACATGGGAAGAGTACATTGCTGCTGAAAATGGAAAGTATGTACCGTACCTTTTTCTTTTGCTTGTTAGAGCACAAAATAAAAATTGAGACATAATTGAACATGACCTAGATGGCTAAATCTTTTGATAGAAAATCAAAATCTGATGCGATCTAGAAACTATGTGCATTGTTAAATTAATTTGTGTGGATTAAATCGAAACACTACATACATGAACACTTAACAGTAATGTTTATTTGAAGTGTCTGTGTACGCTAAAAGACCCACCTCCCTTTTGACTTTAGTATCTCATTTGTTTTCCTTTTCTCCTCCACTGCTTCATTATGATTCTTTCTCCCCAGTAAGGATGCCAAGTAGGTTGTGGGAGATGACATAAAATGAAGCATCAGGGGCAGGGAGGAGGGGAATCTGGATGTAGTGGGTGTCAGGGTTTAGAGATGGACTGCATTCAGAGGAGGAAACTGGGGGAAAGCGCATGGATGAGGGTCTCTGCAGGGACTTCACTTAATCAAAATACCAGGTGTAGCAGAAGTGACATCATGGAGAGAAAAAGCAACCTGGGAGGTGTCATCACATTTGATCTGATATCTCAGGATGTTATGTACCATGCCGTTTGGCCTCAATTACATCCCAAGAATGGCCATCATAAATGTAAAGCAAACTAGAATAAGCACATGTTTAATAAAATAACATGGTACTGACAGCGACGGCTGCCGTTACATGCCCATCAAGCTTAACAAGTCCACTTACTGTCGCCTTATGCCAGTTAGTCATGATAAATCCAGCCTTGCATGCCAAAATATATTGGTGCAGCTTCAGTACACCAAGGAAGTGGTGTTTTACGTCATGTTAAACGTTAACTACCAAGTATAGTCATCATGTGCAGGGAATCGCCTCACAACCTCAGGTTCTGCTGTTGCAGGCCAAGTCCCACCATAGTCACCAAAGTACTGACTTGTTCTGGTAAATAAAGCATGATATACTATGTGCATATACAATAGAGCCTCACAAGTGCTAGTGCTGCCATCCAATGGCAATTGTAGCCTTATTAGCCCAATCATAGCCATGTGCGACTGGGGCACCATGCCCCACCTTTAGTGGCAGACTTAAGACGGCCCTACAGGCAAGAATTCCAAAGAAAGCCTGAGGTGGATGGGCTGTGGAGCTGGGAAAGGATTTTTAGGTAGACCGATTTAGTTTGGTCTTGGGTGTAAAACCATGGTGCATTTTCTGGTGTAAACGAATCGGCTTATTTCATAGAGCATACCAAACTGAATCGTGTCTAATAATGGGTGTGCTTATATAGCACTTACTGATAGATTCCCCAGCTTCTAAGCATGGTCATCACTGATATTATTTCATGGTACTCATGATCTACCTTTTTGAAGGGTGAAGGTATGGTCGGTCATGCAACAGGACTTGAACTTGGCATGTGTAGTCTTGCTTACAAACTAAGGTGAGCAAGTTACATGTGATCTCTCCACTCCTCTAGATTATTGCATTTCACATGATTTGTCCAGCATCACCCAATTTGGTCAAGAAGAGAAGAGATTTGAGCCTGATTGTCCTGGCTATCACAATCTCCAATTTCACCAGTAGACCACCCTTGTGCCATTTTAAAGGAGTAAAATCCACTGAACATTTCAAACGGAGAGGGAGAGGGAGAGGATGTGTTGTACTTGGCTGTGGATCTCCAGGAATCCAGTTACCTGGATACTTCCCAAGAACTGGATATTTAATGTATTGATTTTCTCCCACAGATTCCTCATCAGATAGCTACCCCCTCAAAGCTTCAGCTGCTGGGAAAAACTTTGACAGAGGGCATAGTGGACCTCGACTCGGCCATCGATCCGTCTTGACTTAGTGCTCGATCTTCGGCTCCGGAGTTGACGTTGGGTGTAGTATATACACTGCATTACTACGCCCTGTACCGCAGGTCCTTTTTTCTGTGCGCTTGGCACGGTGCTCTTGAGGAGCATTGTCTATCTTGTATCTATTTCACTCTACTACATTTTTTTTGTTCAAATTCTGTCATCGAGAGCTGCCATGTCCATGCCTTGGATTTCTGGCTTCAAGCACTACTCGGATTGCAGCTCCAAGATTTCTGTGACTGACCCTCATAACATCTGCATGTAACCATGGTTCACGACACTCACGATTGCACATCCTGCGGCAACATGAACCCGAAGTCCCTTGGAGAGCGGGCAGCCAAGCTTGAGTTTGACCGACCACCATCCAAGTCACTGGCGCGGTCGACCGTTTGGTCATCGGAGGCCGAAACGAAAGGCCCAACTCCTGAAAGTGTATAGGCACTTGCACAAGGCAAAGAAGAGATCCTACTTTTGGAGCTATTTGTCATCCTCGCATAAAGACGCGTCACTGATGTGACTTTGAGTCCTTGTCAGAACGCATTAAGTTGTCGCAGGGCTGACCTCCGGGCAGTAATGGAAGTCCCAGATATTGGCCATGTTTCAGATAATGGCTGTGGGTGTGGGCGAGAACCCGAAACCGCAAGCCCCGGTAACTCCAGCAGCACCCGGTGATTCAAGCACCATGGTAGCACCAATTCTGTCTGCGTCAGAGAGCCATTGGGCTTGGCGCTCAGCAAAATTTGCCAGTCTTCAACACTGAGACTGTCCGACACAGCTCAGGTCCCGATTGTTCTCAATGCACCACCGGCGCCCAGAACATTGTCGGTGCTGATTGCCATTTCTTCAACATCGGATAAACCATTAACACCGACCATAGGCGTTCAGTCTTTTGCACCGTTGTCTCGATCCGACGACTTGGTGTCGATTGCGCACATTTTCAGCGCTGACGGAGACCAGGGTGATTTATTTGGGGGCTGGCGGGGGAGACCTTTACTGAACAGGCAGACCTCATTGCCTTGACGGAGGCACTGCGTGATGCCAGTAGGCTGGCCACTTCTCCGGATATCTAATTACAGCAGGTCCACCCATCTGATAAGATATTTTATTTGTATCGCGCCCATACACAATTGTTTTTTGGGGCGTGACAAGGCAAGGGAGGGGTACAAGGAGGACAAAAACAACGATCTTACTAGGCCAAGTGACATTAAGAAAGCACAAATGCGGGGGGAGGGAATGGGGGGGAAGTGGGAAGGGAAGGGAAGAGGAGGAGTAGAGTGTGCTGGACAAGTGAGAAAAACCACAAAATGTAGTGCGGCCAGCAGGTGGCAAGTGCAAGGATGAGTGCAGATTAAAGGGTGTCAATAAGTGCAGGTAAGGGGGCTGTAGGGTTGCAGATACAGACCCAAGAGCAAAGGTTGCCAGGAGGCAGTGCGGGTATGAAGCTGGGTGGGCAGAGATCTGGGACCGAGATCAGAGGGTAATCAGGTGCCCAGTACAGGAACGGACAAATCAGCAAGGGAGAGGAAGAGAGAAGGCAGAAGCAAAGAGCACGGTCTTGAGGTCTTTCCGGAACTAAAGGTGGTTCTCCTTGAGTTTTAGAAAGGAAGGGAGGCTATTCCAGAGCAAGGCCCCAGCCGAAGAGAGATCTACCACCAACTTGTTGCTTGGAGAAGCAAGTGACTCCGAGGGAGTTGGAGGTGGAGGAGCAAAGCGCTGGAGTAGGAAGGTATTTCCGAAGGGAGAGTTGAAGGTATTGAGGACCCAAGCCCCAGAAGGCCTTGTGGATAATGCAAAGGGCCTTGAACATAATCCTTGCAGCCACTGGGAGCCAGTGAAGAGATTTCAGGGCGGGAGAGATGTTAAGCAGAAACCTGTGCAGTTCCCTCTGGGACCACTGCAAAAGATTTAAGACTACAGGTGTTTGGCAGTAAACCCACTTGGTAGCAGTCTGTACCACACAGATTCACTTGGTAGCTGTGGCTGAGCAGTCAGACTTCCCTCAAGAAGAGTTAGGCAGTATACAGAGTATTCACAATAGGTCACAAGAACACAGTAGAACAAGCAAACACTGACCAGAGCTTGGTGTAAAAGAGATATAATTATTTATTTAAAACCACATCTAATAAAACACACAGGCACTAATTTTAAGCATTTCAAAAACACGGTCACTAAAAGATATACACTCCCTTAAAAGAATATTAGACAAGTCATAAGTAAAGCCCCACTTATTTTCAGACAGCGGTGAGCGCTTAACGCAGACGGCACTCTAATAATTCGGTTTAAAAGGGAGAGAAAGGCAGAGCATAAATTGAAACAGATCCCAACACTTTCAAAAGAACACAGCAAGAGAGGAAGGCAGAGTCAAACCGTGAAGTTAGAGTTCAGAAAGCCGGATCCACTTTAAGAGGATCAGAACGAAATGTGTCCAAGGTCACACGGTTGAAAAGTGCACAAAAGTCTCAAAGGTTCAGAAAGAGTTGGACCAAAAGAAAGGGACCAGTAAGATGGTCAAGGCGGCCAGCCCAGTCCAGAAGGTTAAGGGATAATTATTACCTTGTAGCAAGAAAGGGAGGCCTGGCGGACATGGTACCTTAAAGTGGTGAGAATACTCCAGCGGGGGCAGTTGTTCCTGGCAGCGGATGCAAGTCGGTGCTTCGTCCGGGGGAAGAGTGGATCTCGTCGGGGAGGAAGACAGGAGTCCGTTGCACTGCCAGGGAAGAAACCAGCCGCGGAGTTCTCAGTTAAAAAGGAGCGGCCCTTTTATTTGCGGTCCAGTGGTAAGTGGCTATCTGGTTGCCGGGGTGCTTGGCACGGCAATTCGACCACAAGACGTCCTGGGATGCGAGGAAAAGAAGGTAAACTGGTTGTGCCCACCAGTCAGGGGAAGAAGACTCTCCAGCCGGGAGATCTTCTCTGTCGTCGGGAAGTGGTGAGTCGGTTCCGCAGGGCTCCACCGGTGGTGTCGTCGTAGCAGGTCGGCTCAGCTTCTCCCTCGTCGGATTCTCAGGTCCTGTGGCGACTTCTGAAGTTCCAGTCCCAAAATCCCTGCTTTTATGCAGCACACCCCCATTCACTCAGCCTAGCTGTCAATCAAACATGCCCGGCTCACCACTTGGGCCAATCACACGAGTGCGACTTGAGTTGCCAAGGTAACTCAGTCTAGGGTGCCTAAACCCCCTCCTACACCCCCTGTGGTACCCAGACAGAGTGGCACCACTTTTGGAGGCTTCTGTGGAGAAGCCCGCCAAAAGGTGGAACAAAGGGCTCGACTTGGGTTGGAGTCGCAGAAGAGAACACAAACGCCATTTTAGAATCGAGTTCTGGCAAAAAATACCAACCGGCGAATTAATATTAAATAAATAAACCGGCGGTATGTTCGAGGCTATGAGAATTAAATAATTAAAGTTGGTAGCCTCAAACAATGGGAAAATCCCATAGAGATATATTCGCGGTCGAATATAAAAAGTAGTATCCACTGCCACCAGCCAAAAATCGATCAGGGGGGACGGAGACGTGCCCCCTCGACTAACAGACCCCGGGGCAATTGAATTGCCCCGACCAGTACGCCCACAATATGATGGTTTGTACTGGTTTCTGTTCATAATTTGGGACTAGTATAGCTAATGGTGACTTTACATGCCCTGGGAGACAGTAGTCAGTCCCAGGGTATGGAGTCTATGGTGGGGTGTCACTATGACACTCCTGTGTCACTGCACGGAGGGTGCTGTGTAACACACATAGTAAAAACACATGAGATCCTATGGAGTAAAGGACCCCATAGCCCATAAAACACAACAGTCAAAGGAACACCACAAATCATGTCCAAGAGTGGGAGAAAAAGAGTCTCACTCTTGGCAGGAGAAAAAACAAACTCCAGAAATCCAGCAAAGCTGCTGGGGGACTCACTAGGTTAGGAAATTCAGCCTAAACAGAGAATTCTCCCTAACGGGAGATACGATCCCTAGGCTTGCAGCCAAGGACAAGTCTTGCAGTCCTGTTCTGGATGAGTTGCAAAGGGCAGAGAGTAGTAGCAGGCAGATTTAGAACGAGGCTGTTGCAGTATGCCCATACTCCGGTGCAGTTTCGGGCTCTCGTAGACTGGGTAGTTGACACCTTGGGGCTGAATTCCCCTGCTGTGCCTGTCCTGAGCTGCAAGCTCACAGACCTTCTTGACGAAGGTCCCACCATGGAAAAGAATATGCCATTCAATCCGGCTCTAGCCGACCCAGTCGCTTCCTTATGGCAACGGCCCTGCTACATTCCTCTGGTTAATTCAAAGCTGACTAGCAAGTATAGGCCGAGCAAGAGAAGGCCTCTCTTTTTCTCTCCTCCAGGGTTTGGTTGTTCAGGCGTCCAGGGTGGCTTCTTCCAAGTCCAGTTTGCCTACTGACAGGGAGGGCAGGAAAGTTGATGCCCTAGCAAAGAACATGTTCTCCTTTGGACGCATGGCTTTAAAGGTTACTAATGTACTCTTGCATCCTGTCCCCTTTCCTCCATACTGTATGGGCATCCCAAGTGACAGGAGACGGAAACTTTTTCACCAGAAAAAAAATCTTCCCTTTTAAACTTAGAGGCGCGAGTGGGCGCGGCCCTGACACTGCTGCCACACCTCAGTCCCCTTTTCTGCATCAATGGAAACGGGCTGAATTCACCAGCGCTCCTGGGTTTGGCTTTGGCCATGTAATACCATGCGCGGATACTTCTTATTTGTCTTTTTTGTCATATCTATCATTAAGGTACTCGGTCCTCGGGCGTCACACTCCTCCCGGGCGCATGTCAACTTCTACAGGGTTCAGCAGGTGTCTATCCTGCAATGGGCTCTTCCCAACTTCAGACCCCCCACGCCCTCTGCCTACGTTGCCTTGGCTTAGACCATGGTTGCCAATCATGTTCGAAGTGTGACTCGCTGTCCTCGAAGGCGCTGAAGAACAGACTAGCCAGGTGGAGGGAGCACTTCCAGAGGTCGCCTCCAGAGGATCTCAAGAACTTTGTGAAGCATCGAACCAGGCACAAGGTAGGGCTCATATTTTCCAGCGCACCCCGCAAGGGAGACTCCTTCCCAGGGACTCTCCCGCGTGGGAGGGACCGGCACGCTCCTTCTTCCGGCACGCTCCTTCTACCGGCACATGCACCAAGGCTGCTACAGCTACCAGCCTTCGGGTCGAGGGATCCTTGGATCCTCCCGGGCGCAGTGTTGAGGGACCGGAAGGTTCTTGTACCGAGTCTAAACCCGAGAGGATACGCCCTAATATCGGCAATACGTCTGAGGGGGCGCCTAAATGCAGCTCTACTGACCCCCGGATCGAGGGTGTCACCTACCGGGCCGAGGCCCGAGGAGCAGGGCAGGTCTTGCGATCCACACGCAAGAGTCTTGGACGAGGCTGGGCCCAGCGGGCTGAGCAAAATGTTGCAGGCACGTGACAGGCAGCTCGACAAAATGGCCGCCGTGCCAGAAAGGGGCACCCGTCCGCCATTCCACGAATTCGGCGAAGGACGAGTGTCAAGGTGGGACTGGCCTCAACCAGGTACGTAGCCTACAGTCTACCCTTCATCTGCGCAGGGCAACTTTCCTTTAAGGCCGTATGGACAGAGTACGCAGCAGCTCCAGGCAGCCCCCCGCTACCCTGCCGGTACCCCCTGCCACCTCTTTGGCCAGTGAGGAGGTGCTCTTCGAGAAGTTTCTCTGCCTCATGAGGTCTCCTCAGATGGGGGTTATCATCAAAGACGCAGTCAGGGAAGTCCTCCCCGCCATGCTAAAGGCACCACAGACTCCTCCATCGGGCCCCCAGATCCCAGTGCAGCTGCCGCCTCCACGGCCAACTCTGCAACCTCTGCAGCCTCCTCAGCCTCCGGCTACGGTCCCTGTACTCCAGCCTCCGGCGCCATCTACTCCTCCTCCACATTTGCAAGATGCGGACGAGGAGGAGGATCCGGATGTGCCATCCTCAGCCAGGGCCTTCCATGAAGGTCTTGCTGGCCTGGCGGAGTACCTGGGCCTCCCCCAACCCGAGGTTGAACAGCCGGCAGAAGGGGTTCTGGCTGAAGTCCTCACGAGATGCCCCTCTGCCAACACAGGGATTCCACTGCAAACCGATGTAGTCTCCCTGGCCAAGAAGGGTTGGCTCAAGCCCTAGCCGGTCAACCGATGCCTGGACGCCAAGTACACTCTTGCTCCCGACCCATCCTCAGCCACACTCCTTGGTGATCGCTGCAGCATCACTATACTCCAAGCCTCAGTCGTCCTCCACATCTGCGGCATGCTAGGTAAGGAGGAGAAGATCTGGGAGGCGTACTGCAAGAAGATCTACTCCAACGCCTCATTGCACCTGCGTTAGGCCAATGCAGATGCCATGCTGGCTGCCGCCAACCAACAGTTATGGTAAACTTCCTCCCGGAACTCCCCACCCATTGGCAATCGTGCTTTAAGGCGGGGCAAGCGGAAGCCAAGCTCGTGGCGCTTGACCTCATGGAATCCACAGTGGCTCCTATCGAAACCTCAGGCCGTGCCATCTGTAATGCCACTGACATGAGAACTGCCTGGCTCCGGGCAACAAAATTCAACTCGGAAGTCCAGGAGCGCATTCTAGATCTACCGTTCGAGGGGGTGGGGGGGACCCTCTTCCACTCCTCTACAGACAAAGAGCTGGACAAGCAGAACAGCTCACAAACGGCGAAGTCTTTATCCATTCTTACAAAGACCATGCCCAAATCGTACACCCAATTTCAGCAGCGTTCGGAAAAGTGTCATACATATGGAGGGTTCCGTGGTTCCAGGAACGCAGATCCAAGCAGCCGGACCGCTCGCTGTCTCGCAACCGGCGCAAACAACAAAAAGGGGTGGGGGGGGGGCTTTTTCCAGTCCCCCTCCTCAGCGTCAGCCTCTGAGGGAAAGAAGGCATGACAAGCCCCTTCGGGTCCACGTGTCTCCGGTGGAGGGGCAGGCTTGCTCTCCATGCACAATTCTGGTGCCAGAATTCCGCAGACCTCTGTAGTATCCACGTGGTACCGCCTTCCTATCCAACCTCTTCTCCCTCCTCCCCTCCACTTGCACAGGTTGGGACAGCAACTCTTTTGGCGGAGATCCGGTCGCTCGTAGAGAGCCAGGCCGTGGAGGAAGTCCCAGCCTCCCAGCGAGGCTTTGGCTTCTACTCCAGGATTTTCACCATTCATAAGAACAACCAGGCGGGCCTGAGAGTTGAGCTGGACCTTTCCACCCTGAACCTCTCCCTACCGCTGCAAAAATTCAAGATTGTTACGGCAGCTTTTATAGCGGAGACATTGGACAAGGAAGACTGGATGTGCTCCCTGGACCTGTAGGAGGCATACCTACACATCCCGAGTTGGCAGCCCATCGTTATTTCCTACGGTTCAGGATCATGGGCTTCCATTTCCAATACAAAGCCCTTCCATTTGGCCTCAACTCGGCCCCCAGGGTCTTTACCAGACTCATGAACGCTGTGGCGGCCCTCCTCAGAGCGCAGGGCCTCCACATCTACCCATACCTCGACGACTGGCTCATCAGGGCTACATCTCAGGAAGCTGTTCGCCACTCTTCCCATGCTCTTATGAACACACTGCACAATTTGAGCTTCTTGCTCACCCTCAAGAAGTCACAGCTGCACCCTACGCAGACTGACATTCCTGGGATTCATTTGGGACACGTGCTCCAAGAGTGTTTTCCCGTTGGAAAACAACATCTCTGCCATCAAGATGGCCACCGCCCACTTCCTCAGCAGAGAGGGGACCTCGGCATGGTGGTACCAACATCTCCTGGGTCTACTGGCGGCGGTCCTGTTATCCGTGCCGCACACAAGACTAAGGATGAGAAGGATTCAGCTGCACTTCGCGGGTTCATTGAATCAACGTTACTCCATCTCTCCATCCGGACCCAACTTGGTGGTCCATGGACTGCAACCTACGGGCAAGCCCTTTCGGCCCCCTCTCCTCAGACTACCCTCACCACAGACTCCTCGCTCGAGGGCTACGGAGCCACCCTGGACGATCGCTCGGTCCACAGCACCTGGACTTGACAGGAGCAGGAATACTAAAACAATTGGTTGGAGCTGAATGCCATCTGGCTAGCGCTCAGAGCATTCCTACCACTTCTCAAGGGACAGTTTGTCCTCATCCAGACAGACAACTCGACCAGCATGTACTACGTCAACAAACAGGGAGGCACCAGATCCCCTCCTCTGTGCAGGCTGGCGATCAGCATGTAGGAATGGGCCCTGGAAAAAGACATTTACCTCTCGGCAGTCCACCTCCCGAAGGGAATCCAACCTGGAGGCAGACAGGCTCAGCAGGCTGGGGGCGGACCATTACGAGTGGCAGCTAAACAACCTAGTTATTCAGGAGATCTTCAACAGGTGGGGTCATCCCCAAGTGGATCTCTGCCACCTGGCACAACAAGAAGTGTCCCCAGTTCGCATCCTGGCAGGTTCAGGGCCTGGCTCTCTGGACGACGCATTTCACCTCCAGTGGACCGGCATGAAGGCCTACGCCTTTCCACCTACTCCCCTGCTCCACAGGGTAATTTGCAAGATCAAGGAGACTCACTGACTCCTCATCACTCGGATAGCTGCATGGTGGCTGGCCAGGCCATGGTTTTCGGAAACTGAGCCTCTCGGAGATGCCCCTGATGCGCCTTCCGATGGACCCAGCACATCTTCTGGCGCAGCAGGGTGGGGGGGGGAGGATCATCCACCCTGTGCCAGGGAAACCAGCCCTCACAGCGTGGTACCTGAGCAGGTAACACTTTGGCACCTTAGCCTCTCGCAGGCCAATGTGGAGATCATACAGCCATGAGCAAAGCCACCAGGGCCCAGTACAAAAGCAAATGGACCAGATTCTTCCACTGGGCAGACTCCAAGGGAATTGATGCCTTGGCCTGCAGTTTGGACGACATGCTCTCCTTTTCAGCGCACCTCGCTCATTCGGGCATACAGGTGGACACCTGCCATAAATACCTTGCAGCCATTGGGGCTTACAGAAACTCGGAGGAAGGCATTTTTTCCTCTTTCAACCCTATTGTCAAGAAACATCTGACTGGTCTTGCTAGGCTCTACCCACCCGTCAAGAGACCGTACCCTGTGTGGGACCTTAACATAGTCTTGGGCGCCCTGGCGCACAAACCTTTCAAGCCAATGCGTCCGTGGACATTAGGCTGG
Organism: Ambystoma mexicanum; assembly: GCF_040938575.1. Lineage (NCBI taxonomy): Eukaryota > Metazoa > Chordata > Amphibia > Caudata > Ambystomatidae > Ambystoma > Ambystoma mexicanum. Next base: position 1,186,112,377 of record NC_090922.1, read on the forward strand.
TCACAATCAAGACGGACATACTAGTCTCTTACCTCGGCTCGCATAGTCCGCGAGATCCAGGCGCTGGTCACCTCTGATCCATATACCACCTTTCACAAGGAAAAGGCAGTCATGCGGACGCACCCGGCATTTCTGCCCAAGGTTCCATCCGCATTTCACTTGAAGGAGGAAATAGTCCTTCCTACGTTCTTTCCTGATTGTAAGGACGAAGCACAGAGTGCTGCACTGCCTGGATGTCAGGCATGCATTATAATTCTACTTGGACAGGACCAAGGGCTTCCGCAAGTCGGACGCTTTGTCACTTTCGGAGGCTCGAGGCCATGCTATCAGGCCTCTAAGGCCTCCATATCCCGCTGGATAGTCTCTGCCATCATGGAAGCGTACGAGGGCCAGAACACGCCGCTCCCGGCCAACATGCATGCCCACACAGTCAGGGCCAAGGCAACGGTCATCACATTCCAGCACCATGTCCCTTGGCAAGTCATAAACGGGGCGGCCACTTGGGCCTCTCCCTCGGCTTTCTGCAAGCATTACTGTTTGGATGCCGGCTCTAGATCTGATGCGGCTTTTGGACAGTCTGTTCTCAGGAACCTATTTGCTTAAGGAGGGTCTCCTCTCCACCATGGGGCTACAATCTGTTGTAATCGCCCATATAGTATGGAGGAAAGGGGACGGGACGCAAGAGTAATTAGAAGTTACTCACCGTAGTGACTAACGTACTCTTCGTCCATAGTCCCCTTTCCTCCATATGTACCACCAACCGCACCCCTAATAATACTCTGGGTCATTAGGCAATGGTAAATCTATTGTCGACGTGTCAATGGGGACTGAAGTGTGGCGCCGGAGGGCGGAGTCAGGGCAGCGCATGCTCCCTGTTCCGCGCCCCCGCGCACCTCTAAATTTAAAGGGGAAGGTTTTTTTCTGGTGAAAAAGGTTCCGTGTCTCGTCCCTTGGAAGGGACGCCCATACATTATGGAGGAAAAGGGACTATGGACTAAGAGTACGTTGGTCACTACGGTGAGTAACTTATAATTTTCCTGTGGCTATGTTAAATATTCATTTGGACTGTAGAAAGCAGCGGGGCATGCAGCCCAGTACGTCCCTGAAGGTGGGGATGCGAGACGGTTTCTTGCAATTGTTGGTTGACTGCAAGGAGGTGGCTAGGTAGACCTAGCAAACTGGCCCGGGCGTGGTGGACTGTGTTGGTTGGATGATGGGGTCAGGTATGGTCTTTGGGGTTCTCCCCGAATGTCCACAGTAAATTGGTGGATGTGGCTTTTAATGCAGAGAATCTCTGCGGCCCGAAAGTCGATGACTCCATAAAGAAATTCAAGGAGTCCAAGCTTGCTGCATAGTCACTAGGCCTAGCTGCGCAACAGCCTGCCAAGCCTGCCTTCACCTTCGCTTCAAAGGGGGGGGGGGGGGCAGAGGCTACAGATGCTATGTCCCCTACAGCAGGAAGGCTCAGTTCCCGCAAGCCAGGCAGGGACAGGGGTGCCTCTAGAGGTCAGCAGCAGTGGCTGGGCCCCTGCGTTCTTAAAGCCGCTTTGATTCCCCTCCCACAACTCGCCATTTTGCAGACAGCTGTCCGCGCATTGGTCCCAATGGCAGGAGATTAGCTCTGATGCCTTGGCCCTGTAGCTCGTGCGGTGGCGTAGCCTGCCCTTAAGGAAACATCCAGGCAGCCCCCCACCAGCTCCTTGCCTGCTGGAACAGGAGCTCCAGGAAGAACTGCGAGCCCTGTTCTGAAGGGTGCCTTGGAAGACGTACTGCCCGAAGAGAGAGTCGGGCTGGTATTCCTGTTATTTCCTGGTACCCAAGAAGGGATGAGGTCTCCATCCCATCTTGGACCTGAGGGGCTTGAAGTTCCTGAGGAAAGATGAGTTCACAATGGTGACGTTGAGAGAGATTCTCCACGCTCTCCAGTTACAGGACTGGCTGGTGTCCATAGATCTTCAGGACACTTACTTGCATGTGCCGATCCATCAGAGGCAGAGGTGGTTCCTGAAGTTCCTCATAGGGGACAAGCACTACCAGTTCAAAGTGCTTCCCTTTTGGGTTGACCTGCAATCCGAGGGTCTTGATCACGCTCCTGATGGTAGTAGCGACTCACCTCAGGCGATCCGGCGTCCATGTGTTCATATACATGGACGACTGGCTGATCCGAGGAAGGTCGACAGAGCAGGTCTTGCCCCATCTCGGGTACACCTGTTCACTACTCCACAGGCCTGGCTTCTCCCTGAACTTGCAGAAGTCCCAATTGACACCAGGTCAGAGGCTCCAGTTTATCGGGGCAGTCCTATACACTCTGGCAAGGAAGACTTTTCCACCCGAGGAGAGAGTACCCAGCATTGCGCAGATGGTACGGCTGTTCCTGAACTACGCCAGTTTACCACCGGCTTGCTTCCTACGCCTTTTAGGCCTTATGGCCTCCTCTATTTTTCTAGTGCCAGAGGCCAGGCCAACAATGCAATATTTGCAATGGCTCCTGCAAGGACAGTGGTCCAAGTACTTCAGCACCCTGAAGGACGTCCTCAGGGTGTCCAGGTACCTGGTCAGTAACTTGCTAGTGGGGGACCACTTCTGGCCTCTGGTCATGGATGCGTCCTTGAAGGGTTGGGGCGCTCACTGCGAGGACTTGCAGTGCCTCGGAAGGGCGGTGCGGAAGAATTTTCTGCTATAGAGCTTTCTTCCTGCCTCCATTATTTCCACTGCTTTGGAAGTCTATCTGATGAGGAATCTGCAGGAGAAAAGCAATCCATTGAAGGAGAAATGTCTTACCGTGATGTTCTTTCTATGGATTCTTCTCCCGCAGATTCCTCATCAGCCCTCCCATTCATCCCTGCTGAGAAAGCGTTGCCAGTAGGTGTCTGCCTTTTCCTGGTGGGAAGTGTCGGTGATGGTCCTAGGGTTGGTTGCTCTTCTTGTTTGCAAGCCGCATGCTTCATTTTAAAAAAGAAAGAAATTAGATGAAGTTAGGTTGGGATACCTGTATTTGTAACTGTTGGCTAGTTGGCAATTCTTTTCTCGCTGGTTTTCCTCTGCAGCGGCTGAGCTCAGGGGGGCGAGAGGGGACTGAGTTGAAGGGCGTAGTGACTCTGTGTGTGTGTGTGTGTGTGTGTGTATATATATATATTTCTGAGGCTTGTGGAATCTGCTTAGATCACATGCTGTGCATAGGCCGACATCTAGTGGAAGCTGCGGAGTATTACAGTTTGTTTTTCGAAAGTCGAAAATGGGCGTCGACACAGGCGTGCCAGTAATACTATCCCTAGTGTGACGTCCACTGTACCCAAGATCCCTCACGCGTGTAGGATCCTCAGATTGTTTTTTTCCGCCATACTGGTCGGAAGCATCTTGCGGAGTTCCCTGGCCTTAGCCATACTTTTGCTGTTATTATAATGATAATTCTTATTCATTCCCTTCCCCACCCCAACGTCGACCCTCAACCTCGACGACGGCTGGAGAAGTCATCGACCGTCGACTGCTGCACGACGGATCTGGGCCTCGGTAGGCCGCTGGCCTCGGCCCGGGCCTAGTAGGCCGCTGGCCTCGGCCCTTACAAGTAGGGAGAGTGGGGGGTGGTACATACTCTTCACTCTTGATATATAGTTACATTTATATATATTCCTACACTTAGCAGCCCGCTGCCTTAAGGTGCGTATGGAGGGTACCCCTTTTCAATTCTGCCCCAAGTGCAATCGCAAATACCCTTGGGTCGACAGGCACGCCACGTGCAATCTCTGCTTGCCGAGGGATCACCCCGAAGCGAACTGCAGAGCGTGTAGTAGGTTTAAACCTAAGACACTTAAGGACCGTTCGACAAAGCGTTGGGCCCACCACGCCAGGCAGGAGGCCATGGCAGCGGAGGGCGCCTTCAGCGATGGCAGCGACGCCGTACTTTCGGACGGCGAGGGCATTACGGCGTCGAAAGACAGCCGACGAGCGCAGGTCCCCGACCTCGGAAGGTCGTCCGGCAAGGCGGCTATGGGGAAGACCCCCGGCGACGCAAGCGCTACACACCTAACACACACTAAACACACTAAGACCAACCGGACCTCGACGACGTCGACTTCCCGGAAAGAGGCACAAAAAGAACGGTCCGACTCGGTGTCCTCTGGGCGCTCTCGATCGAGATCGCCTCACGACGCAAGGCAATCATCCACTCTTGCCAAGAGTGCCTCGCTACACACACTAACGGAAGTTCGATCGTCGGGAGACGAAGACGACTTCCACCCCCAGGCCGCGCTCCAAGATACCGAGACCGCGGTTAACACCAGTGAGGCCCCACGCCCGAAGCACACAGATACCTTTCCAGACCCTCGACGCCAGGCGTCGAAAGTCTCTGGGGCCCCCAAGGGACAGGGAAAACATTTTTCCACGCACGGAGAAGGGGGGAAACAGCGGAAAGCACAGCCTTCCACCCCTGTAAAGCCTAAGCAGACAAGCAAACACAAGTCTACCCTTGAAAATAAATCACCTGCTAAAGTAATACCCTGTTCCAGGGAATGGTCCAGTGAAGACATAGACAGGGTTATGTCTAGGATGTCTTCCTTGGCTGATTTTTATGATAAGAACCCAGAACACTTTCTTTCATATAACCCTCAAGGGGCCACACCCTCAGGCTCCTCCGATCCTATCCCGCTAAGTAAAAAGCCCCGGGTCGAAAGACCTGAACCCTTCGAGGTTCAGCCTTACTCCACTCCATATTCTACTCCACTCCCCAGTTATCAGGGACAAGTTTTCCCTGAAGAGGACCAGGAGTTTGCAATTATGGAAGAACAAACCGGGACAGATTACTATGCAGAGGATGAGGACCTGGAGGAGGGAGAAGATGAGCAGGAAATTTACAGAGTAGATTCCCCAGTACAAAGCGAAGCCCCAGTTACTGACTCTCCAGTTGATAACCAGCCCCTCCTTAACGAGGTTCTCGCTCGAGCAGCGGAACACTTCCACATCGACACCCACGGTGTACAGGAGGAAAGGGACTTCGCGGAGGAGTTTGTAGGAGAGAGAAGACCGGTCGCTCAGACCATCCCTATCCTCAAATCCATCCAACGAAGAATAGATCCTTCCCTGGTGAATCCTAACCTCACCAGAGCTGTCAACCCCAGAATTGAAAAGATTTTCCGGGCAGCCCAGTCTGACCCTCTGTATATAAAGGGACATCTTAAACCAGATTCCCTAGTGGTGACCAACACTAGAAAGAGGGCTGGCACGCCTTTATCTTCATCAGAAGCTCCTCCCGACAAGGAGAGCAAAAAACTTTACGGGTTTGGCAGAAAGGTAGCCTCAACGTCCGCCTACCAAGCAAGGATTGCGAATTCCACCACCCTGTTGGCTAGTTACAATTGCCATCAATGGGAAGAAGTCGCGGCGCTCATTGCCTCTGCTCCAGAACCGTTAAAGGGCCAGCTGGCTCGGATCTCGGCAGAGGGGAGAGCCGTGTCTGGTTGCATTTTAAAAGCAACTTTCGACGCCGCTGACAACGCAGGGAGATTGATAGCAGAAGGTACTGTTATCAAGAGACATGCGTGGTTACGGCAGTCGGGATTCAAGACAGAAACCCAGGCTTCTTTAATAGACAAGCCAGTGGAACCCGACCTATTGTTTGGGAAAGCGGTCGAAGACGCACTTAAAAATGCCAAAGATGAATATGAGACTCTCAAATCCCTTGGCCAGCTTACCAACAAACCCCCTAACCAGAGGGGGAACAATAATTTTCGTCGCCCACGCGGCCAAAATTCACAAAGAGGCAACTATGCCCAGGGACAAGGTACACAATGGAATAACAACCAGCAGTCTACCCAGAGTTACGGCAGGGGTAACAAGAGAGGTCGTGGAAGAGGCAGAGGCAGCCCCAACAAGGGCGGTGGCACGCCTCCACCAAAACAGTGACGCTCAGTTCAGGGTCCCTTGCCACGCAACCCCAGTAGGGGGACGCATTTCCACCTTCACCCAGGCTTGGGAAGGGATCACCTCAGACAGATGGGTGCTGTCAACAGTATCCGCAGGATATTGTATAGAACTACTGCAGCGTCCCCGGAATCATCCTCCACGACAAAGAGTGCACTCCCTAGAGCATCAAAGGATCCTTCTCGAGGAGATCACCATTCTGCTAGAAAAGGACGCGATAGAACTCGTCCCAGGACACCAGGTAAACAAGGGTATCTATTCAACTTACTTCCTTGTGCCAAAGAAAGATTTGACAATGCGCCCAGTATTGGACTTACGGCCTGCCAACAAATATGTCAAGCCCCAAAAATTCCGTATGACCACGCTACAAGAGGTAATCCCCCTCCTAAAAAAGGGGGATTACATGGCAACCTTGGATATGAAAGATGCTTATTTTCATATTTCCATGCTCCCAGCGCACAAAAAGTACTTGCGCTTCAAGGTGGACAGTCGCCACTACCAATTCAAGGTACTGCCCTTCGGGATAGCTTCAGCACCAAGGGTATTCACCAAGGTACTGGCGGTGGCGGCTGCACACCTACGCAGGGAAGCAATCCCGGTGTACCCTTATCTGGACGACTGGCTCATAACGGGGGAAACCCCAGGAATTTGCAGGTCAAACATTCAGAGGACTATCGACCTCCTCCACGAATTAGGCTTCTCCATCAACGAGAAAAAGTCAAGTCTGGTGCCAAGCACCTCAAAACAGTTTCTAGGAGCTATCCTAGATACTCAGAAAGGATTGACCTTCCCTTCGGAAGAGAGAATTCGGAATATACTTCTGCAAATTCCGCATTATCAGTCAGGTCAACAGATAACAGTACGCAAAGCTATGCGGTTACTGGGCATGATGGCGTCATGCATTTACCTGGTCCCCCACGCGCGTCTGCGCATGCGTCCCATGCAGGAATGGTTGGCGAAACAGTGGTCTCAGGCAAGTGGTCATTGGGACGATCTAGTGGTCGTTTCGCCAACACTCGTACAGAGCCTACACTGGTGGACAAGAGAGAATCTCGCAAAGGGGAAACCCTTTTACGATCCCGAAGTACAAGCCGTGGTGACTACAGATGCATGCCTGACTGGGTGGGGAGCTCACCATCTCCACCACACAGCTCAGGGTCTCTGGTCTCACTCAGTAGCCAAGAACCACATCAATCTGCTAGAGCTTCTGGCAGTATTCCGAGCGCTAAGGGCGTTCGAGCCCCATCTACTGAACTTGTCGGTGCAGATCAGGACGGACAGCACGACAGCCATGTTCTATCTGAACAAGCAAGGGGGGACTCGTTCGCCAAATCTGTCCAAGCTTGCCCAGAAAATATGGATATGGGCACTCAGACGGAACATCTTCCTGTCATCGCAACATGTTCCAGGGGAGCTCAATTCCCTAGCGGATGCTCTAAGCAGAAACTCCCTCCCAGAAGAACACGAATGGGTCCTTCACAGAGACGTAGTAGAAGATCTCTTCTCTCAGTGGGGTTTCCCCACTATAGACCTATTCGCCACAAGCGAAAACAAACAATGCCCAGGATTTGCATCCAGGTTCCCCCAGCCGGACTCCCAAGGGAATGCCCTGTGGATGAACTGGTCAGGGATGTTTGCGTACGCTTTTCCACCAACTCCTCTCATCAGGAAGGTGGTGTACAAGATGAACAAGGAATCTATGACGCTCATCCTAGTTGCTCCCATGTGGGCGAGACAACCATGGTTTCCACACCTACGCAGGATGGCGGTGTGCGAACCCATCAGACTCCCAGCCTGGTACAACCTACTGTCCCAGCAACAGGGTCAAACAGTGCATCAGGAACCCAACTCTATGAACCTAGCAGCATGGCTCCTGAAGTCATAGAGTTTGGACATCTCAAATTACCACAGAGGTGTATGGACATTCTAAAGGAGTCCAGGAAACCAAATACAAGGCACTGTTACTTTGATAAGTGGAAAAGATTCGTTATCTGGTGCCAGAATAAACAAATCAACCCGGTTGATTGCACTCCTTCCAACGTTGTGACATACATGCTCCACCTGCTGGATGCAGGGTTGGTTTTTAACTCGCTGAAAGTACACCTGGCAGCCCTCTCGGCTTACACCACATCCCATAACAAGGTCTCGTGGTGGAAAGTACCAGTGGTTAAAGCCTTCATGGAAGGAGTAAAGAGACTTCACCCTCCTATTTCGAACCCACCGCCAGGATGGGACCTCAACGTGGTGCTAGCTAAGCTCATGGGACCCCCATTCGAACCCATGCATAAAAGTAGTCTCAAACACCTGACTTATAAAACGGCCTTCTTAGTAGCCATTACCTCCATAAGAAGGGTCAGTGAAATTCAGGCTCTGTCAGTGCAGGATCCTTTCTTTACTATCCACAAGGACAAACTGGTTTTACGCACACACCCTAGGTTCTCACCTAAATTCATATCCAAGTTCCATGTAAACCAGTCCATCGAGCTTCCGGCTTTCTTCCAGAACCCGCAAAGCTCGGCTGAGGTGAAACTACACACCCTAGATGTGCGTAGGGCGGTCCTATACTATGTAAATAAAACCAGACCGCTAAGGAAAACAGATCAACTGTTTGTCTCCGTAGCTACAGGCAGAGAGGGGGATCGCGTCTCTAAGGGCGCTATCTCGAAGTGGATTATCAACTGTATACAGCTGTGTTACTCTCTTTCTGACAAGACTCTGCCTTTTACGCCAAGGGCCCACTCTACTAGAGGCATTGGTGCCACTCTGGCTTTCATTGCAAATGTTCCCCTCGACACCATTTGCAAAGCGGCTACTTGGAGCTCTATTCACACTTTTACTCAGCATTACTGCATTGACACTCATTCCAAGACAGATACACAAGTGGGACAAGCGGTTCTAAGACACCTGTTTGCTCATGACCCTTCTCACATCCCACCTCCTTCTTCTGGTACTGCTCGCTAATCTATGCACAGCATGTGATCTAAGCAGATTCCACAAGCCTCAGAAGGGATACATTACTCACCGTAATCGTATTTCTGATGCTTGTATCTGCTTAGATTCACATGCGACCCACCCTTCCTCCCCTCCGAGAGAAGGCGCATGATTGCTTGTAGTCTTACCTTTTCTGTCTATCTGCTTGGATTATCTGTACTCACGCTACTCCTCATGCTTCCTCATGTCAGAAAAAATACAATCTGAGGATCCTACACGCGTGAGGGATCTTGGGTACAGTGGACGTCACACTAGGGATAGTATTACTGGCACGCCTGTGTCGACGCCCATTTTCGACTTTCGAAAAACAAACTGTAATACTCCGCAGCTTCCACTAGATGTCGGCCTATGCACAGCATGTGAATCTAAGCAGATACAAGCATCAGAAATACGATTACGGTGAGTAATGTATCCCATATATATGTATATATGTGTGTGTGTGTGTGTGTGTGTGTGTGTGTGTGTGTATATATATATATATATATATATATATATATATATATATATATATATATATATATATATATGCAACAGCCGACTTCACTTACTGCTCCATCATCGGATCCGGACGTGAAGACGAATAAACGGTTGATGATAGAGTCAAGGTTCACTACGTTCCCTGTCGAAGATTTCCCGAGCAGCTGAAGCTGGAAAGCTATTTCGAAGGGATTGTGTCCTCCGACGTATTCCTTATCTTTGATAACTAGTCTCCAGCTTGCTGGCCTCAGACATTTTTTCTCTGTAGAGGGTGCTACGCGTGGACGTCTGCCGAGTCGATGTCCCTCGACTGCCACTCTATCGGCGCTGACGTCACCATGCCCATAAATAGCCACGCGCAGCGTCCGTTGCCCAGTTCTGTTTTTCCGCGCTTCGTGGAGCCTCGGAATATCGTTGCTCAGTTCAGTCAGATAAAACCCCTTATATTTACTCGAATACCAACTCGTTCTCGATGGCTATTTCATCAGAACTGACGACTCCGCGGTCCGGCTTAAAAAAATGTCGAGACTGCGGTAAGAAAATGTTGATAACAGATCCTTACAGAATCTGCTTGTGGTGCTTGGGAGTCAAGCACCATTGTTCGGAGTGTGAGAACTGCATGTCCATGACGGCGAAAGCCTTGACGGAGCGCAAGGGGAAGCTCGAGAGAGGTAAGTCAGTCAAAACCTCCTCGAAAGTTTCTTGGGTCGAGGCATTCGTCTCCTCGCCGTCGAAAGCATTCCCATTCTAGGTCTCAAAGTAGCTCCCACCATTTGTCGAGATCTAGACACTCAAAGAAGAGACGTCGAAAATCCCCCTTCCTCGTCATCTTCTGCTTCCCCAGAAACGGTCTCCTGCCCCACAAAACACAGCTCTCAGGCTGAGTGGGAAGAATTCAGGAGGAAAATGCTAAGCGTCTTCGAGAAAGCAGCCTCGACCCCCTCGAAGACAGCTGAGGGTGATACCCGGGGTGAAAAACCCAAAAAATCGAAAAGCTGCAAGTCGCTGCACCTGGCGAAAGTCCACCCGAGAGCGCCACGGGCCATCGGGTAAGAAGGCACCATCTTAGACGTCGTCGAAGATCCCTTTGGTGCATGGATCGGCGCCATCGACGCCGTTGTTGAAGGGTTAGTCGATGCATCGGTCGATCTAATCGACGCCATCGTCGACATCGATGAAAGAGAAAAGCACGACTACTTCACAGCCAACTGTGATACCAGGAGCCTCTGGCACGACGCCGAGACCGTTGTCGACATCCTCAAGTAGGATCCCGATCCTCTCGATTTCTTCGAGGCCTCTTCCAGTTTTCTCGATGCCTTTCTCGGCACCTTTGAAGCCTGTCACATCGGCGTCAACGACATCGACGTTTTCTTGCCCAATAATGATGAGTTTGGCTCCTTCTGCCTTAGAAATGAGTTTTACACCATTTCTGAGGTCAGAGTACCCCGGATTATCTTCAATATATGAAGAAGGGGAGGATTCTGACCACGAAACCCTCGGGTTGCAGAGGGCCACACTACCTGTTTCAGAGGATTTTACCTCTGAGGAAAGAAGGTTGAAAGACCTAAAGGAATCATTACATGAGGCAAGTGGGCTGGACACTTCCCCAGAAGTGGAATTTGTCAAACCAGACTCGGGGGGGGGGGGGGGGGGGGGGGGGGAACATGCCGAAACACCCTATAGAACCCTGATGGCAAGGATTATTGAATTTATGGGTTGGTCTGCGCCTTTACCTGTTTTTCAACAGGATGACCTGACAGACATACGTCCACAGGAGGATCCTGTGGTCCCCTTCCATGCAGCCTTGCAAAGGAAGATTTCATCTAATTGGGAAACTCCTGAGGTTATCCCTGCAGTCAATAAAAGATTGTCAGCCAAGTATAGGGTAGCTGCTGCTGACCCTGAATACTTATCAAAACACCCGACTCCAGAGAGCCTGGTGGTTCAATCAGCAACCTCATCAAGCAGCAGATCTGCTTACCCTACTGCCCCACAGGATAGAGATGACAAAAGGTATGATGCTATGGCAAAAAGTATTTTCTGCTTGTAGTATGGCGTTGAAGTCCATCAACGCCACCTGCACGCTCGCCAGGTTGTCACACACTGTGGGAGTGTGCTTCATCAGCGGCTGACTGCATACCGGAAGGAGAGGAAAGGGATGCCTTCCTTAACATCATCAAAGATGGCAAAGATGCCATGTGCGAGTCACTTCAAACTGGCATAGATTCTGCTGTCAGTATCAGCAGGGCCATGGCGGCAAGTACGACAATCTGCAGGCATGCGTGGTTGCGAAAGTCTGGCTTTGCTCCAGATGTACAGGCCAGACTTTTGAATCTGCCCTTTGACGGCTCTTCTTTATTCGGTAAAAAGGCTGATGACAGTCTGGAAAAGTTGCAGACATCTAAAGCAGCGGCAAAATCTTTAGGAGCTGCAATCCGCCAAACTCTTTTCGCCCCTCAGGAACCTCTGGGAGAGGAAAGTCCTTTCGCTATTATTCGCATTCGGGAAAGGCAGAGGACAGCCAGCTCAAAGAGGCCAAAGGAGATCCACCCGAGGTGGACGGGTCAAAAGTACTAAAGCCACAGCAGGTGCCTCTGTACCCTCGGCATATGCATCAGCCGCCCCCAAACCACTCTGAGGTCTTTCCACACAACACCTGTAGGGGGCAGGTTAACTCACCATCTGACGGAATGGCAGGCTATTACGTCAGATGCTTGGCCATTGGAGACAGTTGCCCAGGGTTACTGCCTACCCTTTCTACACATCCCTCAGTCATCCACCGGGGCACAGCTCTCTAAAAGTTCCAGATCCGCTCCTCTTGCAGGAAATTATAGACCTGCTAGGGAAAGGTGCCATAGAACCGGTACCTGTAGCGGACAGGAACAAGGGCTGGTACTCCCCCCTACTTTCTCATACCAAAGAAGGACGGAGGACTGAGCCCAAAATGCCCAACGTCTCCCGGCCTTCGACTTTTTGAGGTTGCTAGGCCTCATGGCATCCTTCATCTTCCTTGTGCCAGAGGCTTGCCTGAGAATGAGATCTCTTCAGTGGGCACTGAGAACTCAGTGGTTGCAATTCTCAGGAAGAATGACAGATCTCCGGATTCCGGACAAGGTAACCCACAACCTTCAATGGTGGGCCTATCCAGAGAACATCTTGAAAGGAGAACTGTTTTGGCAACCATGGCCGGAGATAACGGTAGTCACAGACGCCTCACTCACGGGAGCCCATGCCAACGACTTGACCATCAGCGATCGTTGGTCTCCATCGGAGTCCAGACTACACATCAACCTATTAGAGCTGAGAGCGATCAGACTAGCGCTGAAAGCTTTCCTGCCATCAGTATAGGGGAGAAATGTCCTGATAATGACAGACAACACAGTGGCCATGCACTACCTCAACAAAAGAGGAGGCGTAGGGTCACTGCCACTGTGCAGAAAGGCAATGCAGCTCTGGTTTTGGGCAATTCAGGAAGGAATCTCTCTATCGGCAGCCCACCTAGCCGGAGAGAAGAACTTGACAGTGGATGCTCTGAGCAGGCAGAGCAGTCTCCCACGAGTGGGAGCTAGCTCAGGAAGTCCTTAAAGAGATCTTCGCCCTTTGGGGAACCCCTCAGGTGGATCTGTTCGCCACCAGCACCAACAGGAAGTGCGATCTGTTCTGTTCAAGGGAATTTCCCCCGAGAGGAGCTCTAGGGGACGCGTTCTTAGTGGACTGGGAGTTCTTACTCCTTTACGCGTTTCCACCAGTCCTGTTATTCCTCAAATGATCAGGAGGTTGAGAAGATTCCGGAAAACCATGATCCTAATTGCCCCGGACTGGGCCAGGAGAATGTGGTACCCGGGCCTTCTAGATATGTCCGTCTGTCCTCCAATACGTCTTTCACTCAAAGAGAATCTTCTCTCACAGAAGGGAGGTCAGGTTCTCCATCCAGACATCAGAACCCTCAACCTTCACGCTTGGCTTCTGAAAGGGTGAGATGCAAGGATTGGGACCTCCCTGATGATGTCATGGAGGTGTTGCTTTCGGCCAGAAGGCTAGCAACAAAGTCTTTATACCGCTGCCGTTGGAACAAATTTTGCAGCTGGTGTAGAGAAGGGAATATCGACCCTTTTTCATGTGATACACCTACGGTGTTATCGTTTCTACTCTACTTGGCAAACTCAGGCCTTCAAGTTGGCACTGTAAAAGGCTATCTCGCAGCGCTTTCAATCTTCAAGCGCACTGCGGAGGAACCATCGTATTTCAAACTACCTCTAGTAATACAATTTCTGAAGGGATTAACTAATGTTTATCCTCCAAGACCATTCCAAGTTCCCTTATCGGACTTAAATTTAGTCTTACATTTCCTAATGGGTACTCCATTCGAACCACTCCACTCTTGTTCGCTGAGATTTCTCACTCTTAAAACTGTCCTATTGGTAGCACTAACATCTGCTAGGAGGGTGAGTGAATTACAAGCTTTCTCTTGTAAACCCCCCCCCCCCCCCCATACAATTTTCCATAAGGACAAAGTTGTCCTGCAGGTGAAGCCTAATTTGGTCCCAAAGGTGGTTTCTGAATTTCATATCACTCAGAAAATTACCTTACCTTCGTTCTACCCTCCTCCCCATCCGGGGAAAGAGGAAGAAAGGGTACATAGGCTGGACCCAAGGCGAGCTCTGAGCTTTTACATCAGCAGACTGGCTAGGATTAGGCAAGCAGACCAACTGTTTTTAGGATACTCGGGTCACAAGTTGGGACTACCCATAACAAAACAGACCATTTCCAGGTGGATTATTTTGACCATTCCGGAATGTTACAAACTGGCAGGGAAAGAGCCACCCCAAAATCTTAGGGCTCATTCAACCAGGGGTATCGCAGCCTCTTCGGCCCTCCAAAGAGGGGTACCGGTCCGAGACATATGTGCGGCTGCCACACGGTCGTCCGCACATACATTCAGAAAATTTTACAACCTGGATTCCTCCACTAGTCAAGAGACCAGATTTGGCAAAGCCGTATTACATTCGGTTCATTCCTAAAAGGGATACATGACATTATTACTCCCACCTCCAATTACATGCCACTGCTATGGGAGTCTATCAAAGATGAGGAATACATCGGAAGACACAATCCCTTCGAAGAACAAGTTACTTCTTACCTTGTAATGTTCTTTCGATGGGATGTTCAGCGTTTCGGCCCTCTTCCTGGTAGACATCCAGGTCGCTGTTTCCCTAGAGGGAGAGGCAAATGTGCTCAGAGGCGATATCTCCACCACAGTCCCTTCACCTGCCCCTGGAGAAAACCCTTGTGGTTAGTTTTCTTCAACCGTCACCTGTGGGGGTTGAGAGGATTTTCCAGTTCTGCTCAGAATGGTTGAGTCCTATGCTTTCGCATTGAAGGTCGTTCAACAGAGCTATTGTCTCCCTTTCATTCTGTGCCCTCCAGACTATCCCCCGCTTCATTCTGCTCAGCCTCTGAACCCCCCTCCTCTTGGGGGAAGTTAGCTTTTCTGATCAAGAATGCTGTAGAGGTGGTACTGTGCTCAGTACAAGGAAAAGGGTGTTACTTTGTTTATTTTCTGGTTCTAGAAGAGGACAGAGTCTTGCATCCTGTCATCGATCTGAGACAAATCTGTTCCTGTGAAAGGGCAAATTTAAGTTGGTCATTCTAAATCGGGTCCTCCAAGCCCTTGATCTGCAGGACTGGTTGTTGTTACCGGCCTTTCAGGACACCTACTTCCATGCACCTGTCCATACATAGCACAGGAAGTACTGGAGGTTTATGGGCCAACATCAAAACCTAACGTCCAGCTGTTTGGTCTTTCTTTGGCACCCACTGTTTTTGCCATGCTGGTTGCTGCTCACCTCGGGAGGGAAGGCATTAATGTCTTTCCCTACCTGGACGACTGGATCGTCTGAGCGCACTCCCCAGACCAGACATTAGTCCATCTGTTCATTTTTTTTTCAGTTGCATTTATAAGCGCTCATAACTAAAAGTACTGAGCAGAGTAAACTGTATCTAGATCAGATGATATTCAGAATGATGCAGTCCTCAAGATTGTTAGGATATGTGTAGTAACTATTTAGATTGGGAGAAAAGAAAGCTGTTTAATTGCATCTGAAAAACCATGCTGGATTCCAAGGAGTGGCGCGAGAGAGGGAGGTTGTTCCATGTCCTTGGGCTGAGAACAGAGAAGTGACGATCACCTTGTTGAACAGCTTTCAGGAAACACGAGCAGATGGCCGGTTGATGATTGGAGTGTTCAGAAGGGCATGTAGAGTTGAATTCTCTGAGCATGGTAGGGTGGGCCGGTCTGTGAACGCACTTGAAGATGAGACCAACGATCTTAAATAAGATTCATGAATGCAGAGTTAGCCAGTGAAGACTGCTCTCGGTAAGGGGTATACAGTGTTTTGAGTGCAGAAAATAAACATGGTTGGGTTAACAATATTTATTTTCAACCACTATCCAACACTTTCCCACGTTTTCTAGGACTGGAGTTTGTTTATATAGTTCCACCAGTCATACAATATGTTGGGAAGGGTGTTCAGTGGGTGAAAACAAATATCCTTTACCAAACGATGTTTGTTTTCGGCTATGAAAACGCATAGATCTGGGCAAGGTGATTGGGGACTCCTTTGGTAACTTCATCGTAAGTCGAACTGCATCGTTTTTAGTAATTTGGTGGGGAGGTGAATTATATATTTGGATAGGCCGTCATAAAGAGCATTCATGTAGTGGGCCTTAGAATGCACTAGCGTGCTGACTACAAAGGCATGGTCGGCAATTGGAAGATAAGGGAGAACCCTCCTGAGCAGACGGATGCTGAAAAAGACTTGTTTGACGCATTCATTAATTTGATTGGATAAGGTCAATTTACATATTTTGTTTTTTGGGGTGCCAAACAGTGTTTGCGGGCAAATATTGTTGAATTAAGCCATGAAGCGGCGGTTTGGTGCCTGAAGAGAGAAGTTCTGTTTTTGATGGATTGAGTTGAAGTTTATTTTTTGCTAGCCAGCATTTCATTTGATAAAGGCAATACATACAAATGCACAGGGGTGAAAATGAACATTAAAACTGCGGATGATAGTCATTAGTGGTAGCATGTAAATATTAAAAAAGTTTGGAGACAGGGTCGAACTGGGACAAGAAATAGGCCCGGACACCCAAGAAAAAGTGGCCCACCCCTCGCCTCAAAAAAGTGGCCCACCCCTCACCTCAAAAATGTGGCCCACCCCGCGCCTCAAAAAAAGCAGCCCTCAAACCATCATCCGTGATTGAATTGCATCAGTTCACGACTTTACAGAAAACGCTCCTTATGGAGGGTTCATGTGTCTGTTACATTACAACACAACTCATAAAATAACGTAACTTTTCATACAGTTCTCTGTGACGGGGTCCACAGCTCCAAGACGCAGGAGTGACATGAACACAATCTTTCACCCCTTGATAAAACAGGAAGTGGAATCAAATAGCATTGTTCCTAAGTACACTATGAAAAATACGGTTATGATTTCACTAATGTGATATACATTTCATACAAGAATAGATCACCATATATCATTAATATCTGTGTGTATAGATCCCTATTGTCAAATGACTGAATGCAAGCAGATGTCCAAGGCCAAATGATATGTTATTTAAGCTCTTTTTTATACAACAAATATGCATACATTATCACCCAACCTGTGTTTGTACTCATTTATCGACCTCAGAAGGATGAACAGCTGAGATGGCCTTGCTGGGTTTCGAACCTGCAACCTGCAGATCACACACACATCACAGCAGTGAGCACTCAAACCACTAAGCTATCATATCAGCTATAGTAAAATGAGCAATTATTATGTAGTGGATACCATTAAACTGGTAACTGAGATTTAACAGCATACTAATTAGGATCTGTTGATTATTTCGTAATCACTAGCTATGGACATCATATATTGATCTAGGTATATGTAATCCAAGGCCGATTTTCGCCTACCCCTCTTATCTGAAAATTACCCCAAGATCCCTTTTCATACTAACATTCAGTTCTAAGAGTGCCTGCTATGATACCACAGTGCTTTTAAGAGCCCCATTTCCTATGGGCTCTTGAAATAAGAACATTTCCCATCGAAAAACCACACCCAAGCTCCGCGAACAGTGTTAACCGAACTGAAGCTGCCAACAGCACATCATTGCTCTCTTGCACTTTTCCTGCTCAGTCCCACTAACTCACCCAATCCCCGCTTTCCTTTTCAGATCCGCCAGTGGACCCTTTAGTGCGAGGAACAAAAATCCTTTAACATAACATCTAAGAGACCCTGTTATAGCTGTTAGGGAGAATTCTCATCTATGGCTGATTTCCCTCACCAAGTGAGTGCCCCAGCAGCTTTGCTGGACTTCTGGAGTTTATTTTTTTCAACTTGGTAAGAGTGAGAGCTTTCACCCCCTCTTACCTGTGTTTTGCTATGTGTTTCCACCTGTTTTTGTGATTGTGAACTCTGAAGTACACCACTTCAGTAGCCCTCTTCTTTTTGTGTCACACAGCACCTTCAGTGCCGTGGCACAGGGTTGTCTTTGAGACTTCCCTCGACTCCATTTCTGAGACGACTACCGTCCCCCAGAAAAGGGTAAAGTTACCATTAACTTTGCTTAGTCAATCTACCACAGATCCAGTACACCCCATCTTCCATGGAGTACTGGAAAGGGTTAATTTGTATCCCTTTCGAGGGGATTGGGTCCTCTGACGTATTCCATATCTATGGCAGTAATCACCACAGCTGTGCTGCTTCGGAAAAGCTTTCTGCGTCGATGACGTCAATACGGTGCCCTCGGGGACCTCCTCCGACTGCCAACATCACTGGATGTTATAAGTAGGACGCATGACGCCCGTAGCCTCAGTTCTGTTTTTTTCCGCGAACGTGTTCGCTTCGGAGATCTTGGCGCGCCTCGACTATTTGGAGTTTGTTCTTTCGGTTCTTCAAACCTGTTTGTCTGTGAAGTTGAAGTCTTCAAGTTGTCTACCTCTTCTTCCACCCCGCGTCCGAGCTTCAAGAAGTGTGGGGACTGCGGGTCCAAGATGTTGGTGGCGGACTCGCACAACGCTTGCCTCTGGTGCCTTGGGGAGGCCCATGACACGGATGATTGTGTCGACTGCTAGTCGCTTACGTCCAAAGCCTTGCGGGAGCGCAAGAAGAAACTGTCGGTTGGTAAGGTGTCCAAGCACCAGAAGTCGAGGTCCATTGGGCTTTCGACAGACGATTCAAGGGCGACTCTGCATCGCAGTCGTAAGTCTAGGGGGTCTTGGTCCCGGAGTGGGTCCTGCCACTCCTCTGCCTCTTCGAGGCACTCCCGGAAGCGCCGTCATCGGTCGCCTTCCCCGTCCTCATCCGAGGACTCCGCCCGTCGGCGGGTTTCTTATCCCACCAAGCGTTCCTCTCCGGAGGAATGGGCTTTCTTCGGGAAGAAAATGTTGCCGATTCTTGAATCGCAGGGCTCCAGTCCGTTCGCCCTCCGAGAGGGGTCGGCCGTGAGAGTACTAGAGACACCGCTCTACGCCTTCGGGCTCGGGTGGTCAGCACGATTCGTGGGAGAGGTCCCACTCAGACAAGGGGAATAGCTAGTCATGCCCGTTCAAGGTCCCGGTCCTCGACGCGCTCGAGCCCCTGTGTACCTGTGAAGTCTTCAAAGAAGACGTCGACGCCGGTGGCGCTGGGTCGTCGACTGACTCTCGAGGCTCCGCCTCCACGTAAGTCGTCGACGCCATCGGCGCCCAGGCTGTCGTAGGACACATTCGGGGCTCCGCCCTCGAGGCCGTCGATGCTGTCGCGCCGCGCTCGACGTCATGGCCGTTTCACTCGACGCCTTTCGAGGCTGTGGTGTCGGAGGTACCCCGTAGCACGGGGGAACCCCCTAGAAAGGCTCTGGCCAAGGCAAAACATGTCTTTCTCCCTTATTCAGTGCCCACTTTCCAGCCTATGGATTATATTTCCGAGGTGGAAGAGGGTTCTGAAGATGGGTTGGTTCCTGACACGGTATCAGATGAGATTCTTTCTGGTCATAGCCAGATTGAGGACCTGCGTCAGTCACTGCATGAGGCCAGTCGTCTGGACACCTCTCCGGAGGTGGAGTTCTGTAGGCCTGAGCCTGGCACCGATGCCGAGTCATCGTACCAGCACCTTATGTCGAGGGTCACCGACTACTTGGGGTGGTCGGCGCCCCCAGTTGATTTTGTGCAGGATGACCCGATGGATATCCTCGACCAGGGTCCACCCACTGACCCGGTACTGCCATTCCATATGGCTCTGCAAAGAAGGGTGGCAGCAGCTTGGACTGCTCCAGAGAGTCTCCCGGCAGTGGGCAAGTCTTTGCCGCGTAAATACCGCCCAGCCAGTAGTGACCCCTGCTACTTGACCAGCACCCCACTCCGGAGAGTTTGGTGGTGCAGGCGGCTACCGCCCCAGCTAAGCAGGCGTCGTATCCTACCACCCCTCCTGATAGGGACGACGAGCGTTTTGATGTCTGGGCGAAGAAAGTGTTTTCTTCAGGGGGTATGGCTCATCAGGCAGCCAACTCCTTATGTGCCTTGTCGCGTTTCATGCACACTCTGTGGAACTGTGGTTCTTTAGCGGCTGAACATATTCCCGAAGGGGACAAATGGGATGGTTTTCTTGCTATTATTCAGGATGGCAAGGATGCCATGTGCGAGTCCGTTCAGTCAGGGGTTGGACATGGCAGACTGTGTCAGCCGGTCCATGGCGACGAGCACCGTAATAAGCAGGTTTGCGTGGTTGAGGAAGTCTGGGTTTGCTCCTGATGTGCAATCCAGGCTCCTCAATATGCCCTTTGATTGTGAACATCTTTTTGGCAACAAGGCTGACGAGAGCCTTGAGGTTGCAGACCTCCAAAGCTGCAGCAAAATCGTTGGGCGCTGCAGTCCGCCAACCTCCACCTTTTCGTCCTAGGGGACAGCCATGGAGGGGAGGTTCCTTTCGTTATTACTCATCCTTTAGTAAAGTGAGAGGAGTTGCAAGTCAAAGGGGCAACCGTAGGAGTGCCAGAGGTGGAAAACAAGGTACTCTAGATGCCAAGGCCACGCGAGCAGTTGCCTCGTGGCCCTCAGGCAACGCCGCAGCCGCTTCTGCTCAGTGATGAGGCCCATGCTTCACCGGTTGGGGGAAGGCTGGCGCAGCATCTTGTAGAATGGCGTCCCATTACTTCAGATGTGTGGGTTCTGGAGATAATAGCCCATGGCTACTGTCTTCCTTTCCGGCAGAGGCCTCACGACAATCCACCAGGGAATCTCTTTGAAGAGCCCAGATCCGCTCCTTGCGCAGGAAATTCAATCCCTGCTGGAGAAAGGCGCCATAGAACTGGCGCCTGTAGCGGAGAGGAACAAGGGATGGTATTACCCTTATTTTTTGATTTCCAAGAAAGACTGGGGATTGAGACCCATCATGGACTTGCGCGGTTTGAACAAACTCCTCAGGAAGGACAAGTTCAAGATGGTTACTCTCTCTCCAGTCCTCCAGGCCCTTCAACTTCAGGACTGTTTGGTGTCTCTCGACCTTGAGGACGCTTATTTTCATGTGCCGATCCATCCCAAGCACAAGAAGTACCTGAGGTTCGCGGTTGGCGATTCGCACTTTCAGTTTCGGGTCCTGCCGTTCGGATTGACCTCCGCCCCGAGGGTTTTCACAAAGCTCATGGTTGTGGTGGCAGCGTATCTCAGGAAAGGGGTGATTCACGTCTACCCCTACCTGGACAATTGGTTGAACAGGGCGCGCTCTCCCGAGCAAGTCCTGGATCTGTCCGTCACCTGCCACTCCCTCCACAGGCTGGGCTTCTCCCTCAACTTAAAGAAGTCCCACTTGACGCCAACTCGGAGGCTCCAGTAAATCGGAGCAATGCTCGACACGTCCCTGGGGCAGTGTTTTCCTCCCCAGGTGAGGGCTCATTACATTCAGCAGATGGTGCACAAGTTCCAACATGCCCAGAGTTTCCCTGCGTTCGAGTTCTTGAGATTGCTCAGTCTCATGGCATCCTGCATTCTTCTGGTGCCAGAGGCCAGGTTGCGGATGAGATCTTTGCAATGGGCACTCAAGCTCCAGTGGTCTCAGTCCTTCGGCAGGATGTCGGACCCCGTTCAGGTGCCGCCCTCGGTCGCCCAGGACCTTCTGTGGTGGGCCGTCAAAGGCAATCTGATGAAGGGGGCTCTATTTTGGCTACCCTGGCCGGAGGTGACGATCGTGACGGACGCATCCCTCATGGGATGGGGAGCTCATGCCAACGAGTTGACAGTCGGTGGTCGTTGGTCTCCGTCGGAGTCCAGACTCCATATCGATCTGTTGGAGCTGAGGGCCGTCAGGCGTGCCCTGAAGGCTTTTCTGCCAACTGTGCGAGGAAAGAAAGTCCTGATTCTGAGGGACAACACAGTGGCCATGCACTACCTCAACAAAAAGGGGGGACAGGGTCACTTCCTCTGTGCAGGGAGGCGATGCAGCTCTGGTTCTGGGCCATCCAGCAGGAAATTTCAATCTCGGCAGTTCATCTGGCCGGAGACGAAAACGAGACGGCGGACGCTCTGAGCAGGCAGAGCACGATCTCTCATGAGTGGGAGCTGGCTCAGGAGATTCTCCTGGAGATCTTCGCCCCTTGGGGGACCCCTCAAGTGGATCTCTTCACCTCCAGTGTCAACCGGAAGTGCGAAATGTTCTGCTCGCGGGAATTTCCTCCAAGAGGAGCCTTAGGAGACGCGTTCGTGGTGGAGTGGTCATTCCCACTGCTGTACGCGTTTCCTCCAGTACCCGTCTTTCCGCAAGTGCTTTAGAGGTTACGGAGGTTCCGTTCCTGGATGATCCTCATTGCTCCGGCATGGGTCTGGAGGATGTGGTACCCGGACCTTCTGGACTTGTCCTTCTGCCCTCCACGTCATCTTCCCTACCGAGACGATCTGCTCTCACGGGAGGGGGGGGGTCAGGTTCTCCATCCAGAGGTCAGATCCCTCAACCTTCATGCTCCGTTTCTGAAAGGTTGAGGTATAAGGATTGGGACCTCCCTGAAGACGTGATGGAGGTGTTGCTTTCGGCCAGAAGGCCCGCAACAATGTCCATGTACCGTTGCCGTTGGAGAAAGTTCTGCGACTGGTGCAGGGTTAAGAATGCAGATCCTTTTTCATGTGACATTCCTATGGTTCTGTCTTTTTTGCTTTCTTTGGCCCACAGGGGCCTTCAAGTGGGTACCATGAAAGGTTACCTGGCGGCGCTGTCTATATTTAAGCGCTCGTCTGAGGAGTGTTCTTATTTTAAAATCCCTTTATTTTCTCAGTTTTTGAAAGGGCTCACTAATATGTTTCCTCCGTCACCTTTCCAGTTGCCCGGTTGGGATCTGAACCTTGTTCTCAAGTTTCTAATGGGTGCTCCCTTTGAGCCTTTGCATTCTTGTCCTTTGAGACTGTTAACCCTTAAAACTGTGTTTAGTTGCGGTCACTTCCGCTCGCTGAGTGAGTTACAGGCACTTTCAGTTAAGCCACCCTTCACTGCGTTTCATAAGGACAGGGTCGTCCTTAGAGTTTGTCCTTCCTTTCTTCCAAAGGTGGTGTTGGAATTTCATTTAGGCCACAAGGTTATTCTTCCAGCATTTTATCCTCCTCCGCATCCTGGTAAGGAAGAGGAGCGGCTCCATAGGCACGATCCTAGGAGAGCTTTAACCTTTTATATTTCGCGCATGTCCCGGGTCCGAGTGGATGATCAACTCTTCATTGGTTATGCTGGAAAGCGTTTGGGACAAGTTGTGACTAAGCAGACTGTCTCTCTGGATTATTCTGGCAATTTCTGAATGTTACCGCTTGGCGGGTAAGGACCCACCGGTTGGCTTATGGGCCCATTCTACCAGGGGTATTGCTGCCTCTACTGCCCTACAGAGGGGTGTTCCTATTCATAACATCTGTGATGCAGCCACCTGGGCTTCGGTCCATACCTTTGTACGTCACTACTCCCTCGATTCTATCCGGGGGCAGGATCTGACCTTTGGCAAGGCGGTCCTTTACTCTGCAATTTGATTGGGCATTCTAAATTTCTGTATTCTGAATTCTTTTCCCACCTCCTTGCGTTGGTACTGCTTTGGGAGTCTGTCATAGATATGGAATACGTCGGAGGACCCAATCACCTTGAAGAACAAGTTACTCTCTCACCTGGTAACGTTCTTTCGATGGATGGTCGAACGACATATTCCATATCGCTCCCTCCCTGCCTTCCCCGCTACAGAATTTTATGCGATTGCAGCTTACGTTTCCGCAAGGCTTTGTGTGGTCAGTCTGGCAGAAGACTGGTGCCACACGTTCTTGGGAAAAAACTACAACTGAGGCTCTGGGCGTCGTGCCTCCTACTTATAACATCCAGTGATGTCGGCCTTCGGAGGAGGTCCTCGAGGGCGGCGTATAGACGTCATCGACGCAGGACGCAGACGGCGAAAGATTTTCCGAAGCAGCACAGCTGTGGTGATTACTGTCATAGATGTGGAATAGGTCGTCGGACATCCCATCAAAAGAACGTTACCAGGTAAGAGAGTAACTTGTTCTTCTATCTGTACCTCCTAGAGCATTGTTTCACTCTTTTAACATTTAGACTTGGCTGGTGGCAGTGGTATCTACCCTAACTTTTCTACCGCAGTTATATTAGATAAACGTGGTACTGTTCTTGGCTATTATATTAGCCTCGAACCTAAACCCGCTTGACCAAATCGTCTTTCTTTTGGCTCCGGTTGGGTTTATTCGCCATTTCTTTTTGTTAAAGTCCTTCTTGTGTTTTCCTTTGTGCAGCAAACTAGGTTTGCATTCTTTGTTCACTGTCTTTTGGCGGGCTTCTGCTCAGAAGCCCTCCTCAAGGTGCCTGGGTGTCTAGGTGGGCTGAATGTGAGGGAGGGGTGTAGTCACCCCCTGCACAGGGTAACCTTGGAAACCCAAGCCGCACTTTGTCATGATTGGCCAGGGTAGTTGTCTGGGCTGGACAACCCCCCTGCTGGGTGATTGACAGCCAGGGATGTGTGAATGGGGGTTTTTCGCATAAAAGGCAGGTCTCTTGGGCTAGAAGTCAGAGAGTCACCACTGGAACTACAAGGAACCGAAGAGAAGCTGAGAGAATGACGGCTGCTGCAACTACCCCGTCCCGGTGAAGCCCTGCTGCAGTCCTGAGCTATCTTCCCTTCAACGACTCAGAGAAGATCCAGTCCAGAGTCGTCTTCCCTTGAGCATGGTGGGGACAACTAGCTCATCTCCACAGCCAGAGGATCCTCTTCCTTGGTCGAAATCGCTGCACGCTGCTCTAGTGGTCCGGATAGCCACCCAAAGAGCCTCTCCTGTTTTTAAGGAGCGCACCTTTTATTCCTCGTTAATGCTGCCGGCTTCATCCCTGTGTGGTGCAGACCCCCTTCAGACGTCCTCCTTCACAACGAAGCTCCAGGAATCGTGGGTCTGCGGGAAACCAACCGGAACAACTGCCAGGGCACCAGCTGCACCATTGGAGCAAGGTACTGTGTTCTACTTGAGGAAACTGGATGAATCCCTTTTCTTCATTTCCAAGGCTTGCCCTTGTCTTCCCTCCTTCTTATAACATTTGCTTCTGAACATTGACAATATCGAAGTACTTTTGGCTACGTTGAATCGTGAACTGTCTGTGTGATCTTCGGCAACAGGTGTCTTTCGACCCTGGCTCCGGCCCTTTGACTTTTGAACTCCTGTCTGAGTGTTTCTTGATTCTGCCTGCCTAACCAAAATATTGCCTGTGATTTTTGCCTCCAACTCCCTCTGGGTATCTCAGGTGCTAAGTGTGTTTTTTCCCCGGTAGCAATTCATGTGACGGATACGCTTTTATTTAGTAGACCGAACTGTCAAAAAGTGATTGCAATCATATTCACTGTAACGTGGTTTGTTCGTAACACTGGTTCATTCAACACAGGGTACTTACCTTGAGACTTACTGTACAAAGTGAATTGGTTAGTTGTAGTATATTTAACGTGTGGTTTTTATTTGAGTTTAATAGAAGTGTTGTGTTTATAACGACTGGTTTAAAAAATAAATGTACTTATATTTTTTACCTGAAACCTTAAGTCAGCGTTTGCTTGAGTCACAGTAATTGTGGTCCCTCTGTGTAATCTCTGCTACTGCTCATATACTTTTGAGATAAGCCTGGCTGCTCCGCAACTGCTACCACTCTGGTACAAGCCTGTACTACTATGTCAAAGGTAAAACTTGTATTGCCACCTGTAGTCTTAATTGTGTGTAGTGGTCCCTAAGAGCACTGCACGGGATTCTGCCTAACAATAGCGCCAGTCCCCTGAGACTTCCTGTGATAGCATTCCCTTTGTAAAAGCTGCTGTTCTTCGAACACCCGCTCCTGATAGCCCCCACCAAGTAACGTTCCCGGAGCTCAGATGTATGTTGTAATGTTACAGCCTCGAATAGCAGCTTCTGCCATTATTGTGACTTCTTGGTGCTCGGTCCTGAAAAGGGGGACGATAGTGGGAGCAGATAAGGTGGAAACACTAATGTGATATGTTTGTGCGTGCAGATTCAGAACTGCGCGCTGTGTGGTGTTGAGATTCTAGGTGAATTGGTTAAAGGTTTGTGTTGCCAGAAATGGACCTACGGTGTTGTGCTCTTTTGCGTACGAATGTGATTCAACCTACGAGCGCAGCTAGGTGTGGGGGTGTAACATGGTGGGATGACAGAGCAGATAAGAGTGCCAAGTGTGCTTGGGAAGCTTCTGTATAAAATGATGGGGGCTGCTGCTGGGTGTGTTTTAGCGGAGAGATGTCTGGAACAATTGAGGTATTAAAATGCTTCTGAATTTCTTAGTAGATGATAAAGAATGGTCATTTGCGTCCATGTCTGGGCCCTGGGCGTGAGATTTGGAGATTATTGTGAATTGTTAAATCCGCTTTGCATAGATGCAAGTGTGTGTGCTCATGCTGGTCCAGATGAATAAGCAGCACAGAGTATCCGCAGGTATGGAGTCGGGGCCTTTCAACATTTTTGGTTGACATGGGCCCTGAACATCGGGAGGGGATGAGGGGCAAGCAGCTGCCCCAGTTTTGGCTGTGTTAAGACACAGCAACATGTTCTTTAAATCAGGACATGAAACGTGCGCTGCGGGTCTGGTGCAAATGTGGCTGCATTTCAAGCATGCGTGCATGTACTTTTCAGGCTTCAGAGGTTGGCAAAATAGGGAAAGCAGCGCACTCACAGGACATCGAAACAACTCTTATTTCTACGAGTGTCGTACTGTCGCTGACAGCTGTCCGTGTGTGTATGTCCCAGTGTTTCAAGCACCCACGTCTAGAGCGGTCTGTGTGCACTTCAACAGCAGCATACATCTTACCAAAGCATTGTTTTTCAGATGCCAAAAAAAGCCCTTTCTCTTCCAATTTTAATGCAATATCTCTCAATGCGAAAAAGGTTGCTGGAAATCTTTCAATGTGTATTACTTAGAATTCACTGCATTCAAACTTTAAAACTAGCAGCATTACCGCCATTTGCCACCGACCTCGGATGTCTTTTTTTACAATGTTTGTACAATGATAGTAAGTACAGACAGTGTTTGGATATGTTAAAGAATAAATAAATAACAGCCAATGCACCTCTATTTTCTAACACTACTGTGCTGTGTCGAGCCAGCAGCACACCACACATGGTAGCCCCCAACAGTATCAACATATAGGGCTAGGCGGAGGGGCATCTACTGTGCCAGCGCATGTTCTTGCTTCAGCTACGGGCACTTTCTTTCTCAGCCAAGACACCCTCCTGCCCGAGACCAGAGCCCCTGCATGACTCTGCCCTGGGGCTCTTGCAGCCCCATCACAAGTGCACACCCTATATCAGCACCTAGGCACATGTTTCCTCAGGGGGACTTCCTGGCTCAAACACCTCAGAAAAAGCAATCCCCTACTTCATCCCCAGGGCATCCATGACCTTGGCAGAGGGGCACCACCTTCTGTAGGTCGAGGAGCAGCTCATGTGCCAGCAGAGGCACTCCTTGCTTCAGCAAGCTCACTCCCTGCCTCAGCCAAGAACACCTCCTGCCACATAACAGGGGTCCCTGCATGCCTCTGCCCTGGGAGATTCCAGCCCCATTGCAAGTGCAGCACACCCTACATCAGTACATAACACAGGGGCATCTTGCCTCGGGGCCTGGCACGTCTTGGCACATGGCACCTAATGCCTCTGAACAAGGGATATATAATATCCAGGAAAGAAGCAGGCCCAGGAACAACAGCTGAGGCCCCCAGCCCAGTCAGACACTCTGCACATGGGAAGGACCGAGGCCAGACCCTAGGCTCCTGGGTCCAGGCCCATGTCCCTAGGCTGAAGGCTCGACCAGCACTCAAGCCTCAATCAGGAGAGATAAGGGGCACAGCTGGGAAGCCATTCCTGGCCCACCATACAGCTCACAGCTGTAACTTGTGGCGGGCACTGGCGGTGCCTCTCTGCAGCAGCAGATAAAGGCGATTTTGGTGTGGTGTAAGTCTAGGGAATTCCAAGAGAATGCATGTTGTGTCTAATGTGTTGCACATGGTAATACAACCAAGATCCTACTGTGCAAGGAACAAGTTTGAAAGGCGCAGAAAACAGTATGTGGACACTCTTGGATGGCACCATGGCAACTTGAGTTTACTTGAAGGATAATGCTGGCCGGGAAACCACACCCATCAGCGCTTTAGCCAATGGCACATCACAAAAGCTGTCAGAATGGGCGCAAGTTAAAGATGCAAGCACACATGCTTTGGACCCCACTTCCAAGCACAAGATGCTAGACCTTGTTACCTGCGCTTGTGTACTGGTCTCTCGTAGCTCGGGGCGCGGCGTCTCATTAGCTGCTAGAGATGCTTGCTGCAGGACGTGCAACTCGTACCTGCGGAGAGCAGTCTGCGGAGTATGTGTACAAAACACTGGGAGTGAGCAGGCCGGGCTGAGGCAACTCCGCCCCGCCCTGCCGCTCCTTCCCAGTGTTTTTGTGACACTGACTGCTGCTGGCACGGCCGCTGCAGCGCCATGGTGTCATGGGTCATGGCAGTTGGCCGCCGCATGTATCAAAGAAAGGTAACACTTCGGTGTTACCTTTCTCTGCATCTGCGGTGGGCCGGCGGCGGTGGGGCTGCAATTGTCAAGGATCTGTAAGTTGGTTACTTCCAGATCCTTTGCAATTTGCATCTGGCGAGGCGAAGGCCCCAGGTCTCCTCGCCATGATTTCGCATCGGCCACAGGCCGATTGGCCGACGGGTCAATCCGGCCCTGTTTGGAGAGGGAACAACCCCGGGGAACACAACAGGTTATTTGGGCAGGGGTAGACGAAAGGGCCACATTTCACAGATTGTGTTAATCTGTTCTGCACGTGCAGTCTGTTACACAGTTTGGGATTTTCCCTGAACTTAAAAAGTCTCAGGTTTTGTAGTCCCAGTCTCTCTGATTCATTTGGGTGCTCTTGGACAATCTCTTTTCTGGCTGAGGACCGAGTATCAAGGGTCTTATGGTCTCCAGCATTCTAGTGGTCCTGGAAGGCCAGTTGCACACTAGTTTGCTTCATTGGCTCCTCCATTGCCAGTGGCCTCAGTTTCAAGGGATCATGTTAGATCTTCTGTAGTTGTCTAGTTTCTCTAGACCTTGCATGCTGGTCCCTATAAGACAACCTGCTAAAGGGTGCGTTGCTTTGGCAATCCTGGTGTTGGGGAGAATTCTCATAAATGGTTGATTTCCCTTACCTACAGAGTCCCCCAGCAGCTTTGCTGGATTTCTAGGGTTTTTTTTTCACCTGGTTAGAGTGTGAGCCTTTTTTCACACTCTTACATGTTTTGCTATGTTTATTTCTACTTTCTGTGTGATCTTGGGCACTAGAGCCTCACCTACTCCATGTGCACCACTTTATGTGTGTTACACAGCACCTTCGGTGCAGTGACACAGGGTTGTCTTTGAGACTTCCCCCTGACTCCATTTTTCTGGGGCTGACTACTATCCCACGGAAACAGGTAAAGTTGCCATTAACTTTAAATAGTCACTTTAAACCACAGACCCAGTACACCCCATCTTACATGGAGTATTGGAAAGGGTTAACTCTTATCCCTTTTGGTCGCTCCCTTAACATTAAGCCTTGGCTGGTGGCAGTGGTATCTACCCTAACTTTTCTACCGCGATTATCTTATATAAACTTGGTAATGTTTTAGGCTATTATATTAGCCTCGAACATAGACCCGCTTGACCAAATACATTTTATTTTGGTTCCGGCTGGGTTTAGTCGCCATTTCTTTTTGTTGAAGTCTTTCTTGTGTTTTTCTCTGCGCGCCAAACCGGGGATGACTCCTTTGTCACGGCCTTCTGCACAGAAGCCCTCCTTAAGGCGCCTGATGGTCTAGGTAGGCAGGATGTGAGTGAGGGATCTTCGGACCCCTGCCATGGGTTCCCTTGCTAACCCAAGTTGCACTCTTGTCTGATTGGCTAAGGGGACTGGCCTTGCCAGGCCAGCCACCCTGCTGCTTTGCGATTGACAGCCAGGCTGTATGAATGGGGGGAAACTGCATAAAAAGCAGGTCTCTGGGACTGGAAGAGCAGAGTCGCCACGAACGAAAGAACCAAAGAGGAACTGGAAGAAGAGGAACCCTACAACAACTGAACCGCCCGGTGAAGTCCTGCTGCAGGTCTGAATCTCCAAATCAGACGACAGAGAAGATCCTCCAGGAAACTTCTTCCATTGAGCTGGTGTGGGACCAACCAGTTTGCTCAAACTACAAGCCAGGACCCCTCCTCTGGTAAAATTCCCTGTACAGAGCTACAGTGGGCCGGATAGCCAGGAAGGTCGGACCCTGCTTGGGTTTTAAGGAGCGCACCTTTTATTTGTTGTTTGGCTCTGCTGCTGGTTTCTTCCCTGGGTAGTGCAGGACCCTCCAGTCTTCCTACTTCTGATCAGTCCAACAGTCGCTTAAGGAACTGTGAGCCTGCAGGAACATCTGCCTCAGCTACAGCCCCCTCTCCGTTTTAAGGTACTGTGCAAATCCGGTTGTGCGTTTTGCTCAGCCGCAGTGAACGTGTTTGAAATCTTTCTCCAATCCAAGGGCTTGTCCTTCTCTTCTCTTTGAACTAACTTTTCTACCAACCAACCTCGTCCGGAAACTGTGCCACAAACTTTAGCACGAACTACCCAGAACTGTGTGATCTTGAGCAAAAGACTTATGACCCACTGACTTTTGCCCTAAACCTTTTCTAGCTGATCTCCTCACTGTAGTGTCTCTTGTTCAATTGCCCAGAGTACTTAGCTGTTGGTTTGGCCTAATTTCTATTAACTGTCTTTCCCTCCCTTTTTAAATTGCTGGAGTGTCATTTTGCTCCCACTTCAATTTGTGAGATTAACTTTTCTGAAATTTAAGGGAAGTGGTGTGTTGTATTTATGATTGTGATTTTGATCTTGCTTAGAATAGTGAAATGTTATACAACTGTTCAGTAAATAAATATATATTCTTTTACTTAGAAACCTTGAGTCAGTGTTTGCCTTATCATAGTAATTGCTGTCCTTTGTGTAACTATTTGTACTGCTCACTTACTCTTGAGATCAGTCTGGCTGCTCCGCTACTGCTACCACTATAACTGTGTAGTACAGGCTTGTACCAAAGGTGAAATTGTACTGTCACTTGTAGTCTTAATTGTGTGACGTGTTCCCAAAGGGTACTGCATATAATTCTGCCTAACACCTGGCCTCAAGTAACAGATGGCACTGATGTGTCCCTGAAAGGTGGGGGTGCTCGGCTGTCTGATCGGACGATGAGTGGACTACATCAGTGTTTCAGGGACACGTCAATTTGCTAGAGTTGAGGACTATCTCGCTGAACTTAGTTGCATTCATCCCGCTCTGTACAGGGCAAGTCTGTGCTCGTCCTGACGGATAACACAGTGGCCACCATGCACTAACTCAACAAACTAGGTTGTGTGGACTCTTTGCCGCTATTCAGAGAAGCAATGTGACATGTCTGATGGCGCACTCCTTGCTGGGAAGGAGAACATCACAGCGTCTGCCCAGAGCAGGCAGACTTCGACCTCCCACTAGTAGGGCCTCTGCTAGGAGGTTTTGGAGATTTTCTCCCACTGTTGTATAACCTAAAGGGGAACTCATTGCTGCCATTGTGAACTGTAAGTGCAAGTTTGTCTGCTCCAGGGAATTTTCCTAGTGTGGGTGATTTAGGGGATGTATTGACTGTTATCTGCATGTTCAACCTCCTCTATAGGTTCCCACGGATCCCTGTCATTCCGCTTATTCTCAGGAGGCTGCACTTGTTTTGGTCCTCATTGATCTGGATCTTTCCGGACTGAGCTCGGAGACAGTGGTACATCTGCCACGGCCAGATGCCTTTTATGGTGCCCATTTGGAGGGTTGGGTCCTCAACCCGAACCTTAGCAGCTAACCTTCATGCTCTACTGCTAAGAAGCTGAGCTACAAAGAGTGGGACTTGTTGGACAACGTCTTGGATGTGCTTCCCTCCGATCTGTGGGTTTATTTCCACTGAATTCACTTCGCCATACCTTTTTAAGTCTCTTGTCTTTTACTTTCCAGAGCATTCAGTGTCATTACAAGGATGGCCCCTGTACCTTTCCTTTTTTTTTTTTTTTACACCCCATGCTACCCTTCGACCTCTCTCCCCCCTGGCTCCTCCCAATCCTAACCTTTAGCTAATCTTAACCACAAACATTGCTCCCTACACAATGTGAAGATGAAGGCAAAGTAAAGTGCTTCCATCAGCTAGACCCAGTGAGGGTCCTCAGCTACTACCCCTCTCAGACAAGACATGTCCGGATAGATGACCATCTTTTTGTGGGTTATACTGGTGCCTGTACTTGCAGGGCTGCAACTAAACGGATCCTGTGAAGGTGCATCATTCTCTGCATCTCGGACACTGCGATCTGGCTGCGAATGTTGTGCTTGAAGGTCTCTGGGCTCGTTCGACCAGAGGTCTGGTGCCACCTCTGCCCTATAGAGGGGAGCCTGGTCTTGGACATCTACCAATCTGCTATGTGGGCTTCTCTGCACACATTCCCAAAGCATTACTGCTTGGATACCCTTTCGGGGCAGGGTACCAGCTTCGGCAGGCCAGTCCTCCAGATTTTTCTGTTGTAGGTTGTCCTCTTGCGCGCCTCCCTCCTCCATATCTATGTACTGCTATGGGAGTCGATCATAGATGATGAATCCGTGGGCAGAAGTAATCCATTCGAAGAACAAATTATCTCTGTTCTTTCTGATAGATGTTCAACAAATTTCTCAACTCCGTCCCATCCTACAAGTTTTGGCGGATAGCTAGTACATCATTGGTTCCGTGAGCCCTCGTGCTAGAGGAAAAGGGTAGATGTAAGGTTACAAGGCATGGCACCTCAATATATATTGACCCAATGTAATGTCAAGCATGGGGAAATGGAGACTTAGAGCGGAGCCTAGCTGTGTTCCTTGGTGGCTGAAAAGTTTCCGGAGATTAGCTGCGCTGGAATAAGAATATCGGATAGGGAAACCGTGGAAGGAACGTCAATCAGAAAGAATGTTACTGAGCGGTAAGTAATATGTTTGTCTGGAGGAGAAGGAGGATGATGGTGGAGTCGGGAAGAGGAGCCGCGGACAAGTGGGTTAGAATAAGGACACAGAGGATGGGTACTATGACTAAGGATTGGAATGAGGCCAGAGGAGGGGAATCTGAATAAGGGTGGAGAGAATGTGGGTCAAGTGGAGGAGATAAGCTGTTATAGGGGGTTGAAGAGTAAAAGGAAACGTGTCAAATTTGAAGGATGGGAAAAACCTATCCTCATCAGAGGTTAGTGTTTTGTTTTATACAGTCTTTAATCTGTGCTACAAGTATTATAGCCGTCTTCCTATGTATTTGTTTTTATATAGCACAAACCTAGCTGGGGAGCATCGGAGCACTGTGCATGTATTGGAGAGAACAAGGTAGGTGAATTTCTCCAGCATGGGGTCTGACATGGATTCACATGCTCATGGAAATTCCCCCTTGTCAGGCTGGGGATCCTCGGTAAAGAAAAAATCAGTTTCAATTACGTTTCTGAACTGTCTTTCTCCTAATAACCAATCACTGGTTCTGGGGTCATACTGCCCCCATCCATTGACTGCCCTCTACCTAAGCCCCTCCTCTGGCAGCCATCTTCAGATTTTTACCGCACGTTCAAGTGTTGGGAGTCTCGAGCTTTTACTGCGTTTGCAATATATTTATTTTTTCTAAGAATTTTGCTCTTTTTTTTTTTTTCTTTCTTTTCTCCAGTCAATAGAGCCTCAAGCTCCATCGATCTGTCAACCGACTAACGGGGACCTGTTTTTTGCATCTTTCTACGCCCCTCGAGGGCGAATTTTCATTGCGTTTGCTTCTGAGGATTCCAGAAGACTCTTGGAGGGCCTACACCATGTGGACATAGCCAAAGATAAGGGAGACTCAACACCTCTGTTCAGGATCTGCCCAGGATGCGGGCTACGGAACATCTTGGCATTGCCGGTCAAGTGGCACAGCGAGTAGAGCGCTCGCTTTGACATCGGTGCAGAGTCTGCTAACACAGGTTCGAATCCCGGCGGGGCCAAACTCAGCCTTTCACCACACACCGTGGGTAATAATAAGCAGCGCTCAGATACCTGAGGGTTTGTAGCGCTATATAAATACCAAATTATTATTATTATTATTATTATTATTATCTTCCTGGAGGATGGGCACTCCATGTGCCTTTATTGCCTACATTCGGACAGCTTGGACATGGAGGAGGCCTGTGCGTTCTGCAAGGACCTGTCCTGCCGCACCATGAAGGACCGTCACAAGCAGCTTGCCGAGTGGCTGGAAACTAAGAACCCGGCGGCAGGTGAGCCCCGACAACGTACTTCTCCCAAGAGAAAGTCTGAGCGGTCTTCTAAGACCTTTGAGGGCGCTCCGGTGACGGGGGGCCCAACATAAGGCAACGCACCGCGAGTCAGTGGGCACTGGGAGCGCCGTTGGTACGGGCTCTTCGGCAGCCAGGCGTTGCATCGCTGACGCAGTCAACCACGAGTCAATGTTCAGCTCGGCGAAAAAGAGAAGTCTGATCACCTGGGTAAGCTTCTGGAGAAGGCCCGATCAAAGCTGACAGAGAAAGCAGAGGGTGAGCGTGGCGCTGGCCCTCCCCCATGGTGAAGGCCTCAGACGCGTCCAATGTCGTGAAGGCCCAGGTTCACCAGGCAAAACAGTCTATTGAGGGAGTGGTGGCGTCCCTAGCGAAGGCCGCAGATGCGGGCTCCCAGGAGACATCCACCAAGACGAGTGTTTCCCTGCCCGCCCGGAGGGAATCGTCCATTGTGCCCATTGTGAAGACTCCCGTGAAGGTGATGCCGACCATCTCCCCGAGACCGTCGCCCTTGACCTAGAAGAAGGGGGGGAGGGTGCACAGTGTTCCAGCTGGACTCGGAGATCTCTTCCGAGGAGGAGCTTTCAGGCCTGACAACAGTGCCTGAGAAGAAGGGCGTTGAGGCCAGGTCCTACAGGAAGGACCCCGACGAGGCAGATGGGGAGAGCGACGAGGGAACGGCAGGGCAGTGAGGAACCGAACACCACACCGCCACTTCCAACGTTCCTGTCGCATCCCCCTCCGACGGACAGGTCGGAGGACATCCTACTAGCGCTGCACACCCTGTGCACGGCGATACGGACAAGCTTGCCCACGCCTCCGACGGGCAATCTGGCACCTGGACCTTCAGAGTATCCACCAGCTAAGAGGAGACGAGTCCATCCTCCTCCACCAAAGGACGAGACGGCGACGCCGATGGAACAGTTCTCCCGTCGCCGGTACCCAAGGCTTCTACCCCTGACGAGATTGGCTCCTTCCACGCCATGATCTCGAGGGCATCAGAGCTGTTCCAGCCCAACCCTGTGGAAACGAGGAAGGAGGGATTCCTTTATCAGCAACGAGAGGCCAATAGGAAGACCATGCGCTCGATCCCGCTGTTGGACGACATTTGGGATGAAGGGGTCCTGAATAACCCATTCTCGGCCCCGGCAAAGGGAGACTGGTACGAGAAGAAATACCAGGTTCCAGACTCTGCACCGAAGTGTCTCAGAGCACAGCCGTCCCCGGACTCGGTGGTCTCTGCGGCGGCCAGTAAGAAATCTGCAGGGCCGGCGGCATCGACTTCCACTTCCCCACCGGACGGCGAGGGAAAGAAGCTAGACGCCATGGGACGACGGGTCATCTCGTCGGCAGCGACGACCATTAAGGCGGCCAACGCTCTCTCCATCGTGGCCCGCTACGTCAGGGAGCTGTGGTTTAAAATCGCCGCTCTCCTGGATTTCCTCCCGGACGACAAGAGGGCGGAGGCCCTTGAAATATTGCAAGAAAGCGAGGTGGCATCGGACCATGCCATCACGGTGGCCACGGACATCGCCGACACCGGGTTCCGCCAGATGGGCAACATCGTTTTCATTCGTCAGTGTGGTTGGCTCAAGGCCACCAACTTCTGTCAGGACGTCCAGATGAAGGTATTGGACATGCCTCAGATCATTCCTACGGTGCCTCAAGGGCAAGGTGGTATGTGTCTTCACGACAACACCACCACAATGTTCTACATTCGGAAACAGAGGGGCACCAGATCCCTGGCACTCCAAGAAAGTGCAGGATCTGTGGCACTGGGCCATCGCCCAGGGTATGTTGCTGGTACCCTTTTATCTGGCAGGAGTGAAGAACACTGTCACTGACTCACTGAGCAGGGAGCTGCGCTCTTGCCATGAGTGGGAGCTCCGGCAGGATCAAGTGGATCTACTGTTTCGACGATGGGGAAATCCCCAGATTGACCTTTTTGCGACGGCGAGGAGCACCAAGTGCCGGAGGTTCGCCAGCAGGTTTCCCGAGCCAGGGAGCATGGGGGATGTCTCCTTCCCTTGGGACGGCCTGTTCCTCTATGGGTTCCTTCCGTTGCCAATACTGCTGCGACTCATCAGTCAACTCAAGAAGGTCCCGGTGCAGGATGATCCTCGTCGCACCGGGATGGCTGAGGCAGATATGGTTCCCAGACCACCTGGACATGTCAGCGTCCCCTCCAGTCAAGCTTCCAGCGGATGCAGATCTGCTCGCCAGGGAAGGAGGCGCGATTCTGCATCACGACCCAAGTTTGCTGAACCTGCAGGACTGAGCAAAATTCATCTGGCGGCTATCTCCCGCTATACCAGAGCTCCGGGGCGATCGTCGCTGTGGTCTCATCGCCTGGTTAAGGAGTTAATGAAGGGACTTTCCCGCTCGTTCCCGCCGGTGAAGGGTCCGGCCCCGGCGTGGGAGCTCAATGTGGTGATGACTAGGCTCATGGGTCCTCCGTTCGAGTCTTTGCATTCGGCACCTCTGAAATCCTATCGTGGAAGACGGCGTTTCTTTTGGCCATCACCTCTGCACGACGAGTGGGAGAGATCCAGGCTCTATCCTGTAAGCCTCCGTACTTGACATTCCACGACACAAGGATCATGCTGAGGACTCGCCCCTCCTTCATACCCAAGGTGCCGTCGGACTTCCATCTCAATGAGCCCTTGGTGTTGCCTGTTTTCTTCCCTTCTCCGACTGAGAGGACTTTGCACTTGCTGGATGTGGCTAGAGCGCTGAAGTTCTACGTGGACCGCACGAAGGACATCACAGCTGTTTGTGAACTTTGGCCTTGTGAACCAAGGGAAGGCCCTCTCCAAGGCTTCCATTTCCAGGTGGCTCTTCGGCTGCATCACCCATTGTCATTGGTTGGCAAACCGACGATTGCCTGGCCGTCCGAGAGCCCATTCGACTAGAGCGCTCGCTGCAACTATGGTGTTCCTGTCTGGTGTGCACCTGCTGGACATCTGCAGGGCTGCTACGTGGAGGTCGACGCACACCTTCACGAGATTCTACTGCATCGACCGGGATTCTAAGGAGAGTCCAGAGTCGGCCAAGCAATGCTACGCAACCTGTTTGCTTGAAGGTGAGCCTGGTGAGGAGGTAAGAGATGCTTAATGTTGAGCCTTTCCACCTCCTGTGGTTGTGCATGTGTGTACTGCTATGTATTCTTTATTCATGAGCATGTGAATCCATGCCAGACCCCATGCTGGAGAAGGAACAAGTTACTTACCTGTAACTGTTGTTCTCCAGCATGGGTCTGGCATGGATTCAAATGCAAACCCTCCCGCCTACCCCTCTGCGGCTCTTCTCTTGGTCCTACTGCCACTTTACGTGCTACCAAATCTGAAGATGGCTGCCAGAGGAG
Source organism: Ambystoma mexicanum (assembly GCF_040938575.1). Classification (NCBI taxonomy): domain Eukaryota; kingdom Metazoa; phylum Chordata; class Amphibia; order Caudata; family Ambystomatidae; genus Ambystoma; species Ambystoma mexicanum. The sequence goes on from NC_090922.1 coordinate 1,186,149,981, forward strand.
GGGCTTAGGTAGAGGGCAGTCACTGGCTGGGGGCAGTTTGACCCAGAGACCAGTGATTGGTTATTAGGAGAAAGACAGTTCAGAAACGAAACTGAAACTGATTTTTTTCTTTACCGAGGATCCCCAGCCTGACGGGTAATATTCATGAGCATGTGAATCCATGCCAGACCCATGCTGAAGAACAAGTTACAGGTAAGTAACTTATTCCTCACAAGACCATCCCAGAGAAATTGTAATCTGGGAACAGTGGATTCTAAATTACATATAGGAACACCCAAAAAAGCTTAAAATCTTTAAATCTTTCCTGACCGCAGGAGCTTTGAAGCAGTCCTGATTTAGACCGGGATGGTATTCCAGAGAGTTTATTGTCTACAATGAATCAGAGGCATTTAGTGGAGGGGGATGAGCTGAGTGACCCCTTCCAAGTGCACGTCATTCAGCCATCCATGGATGATTTTCTACTGGGATGGATGACCGAGGAGAAAATATTCTGGTTTGGTCGTGTTGAGCTTTAGATTTGGCTAGTCCTTCACGTAAGAATGGTGACCAGGAATTTCCAGCGGCATCAACTTACTCTAAGTTAGAGCCGGTTATTATCTGCCGATTGGTGTAGGGAGATGTTTGGATCATCGAGGCGTAAACCTTGGAGGTTTCATATACAGGTTTTAAAATCACTGAGGAGATTGATGCTGTGGATTTCAACAGGTAACTGCGTGTCATTCAGTTCCTAGTCATTCCATCGACATCCATAGCATCGAGAAAATAAATGATCGAAAAAGGCATTGAATGATTTTTTTTTAATGTACTTTTTTAATGGGGGGAGTCCCCCATTTCCCCCTTTTTTACCTTTTTAAATACATGAAAATAAAAATAAACCCTTTACCTTCCAAAAACATGCATTTTTTTAATGCTATTTTTTAGATGCATTGGTCTGTCGATGCTATGGATTCGATGCAATTACCAGATACTGTCATTCATATATGATGCTGCCCTTCTAAACCGCTTTGTGTCTGACTGATATCTACAAGAGTCAGATGAGAACTGTCCCTGAGAAGTCTGTTTTTTGCACAGAATGGTCAGAGTAAGATGGTTGACCATATCGAAGGTGGCAGAAAAGACCTGGAGGCATTAGCCCCCTTTGTGCATGATCTGCAGAGCATTGTCAATCACATTAATACCCAGATTGATTATCCCAGAGCAGGCCATGGTGGCCGATCTGCTCATGCTCACTTTCAAAAAAAGTATTCAGTTGAATGTCATGTTTGTAGTTATCTTCTACTACAAGTTTTAATTGGCCATTTTTCACATCGGCTTGAAGACAAAAATAAATGTGTACAAGTAAGGTCTCATCTAAATGGTAAACTATTCATGAGAAAAACGTCTAAAATTGTAGGCTTGATTAGTAGCCAATTCTTTTGTAACTGAAATTGAGTCCTTGTTGGTAGATTTGGTGGATAAGGGCCAGATTTCATATTGTAGTGCTACAAAAGATGGAAGGGCGTGAAAGGGAAAATCTGAATCAAATCTATTTGTCTATAAAAGATGTGATCTATCCAAACTAAAACCATCTCTGTTAACGTTCAAGTCTTTCTAAACCAATGGGCTATATGACCATGTGCGTCCAAAATCATACCTCATGAGGTTGAAGTGTACGTCAAACCACCAGGTATAACAGACCAAGTTAGGGGAATTAATCCTGCTGGAACAATGGATAAATTGATATCAAATGTACCCCCTTTACTAAAAGGTCCATGTAATCCATGTCCAGTCGGAGGCATAAATTATACTACCCCAGTCAGTAGCGGTTTAAAATCATTCTCTAAAAGTCAACACTGTGCAGGTTCTTATTATGAGCCCAGTCAGAATAGGTATGCAATTTGTTAATGAAGAGCCTGGAAGGCGTGTAAAACCTGCAATGATCCAAATCTTTGTATCCACTATAAGGTTGTGCTATAGAGAATACACTATGGGCCTCATTCCGACTAAGGCGTCAAGGGGTTTACGGCGCCGTAAGACCCTTAACGCCTGATTACAAGGTTCCCTTTGTGGGATGGCTGTTTAACGGCTGCTTTTTGCAGCCGTTAAAAGCCATGCCGCAAAGGGACCTTGGCAATAATTACAGCACCGTAATTTACGGTGCCGTAATTATCGCCTTTCCCCATTCCCATTATGCCCTATGGGGCAAAAATGGGAATGGGGAAGGGGCCATTGGTGAATGGGGAATTACCGCCCCACTCACCTTGGAATGGGGCGGTAATTCCGCCATCCACCATGGCGGAATTGCAACCTTAGCGGCATGGACCATGGTGCTAATAGCACCATGGTCCTCCGCCAAGGTTGTAATGAGGGCCTATGTCTGGAGATCATGTTAAAATATACAGAGAGGATTACAACTGCCAATAGATTTTCACCACTAAAGTTTTTGAATATAATGACGGTGATGGACCAATGATTCCACGTGCAAAACTATTTATATATGCATTTATAGCAGCGCACATATCCTTGGGGCATCTAGGAGCTAGTTGCAGACAAGCCGGTACAGAATGATGGTAAAGACAGTTGGGTGAACAGGTGGCTTTTCAGCTTCTTTCTGAAGGACTGGTCTGAGGGCTCGGGCCGCAGGTGGGGTAGGAGCATGTTCCAAAGCATGGCAGCCCGGACTGGGAAACTGCCCCCCGTACCTCCCTGCTCTTTTACAGTGGTATCTGGGAGTCTGCAGGCTGTGTGTGTAAGCCGAACGTTGTGGTCTCGTAGGAGCGTGTCTTTTAATCTATTGGATGAGTAAGTAGGTGCGCAGCTAGCTAGACATTGATGCATGATTGACAGAATTTTGTATTGTATTCTTTCCCTGATGGGGAGCGAGTGGAAGGCTCTCCTTTTTCTGAGATGTGGTCTTGCTTCCCCAGGTCAGTGGCTGTTCGGAGGGCATTATTTTGAACCACTTGCAGCTTAGGTTCTCAGAGATGCCACACAGTAGAGAGTTAAAATAGTCAAATTTGGATCCGATCAGTGCACGGGCGTTATTGGTTCGGTTATCAGAGGAAAGGAAGGGTTTGGTAGCATTGATTGACTTAGTAAGCGGAGAGTGGATGCAATGTGGTTCACCTACCAGGACATATTGAGGGTGGCATCAAAGTAGAACCCCAGACTTTTTACTGCAAACGCAACAGGGATGTTGTGGCCGTCAATGGTGAAAGACTAGAAGGAATTGTCAAGTTTGGTAAGGGATGCTGGGGAGCCGATGATTAGAAATTCAGGAGGATTATCGTTCAGCCATCCAAATTTGAATGGTTTTGTAGACGGCATTAACTTTGGCTGAGTCACGGGAGTGGTTACCAGATAGGATTTGGGTGTTGTCAGCGTAGTTGGTGTAAGAGGTGGCGATGGAGTCAAGGAGGCTCGAAGAGGGGCTTGGTGTAGATGTTGTACAAGGTTGGAGAGATACAGGAGCTTTGGGGTACGCCACATGTGATTGGAGTAGGGGTGGCTGCTGCGTCACCCACTAAAATTCTCGAAGTTCTGTTGGACAGGAAGGATGAAATCAATTTGGATGCTTCTGGGGTGAAATGCACCGAAGCAGTGAGGTGATGACAGAGCATGGTGTAATTGACCACATTGAAGGCTGCAGATAAGTCAAATAGGAGGAGCAGAGACAGCTTGCCAGAGTAAATGGCCTCGTCCAGTTGTTTTTTTAGGTCAAGGAGGGCTGTCTCAGTGCCGTGTTTGGGGCGGAAACCTGATTGTTGGGATCCTAGGATATTGTTGGATTCAAGGAAGTCGCAGATTTGAAGGTAGCCGACTGTCGATTTACAGTGGGAAGGGGACGGTTGTGATGAGTCGCTTGTTGGTGGGAATGGTTGGGATTAAGGGTGGATTTTTTTTTATAGAAACGGGGGAGATTAAAGATCCTTTACTGGTGGTGGGCTCAGAGCATGAGGCAGAGAAGTAGATGATGGCTGCGATGAGTGGGGGTACAGGTTCTGCAGTTTTTGATGATGGCGGCAGGGCAAATGTCTCCTTTAAACCCAGAGGGTTTAAGGCCTATGATGGTTTCTAGGTCGGTGACTGAAATAGATTGGAATTTCAAACGAGGGATGATAAGATTTGTTTGTGTGTGGGGGAGGGGGTGCCAGATCTGTTATGAGAGAGCCCTTGGAGTTGATTTTGTTTTGGTGTTGGCTGCTATTACCAGTGAGCGTGTATTGTACACTGTCACACCAGGCACTGTCTTTAGTTACTAGTGTGGGTGGGAGGTTGGGCTTTTCTAGCTGGATGAGTCATTGGTTATTCTTTTGTTAAGGCTAGCTGCTTTGACTGTGTTGATGCTTTGTTAGCGAATGCAGCTTTGTTGGTGGTAGTGGGCATTTTTGACCAGGGGCTTCAGCTGCTATTTTCAGGGTGCTTGGCGCGTGGAGATCTGGGTGTACTGGGAGTTTTGGTGTTTGGGTGGTATGATCGTGGCAGCTTTTATGGGTGCCAGGGTATCCATAGTGTTGGTTAGGATAGTGTTGTTGTGGTCAACTAGAGTGTCTGCGTCATGTGTAGAGGGTAGAGGGTGGCTGAGCAAGGGGACCAGAGCACTGCTAAGGTTACGGGTGCTGCGCGCCCTGTGGGTCGGAAGGGAGGCCTGGTTGGGAGTTTTGTCAGGGTTGTATTTGTTGCAAGGAATAGTGAAGGTGATGATGTGGTGGTCAGACCAGGGGCATGGGGTGTTGGAGATAATGGATATGTTACATCCGTGATCTAGGACCCAATCAAGAATACACCCTTGGATGTGCGTGGGTTGGAGGATGCGCTGTGTACAGCCTAGGTCTGCTGTGGATTCACTGAGTGTGAAAGCATCGCTATCAGATGGGTCACCAAAGCCAAGGTTGAAGTCCCCTAAAGTGATGAGCTGAGTGGTAGGTTTATGGTTGGTGGAGATGAGTTGGCTGACGTTGTCTTTGAAGTTGTTGGTGGGGCCTGGTGGGCGATGGTTGAGGGTGATGGTGTTGTTGGGTGTACAGGTCAGTCTGGCAGAGTGATTCGCAGTGAGGAAGCTAGGGAGAGCTAGTTGGGCGCAATGGAAGCTTGTAGATGAGGGCTATGCCTCCACCTTTTTTGTCTATCATTGCGGAGGATGGAGTAGCCGGTGGGAACAGCGATGGATAATGCTGGCCCAGATGTAGAGGTTAGCCAGGCTTCAGTGATGGCAAGGATGTCAGGTTTGAGTGTGAGGTCTAGAATATCTGAGGCATGTGTAACATCTGGCGTTGAGCATGATACAGTGAATCTGGTTCTGTTATGTGTGGTAACTTATGTTGTGTGCAGATGTTGGTTCATAGTTGTCATGGAGTGCAGTGCGAAACCTGAGGTGAGCATAGTGATTAATGGCACATTGTCGGGTTGAATGAGGTTCTGTATGCACACGGAGAGGTGGGCACAGCGCTCAGTGGCCGTGGAATGGAGGTTCTATGGGGAGCTGCATGGAGTTGGGCACTTGGGCTGATGCAGGGTCCTGTAGTGAAGGTGGGTGCCTCAGTGGGGGTTTTGGAATGACGTAGTGTGAGGCAAGGTGGAAGGAAGATGGTGGGTTTGGGCAGTGAAGTGGGGTTTATTTAGCTGTGGTGGTGGGGGCATGCCCTTAATATGTGCTGGCTGCTGGTAGTCTAGCAATGCGGAAACTGTAGATGACACTGGTCAGCACAATAGCGGGGGCTGGTGGAGGTGACTGCGTGTGTGTGCAATCTAGATTTGGGGTGGCAGACTGGAGATGGGAAGTGCTGCTGAGTGCGACGGCAGTACGAGTGTAGGCCTGCACATCGTTGCCGAGTGGCTCGGTAATGCATAGGTAAGTAGTTGGGAGTGCGAGCGCTGTTCCAGTAAGAGCAGGGCTTGCAGGGACGTCGGTACTAAGGTGCTTTGGCCAATATTATGTTGCTGCAAGGGCAGGAAGCCCATAGTGGAGCTTACAGTTGGCTGTATGCCAGTGAGGGCATAATTGGGCAGTAATAGGAGAGGTGGGGCGCCGATGAATCTGCTTACCTTCGAAGCGTATGCGGCTGCATGGTGTGCTTGAATCAATAAGCAGATCTGGGTCTGGGCATGTCAAGCGTGTCTAGCGGAGACTGGCTGAGACCTCCACTCTTGGCCTTAGGGACTGGCCTTGGGGGGGGGGGGGGATTGCCAGCTTCGCCTTCCGGCTCAGGCGGCTTGTGTTGTAAGAGCAAGTGCCCAATTGGAATGCTCCCTACGAGGAGCCTGTAGAGTGCAGTCCACATCCTTGTCGGCGACGGCAGCCATCTTGGGGCGCTTTTCAGCATCCATGCTATGAGTGGAGCCAGGTGCTGGTCGAGAGCCAGGGCAGCCCAAAGGAGGCTGCTGGAGCAATGAAGCGGCTGAGACCTCCACTCTTGGCCTTAGGGTCTGGCCTTGGGGGATTGCCGGCTTGACCTTCTGGCTTAGGGCGGTGGCTTGTGTTGTAAGTGCAGGTGCCCAATCGGAATGCTCCCAAGGAGGAGCTTGTAAAGTGCAGTCCACATCAGACTATTGACATAGGGATCATAAATAATACAGGGAACTGCATGCCCCAACATTTTGTTACATACCCTTCTGTAGACCAAGATAATGCTCCATTGGGAAGATAGCTCTAGTTAAACTCTAGTTAAATCTTGTTTTGTTGTACTGTTTCAAAGATCTAAATGGGTTTGTTGACGCACAATTAGTGCACATTTTGGATGAACGTACAGTTCAGTGGCTCAAACAGTTCACTACTTTTCAACCCCTAATTTACCTTCTGCAACTGCATTTCAATTGTCTGAGCCTGCCCATTTAATTTCTAAACCTCCATTATTCTCTGTTTTTGAGGTGAAAGAGTAGCTTTGCTGGAAAACGTGGAAAATATTCTCCAATTAAATTTGACTAACAATGAACAGATAGCGGATGGAAATAAATCTTATGTAATTTTGCAGATTATTTCTAAATACGAAAATTGGAGCAAAACGATTACCCCACAAGTAAAGAGTGCACCCAGGACTAGCAAGGCCAAATACAATTGATAGTACAAACTTGATTAAGGCATTTTGCTGGTGCCTCAAAAGGCCAGTTTGGCTAGACAATGCTCCCAATATTTATCCATCAGGATCAGCGAGTGTCTAGAAATACAGAACCCTAAGGATGTACGCTACCCTTTTTGAAACCCATCTCAGGACACATCGCCTTACCAGGGAAAATCTCAACTTTATCCTTTCTACCAACTACCCAAGAAGATCTGTGGATGCATCAAACTGAAACATTTACTATTTAAGGCAATAGCAATACGAAACAATTTAAACAACCTTGAATTACTACACAATCCCTCCTGATGAGCCACACAATAAAAGTGCTGAAACACGTGTAGAGGGCTACATAGGACTTATGGCAACTCAATGCAAGGAGACCACATAGGATACCAACTCGTGCTAGAAAGAAAAGCCAGGAAGAAGTTAGGAAAATGGTGGAAGAGGTTAAGTCTATGCAAAAGGATTCTGCAGATGGGGATTCGGAACAGAACAGACTACGTTTAAAGACATTGATGCTGGCAAATAAGGGTAGGTTTTATTCAAAACAGCGGTTTTGGGAGTATGGAGATAAGAATGGGAGATTATTGGCTAACACGCTTAGAGGAATGGCAATGGATACAAGTGTTTCTTCCATTCTAACGGATGCAGGTGTTACTTTACATAAGACTGGTGAAATGTGTGAACAATTCTGAGGTTTTTATGAAGAATTGTATAGAGAGGATACCCAGCCTAGTGTGGAGAGTTTAAACACCTTCTTTGACACAATTTCTCTTTTCAGTTTATCTTTAGAAAAAAAAAGTTAGCTGGAGGCTGTGATTGATGTGACTGAGGTAAACTCAGCTATCTCGCAGATGAAGGACGGTAAATCCCCAGGGCCAGATGGTATAGTTTCAGAGTTTTATAAGAGTTTTAATACTGAGTTAGCTCCAATTTTATGTGAGGTCTATAATTAATTTGACATCAGGAGTAATGTGTGATTCGATGAGAGGCATTGCTCATTGTGATCTCGAAACAAAATTTGGAAATTACAGACCACTTTCTCTGCTGAATAGGGATTTAAGAATGTTTACTAAAATATGGGCTAATAGATTGCAGTCATGTATGGGAGATTTAATTGATGAGTCTCGGGTAGGTTTTACTCTGGGACGATTTGGATATGACAATATACAGACTGTGTTGAATGTGATTGGGGTACATTATGGAAAGGATTCCAATAAAATTATACGTTTTTTGGATGCTGAAAAGGCGTTTGACAGAGTCAATTGGAAATTCATGGAATATATATTGTTAAAAATGGGATTTGGACCAGTGTTTGAGGATGGTAGAATGGATACATAATAATGTTAGGGCTAGGTTGTTGGTTAATGGGGAGATCTCAAAGATATTTCAGCTGTCAAGAGGTACGCATCAGTGCTGCCCATTGTCACCATTTCTATTCAATTTAACATTGGAACCGCTTGTAGCATATATCGGACAATGTGCACTGATAAAGGGGATAAGTGTTGGGGAAAACAGAGGTCAAGATCTTGTCTTATGCTGATGACATGTTAGTTTTGTTGTCTAATCCGGAGGAATGTGGAGTTGTGATAAAAGAAATGTTTGAGGAAGTAGTTAAACTGTCTGGACACAAAGTAAATTGGGAAAAAAAATGAGATTTTTCCGTTGTCTAGCACATTTGATAATAGTATTAGGGAAACTTGGAATTGTAGCTGGTCGCCCAAGAGTGTCACTTATTTGGGAATATATGTTATTGGAGACTTGAATAAAATAATTCAATGCAATCTAGATCAGGTAATAGCTAAGATTACCCTGGTAATTAAAAAAATGGGAAAGATTAAACTTAAACCTGTGGGCAAAAATCAATGCAATCAAAATGGTTCTGCTGCCTAAACTATTGTATATTGTTCAATCCATTCCATTATTGATATATAAAAATCAATTGTTGAAGGTTGAGAAGCTCTTTTAATCCTTTTCGTGGGGAATTGGAAAAAAAACCTTGTTCCAAAATTCATGCTGATGCAGAAAGTGGAAGAGGGTGGATTTGGCTATCCAGATCCAATGAAATACTACAAATCCTTTTTGCTTAAAAAGAGTTCATATTACTTTAGAGAAGAAAATGTTAAAGAACCAATCTGGTTACGAATGGAAAGAGAGATGTGTGCACCTTATTTAGATAATCTCTACTGTATGGGGAAGCTATCTATTAAAAAGCTGATCTTGAAACAGATTGGGGCAACTAGACAGGTTTTGGGCTCTTGGTTCGGTGAGAATGGACAGAGTTATGGTTTCAGCGTGGACACCTCAATTTGGCATAATGAAGCCCTACAAGTTAATAATAGATGTCTTAACTGGAAGAGTTGGATCTCAAGAGGAATTCTGAGATTAGATGATATTCTAGATGGAACTAGGGTTTTGAGCTTTGAGGAGTTAATGAATAGACATGGTCTGGGTCAAAGAGAGGCGGCTAGATATTTGAGTTTGGTTTCAATGATTGAATACAGGATTGCAATGGCGGGTCGCTCACTTGGGAGGAAGCCAGAGATAAATAAATTATTAATTGGACAAGAGTACAGTGTACGGATTTACATGAATTTTATGCCCATGGAAGAGGGACATCTGTTAGCATGGAATGGATTAAGGGAGGCTTGGTCGAATTATGTTGATAGGGTAATTTCTGATAAAGATTGGAAAGATATTTTAGGAGTCAGCGTGAATATAGGGGAAGATATGAATTTGTGTTTAATCCGGCAGAAAATTGTTGGAAGACTGTATTGGACACCTGTGAAAATGTTTATATTGAAGCTGAAATTGGATGACCTATGCTGGAGCTGTGGTACTGGTAGAGGTACTCTTTTGCAACTACTGTGGGAATGCCCAAGGTTAAAGACATTTTGGAGTGAGGTAATTGATAGGGTTGATTTAATTTTAGGAATAAGCCTACCTAGATCTGCAGCGAATATAATCTTGCTTTCGCATGTAGAAAGGTGTGTACAAATTAGAAAACATCATTTTTGGATTCATAGGGCTATGATGATAGTGATTAGGTAGATCCTCAGAATTTGGAAAACTAGGAAGAAGCCTAACATTGATGACTGGCTGATGGATTTGATGGTTTTATCTAGATATGACAAGGCTTCATTGAAAAATAAAGATAAGGAAGAAGGGTATTTGTTGTTATGGGAATCGCTTGATGCCCTCTAAGATTGAATCTGTAGAGAGATTGAGGAAAACTGGTGAGGTATTGGTGTAAAGAGATCGGTCTAATTGAATCTCCCCCTTTTTTTTTGCTTCTCCTTGTGATGTTCTGTGCGTTTTCATGTTGTCTTTGTGATGTTTTGTGTGTTAGGTGGAGCATTTGGTAGGGTTAGTTTTTAGGTTTCACATAGTTGATTGCATTATAGAATTGTATTAAATGAGTTGTTCAAGACCTTCATATGTAAATATGTGCTGTAAGGTTGTGTTGCAACGATGTAGAATTGATGTAATTTATTGAAAACCTAATAAAAATATGAAAATAAAATCAAATAATAATAGATAATACCCAAGAGGATAGTCACCAATAAAAGCAGAGAAACATATGCTTAAACTGAACAAAGATAACCCTAACTGGGTCAACTTTCACGCATTATATCACTGGACCTACTCTGGAAAAATAACCCCTACAGGGAGGAACATTCAACATTTAAAGAATGTAACAAACTGAGTTTCTGAATGATTCTAATTCAGTTCAACTCAAGTAAAAGATTTACTACTAACTTCATTACAGTCCCAACGTGTTTTTTTTGTACCTTACTAGCAAATGTAGCCACATAACCCACACTGATAACTGAGAGTGCTGGTGCAGGATGTGAGCCCATATATATATATTTTTAAATATTCTTTCTTGTAAATAAAAAATATTCTTTATATGAGTGGGGTGCCACAATTGCCGAAAGAAAGTATGGCAAAAGAAGTCTTACTAATTGGATAGTACACGTCAGAGGGTTCAGACCTTTTTTATTTATGAGGCTATCATAGGGACCAGTGTGATTTAAATGATATCCTTCCTCAGCTAGTTGCTGATAAGATCCTTTTGGCGCACTGGTCCTTGACGGAAGGGGATGATCTTTGCCTCTCCCAAAATCTAACATTTGTTTGAGTATCGCACCATAGTGCAATTCTGAACAGAACTTAGTGAGCCTGTTATTGACTTTTAAAAGGACCTCACAAGAGACCAATGTAGCCTCTAGTGAGGGCAAGCCCCAAGTGAATTATATTTTTATTCTTGACCAGGTTTCCCTCCTCAGCTTTGCTACTCCACTGGTGAAAAAGGAACCATCATTGGGCAGAACTATAGCTCAAAAGAGTCTTATTGATTGTCCTGGATTATAGCTTACCTAGTGGGCAAGTGAGTTGACCTTGACTGGCATGATTTGATCGATGAGCCCAATTTAATTTGCTCTGTAGAAACATGGTCTCTTAATATTGCACACAAACCGGGTTAAATTTGTTTTTATCCTACCTAAACAGGATGCTCATTGTACGAGTGTGACAAACACAGGGAGTTTGTCCACTCTCCCCAAAGGCCAGCCACTCCTTTAAGACTAAAGAGGTGAGCCTACTACACATAGCAAGTGGGATCCGAGTGGGGCTGATCCCCATTGACAGGCAATTCAAAGATAGTGATATTGGTTACCCTGCCCCATACCCAAAAGACAGGACCTTTGTTGGTTATATAGGAATTCAATGGTGTACTGTTTCACAGTTGCCTACAAGACTGGCTGACCTGTTTTCTGACCTCTCTCACTCTTCCTTCCTAAAGAGGAAGTCCAGAGAACAAATCTGCAGATTTATGGGATGAAGCCGAATGGTGTGGTCTACACGCAAGAGAGGAGATCGAATCGCTTGCAGAGCAGCAGACGTGAGAGTGCCTCCTCCTGAAAGGCGTATCCCAAAGAGACAGATTCATTCTTGGTGTGGCATTCAAGACAGCGTAGCGGCCTGCCTAATGCTGAGAGGCCAACAAAAGAAGCTGTTACGCTCGCCTGGTCTCTGCAGGGACGTTTGGGCACGGTTGCAGCCCTCCTTGAAAGTGGATCACCCGTATCTGGCTTCTTCCTCTGCAAATATGGTGTGGGCTGCGGCAATTGGTGACACTGCTCTTGCGTGATATGATATGAGAGAACGTGAGGATGCTAATCTCTGACTGTTGTCTCTCTCAAACCCTTCTTCCGAAAGCATGTTGAGCATGCACCGACCCATAAAGGCTCACCTGTTGATTAATGATAATGAGCTCTCCATCCTGCTACACTCTGCAGGGGCGTTTCTTGATGGGACCGAGTTCCTTCACTGGCCCCTCGTACATGGTAGTCCAGTCCAGCTGTGACTATGCCACTTCTTATGGTAAGTGTCTTTTAGTTCTATTGTCTCTTCTCGTTGTTGAAAAGTTTTGTATTGTTAATGACTCTCTTCTGATTTCTTCCTTTAGGTGGAATTGCGGCTCAGCAGAGGCCTTGGAGCGCGAGGCAAAGCCGGATGGAATAGGAGAGGATCTGCGATGGTCCGACAAGAGCTAAGTGGTGGTTTAAGGTCAAGCGCAAGATTAGATTGCGGCGCAACCTTAAACTGTCTTTAATGTCTAACCTTGTCTTTCATATTTCTTGCAGGTGCCGTCTTCGTGAATGAGGAGCGCATCGTGCTGCGGTGTCAACATCAAGATTTCGGCGAGCTGAAGCTGGAATGCTGGATGCCAGGTTCGACGAGAGGCGTGTGCAGACAAGAGCAGGTAGGTAAGTATGAAGCTGGAGTCCAAGAGGTGAGTCTGCCGTCAGGCAGCAATGAGCGTTACACTGCATGCAAGTGCAGAATAACGTGAACCGTTCGCACGAAGGCTGGGTGGGTTTATATAGTAGAATTCCAGCCACGCCCCCTAGCTCTGGCTTACCAGCCACACCCTGCCACTCCTAGATGATGCTGCATGTGCAACCCAGTTCCCCAACAGCCACGCCCAAACCAAATGCACATGAAAAGGTCCTATGCTCATGAATAAAGCACTCCTGCACCAAATAAACATCTGTCTACATTTGTTCATGAGCCTGGCACCAACAGTGCCAGGACTGTGTCCAGCTGGGCCCCCTGTGCTTGATTGTCCCAAAGGGACGAATAAGAGCTGTTACTCCTTGCCCCCATCCCTTGATGGTGCGGGCCTGTGGCCATGACAGAAGCCAGGAAGACCCAAAGGATCTTGAACAAAGAGACTGATGGTGAGTCAAGAACCAAGACCCACCAAACCCTGAGGGGGGGGCCAGATCAAAAGGTCCTGAAGGTGATGGCGACTGTGCTCTGAGAGGAGAGCAGCCACTGAGGAGCCAAGGACATGACCCCCAAGCTTCCCATCTGCCTGCAGAGCAGCGCAATGGAGAACAAGGTACACAATGGCTACGGGAGATGTGGTAGTGGAGGAGGCGATCCATACCCAGGGATGAGGGGGGAATACCAGAGAATGTAAGCCAAAGCTGGGCGGGCCAGAGAATGCCCCAAAGCTGGGCAAGATGAACTGTAACCTCCTTGCAGGGAATAAAAAGATAAAGGACCCCGGGCAGGAGAAGTCCTGCCTGGGATCCTTAAAATGAAGGGGAAAAAAGGTTAAAGGACTCGCGTGTGGTCGAGCAAGGTTTCCTTTACTCCCAAATATAAAATGTTGCAATGAGGCTTACCGTCAGATATTGCAGTCTGGTCTGGACACCACAGACGGCGTCGCTAGGACGATGGCTACCAATACCGTCTTGAGGCGTTTCTCTTGGCTGAGAACAACCGTGTTCGTCGCTGATGTCCAGGAGCTTCTCCAAGACATGCCCTTTGATGGCATGAACATGTTCGCCACCAAGGCAGACGAGTCGCTCCAAATATTCCAGGCCTCTAAGGCGACGCCAGGTTTTTGGGGCTGGCTGTGCAGCAACCGCGTCTGGCAGGCATGAGTTTTCCTCCCTTTGCCTCTTACAACCAGAAGGTCAACACTGTCCCAACAGCGGACTGCTTCTCAGTGTTGTGATGTGCGTGAGTAAGGAGTCAAAGGGGTGGAAAATTTACAACTTTCTTTAAGTAATTAATGAAAAGGCAGATTTTCCCTCCCCCATCTCTCAAGGGTTTTTCCTACCTAACTAAGAACTTGGGTGCTCGTCGTCAGGATGGTTGTCCAACTTGGTGTCCGTCCTCTGTCTAAACGAACCTACTCTAGCCCTACCACTAACAAGACATCAACATAAATGGCTCCAGGAGAATGACTCACTTCTCGTGCCATGGGATCAGCCCTAGTGACATATTTCTGTTAGTCTCTGATAATAGCTCAAGTTCTGCACTTGGAGAGAATACTAGGAAAATGACTCCTTTCTCCTGGTCCCACAGTTGAACAATGACTATCTCCTTCTGGTCGACTTGATCAGCCTCCAAGCTGGTGTTTTAGTAACCTTAAGCCTTAGTCTCTGAACAATTTAAGTGAAAGAGACCGGAGAATGACTCCCTTCTCCTGGCTCAGTTGGTTCAGCCGTTGGCTAACTTTGGACAGTTTCCTGCAACAGTTTTCATCAACCTTTTGCACTGCTTTCCAGGCTTCCCTCAGGGCTAGTTTAAAAGTCAAACACTCCTGTGATTTCCAACGCATTTATTCCTCTTCTTTCTTTCCTCTCTGAACTGTTCCCTTAGTGTCCTTGACTTCTTATGATACTCTGACAAAGTAAATTATCGTTGTGGCACTCTCTAGCCTGAATGTCTCTTTTTTGGTGATGTTGTTGAGGGAGAGTACTCCCAATAAGGTCTTCTTTAACACAACTGAGGCGAGCAAGATCTTCACACTTGATACTACTGTCACAACTCACAGACAAGGGAGATTACTCCTAAAGCTTGCTCTCTCTTCAATACCTTTCATACAATAATGAGATGAGGGAGATTACTCCTGATGTTTTCTAAAACTTCAGCACCCTTCCCCAAACCCTACCGGGTCTCCTGTAACCGTTACCTCTTTTTTTCTGGAGCCACGTTGCTGGTTCTTCCTGGGTTGTCTGGTCGATGCGTTCCTAAGGTACATTCTCTGCTTCTCCTTCCGCTGCATAGCTGCTGTGCTTTGGCTCCGCGGGGTCCCCAGCCAGATTGTATCAGTGCAGTTAATGAACTGCCCGGTACACCTCACAGATGTCACCCCACCGTCTGTCGGTTTCCAGCTTCCGGTCAGGCCTGTTTGTGTTTGACATGAAAATGACTCTTGCGTCTGCGTCCTCCTGACTGGAGGTTTGCTTCCCCGTTGTTGCGTCTTGCTCCCAGGTTTGAACTTCCTGGGTCTGCCAGGCTGCACGCATGCTTTACATTTCATTGGGTCTTTACTGTGTTCATTCCATTCAGTTGGTTCCTCCCCAGCTGAGTGTCAGTCCTTTGTTTGTGTCCATTAGGTATTCTTCATGCTTCCTTAAGGCCATCTGTTCCCAGTACCTTCTGCACTTGTCAAAGGAGCAGTTTGTATAACTCCAACATTTTCACAGTACTCCTTGAAGATTACTTGAAAGCAGACTAAGTCCATTTTAGTCTTCCTGATTTTGTTGGCATCACTATTTACAGGATGAAAGGAAGCCGTATTGCCGTAACAGTAGTGCTTTCAGATAGCAGATTTTATAGATTTCAGGGAGAGGACTAGGGAGTCCCATCACGGAACGGGCGTCCTTGTACCCATGAGGGTCTTGCTTTCCACCACCCGTAGGGCGAATGTTCCGTAGCGTGCTCACCTCCCTAGTGTCACAGGGAAAGAAGTGACGTGATTCCATGATTTGTCCGTGCCTGCCGCAACCCCCAGCACGAAGCCTCTGTGGAGAGAAGTTCTGCCATTCATCCACTGTGGGGGGCAGAATATCCCACTTTGTTGATTGGAGAAATACGACCTCAGACACCTGGGCTTTGCAGGTCGTCCAGCAGGGATACTGCCTCCCTTTTGCCTCTTGCCCTCCAGACCACCCCACTTGCCACCAAACGTAGCTTCCAGAACCTCTCCTGCTGGAGTAGATGTGTCCGCTCCTGCCAAAGGGCCATAGAGATGTTACCCTGCTCAGTCAGGGGCTGGTACTCTACTTACTTTCTGACGCCAAAAAAGGGCAGGGATCTGAGACCCAAAATGGATCTGTAGCTTCTGAACTTCTACTTGCGCAAGGACAAGTTCAAGATGGTCACTTTACCCCAGGTCTTCCAGGCTCTGGATGTGAACGACTCTTGTGGCTATCCACAAGAAGCACAAAAAGTATCTGAGATTCAAAGTGGAGAACTGTCATTACCAGTTCAAAGTC
This sequence comes from Ambystoma mexicanum, assembly GCF_040938575.1. NCBI lineage: Eukaryota > Metazoa > Chordata > Amphibia > Caudata > Ambystomatidae > Ambystoma > Ambystoma mexicanum. The sequence continues at coordinate 1,186,166,323 of NC_090922.1, forward strand.
CTTCCTTGCGGTCTTTCTTCTGCACCCATGGTTTTCACCAAGCTGCTAGCAGTAGTGGTGGCTCGCCTCAAGAGGTAAAGCATTCATGTCTTTCCCCATCTGGACGACTGGCTTGACCAAGCCCTTTCAACAGTTCTAACATTGGCACATCTGTACCCGACGTGCCACCTGTTGCACAGCTTGGGCTTCTGCCTGAATTTCAAGAAGTCACACACGTTTCGCTGTCCCAGTCCCTCCGATTAATCGGGGCAGTCTTGGACACTCACCTGGGTTGGGGTTTTCCACTCAAGGACAGAGTGGCCAGCATCTTCAAGATGGTCCATGTTTTCCAACCTCAGATGACTATTCCAGCCTCAGCTTTTCTGCGCTTGCTGGGTCTCATAGCATCATGTATCTTGGTGGTAAGGGAAGCCTGTCTACGCATGATGTCGCTACAATGGCTCCTGTGCGCTAAATTCTGTTTCAGGGATGGATTTCAGACCACCTTCTGGTCTCGGAGAGGCTGTCCGGAGACCTTCAATGGTGCTACACAAAAGACAACCTCATGAAAGGGTCTCTTGCCTGTCAACTCTGGCAACAAATGACCCTAGTCACGGATGCGTTCCTGGAGGGCTGGGACGATCACCTATAAGATCTGATGGTGGGTGGATTGCGGTTCCCATTGGAGTGCTGGGAACAAATCATTCTGCTGGAGCTAGTGGCGATCAGGCTGGCCCTGGTTGCTTGCTTCCCCTCTGTGAAGAGCAGGCCTGTGCAGTCCCGGCAGACAATACTGTAGCAATGCATTATCTCAACAAGAGTGATGACGTGTGCTCCTTGCCGCTTTTCACAGAAGCAATGCAATGGTGGTTTGGGCTCTGAAGAACATTCTCTCACCTGCCCAGCGAAGTGAACACAAGAGCTGATGCACTGGGAAGGCAGTACACAACCTCCCACAAGTGGGCTCTCTTCCAGGAAGTTCTGGAGATTTTCTCCCTCTGCGGTACTCCTGAGGTGGACCTCTTTGCTTTGTGTAAACGGGAACTGCAGGTGGTTCTGCTCCAGGGAATTAAAGGTGCTCTGGGGGAAGCCTTAATGGTCCAATACCTGTGGTTCTGGTTCTCATGAGAGTACGTCTGTTCAGGGCCACGATCTTGATCGCTCCGGACTGGGTCCAGAGAACATGGTACCCAAAGTTGTTGGACATGGCCATCTTCCCTCTGGCTTCTTCCTCAGAGGACAAACCTCTCACTTAGGGGGTGTGGGAGAGGGTCCTCTACGCAAACCTCCACAGCCTGAATCTTCATGCATAGCTGCTGAAAGTTTGAAGTATCTGGAGAGGGATTTGTCTGAACGTTCTATCTGCTAGAAGACCCCCATCAAGTCCATTTATGCCTGCAGGTGGTGGAAGTTATCGGCTGTGGTAGATGCATCTGAGCTCTTTTACTTGCTCCACCTCCTGTGTGTTGGAATTTCTTCTGTCTTTGGCCCAGACGGGCCTACAAGTTGGTACAGTGAAGGTGTATACTGCAGCCATTTCCGCCTTCAAGAGGACCCTAGAGCAGGGCTCCTTTCTCTTGATCCTCAGTTATTCAATTCTTGATGAGTCTTTCCAATATGTTTCTGCCATGCCAGTGTATTGTTCCAGCGTGGAATTTAAATTGTATCCCGTCTCTCTTCAAGATGCATGGCCACTGGCAACTTCTGATGCTTGTTCCGAATTTGAGACTTGTGCTCCGTCCCCCGGAGTTTCACTTTCCTGGTAGTCAATGCAACGTAATATAACACACATGAGCAACAAAAGCATATAGAACATTTGCTGAATCACAGGTAACAAAACTTACTGATTGCATTGCCACTATATGGATGTCTAATGCAGGGTCCCTTAATCAAATTATGACAATTTTGGCAATTGCAACATAGGGAAAGTCTCCAATTTTGTTGTTGGCAGGGTACCGCCGCTGCACTCTGTATGTATAAAAATGTCTTAATGAGTTAGCATTCATTGAGGCAAAAATAGGGGAACATTAAACAACCCAGAAGTCACTATCATTTTGTAAAATGTCCAATGCTTCATAATGATACGCCTAATGTGCTCACTTTGTCTAGAGTAGGTATGGGCAAAACAAGAGCTGGTGACTTTCTTCAGACATTCTCGTAACAAGTCCTCCCTTTCCAAACTGTTTGGCAATAGCTAAAGTAGATTCATCAACCTCTGGACGTAAACTGATCTAGCATTTCTTCACACTGATGTCTGTACACAATAGGCTCTGATATACGTTTGAGGTGTATCAATTGACTGTAGGGAAGTCTCTTAAATGTACTTTGGTTGAAATCTTAGTCAATGGAGCAAGCTGGACTTTTGAAAGAGAGTCTTGTTACGAGAACATCCGAAAAAAGTGTCACCAGCTTTGGTTTATGTCCATACCTACTGTAAGGGTGCAGAAGGAGGAGACTGACACACAGGTGGTATGATTGTTGGCATATAACCTTAAAAGTAATTAAATTTAAGAGAAAACCCAACTTTCCCTAACTCGAAGAGGCGTTTCCCTACCTCAACTAAAAGTACTAATGGATCTGTCAGGATGTCGTTGCAACTTAAGTGTCCACTGTTTTATTTTAATTATTTATTTAGAACATTTGGTGCATGCCGAGACCCTTGGGTATCACGGCGTGGTTACAGAACAAAAAATGTACATATTGCACACAATTTTTCACATATTGCACAATGCAGGCATTCAAAACATGATTATATTCAGTTAAACAATGGTGGTTGGTACAGGTTGAATAAAGCATATTTACAACCACTCAATGCAGTTATCCTTTCTACTATTTAAAGAGTCATGTTTTGAGTGTTTTTTTAAATCCAAAGAAGGAGCCGCCTTATTTGAGGCTATTGGGGAGGGAGTTCCAATGTTTAGGGGGTAGGTATTGTAAGCTGTTGCCCCCTGCTTTAGTATTCTTGTAGCGGGGTGTCTCTAGAAGTTGGAGGTAGTTGGACCTTCGTGTTCTAGTAAATACTTTTTTTTTAATAGCTTTGTTTAGATACTTAGGCACAGTGTCCTGTTGGCATTTGTAGGTTATGCACGCTGTTTTAAAGATAATTCTTTCTGCAACAGGTAAACAGTGGTGATCTTTCCTGATCTTGGGTATATGGTCTGATTTCCTGATGCCTAGAGCTGTTCTTAGGGCTTTATTTTGTATAAGTTGCAGTTTTTTTTAATTGGATTTTGAGATACCTAATAATAAGACATTACAATAGTCAAGTCGCTAGAGAATCAGCGCTCTGGCCAGAGTAACACAGTTAGCAGGGGTGAGGATTTTTCTGCTTAACGAAATTAGTTTAGCTGTGTATGCTGCAATGGAGGAGAGGCTACTGATGTGTTTAGTCATGGACAGATTAGCATCCAAGTAAACTCCTAGGGTTTTTACTTGTTTCAAGACTGGTATGGTGGTGCCATAGATGTTGATGGATGCATAGTTATGGTGGAGGGTACTAATGTTAGATTGGGAGCCCACGATCAGAATTTTTGTCTTCTCATCATTGAGACAAAAGCTATTTAGAGCCATCCAGTTTTGGATAATAGCATAGATTTTGTTAATGAGTAAGGTGTCATGGGTGTTATTACCTGAGAGAGGGATGAGGATCTGGGTGTCATCTGCAAATTAGGTGTCGATGACACCCATATCATCTAAGGCTGAGAATGGGAGCTTTGTATATGTGTTGTAGAGTGTGGGTGAAAGGCAGGAGCCTTGTGGCACTCCAAAGGGGACGGGGATGGGGTCGGCTGATTCCTTGCCTATAGTGACTGTAGAGGTTCGGTCAGCTAGGAAGGATTTAATCCACTTTGTTGCATCTGTGGAGATGTTAGTCATTAGCTAGTGTAGCACAGAGTTTGTCATGATCCACTTAATCGAAGGCAGCCGAGAGGTCTAATAGCAGAAGGAAAAAGTTTGCCTGAGTCTCTAATGGTGTCCATTTGGATTTTGAGGTCCAGTAGAGCCACTTCAGTGCTGTGGTTTGGCCTAAACCCAGATTGTCTAGAACCAAGAAGTTGTTTTTTTTCTAAGTGGGCTTGTACTTGATTGAGGGCTATTTTATCAATGATTTTGAGTAGAAAGGGGACTGTCTTTATTGGCCGGTAATTTGTAGCTACAGTCGGGTCTAGAGAAGGCTTCTTTTTTTTTTTTTTTTTTTTTTTAGCAACTGGGTGACCCAAGCTTCTTTGATACTAGCTGGGACCAGGTTGGCTTTGAATGAGGCATTCACAAAGTTAGTAATAATGGGTGTGAGTGCGTGGGCACATGATTTGACTATTTGAGCTGTGACGGAGTCTCCTTTGCAATTAGAAGCTTTAAGTTTGGAGATGGTATCACAGACTAGCTCTTGGGAGACTGGAGTGAAGGCGAATAGTGGGCTGGTATTAGTAACGGTTTTAACAGAGAGTTTGACATTGGTGGGTTTGCTTGCTAGCAGTTCTTTTTTGGTAGTAATTTTGGTTTGTAACAATTTGATTTTGGTTGCTAGAGCATTTTGTATGGTGGGGCACCATTCTTTGTTCGGTATAATGGGGTTGGTAATGGGGATAGGGTTTTCCAATTCTTTCAAAATGGAAAATAGCTCTTTGGAGTCAGAGGCTGCGTTGTTGATCCGCGTATTGTAGGCATTTGCTTTGGTTGAAATTATTGCTGACTTGTAATTTTTATTAGACAGAAGGAAGGCATTTTTTGATTCTGGTGAGGGATTTTTCCTGAAGGCATGTTCCAAAGCGCGTTTCTTCTAAGATCGATCAAGTCGTCATTAAACCAGAAGCATGAATGTTTATCAGTACGTTTGTTTCCAAACCCTACTTCTGTCCTTCATACTTATAACGGAACTAAAGAGGTAGTGGATCTTCTTGGTCCAGAAGAATGGCTCCCTTCTAGGCATCCGATCACAGTTCACTGTTAGGTGGGTTCTTAACCTGAATGAATGACTCCCTTCCCCAGGTCTCAATCCCTTTCCAAGGTACAAAACAAAGTTCCAAGTTGTAATGCCAAAGAGCAGTCAAGTTTCCAATTCAAACTTGAAAGGTAAAGTTACAGTTCAAACATCAACATTCCTTATTGCTTATAGTTGCTTCTTCACTATTGGGTTCCTGGGGAATACCTCCCTTCTCCAGGTATCTTGGCACACAGCCAGGGGGAATGACTCCCTCCCACTGGCCTTTCTAGGCTTTCCTTTCACAGTGCACAACACAAAGGGAAATGTCTCCCATCCCCTGGCCTTTATCAGGCTCTTTATCAGTTCGCAATGCCAGGGGAATGTCTCCCTTCCCCTGGCTTTTCTCAGGCGTAACAAAGCAGTTGTGGTCGAGACCCAAGTTTCTTTAGTGGCTCGTTCTGGGCACACCTGGTTCCCCACCCTGCCAGGTACCACCACGAATAAGATGAGCTGTGAGGATTTTACAGCTCACAGACCTGGTTTTCTTCACAGGCTCTTGTTCCCTTTTTACCCGGTTCACTATCCTGCCAGGTGTTATAATTATTACAGGTTATCTGCGTTATTATTTAAGGGTTCCAGACCCTGGTTCCGATGGGTTTATCTTCTGCCCCTCCAAAACCCAGGAAGCACCTGTACCTTCTGGGCTGCTGCAGGATCTTCTCTGCCACTCTCTGGCTTCTCCTGCTTTCCTCATTCTTCTCCTGCCTTCACTGGCTCTGCTGCATTTCTTCTAGTGTGCGCTATGCGTCTCTCAGCGACCATGTGGTTTGACAGACATGGTTCGGCGGCTACTCTCGCCTGGACCCCCGTCCTCCTTGCTTTCCGGTCTGCCCTTGTACAAATAGGTTTGCCTAATAATCGTGAGAAATGGGGTTTCCTCTTATAGCTGATAATGGTTTCCAATTTTGTATGAGCACACGTGTACTAATTCTGATGCACTTTATTGATAAGAAATTGGTTAATTCTTATGGTGAAATTGTATTTTAATTTTTGCTTAATAGGAAAAAGGTTTTGTAAATGTAGAAATGTAAATATAACTTTCTCTTGAGAAACTTGATAAACAATGAATATTGTTTTTTAGTGGTCCAGAGTCTACAGTCTAGATTCAACAACATAGGAATGTGCATTTACAAGGGAATGGTTGCTTACTCTTTGAGAGATTTGATGTTTTTCTCCTGGTGAGAGTATGCCTCCACACAAAAAGACGGGTAACCCATTGGTTAGACTCCTGATCTACAGCACCTGCTCTTCATTGGCAAGGAACAGGTTCAAATGTCGCATACGCCCTGTTTGGCAGCTGCTGTGACACCAAAGTCACTGTAGACGAGGTTGCATTTCAATCTCAATGCTGATCCACAGCCACACTAATTATGCAGGCTAGCCAGCTGGTGGCAGGGTCATCTCTAAGAATAAGCCATACTTGGGTGTTTGTTTTGTTGACTGGTGGTACATACAACTATTAAAGTCACAACAGATGTGTGTCCTACTCTTGCCAACTTTGAGGGCTTGAATATGTAGCCAGATTGCTGGCTTCTGCCTCAGTGCACAGAACAATAGTCTGGGAAGCTGTCCTTTTGATCCCTTGGGAGGTTAGGTAACACCTCTCAGCCGGAGAACTCTTGGGAACCATGCTTCAAAGAGGCAAACTCATTACCAAAGGGCCAGCCTCCCACCAAGGTGTTGCATACCAAAGGACTTTTGATGCGGCAGGCTGGGAAAGGGGGTGGATTAAGAACAGTCAGACGGAGCAAAAGCGACTTGAGGAAGTGTTCCTACTTGGTTTTCTGTAGGCTTCTTTCCTTCCCATCGCCTCAACTTTCTGCAGAGCACTTTGGGTATAATGCAAAAAGGCAAAGGTCGCCTGTCCCTTGACCGGTACTGAACCCCTTAAAGCAGGCTTGCTTTTATCCAATCCTTTATAAGGAAGGGGTCTTCCAATATTTCCTTTGGGCCTTTAAAAACAGATTAATTAATTGGACCTCTATTGAGAGTGCATTTCATTCCAAAGTCCTCGGCCAGTCAGGTGATTAAGAGTGGGATCCAAGGGAGGGGCAAGCCATGTCCCCTAACCACCCTCCAGGCACAATGGCTCGGTGGGGGGGGGGGTTTGAGGGGGGGGTGATGGTCTGTTGGATTAAGGTCTGCACTCTGCCAGCTGCGCTGGTACCCAGGCTCCTCACTGGAGGCGAAGGACCTCTGTATGTGGCAGCTAGCTGTCTGCATTGGGGGTGAAGAGGAAACTGGGACACCTTATCCCTAGACCCTGGATTGGGAATCGTAGCACCAGAAGTAGTCAAAAGCAGATGCATTCCTGTGTTATGCTTATTTGAACTGTCGTCAAGCCTATGTTTGCTGCATTTCAACTCCTTCGAACCATTCAGGACGCATGATTCTGCTTTTGGCACTCTTCGAACATCAAATCACTGTGTTGCTGAATCAAACCAGTTTGCCTCTGCATCGCACTAGGAGAGTGAGTCACCTGTCTGGCTCAAACAAGAAGGCCAAGGCTGCGTCTTTGAGCAAGCACCTTGATTGCCCGAATCTTTGCATCACACCGACCCGGACCCTGACTCAAACTACTGGAAGCATCGCTTTACCCGACTCAACCCAGAGGTACTCGTCTCATTTATATTTCTTGACATCCAACCTAACCTGGTGGATGCTTCAGACCACACCGTTCTGACAATACATCAAATTGCTTAGCTTCATATCAAACCCAACTTTATGCTGAATCGCCACCACTGCATTGGTCCTCTGCGCATGTGGCCAGGGAAAGGCGAGCGAGGGAGGATCACCTGCGTGGAGTGTCTGTGGGGACTCGGATGCCATTGGCAGAGACATGGTATCCCCCTTTTCCTACTAATCAACCCAACCTTTCCCCCGTCTTCATAGGGTATTATAAGTCGGTATCCGTATAAATGATCGGAATTAAAAAATCGAATCGAGAAATGACTGCATCTTTTTACCGATGTTTAAAATTTGGGACATTTTACAAAAATGTAGGCATGGTGTGGTGTAAGGGTAATGGTTGAGGTGGAGGGTGGAGGGTCACCCCCGTATTATTAAAAAAATGTAATTTCTCCATTCCATCTTTCCATGGACATCCTTATAAATCAACTCTCTGGACATCCTCATACATAACTGCAAAAAGTACTGAGACGAGGAAGAGGCAACCGGGAGAAATGAAGTCCAGTTGCTTTTACCACTCTGGTAATGGGACGAGGAAGAGACCTGCTGAGAGCAATAGAGGTCAGGCATGTCCCCTTAATGATGGCCAGGCAGGGCTAATTGTAAACTCGCATCTGCAGCCTGTTTAAGGGTGCAGGGGTATAAAAAGCCCTGCCAAATGAGTGAGGGAAGTGCGAGGGGAAACAGTGACCGGAGCAGTTGCAGTGAAATTGCAATAGAGAGGTGAAGAGAAACAGCAGGGAGCTGTCCGTGTGTAGCATGCATATGGTTCAGGGAAGAGCCGCTCGGGAGCCGTGTCGGAAGGCTGTCCCTTTTTCTATTGCTTAAGTGCTCGTTCTCCTGGGGCCAGAAGTAGACCCAGGAGTGCCTGAGGGCCAGGAGGTGGTGCCCTGTGGCAACAACCAGAAGGCTGGGAGATCTGCGCTGCAAGAACTCGCATCAGAGCAACCAGTGAGTTTCTAAGCAAACCGAAACAGCAGGTTTTTGATCTTGCGTGCAAGGTTATTTTGTATTGGAGTGGTCGCATGGATGGTGAGATGCAGTTTTGAAGGTCTTCGATCTGAATCCTTGCAAATCAGCGAACAGTAGGACTTATTAATCTTTAAACAAGTAAGAATACTTTGTTACGGAGTGGTTGTGTGCCGGCGAAAGCATGTTTTCGAAAGTCTGAGTGCTGGGCATATTAAAAGGCAAACTACAAAAGCATATTACAACAAAGTGAATTGAAAATAACAGTGTGATTTATATGAAAACCTTTAAACATTATTGAATGCCTAACCAAAAACAAAACTTGACAAATATATCTTCACAGTCTGAATACCAAGATAGTTACTTAAGATTCTGAAGTAGGGGGGTGTTGTTGCGTGGCTACAAGATGGCTGACGCCTGACACCTCTCTGTCTCAGCAACTTCCTAAATCATCCTTTTGGATGGTTTGTATCCTCCCACATATTCCTCAGCTACGATAGTCGTGTTTAGGCAGCTTCGTAAAAAAAAAAAATATTTTGGCTGAGGGCGTTGTGCAAGAGGTCATGGCGTCGATGTCCCTCGAGGGCTGCCGTGGCAATGTCACTCATAGTACAAATAGCTTGTGCCGCGCCTGTTGGTTCAGTTCCGTTTTTCCGAGCTTTGCTACGAGACAATGGCAGGCTTCGTTTTTTTCCCTGTGAAAAAATGTCCTTCTACTCACTCGATCCCTAAGTCGGGTTTCAAAAAGTGTTGACATTGGGACAAAAATGTCCATCACCGATTCTCACCGGGTTTGCCTTTGGTGTTTAGGAAAAGATCATTGCATCGACGACTGCTGCTCCTGCCAGTCCGCAAACGAATAGGTAAATTGGCGGTGGGGCGGGAAGCTTCGAAGGGCTCTTCGAAGAAATACAAAGAAACCGGGGCGTCCAAAGACACTACTTGTCATAAGCATCCGAAGAGGTCTCGTCGAGGAGTCGGTCCAGACATTCTTCAACAACTTCTTCTAAGAAGTCAGAGACGTCTCAGGTCTCCCTCTTCGTCATCTGACTCCTCCACTTAGGTGATAAGATGCCCGACTAGGTCGGATTCCCCCAGTAAATGGAATGCTTTCATGGTGAAAATGATGCAAATCTTTTAGAACGCAGCCTCGGCCCTCTCAAAAGAGCCTTGCAAGAGTCGGACCCTTGTTGCTCCATTAGCCAATGCAGGCAGATAAAAAACTACTTCGGCAAGTAGTAAGTCGGAGTCTTGACTCTCTCGACCCGACACCAAAAAGTCGAAGACTTCGACCCGGGAATCGAGTCAATCCCCGGTTCTGTTGAAGAAACATAAAACGTCGAGTTTATCGACGTCTTAATCAACACCATCGGCGCTGATCGCTTCGACGCCGAAGTCAAAGGCATCTCCATCGGGAAACAGTCAACTACTTCAACGGTCCATTCGAATCTCTCGAAGCAAGTTCCGATACAAGAAGAAAAAATCTACAAACTTGTACCGAGGTCTGACTTTTTTTTAAGTCCATATCCTCTATTTTTGAAGAGGCTAGTGCCTCTGAAGGGGATGTTTCTCCGTTAGGAGTCAAATTTGGCTCTAGAGAAGTTCCTGAGGAACTCATTGACCCTGAGTGAAGGTTGAAAGACATCTGCGACTCCCTCCACTCTGCCAGTGGTATAGATACGTCACCAGAGTTGGACGCTTCAGAACATGCCGATTCGGGGTACAGGAACCTTATGAACAAGGTGACTGAATTCATGGGTTGGAGCAGGGCCTCGCCAACCTTAGAGTAGGATAATATGACGGACATCCTGAATCAGGGTCCACAAAAAGACCCAGTTCTGCCCTTCCATAGGGCCCTACAAAGGAAGGTAGAAGCTAACTGGGAGACTCCTGAGACTGGTTCAGCTATTAATAGGAGATTTACTGAAAAGTATTGACCATCTTCCATTGACCATGATCATCTCAGGAAACACCCTAAGCCGGAGAGTCTAGTGATCTAGGCTGCGACTGCTTCCAGACAGTCAGCCTATCCCTCTATTCCCCCAGATAGAGAGGATAAGAAAGTGGATCCTTGGGACCGCAAGGTGTTTACCTCGGGCAGTATGGCTCTAAAGTCCACGAATGTCACCTGTACCCTATCAAGGTTTACCCTGTGGGACTGTATTCAAGGGGCGGCTGAACATATTCCAGCAGGCGAAGAAAGGGAAGAATTTCTGAATATAATTAAGGATGGCAAGGAGGCGATGGGGGAGTGTCTCCAGGCAGGGCTCGATACTGCTGACAGCATCAGTTTATCGATGGCTGCAAGCACGGTACTACGCAGATTTGCGTGGTTGAGAAAGTTGGGGTTTGCACCAGACGTGCAGGCCAAACCTCTCAACATGCCTTTCGAGGGCTCGAGGTTGTTCGGCAGCAAGGCGGACAAAAGCTTGGAGAAGCTGCAGACCTCCAGGGAGGCGGCTAAGTCCCTTAGCGCATCCATTCAGCAACCTTATTCGGGCTCATCTTCCTGGAGAGGTTGTTCTTTTCGTTACTACTCCTCCTTTGGTCGAGGAAAAGGACAGGCTGTACAGAAAGGACAAAGGAAATTCCCTCGTGGTGGACGAGGTAAGAGTGCTAAATCGCCCTCGGCAGCAGCATCTTTACCCTCAGCCACTGCTGTAGCCGCCTCTAAACCAGTCTGAGGCCTTATCCCACAAGAGCCTGGTGGGAGGCAGAATCTCTCAGCATCTGAGCGAATGGCGGGGCATTACTTCAGATGCTTGGGCACTGGAAACCGTATCCCAAGGTTACTGACTTCCTTTTCTAAAAAGGCCTGGATCATCCACCGGGACCCAGTTCTGTCAAAATTCCAGATCCGCTCCTTGTGCAGGAGATTTTAACCCTGCTACAGAAAGAAGCAATAGAACATGTACCTGTAACGGAGAGGAACAAGGGTTGATATTCCCCTTATTTTCTCATCCCCACGAAGGACGGAGGACTGAGACCCATCTTGGACTTGAGAAACTTGAACAAGTTCCTCAGGAAGGACAAGTTCAAGATGGTCACACTTACTCAGATCCTTCAGGCTCTCCAACTCAACGATTGGTTATCATTGGACCTTCAGGATGCTTACTTTAATGTGCCAATCCATCTCAAGCACAGAAAGTACCTGAGGTTTGCGGTTGGCAACTCTCATTATCAGTTTTGAGTTCTGCCATTCGGGCTGACCACCGCCCGAGGATTTTCACCAAACTGATGGCGGTGGTGGCAGCGAGTCTCAGGAGAGGGGGATTCACGTCTACACCTATCTGGATGATTGGTTAATCAGAGCTTGTTCACCTGGACAGGTCCAGGAACATCTGAGGATCACCTGCCACTTCCTTCACAGACTGGGTTTCTCTCTCAATTACAAGAAATCCCATTTGATACCCTTCCAAAGACTCCAGTTCATCGGAGCGGTATTGGATACTTCTCGGGCAAAGCCTCGCCTCCCGAGGTCAGAGCTCAACACATTCTGATGGTAACAAAATGTCAAAGTGCCAAGCGTCTACTGGCCTACGACTTTGAGGTTGCTCGGCCTCATGGCATCCTGCATCTTTCTGGTGCCAGAGGCCAGATTGCGAATGAGATCCCTTCAATGGACCCTCAGGACTCGATGGTCCCAGTTTTTGGGGAATATGTCAGATCTTTTGCAGGTTCCGAGCAGAGTTGCTCAAGACCTTCTATGGTGGGCCTGCAATGACAATATTTTCAAGGGAAAATCTTTTTGGCAACCATGGCCAGAGATAACTGTAGCGACAGACCCCTCTCTTATGGGGTGGGGAGCCCATGCCAATAATATGACAATCAGCGGTCGTTGGTCTCCATCGGAGTCCAAACTACACATCAACCTTTTAGAGCAGAGGGCAATCAGACTAGCGCTGAAGGCCTTCCTGCCCTCTGTTTGGGGAAAGAATGTCCTGATAATGACGGACAACACAGTGGCCATGTACTATGTCAACAAGAGAGGTGGTGTAGGGTCACTACCACTGTGCAAAGACACAATGCAGCTCTGGTTCTGGGCAATACAAGAAGGAATCTGTCGGCGGTTCACCTAGCCGGAGAGCAGAACACAGCGGTGGATGCTCTGAGCAGGCAGAGCACTGTCCCACAAGTGGGGGCTAGCTCAGGCAGTCCTTCAAGAGATCTTCACCCTTTGGGGAACCCCTCAGGTGGCTCTGTTCGCGGCTGAGAGTCAATCAGAAGTGTGATCAGTATTAGTCAAGGGAATTTCCTCTGAGAGGAGCTATAGGGGACGCGTTTGTGGTGGACTGGGAATTTCCACTCCTGTGCGTGTTAACCCCCCAGTCCCTGTGATTCCTCACATAATCAGGAAGTTGAGAAAACCATGATACTAATTGCCCCGGATTGGGCCAGGAGGACGTGGTAACCAGCCCTTCTGGACATGTCCATCTGCCCCACAATACGTCTTCCACAAAGAGAGGATCTTCTCTCGCAAGAGGAAGGTCGGGATCTCCATCCAGAGGTCAAAACACTCAACGTTCACACATGGTTTCTGAGAGGCTGAGATATAAGGATTGGGACCTCCTGGATGACGTAATGGAGATTTTGCTTTCGGCCAGATCTTTGTACCCGTGTCATTGGAATATGTTCACTAACTGGTGCAAGGACAAGAATGTGGATCCTTTTTCAATGTAGCAATCCTATGGTGCTGTCCTTCCTATTGCATCTGGCCAATCTGGGGCTCGAGATTGGCACAATAAAAGGATACTTGGCTGCGCTTTCCAACTTCAAGCACTCCTCTGAGGAGGTTTCTTACTTCAAAATTCCATTTGTCATCTGATTTATGAAGGGACTCACCAATGTGTACCCTCAGTACCATTTCATGTCTCGGCCTGGGATTTAAATCTTGTGTTAAGGTGTCTTATGGGTATACCCTTTGAGCCTTTACATTCCTGCCCATTAAGACTCTTAACATTGTAAACTGCCCTTCTTGTGGCACTAACATCAGCCGCAGGGTAAGTGAGTTGCAAGCACTTTCATGCAAACCTCCTTATACTATTATCCATAAGGATAAGGTAGTTCTTAAGGTCAAACCATCTTTCTTGCCGAAAAGTAGTTTCTGACTTTCACCTGTCACAAAAAATACTTCCAACTTTCTACCGTCCCCCTCATTTGGGCAAAGAGGAGGAGACGTTGAATAGACGACCCCTTTTCTGAGCTTTTATATAGCAAGAATGGCGAAATTACACCAGGATGACCAGCTTTTTGTAGGTTATACCGGCCCTAAATTGGGATTAGCAGTGACAAAGCAAACTATATACTGCTGGGTTACTCTAGCTATTGTGGTGTGTTACAAGCTAGTGGTGAAGGATCCGCCGGAAGGGCTTAGAGCTAATTCCACGAGGGGTATGTCTACTTCTGCGGCTCTTTTGAGGAGTCCCCGTAATTGATATCTGCTCAGCTGCAACTTTGGCGTCAATTCATACTTTTGTTAAGCATTACTGCTTCGATTCTTCATCTTTCCAAGATAAGCAAAGCGCCCTCTGCTGACATTTTGTTTTCCAAAGCAGCGAAGCTGGCGAGATACGACTCATAAATGAGGAATACGTGGGAGGAACATCCAGTCGAAAGAACGTTACCAGTTAGTAAGTAATTTGTTCTTCTTTAGTGGCTCAATTTTTATCGAGACACCAGCAAGATATAGGCAACGAGACACTGCCTTCCCTCGGCCCCCTTTGCTGAGTCCTGAAATATCAGCAGGAGCGTTTGTGGCCTCATGGCTTGGTTCAGGCTGGAACCCCCAACCCCTCCCTGCACCAAACACATCACCCACTGGCTGGGAGCTGCGGTCTAGATGCTTGCTCCCACTTCTCAGATCGGGAGCATCGCGCCACCAGCCACTGTGATCCAAGTCGATCCTCAGCCACCGGAGCGTGTGAGCACACCCACAGCACTCAGTCCAGTCCTGGTACCCGCCATGCGCTCCCCCCTGCCCCCTAGATCCTCCCAACGGCCCACTGTAGGATCGCCACAGTCAGAGTGGGGCTCTGCAGGGAGGTGAGGGACTGTGCTCCGTGTTACTCTGGCACCCTTGCTGCATCTAGAGTCAGATCCCACCTGGACCCCGACTCTGCTTAGGCATCTCTGAACCTGGTTGGGGAGCGCTTTGTGCTGCGCGACGCTACCTCCAATCTTAGCCCGGTTGGACTACTGTCTCCTATAGGGGCTCCCTTGGCTGCATCATCAAGCTGGCGACTAGTTGATCCTCCTGTATATACAGTGATGGTCTCTGAAACACGAGCCCGCCTACCCGCAAGCACCTCACACCCTGAGAACACGAAGTGGCCTAGCTCCCCCGGTGCTCAATCCACGCAGCGACCCCCATCTGGAGGAAGCTACCTGCCATCTGGGACTACCTAGCCCTAACCAAGACCTAAAGGGTCCCAATAGCCACAAGGCCAGACGTGTTGACTCCTTTGGATGCCCTTTTTCAACACCATTATAGCGAAGGCCACTCTTGGGCCAAAATGGAACAGTTTTCACACCAGGACTAAGGTTTCCCCCTCATCTCTCGCCGACCTGCTGCAGCCTCTGTCTCTGGCGTGGTGGACGTGTCCACCTTGAATCAAAAGATGCTTGCTCTGAAAAGCTGCAAGGAAAACCTTGGGGCTAAAATAGACACGCTGACATGCAAAGTGGATACGTCTGCAATTCAAATTGATAAACTGTGTGGGCGAATGACTGAGGCAGAGATAGGTCGTGGCACTGCAGCAAGCGGTAAAACGTGTGGAAGCCAAGAATGATGACCTGGAGGGGAGGTCACAAAGGAACAATTTTCGCATTGTCGGGGTCCCTGAATCAACCAACATAGACAATATGGAAGTTTTTATGAAAAAGCTCCTGTTGGATATACCCGATCGCCCTCCACTATCGTTGGATTCCTAATCGAGAGGGCCCATCGCTCCCTGGCCCCGAAGCCACAACCTGGTGCGCCTGACCGGCCCATCATTGCAAGGATCCTTAAGTACGGGGGTAGACACCTTCCTCAGGACAGCCAGACACCAGTGCGAATTAAGGTCCGGATCGGCAATCATCAGACTGTTCCCGGATTTCAACCCTCTGGTGCAAAAACAGAGGAAGTCTTTTCAGGCAGTAAAAAATAAACTCGGGCAGAAAAACCTACATTGCGCCATGATGTTGCCTGCCAATCTTTGCATGGTCCACAATGGCAAGACATGGTTCTTCACAAATCCGTCAACTGCAGACCACTTAATCTAATTAACGTACTCCAACCACAACTCCAATTCCTTTGGGTTGCTATCAATCCGTAGCTGGGGGCCATCACCCACATTTGTGAAGTCCCCCCCCTATTCTCTCAAAAGTGCTCTAACAGTTTTGCACCCTTTGAAACAGTAGTTGTCTTCTTTGCCTCGCGAGAAGTGGGCTACCTGGAGCTATAGCTGGTCACTCGTGCTACGTGGCCGCGACCAGCACTATGACCACCCGCTATGAGTTCTTGACTACCAGATGGGGTGTAATGATGCTCCTTGTTATTTCCTGGTTCTTAAATCCTGAATGGAGATTTATCTGAGCCACGATAAGATGGAATTAAGTTCCATCTTAGTTGCTGGTTCTTCGTGCTGTGTGGACGCGACCAGCACCGCATTGGTGCACGTTAGGGAGAATTCTCATTCTATGGCTAATTTCCCTCACCTAGAGTCTGGAGTTCATTTTTTCCACTTGGTAAGAGTGAGTCTTTTCCCACTCTTACATGTGTTTTGCCAGGTGTGTTTCTACTGTCTGTGTGATCTTGGGCTCTGTAGCACACCGCTCCACGAGCCCCACTTTTGGTGTGTTACACAGCATCTTCAGTGCAGTGACACAGGGTTGTCTTTGAGACTTCCCACTGACTCCATTTTTCTGGGGCTGACTTCTGTCCCCCAGAAACAGGTAAAGTTGCCATTTACTTTATGTAGTAATTTAAAACGACAGACCCAGTACACCCCATCTTACATGGAGTACTGGAAAGGGTTAATTCCTATCACTTTTTGTCTGTGCCTCTCTGAGCTTTGTTTTGCTCTTTCAACATTTACACTTGGCTGGTGGCAGTGGTATCTACCCTACCTTTTCTACTGCGATTATACTATATAAACGTGGTATTGTTCCAGGCTATTATATTAGCCTCGAACATAAACCCGCTTGACCAAATACTCATTCTTTTGGCTCCGGTCGGGTTTATTCGCCATATCTTTTTGTTAAAGTCCTTCTTGCGATTTACTTTGCGCGGCAAACCAGGTTTGCCTTCTTTGTTCACTGTCTTTTGGCGGGCTTCTGCAAAGAAGCCCTCCTCTTGGCGCCTGGGTGTCTAGGTGGGCTGTATGTGAGGGAGGGTGTAGTCACCCCCTGCACAGGGTATCCTAGGAAACCCAAATCGCACTTTGCCATGATTGGCTGTGGTGGTTGTCCGGGCCGGACAACCCCCCTGCTGGGTGATTAACAGCCAGGCTGTGTGAATGGGGCATTTTCGCATAAAAGGCAGGACTCTTGGGCTGGAAGTCAGAGTCGCCACTGGAACTACAAGGAACCGAAGAGAAGCGGAGAAGGAGACTACTGCAACTACCGAGTCCCGGTGAAGCCCTGCTGCAGTCCTGAGCTATCTACCCTTCAGCGACCAGAGAAGATCCAGTCCGGAGTCTTCTTCCCTTGAGCCTGGTGAGGTCAACCAGCTCATCTTCCACAGCCAGAGGATCCTCATTGTGGTGGAAATCGCTGCATGCTGCTGTAGTGGTCCGGATAGCCATCTGAAGAGCCTCTTCTGTTTTAAAGGAGTGCACCTTTTCACTGTCGCTGCTGCTGGCCTCATCCCTGGGTAGTGCAGCTCACGCCAGACGTCGTTCTTCTTGTCCCCACGACTGAAGCTCCGGAAACGGAGCCTGCGGCAAAACTACCAGGAACAACTGCTGTGGCACCAGCTTTGAGGAACTAGGGTGAACCTCTGTCTCCTCATCCAAGGCTTGCCCTTGTCTTCTTTCTCTCTTATAACTTTTGCTTCCTCTGTTGACAATATCCAAGTACTCCTGGCAACGTTGAGTCTTGAACTGTCTGACTGTGATCCTCGACAACAGGAACCTGGTTCCACTTGACACTGGCGCAGGCCTATTGACTTTTATTTTCCGATCAGCAAGTGTTCTCTGATTCTGTCTGCCTTGACAAAAGTATTGCCTATGATTTTTGCCCCCAACTCTCTTTTATTAACTCAGGTGCTAAGTGTGTTTTTACCCCAGTAACATTTCTTTCCGCGGATACGCGTATCTTTAGTAAGACCGAACTGTCATTACTGTCAAAAAGTGATCGCATATGTATTCCCGGTAACGTCTTTTGTTTCACAACACCGGTCCGTCAAATCATAAGATACTTACCTTGAGTTGTTCTGCACAAAGAGAATTGGTTGTGTGTAGTGTATTTTACGTGTGGTTTTGAATTTAATAGAAGTGAAGTGTTTTGCAAACAGATGGTTTAGAAATAAATGTACTTTTACTTCTCAACCAAAAACCTTGAGTCAGTGTTTGCGTGAGTTACAGTAATTGTGGTCCTTTTGTGTAATTTCTACTACTGCTTATTTGCTCTTGAGATAAGTCTGGCTGCTCCGCTACTGCTACCACTTTAACAGTGTAGTACAGGCTTGTACCAAAGGTGAACTTGTATTACCACTTGTAGTCTTAATTGTGTGTAGTGGTCCCTAAGGGCACTGCACAGGATTCTGCCGAACAGTGCAGCCACTGCGTCTTGTTACTTAACTTTTCTCGGGGGTGGGTAGAATGCCGATAGATTACGGTTTCGGTCGTGGGTGGGTTTCTGGGGGTCGGCGTTATGTTAATGGTGCATAGGTGATTATTGTTTAACACTGCAGAAGTGCCTGGTGGGAGGGGTGTGCATTCCTCCTGGGAGCCCTCCCAGGCAGAGACCCCGCCCACACTGGGACGCCCAGGTCTCGGTCTATTATTTATGCAGAAGCAATGACTGAGCCCCGAACTATAATGTCCTGGAATATCAGGGAAGTTACAATATTCTTTTGGTGGTTAACCTTGCTAAACAACACAAGGTAAATGTTCTGTTCCTACAGGGGAGACACCTTACGAGGGACGCTCAGCTCCAATTGGCTAGGGGCTGGGGGAGTACACAGATGAGGGTCCTCCTGTTCTTCTCAGTCCGGGGGAGTAGTGATGTATATACACCAGTCCCTGAAATTCTGTCTGTGTGACAAGATTCAGGATCCCAAAGGGTGTTCTAATCTTGCTTGCTGGTGAATGTTTGGGAACAAGAATGCTGGTGAATGTTTGGGAACAAGAATGCTGTTCAATAATGTTATGCTCCAAATGTGGACTCACCGTATTTCTTTCAGAACTGTGCTGCCATGCTTCATACATTTGCTAGGCATGAGATTGTGTGGGTGGGAGACTTTAATCTGGTAGTGTCCCTGGACATGGACCGGTCCACAACTACACACAATACACTCCCGAGGGTGGCCACTGCTTGGGCTGATATCACCGATTCTATGGCCCTGGTAGACATGGCGATATATGCATCTTAACGACAGGGAGTTCTCTTTTTGCTTGGGGCATGCAGTAGTGCCTCCAGGATAGACGATCATGTTGTGAATCCCCTTGGCTAGTAATGCGCTGTACTCAAATGCTGCCCAGAACACTGTCGGACCATTCCCCCGATATTGGTTACAGTCTCAGTCCGGGGGATATCAATGACTACCTTGAGGTCAAGGTGGAATCAGTCCCCAACTATAGGATGTTGTGGGAGGCCTTCAAGGTGTTCATAAGGGGGTGTTGTATTTCCAGTGAGGGTGGGGTACTTTAATCCCTGAGATCCACCTTGTGCCGGCTGGAAAGTGAAATAAGTCTTGGAACATAAACAGACACCGGGGGGGAGAACCGCAGGTTGGAAAAACATTAGGGGATGAACGCTGGGCGTATTCTGAACTGCGGACAGGGAGGACAGGTATTTGGGAGATCTGGTCTTGGCGACTATGCTGAGAGCGGAAGACCCAGTCGTACGCTCGCATGGGCAATCCGTAAGGATAGAAGCGAGGGAGGAATATTGGAGATTACCGACACGAGCAGGCGCCCTGTATGGGATTCCAGCAAAATAAACTCTTCCGGGAGTACTATAACCTGCTATATTCCTCCCAGTTATCGGTCTCTCCCGAGGACATCCAGGCATATCTGGACCGCATGGCACTGGGATGGTTAGACCCTGCAATAGCAGATTTGATGAATACTCCGCCCTCCACGGAATCCATAAAGTTATCAATATTCTCCTAAGCGGCAAGGCTCCTGGGCAAGACGGCATCTCTGCCCAATTCTATAAAGAATACGCAGACATCCTTGCCCCGCAGTTATGCCTTTTGTATGAATTATCGCTGCCTGAGGGTCTTTTGCCCGAATACGCGAGAACAGCAATAGTCGTGCTTCTCCTTAAGCCAGGCAAGGACCCTACCCAGTGCACATCATACAGACCTCTGTCCCTCATCAACACAGACAATAAAATCATAGCCAAACTGTTGGCCGATACTCCTTCCTCATATGGGCGTGTTGGTCCTACCGGACTAAGCAGGTTTTATCCCGGGAAGGTCCACACAAAATAATCTGCAACGACTCTTCACCTTGATGCACAATGTTTGGGAGGAAAGCCCCATAGAAGGGGCAGCTTTGGATGCTGAAAAGGCCTGCAACTCCGTCGAATTGCTCTTCCTATTCAAAATCTTGCATAAATCTGGTCTAGGCCTCTGGTATATCTAATGGGTCCGTTTGTTGTATACCTCGCTCCTTAGAACTCGACCCTAGCGAACCAATTGCAGTCGGACAGCATATTCCCTACGAGAGGAACAAGGCAGGAATGCCCCTTCTCTCCCAATTCTTTTTGCCCTTGCGGTAGAAGAGAATTCCACTCACACTGAGAGATAAAGATATACTCTCATATTTCAATAATCTCACTTTATGCAGATGATATACTCTTGTGCGTTGAAGATCCCAAACTAAATTTACAACCGCTGGTACAGAAATGTATAATTTTGGGGAGTTCTCAGAGTTACGCATTAACTGGTCAAAGTCCAAAATACTGCTGGTAACCCCTACGGTGCTCCCAACAGATGCCGGTACTGAGTTCTGCTGGTGTCGCAAGGGAATAAGGTATCTGGGTATATAGTGCTTTCCACCTCCCCTACCTGGCTCTTTGAGGTTAACTATCTGTCGACCCTTGAACATTTGGAAAGAAAGGTTGACCTCTGGATCAGGCTCCCACTGTACCAGGCGGTACGCCTTGCTTTGGCTAAAATGGTGGTAGTTCCAAAGATGCTGTATATCTTCAATACTGTCCCATTAATTCCCCCTTCATGGTTCTGGAGATGCACCCTTTAATTGTTAACTAGGTTGGTATGGGCCGGAAAATAGGCACACATTGTGCTGGACACACTCACTCAGCCATACGCGGCAGTGCAAATTCAGTACGTGATATGATGGTGGCACCCCCTCTGTGGAGTTCCCACACACCTGTTTGGAGTGGGCAGTGACCTACCCAGACGACCTGAAGGGTACGTTATGGGGTTCCATCAGACGTGTCTCCAGAGACGAAATACAGTCCATCGATGTCACCCGCTGGGCGTGGGACCAAGCCCTCTGACATGAACGCGAAGGGAAATTACCACCCTGATTATGCCATATACTCGGTGCGCCGAGTCCCACTTGCCTATTCAGAATGCAATTTACAAAACTGGGTGATCATGCTTTTGGGATATAGTCTTGGACGTCAAGTTTATCCAATAGGACACCCTGAAGAATCGTGGCCCGTGGAATGCAGTTACTGTGCTATTTTATTTAAGACTGCGGGAGACGCTTTGCATGCTGTGCAAAGAGTTCCCCCGGACTCTAGCTCCCCTCTCCCCCCCCCCTCTTGCACAGTAGTTTGTGACAAACCCACCACCAACCCCCACTCCCCCAGCCTCTCCGGCATAGTATCGGCTCTGTACAAACGTATTAAATCACTCTGCACGGCACCCCATGGCAGGTTTATGGCCCGATGGGACAGAGTGCTACAGGATCCGTTGACAAGGCCTAATGGTGGATGGTCTGCACAATGACCCCGAAGAGGTCTCTAAACTCCAGGCTCCGCCTTATACAATTTTTAAGTTCATACACCAGTCGTATCTCTCTCCCGCACAATTGCACAAATATTACCCTGAGAGAACTGCTTCCTGCCTGCGGTGTGCCCTTGACGCTGCCGACTAAATGCATAGGGTGTGGGACTGTATGCATGTACAGACATTTTGGAGAGGAGTATATGGTGCAATGGGCAGAATCATCCCAGGCTGCCGTCGGGACTCTCCTAAAGCCTGGTTCCTTGCACTTTTCGAAAATACCAATAAATTGGAAAGAAAACTATTGACGATGGCATTGGTGGTCACCAGGGCCCTAATAGCCAAAAAACATGGAAGAGAGCAAGGGCTCCCACATTGGAGTGGTTTGGTATATTGAAAAGCTTGAAGTCCTGGGAAGCATTGTATGTGACATCCCTCCCTGGTAGATCGAAACCAGGCGATTATTGCGTCCCGTTCCGTTCTTGTGTCCTTAGCAATAGCGGCCCCACAGTGTCATGACAAAATCCCGGCGGTATTGTACAGCTAGGTGAACTCTGGATATGACCAGCACACCAGTGGAGATTTGAATTGGGGCCCCCCCACAAACTACATGCATGCCTGAATCAAGCTGGGCGACTGTTATTGTAATGCCACTGTCTTGTAAAACTAACACCCCTTCCTTCCAATGTTCTGACGATAGTGTTGTGTTGTACACATTTCCGATTGCACTGATTGTTTTGGGTTATAGGGTGGGTTAGGGTGGGGTTAATGGGAACGTTTCTGCCGACCATGGTTGTTGTTGTTGTTGACCTAATGTCATGAACTAATAATAAAAAGAGATTTAAAAAAAATTACGAAATCAAGTTGTACCATTTAAATAAATACAATGGATGCCATGTTCAAAAGTGAAAAACTTAAATTGAAAGCAAGGTTCGTATTAATTGAATCTACAAATCAATTAAGTATTCAAAGAAACCAATGCATATTGAACTCTAAGGTGAATAGAACTTTCACAAAACCATCACACCCAATGTCGATTGAAATCAAAAGTAAATGGAACTTTGGAGATTAACTTTAAAAAGTGAATTAAAACAAACTACCATTTTCAACCAAAGACTTTTTGTTGTGCAAAGGCTAGCCATATGCAGAGGGTGCAAGTGTGAGGCAGAACGTTAAGAACATTGGGAAACCTCATATTGTTAAATCATTAAAAGTATATCTTGGGGGAAGGGACCCCTGAGGTTTGAACTAATTACTGACTTGATGACGAGCCTCAGAATATTTTGTGTTTTGAACTGTTTTGGAACTTGGGGAAGTGATACCATTCCACAGGTTAATCTTATATTACTTTGGTACTCAAGGAAATCCTGAAACGTTTGTTAGAACTGCTTTTTACTTTGGGAAGGGAGCTGAAAGAAAGCTGCGAGCTGGGCAAAGCTCTGAACTTTATGCTGAACACTATTTTGTTGGTTGCGGACATCCCTACACGTATAAGATTAGTTGCTAGTGCAAGTATAGGTTTTGGACAAAGACAGATTCCGAAGTTGAACTTGTGGACTTTGACTTTCCTCAGTTTTGTTTGGTAGGGAAATCCCACCATAGTGTAGGGTAAGATGGGGGTTTTTCCATCCTGACATTTAAATTAATAAAAGTGTATTAAAAAGTAATAAAAAGAACTTTGAATCTTTTGTTTGTCTTACTCCAAGATGCCCTCACAATGCACCCAAGGCACAGGCTCCTGGGAAAATCATCTTCAGTTGAGCTACCACTTTCATCAGTCTCTATGGTGATGAAAGAAGGGTATTCCTTTCCAGACACGCACGTCAATCTTCATGTTGTGAACCATCTCCAACCAACAGTCCTGTTTTCAGAAGCAGAGTCACAACTCCATATCAATGTCCTAGAATTGATAGCGATCAGATGGGCTTTGACGTCCTTTCAGCCCATCATCCGTGGGAATGTAGTGACGGTGCAGACTGACAACACAACAACCAATCAATACACAAACGGGGTCGCAGCAGTATCTACCTTGCTGTCATTGATGAAGAGGTTATCCTTTAAAGCTCATTCGCAGAGCAGAGAATCTCAGAGAAAGACAATTTGTTTAGCAGGTCATCGCAGCAAGGACTACACAATGCCCTACGAATGGAAGTTGGTCGACAAGGAATTACGTGTTCTGCGCATGGATATGTTTTCCAAAAAGACCATGGTCAAGTGTCCACACTTTGCAAGCTGGTGCTGGGAACCTAAGATCACTGGGGGGTGGGTACGCCTTCCCTTCGTTTCCGTTTGTGTGATCCGGTGAGGGCGGGAACAACCGTGCAAGATGATCCTTGTTGCGTCCACTTGGGCCAGGCAGATTTTGTACCCCATCCTGGACCTGGGAGGTAGGTCTGCAAATCTAAAAAGGCTCTGTAGGACAACATATGGTTGTGGAAGGAGCATGGTATTAGCAGTGTTTGGTGAGACAAATGGACAATTAGATGGTGGACATGTGAGCAAGCTGGAAGCAGTGGGTGCAGCCGGAAGAGCTGCTTGGCAGTAAGTGGCATCGGTCTTACCCCTACTTAAAAAACCCAACCTCAACCCCAATACTCCACAAACTATAGGCCCATCACGACTGTCCCCTTTCTCCTAAAAATAATACAGAGTAGCCTACCTCCAAATACAAAAACATTTGGAAGACAACCGCCTAGGCCTGCAACAAACCGGCTATAGACCTAGGCATGGGACCTAAAAATCCAAATGGATGAAGCCAAAGACCAGGGCAAACTTGCCATTTTACTCTTGTTGGATCTGTTGGCGGCCTTCGACCTAGTCGACCACCAAATACTTAACAAACACCTCATCAGCTGCTGCATTCTCCCAGGATGCCACCAATTGGATTCGATCCTATCGGATAGAACAACCAGGGTCTTCGCCCCCACGGGTGACGCTGCGGCAGATCCGGTCCCAATCCAATGTGGAGTCCCCCAAGGCTCATGTATCTTCCCCACACTTTACAACATCTTCACCAAGCTCCTCTTCGACCACCTTGATGGCGGTATGGGTGTTACATACACCAACTATGCGGACGACACCCAGGTCCTCATCGCGCTCACGGGGAGCTATGAGGAAGATGTTGCAAAACTAAATGAGATCTACCTTGAAATCCATGCATGGATGGCCACCCACAGCCTCTGCTTAAACGACGGCAAAACGGAACTGCTGATCGTCGGATCACAGGCCCGTCTTAACAAACTTGACACCAGATAACAATCCTTCACCATTGATGGCAACATTATAAAAGTATCAAAAGAAGTCAAAACACTGGGTGTATACCTTGACTCAACTCTTTCCCCCAAAAAACAAATCGACGCCACCAGCTCCTCTACAGCATACACTAATAAACGTATTAATGCCTGCAAACCTTTCTTATCCACCAACAGCTGTCTAAGCTGGCAAGGGCCCTCATACTCCCCCAAACTAGACTACTGCAACACACTCTTCCTCGGCTCCACCAACCACAACCTGAACAGACTACAGATGATCTAAAACAACACCCTTAGATGCACCCTTAACCTTCCCCGCAAGGCCCACATCTTCACTGCGAGAAAAGAATCTCATTGGCTCCCCATCCGGGAGAGAATCAAACCTGGAGCACTAACCATCACACATGAATGCCTTTATTTGACAGCCCCACGATACTTATCAGACAAATTCTGAAAACTGCTGAAGGAGCAAGTTCCCTGTACTTGCAGCTAAATGCTGGCATGCACTTCCAATGTTGATCAGGGCAGACACCTCCTTCTGATCGTTCAGAGCTAAGGTAAAGGAACTACTCACAACCCAGCAATAGACCATGTTCTGCCACCTAACTAGCCCATCCTCCTGGTCACTATTTTACCCGGAATCCTCAGTCTGCCACTAGACACGCCACTTGACCTCTTCTTTCACTGTATCCAATGTACCACCTACCCATCGATTAGTGCTAATCCACCTGTCCACATGTATTACTGCTTTTCATTGTGTGCATACAGTTTGGACCATTCTGTAACCCAGTCCTGTACCTTTTTGATTGTACCGTATCACTTCTGCTTTGTACACTGTATGTGCAACCCTCTGTAACCATTGTTGCCTCTAAGAAAAGCGCCCAGTTACCTGGCGGTTGGGCCGCACTATACAAATAAACAAACCAAGTGAAGCCAGTAGTACAAGCAGGAGAAAGAGGAGGCATAACGGACAGAATAATGCTGGAGGGGGACAGGAGTAAGCCTAGGTAAAGAAAGGAAGCAGGTGGGGAAAGGAATGAGAAGGAATGTATTAACATTTGCAAAGGGTAAAGATATGAAGTGAAGATGATATCCAAAATACCTGAGCAAATCTGAAGGGAGAATTGGTGATAAAAGTGAAGGGGAGAATACAGAGCATAGAAGCTGGTACAGAACGGAATGTCCTGGAAGGGGAGAACAAAATCTCTATAGACAATAACTTAGGAGGAGGATGGAAAGGCAGAATTGGCCAGAAGAAAAGTGAAGTTTATGCTACTGACCCACAGGGGCTACCTTCTCTCCAATAATGTTCTAGCTTATTTGTCGTCTGTTAATGTTACTTTGTGAAATCCCCAGTGTTCTCGGTGTAAGTAACCATGAGTGCTTGGGGCATTTGTTAGCAATAAGGCTCTTATATTTTCACTGGTGCATTTGCCTCAATCATGACTAATATAGAGGCGACGAGCATTTCCTTCAGTGGGCGACCCAGAAAACCCTTGAAGGATTGGCGGCCATCCACCTGCGACGCGACCAAGAAAAGAAAGATGCACAGCACATTACGGGCAAACAGGTCTGCAGGTGTTAATATATATGGGGATGACCCAAAACGAATCTGCCCTTCTCAATGGTTCTGATTCACATCTTTAGGAGTTTTCCAAACCCTGTTTAGGCTACTAGGGTGGAAGGGGATGATCTCAACGGCCACACGTCCAGATATTATCAGGCACTTAATAGCTGATATTGGTAATAAAACCAATACAGTACTGGAATTATATTTTTCTCACGTTAACAGATGAAACTTGAGGTTATAGACAATTATATGGCAGCATTGAGAGGGTTGGAAGTTGCAGGCTAGAGATCCAAGCCTGCATAATTTGCTAGAAATTGCTCGCATAAATGTCTTAAAATTATGGATGTGAAAAGGGGAGCAAGGATGGAAATCTAGTGATTGACAAGGGCAAGTTGGTGTGGGAGGGAGGATGTCAAGCGAATAGTGAAGATGTGTGCCATTGCACTCTAAAATTTGACAGACAATAAGTGGGAGACCACTAGCTCCACCGAGTTTCAGGACTTGCATGCAAGGGTGGTGCAAAGGCACGCAAGAATGTGCTGCAGGTGTGGATGGGTTAGCCATGACGCCAGCAATCTACTTTCTCGCCATGTGTGCAGGATGAATGCATTGAGCTCAAAGACTACTTGCCAATATGTTCATAAACAATGATACATTAAGGGCAAGTCTGATCCAAGATAGTAAACTGAATGGGAAACTTAAGTCTAATGCCAAACAAATGTTGGGCAATAAAGATATGAGTGAGCCACGGTGCACCATGAGGATCTATAACTTCTCCAGCATGGGGTCTGGCATGGATTCACATGCTCATGAATATTCCCCGTCGTCAGGCTGGGAATCCTCGGTAAAGAAAAAACCAGTATCAGTTTCGTTTCTGATCTGTCTTTCGTAGTAATAACCAATCACTGGTCTCTGCGTCATACTGACCACAGCCAATGACTGCCCTCTACCTAAGCACCGCCTCTGGCAGCCATCTTCAGATTTTTACCGCACGTTCATGTGTTGGGATCCTCGTGCTATTGCTCTCGAGCGTTAGTGCTATTTTTTCGCGCTTTTTCACAAAAACTTCGATTCTTTCGGTCAAAAGAGCCTCAAGCTCCACCGATCCTACATCCGATCAACGGGGACCCGTGTCGGATTCATCTGTGCCCCTCAAGGGTGAAGATTTCGTCGAGCTACACTTCGGAGGACTCCAGAAGCTTCTCAGGCCCGGTCTCGGAGATGGCCCAGGAGAAGGGAAGCTCGACGCCCGGAAAGCTGTTCAGGGCCTGCCCTGGATGCCAGCTGCAGAACGTCTTCAAGGAGGACGAACACTCTTTCTGCCTTTACTGCCTTCATGGGGACAAGACGCACGTGGAGAAGGACTGTGCGTTTTGCGGCAACATGTCGGAACGGACCATGAAGGACCGCCATCAACGTCTCGCCAGCTGGCTGGAGGGTAAGAGCCCGTCTGGCGAGAAGAAGAAGAAATCTGAGCGGTCTTCTAAGACCTTTGAGGGCGCCCCGGCGACGGGGGCCCAACATAAGGCCAAGCACCGCGAGTCCGCTGGCACCGGGAGCGCCGAACGGTCGGGCTCTACGGGCGCCAGGCAGGGCGCACCCTCCCCGGCACCATCAACCACGAGCCAACGCTCTGGGTCGGGTAAGAGGAAGGCCGAGCACCCGGCGAAGCTCCTGGAGAGACCCCGGTCGAGCTCTAAGGCAGAGGAGGAGCGTGGCAGTGCCCCCTCCCTCAAGGATAAGGCGGTGAGCGCACCTAAGGTGGTGAAGGCCTTGATCCATTCGACCAAGCCCTCTATCGAAACGGTCGCGGCGGCCCTGGCCCAGCCTGTGGAGGCTGCACCAGTGGTGGCGGCCTCGGGGCCCAGAATCTCCCTGCCTCCTCGGAGGGAGTCTTCTTTCGTGCCCATCGATAGGACCCCCGTGAAACCCTCCGTGGGGAAGAAGGGGGGGCAGGGCGTCGTCGTAGATTCGGCCTCAACCTCAGAAGAGGAACTGATCGAGGTCTTAAGCCACGGCCTAGGCGTGGAACAAGACCAGCCCGTCGGAATGGGCCCCGACGCAGGTGACGACGACGACATCGTCGAGGATACCGACGGGGCCCCTGCTCGCCCGTCGGATTCCCCTCTGCCAGCGCCGCAAGACAACTCAGCGGCCATTTTGTTGGCTATACAGTCCTTATGCTCCGAGATAAGGACGAGACTACCGTTACCGACGGAGGAACCTCTCCCGTCGGGGGATCCAGAACCGGGACCTTCTGGTTTTCCCCCTACCAAGAAAAGAAGGATCCATCCACCGCCTCCTTTTCAACCGTCGCGCCCCGTCCAGCCCTCCTCCCCGTCCACCCGAGGGGATGATACGGGGACTGACACGGCAGCGACGGGTACGGACGACGAGGCATACGACGAGGATTTTCCGTCGTCGCCTCCCACCAGGGCTTCTCCGCCCGACGAGATTGGATCGTTCCACTCAATGATCGCCAGGGCATCCGAGCTTTTCCAACTCTGCCCTGAGGAGAAGAAAAAGGAAGGCTTCCTTTACCAACGGCGCGAGACCAAGAGGAAGACGGTCCTCGCAGTGCCTCTGTTGGACGACATTTGGGATGAGGGCCTTTCCCTCCTCAAGAACCCTTCCACGACGCCAGCGAAAAGAGACCGGTACGAGAAAAAGTACCGGGTCCCGGACTCTGCCCCCCTATGCCTCCGGGCGCAGCCTACCCCGGACTCCGTCGTCTCCGCGGCAGCCAGGAAGAAAGCGGGGGGGGGTGCGGCCTCCACGTCGACTTCCCCGCCGGACGGCGAGGGAAAGAAATTGGATGCCATGGGGCGCAGAGTCATCTCGTCGGCGGCGACGACGATTAAAGCGGCCAACGCCTTGGCTATCGTGGCCCGCTACGACAGGGAACTCTGGTACAAGATAGCTCCCCTGCTGGATTTTCTGCCGGACGACAAGAGGGCGGAGGCCCTTGAGATCCTGCAGGAAGGTGAGGTGGCCTCGGACCACGCCATCACCGTGGCGACGGACATCGCCGACACTGGGTTCCGCCAGATGGGCAACGGCGTTTGCCTTCGACGTCGCGGATGGCTCAAGGCTACGGACTTTCGGCAGGACGTCCAGACCAGGGTCCTGGACATGCCCTTCGACGGGAACAACCTGTTTGGGAAGACAGTGGACGATTCCCTTCAGGCCATCAAGGCGGATACTGAGACGGCCCGGGCCCTTGGAGTACTGCAACGGCGGACGCCCTTTCGGAGCGGCGGAGGCAAGGGCGCCTCCAAAGGTTCCGGCGGCGGTTTCGCTTCCTACCGTCAAGCGGCCCGCTCGTCGTCGCAAGAGGCCTACAGAGGACGAGGCAAGTCTGGCGGACCCCGCCGTCGTCGCCAAGGAGGGCAAGGCCGCGTCCAAGCAGGATTGAACCGGCCGTGGGGTCGGGCCCCCACCGAAGCACCCCGGTGGGAGGCCGGCTGGCGGACTTCGTCAGCGTGTGGGAGTCCATCTCCACCGACCGTTGGGTGCTGGACGCCCTGGCCCGGGGCCACGCGCTCGAGTTTCAAAGAAGGTGCCCGCGCGTCCCCCCCGTGGCCAGGAAAGAACTTCACGTCCCTCAACTTCTCCTGGAGGTAAAGGCGATGCTCAGAAAGGGCGCCATCGAACTCGTCCCAAAGAGGCTTCGGGGCTCCGGAGTCTACTCGCGTTACTTCCTCGTGAAGAAGAAGACGGGAGGATGGCGCCCCATCCTGGACCTGCGACGCCTGAACAAGTTCATCAAGGCGCAGAAGTTCCGGATGGTCACCCTCCAGCACGTCCTGGGTCAGCTGGAGGAAGGAGACTTCCTATCGTCGTTGGATTTGGAGGATGCCTACTTCCACATTCCCATCCTAAAGGGGCACCGAAAATTCCTCAGATTCGTGGTCCAAGGGCGTCATTACCAGTTCAAAGCCCTTCCCTTCGGACTGCGGTCGGCACCCAGGGTTTTCACCAAGTGTCTCGCACCGGTGGCGGCGCAGCTGCGCCGCGAGGGGATTCACGTCTACCCCTACCTGGACGACTGGCTCATCCGCGCCAA
Organism: Ambystoma mexicanum; assembly: GCF_040938575.1. Lineage (NCBI taxonomy): Eukaryota > Metazoa > Chordata > Amphibia > Caudata > Ambystomatidae > Ambystoma > Ambystoma mexicanum. Next base: position 1,186,196,959 of record NC_090922.1, read on the forward strand.
GACGAGGGAGCTCGCCGTGGTCCACACGGCAAGGACCGTCCAACTCCTCACGGACCTGGGATTCTCCGTGAACTACGCCAAATCCCACCTGGTGCCCGCGCAAGTCGCACTGTTTCTGGGAGCGAGGCTCGACACAGTGTCCCTTCTGGCCTCCCCGTCGGAGGAGAGGACCAGGACCATCTTGGGCAAGGTGCAACGGATGTTGGTGGCCGACGCGGCCAAGGTGAGGTCCATCAAGTCCCTCCTCGGGATGATGTCTTCCTGCATCTACCTCATTCCCATGTGCAGGCTCCGGATGCGCCCGTTGCAAGAGTTCCTGGATGCGCGCTGGATCCAGACGACGGGCAGCTTCGAGGAAAGGATCAAGCTCGACGAGAGTTTCCGACGAGCGATACGGTGGTGGGGCACCCGCGCGCATCTGACGGCGGGCATGGACTTCCAGACCCCAGCCCACCAGGTGACTGTGACCACGGATGCCTCCCTAGAAGGGTGGGGAGCGCACACCGAAAGTCTGCACGCAAGGGGACTCTGGCTCCCGACGGAGAAGTCCCTGCATATCAACGTCCTGGAGCTCCGTGCAGTGTTTTGGGCCCTCAGGTCCTTCCTTCCGTCCCTCAAGGGCAAGGTGGTGAGGATCTTCACCGACAACACCACCACCATGTTTTACATCAGGAAACAGGGCGGAACCAGGTCCCCAGCGCTGTCCAAGGAGGCGCAGGACCTGTGGCATTGGGCCGTCGCCCAAGGGATTCTTCTGGTGCCGTTTCATCTGGCAGGGATAAAAAACACCATCGCCGACTCACTCAGCAGGGAGCTGCGCTCGTGCCACGAGTGGGAACTACGGCAGGATCTGGTGGATCGCCTCTTCCGACGGTGGGGCACACCCCAGATCGACCTGTTCGCGACGGCGACGAACACCAAGTGCCGGAGGTTCGCCAGCAGGTTTCCCCAGACGAGGAGCATGGGCGATGCTTTCTCGTTCCCCTGGGAGGGCCTGTTCCTCTACGCGTTCCCTCCCTTGCCTCTGCTAATCCGGCTCGTCAACCAGCTCAAGAGGTCACGGTGCAGGATGATCCTCGTCGCACCTGCGTGGCCGAGGCAGATATGGTTCCCGGACCTTCTGGACTTGTCGGCGTCCCCGCCAATCAAGCTGCCGGCGGACGCGGATCTACTCTCCAGGGAAGGAGGCGCCATCCTCCACCACGACCCGAAGTCGCTGAACTTGCAGGCCTGGCTCCTGCAGCGCTAGAGTTTGGAGGATACGACATACCGGCTGATTGCAGAGAGGTTCTTGCAAAGGCCAGGGCGTCCTCGACTCTTAAATGCTACGGACACAAATGGAAGAGGTTCTCTGTCTGGTGCCACGCACAGAAGATTAACCCTCTACGGATTACGTCTCCCCAAGTGCTGCCGTACCTGCTGACGCTGGCCAAAGCTGGTCTGGCACACGCGTCCATCAAGATTCATCTTGCTGCGATCTCCCGATACACCAGAACCACGGGCCGGACGTCCTTGTGGTCTCATCGTCTGGTGAAAGAGTTCATGAAGGGACTGTTCAGATCGTTCCCGCCGGTGAAGGCTCCGGCCCCGGCGTGGGAGCTCAACGTGGTGCTGACCAAACTCATGGGACCTCCGTTCGAGCCTCTGCACTCGGCCCCGTTGAAGTTTCTATCGTGGAAAACAGCTTTTCTCGTGGCCATCACCTCCGCACGACGAGTGGGAGAGATCCAGGCCCTTTCCTGCAAGGCCCCGTACTTGACTTTCCACGACACGAGGGTAGTGCTCAGGACGCACCCCTCCTTCATGCCCAAGGTACCGTCGGACTTTCATCTCAACGAACCCTTGGTGTTACCTGTGTTCTTCCCGTCGCCTTCGTCGCCGGCTGAGAGGACTTTGCACTCGCTGGATGTAGCTAGAGCGCTGAAGTTCTACGTGGACCGCACGAAAGGTTTTCGGAAGACGTCACAACTCTTTGTGAACTTTGGACCTGTCAATCAGGGGAAGGCTCTCTCGAAGGCTTCCATCTCCAGATGGCTCTCCGGCTGTATCATGTACTGTCACCGGTTGGCAAACCGACCGCTGCCTGGCCGTCCGAGAGCCCATTCCACCAGGGCGATCGCAGCTACCACGGCGTTCCTATCTGGTGTGCCCCTGCTGGACATATGCAGGGCTGCTACGTGGAGGTCGACGCACACCTTCACGAAATTCTACTGCGTCGACCGGGATTCCAGGGAGGAGTCCAGGGTCGGCCAAGCAGTGCTGCGCAACCTGTTCGCCTGAGGTGAGCCTGGTGAGGAGGTAAGATGCTTAATGTTGAGTTGATGTGATGCTTAATGTTGAGCCTTTGCCACCTCCCGTGGTTGTGCATGTGTGTACTGCTATGTATTCTTTATTCATGAGCATGTGAATCCATGCCAGACCCCATGCTGGAGAAGGAACAAGTTACTTACCTGTAACTGTTGTTCTCCAGCATGGGTCTGGCATGGATTCACATGCGAACCCTCCCGCCTACCCCTCTGCGGCTCTTCACTTGGTCATACTGCCACTTCACGTGCTTCCAAATCTGAAGATGGCTGCCAGAGGCGGTGCTTAGGTAGAGGGCAGTCATTGGCTGTGGTCAGTATGACGCAGAGACCAGTGATTGGTTATTACTACGAAAGACAGATCAGAAACGAAACTGATACTGGTTTTTTCTTTACCGAGGATTCCCAGCCTGACGACGGGGAATATTCATGAGCATGTGAATCCATGCCAGACCCATGCTGGAGAACAACAGTTACAGGTAAGTAACTTGTTCCACGGTCAATATGGTGCTGGCCATAGGCTCACTTTACACTATTTTGCCAAAGGATGTTTTCACGCCTTACTTTCAGGGTGAGTAGGTGTTCTTTTTCAAACCAGTATTATATCCTGACCATTTGAGAAGACTTGCATCAAGATCTGAGGTTACCTTTGTTGGTTTCTTGTAAGAAACAATTGATATGCAAGGTACATCCTGGCGAAGGGTTCAACCATGGTGGGATTGGCAAACTAAGGCGCCCTTGAGATTAAACTGCATCCATGGAATAATGAGCAGATTTTGCATGTATATTGCTTAGCTGTACGAGTTCCTCACGCCGGACTTTGGCAGCATGTTCAGTTATCACATTGGCTTTTGTCATCTGATCATACAGGGGAGACCACCAAAGTCGGCAGGGTCAGACCAGTTCCGGTCGGCACTAAGGAGTTGGCAGTCCGGCTCAAAGAACTCTGATTCTGACAGTTCCCTGATGGTCTGCCCCACTCCCCACAAACCCCATTGCCACGCACCCTCACACGCACAATACAAAAGACCAAGTCAATGGGCCTGCTGTTTAAGGGAATGTTCAGTGCGGTGCAATATTCAACTTCTTCATACACTTTTTTATTTTAAAACAAAACCATTCAAAAACGGTTTCTTTTTTAAATAAAAGTGTAGGAATGGTAAAATGTAATAAAAGAAAAGTAGAGGAGCATTGCTCCCTCGCACTTCGACCACTGCTTTTGGGTACTGCTGCATGCCTTTCAGCAGCCACTGTCTTCCAGAGGCTCATACAGTAGATGACAGCCTGATAACGGGGAGACTGAGGAACATCATGCCAGTCTCCACGACATGCTACACATACTCTTGGAAATGGTGCTCCCCGAAACTCTGTCAGGTCATGGCACATTAAGTAGCGTATGTGGGTCACATACGTAGGAGAAGCAATCAGTTAATGAAGGAACTTGTTTGCTGTATGCTGCCTATGCCGACATCTGCACGCAAAGATCAAGGGTTGATAAGAGACAAACTGTTTAGAACATTGGCAAGAGTGTGTGGGAGTGAGGGTTCGTTTAGACCCCCCTCATTCATTCAGCACAATGTAAACCACTTGCTCACTCAATAATGGGGGACGCTTCCATTGCTTGTAGGCATGCTAACAGTAGCAGATGCGGGTTTGTTTTGCAAGACACTTGGGCTTCCATTTTGTGTACTTTCGACTCCATCTTTGGACTAGGCCTTACTGCGATAATACAAAAAGGCATCTCTCCCCTCTGCAGCGCCGGGCTCACCGCGCTCATGGCCCCCACCTTTTCTCACTGTGCCTGAAAGCTTTGCAGCACCATTCTCACAGATGAGCCGGAGGCAATTGAAACAAATACACCAATGTAACATTTTCACTCTTCCTAGGAGATCACTGTCCTATGTGTGAACCGGCCTGGAACCTGACTTTTAGTCCATCCATCTCCACAAACCTGCCGTGCCCTCTTACCCCCACTGTTGGAAAATAATTGCCACTATAACCCTGTGTCCCCGCAAGGTATTCTCTTGATGTACCAGACATGTGACCCTGCTGTGAAGCCCACCCCAGTGTGCCCCCAACTAACATCAGACCTCTTTCACAGTATATTGCACCCTAGAACTAACAAATGTCAGAATGCCTTGTAGCCTATTTGATGCGCCTGGAACCACCCCACAGTCAATGTTATCTTACTGGCCAAGACCCTAAGCCTGGTACTTCATATAGGTCCCAATGAATAATGCTGTGATTATATGGGCACGATTTATAGATTTATGATGATATACTCAAAGGAACTGTAGTGACTATTATTTAGTGCATGTCTAGTAGTATCTCACGTTAGCTTAGTTAGGGCCCACCCTACATCACCGCGACGTGACCCTCACTCCGCCTGGACACAGATAGATGGACCTCGTGACGCTCACCCTCCCGCCAACCACGGAGGAGCAGCGCCTACATGCACCTATACATTATCTTGTGTCCAATCATAATGAACTTTTGTAACATTCGTATCTGACATCACTGATGACGTTTCTTGCCCTTTGAATCAATTGTAAGTGAGTTTGCCAGAGCGCTCTTGGGCAGCAGAGTTCTCTGGATGCCAATTTTACATAAATAAAACTTGACCCTTGCAGCCTGTTCTTGGTCTCATTCCCCATTGGGGTGTGTCACATATATTGGAATTGCACGTGCATGTCGGGTAGTGGGCCTATACAGGAGTAAGAGCTGCCTGTTGTTGGAGGGCGAAAAGATAAATAAGAGATTTACACAGTAAAACTGACCTTTTCTCTGCAGAAAGGTTAAGCATGACAGCCAAGTTCACAGCCTTTATGTAAGACCTACCGTTTGAAAGGTTGACTGCCCAAATAGTCTCTGAAGTCTAACATGAATGACGGTGAAGTAGGATAAATTTGAAGACTCCAGCCTCTAATGGCTTCCCCCTAGAGCTTTGAAAGTTACTGAAGGATCGATTACTGAGGAACTCCTAGAAATGTCCCAAAATAGCAAGCATAAGGGTTCGTTACCACCCAACCTGCCAGACACCATCATTGTGATTTTGCAAAAAAAATATCTGATAGATGTAGTGCCGATTATTCCATGGCTTGCCTGTATTAATAAATCTGGCACAAACCGTGTTCATCCCGAACAGATCAGACTAAATCTGTGCAGATTGCCCCTGTCTTTGGGTATGACAGAGGTTAAAGATGAAGCCCTGTGTATTGTATCCCTCGTCTCTAAAAAGTTTTCGATTTAGTGAAGCTTTCAGTTTGTGGTTTCAGAGAAAATGAGTTTCAATCCCTGTTATTTGGGTTGTGTTAAACTTCCATAAACTGAACCCTGAGCCAGGGTGAGAATTGATTAAATGGCATCTAGGAACTTGGCCATATCATGGGGAGCAAGACTGGGTGTCTCTTGTCCCGCTTATTTCTTCCCTAGTTAGTGAGCCGTTGACAGACTGAGTACAGAAGGGCCCTCTGCTTAAAGGCTGCCGTTGGTCATGGGGCACCGAAGACAGTATTTCCCTTTACACAGAGGGTCTCCTACTATACCTCCTTACACCACTGCAGCCCCAGAATAGTTGACAGAGTTTGGGATGGATTTGGGGTTAAAGATCAACTGGTTGAGATTGTTTCAACTCCCGGTTAAGAGAGGAGATGATATGATTATAAAGAGAATACCATAAGTAATGACCCATTTTAAGTTCAAATACTTGGGTATTCTTGTCAAGGGCAAGATTGTCACCTGTAAGATTCATCCGATGCTGGCAATCAACCCCTTTGTTTCAATGTATTTCATTGTGAAATGTTACCACTATCCCTAATAGGCAAAGTTGCCCTTTATGAAAGGTTTGAATCTTGGCAAGGTCAACTCAGCCTTTCTTCCTTTTGAGGTTCATCAATGAGGACTGGCTTTGGTGTGTTAATTGTTTATTAAACATTCCATGTACAGCGCTTTGGCAAAGGGGCTATATAAAGAGCACATTATTATCGTAAAAAGCTCTTTACCCCAATTTGTCAAATTGCTCCAAAATGGCCCATGTGTTCCCAGAACCAGATTTCCATAAAATCAAGATAGCCGTTAGAAAGTTAATATGCCAGCACCAGGCCCAGAGGTTCAGCCTCTAATTCGATTTGGGAAGGGCAAAAGGGTGCTTTTGGTGGGCCTCTCGGTATGGTATAGTTAACAAATCACACTGGAGACCAGGTGGTACAGAAGGCACTGGATGGGCTAGGCAGGCGCAATATTACTAAACTCCTATATGTTTGTTAATGGGCATTTGTATAGCGTCTTTCGCCATTGGTATGGTCCCAATGCGTTGTAGGTTGAATGCGCTCAGGGACTGGAGTCCAGTTCATTGGAGATAGAGCAGTAAATAGTGCAAGTGTGCACTCTGTATGTGGGCAGCTAGACCACATTTTTTGTGGTGGATAGCTGCATTCTAATGCTGGAAGTAGTGTGCAGGTTATGTCATACAGGTAGTATGTGTGCAGCTGGGCCGAATTGTCGTGGCGGTAGCTGCATTCTAGTGGAGGGGGTGCTAGTGTGTGAGATTGTAAGCAGCTAGGCTGAATTTCATGTGGGGGGGTAGCTGCATTCTAGTGGAGGGGGTGCTAGTGTGTGAGATTGTAAGCAGCTAGGCTGAATTTCATGTGGGGGGGTAGCTGCATTCTAAAGGTTGTTGCTGTGTGCAAGGTGGTATATAACTGTGTGTGCAGCTAGACCAAATTTATTGTGGATGATAGCTGCGTTCTAGTATTGAGTGGTGAGCGGAGAGTCAGATATGATACATGGGACACCAATCTAGTCCCTGACGCAACTAAGGAAATTGGTGTGGCATGGTGTCCTTGTAGCTGAACTGGAAAGGCAGAAGATATTGAGCCTCCATTGTGGGTAAATACGTTGTTAATGGAATTAGTCCATGGTTCACATAATTGGGTGAAAAAGGCATCAGTAGGCTGCAGAATATTGTTTGTAATGCATCTTTGAATGCATTTTATCTAAGGAAGAATGTGGCCTGGCTAACAATTTCTTTGAATGCCTTCAATTGAGGCATGCCTTGACATTGCAAAGCGGTCTCAATCTGAAACTTCCTGATGCTTCTCCTATTGTGCTCAAAATGTTAGAAGGTAAAATTGAATCTAAAACCATCCCCCCATTGTACACGTCCCGGTCAGCATTTGCAATATTCCCTCTCAACAAACTGATGTAACTGGGAAAGGGATATTGGTATTTTCACTAAAGAGGAGTGGAACGAGAGCTTGCAAGTACCCCAAATTTGTCAATTACAGGTTTCAAATTCAGCATAAGCACTGGCACAGGGTATTTTCTTACAGAATTAGGTGCTATAAGGTAGTGCATAGTCATTTTCTGAGATGCAATTTGAAACGCTGAGTATTCAACACACAATTTGGAATTGTATCCCTATAGCCAATTATTGAGATACAGTATTGAACAAATTGTAAAGGTTAGGGTCCGGGGGGCTAATCGCATGCATTCCAAAACTTCTCCTGCTTGTAACTTGGGAAGATGATGCTCTCGGGCATACTAAACTTTTAATCAATATAGATGTTTGATAGCAGAACGAGACGTGGCCAGGAACTGTGGTAAGATGAGTGCTGTTGGGATGGAGCTAGCGCCTTCCTTCATTCCTAAGCGCTTTAGAATTAGACAAGACTTCTTTTAACTGTTTCTAGGCACTACAAGAGACCAGGGGGGAGAGAGGCACTAAAAAGAAGGCAGTTATTATTTAAATATAAGGTGTAAATAACTATTAGCTGAATACATTTGTAAATGTTAAATTCTATTTAGTTTTAATATCTCAACGCACGACAGAAGCAGGCTCTCTGCCAAAAGGAATGTGGCCTGCGCTATGAATTGATTGCAGGGCTTAGGCGGTGTTGCGTCACTGATTAGCTCTGACAGAGCACACAAAGTGGCCCACCAGCTGTTGGCTGCCTGTCAAAAGCCCATGCAGGCTAAGACTAGGGGATTTTAACATGCTCCGTGCACGACATGCAGAAATATGAAAACAAGGTTTTGAGATTATAAGATCAGATAAAAATATCAGTTGAATGAATGAAATATGGAGAGAATGATGGGAAAATGTTTTATATATATATATATACATGTTCATAATGTAGCAAAATGACAAAAAACAGGAGCTGCAGTGTATTCTTGCATAGGCTAGTAATATGTTAAGTAGCATGACCTAAATCGCTGACCATGAAGAAAGGAAGACTTTGCAGCACCCCTTGTATGGAGGGACAGTTTTGGATGGAGCCATCCCCATATCCAGTGACCAAGCTAAGAGTATATAAGTTCCTGACTGGCTCTAGTCTAGGAGCTTGGAGCGGTTGAGGGACAGAAGATGCCGTTCAGGGAATAGAGCTCTTTGCCCCATCCTCATGTCTGTATAGGATAAACTTGTTATCCTTGCAAGATGAGACTCTTGGCCTTGCTTCCCTAGAGGGGTGCATTCATTCTGGTGTGAGCGTGATTAGGGGTACCCATATGATTAAGGGGTACCCCTGTAACTTGGGCTACCCTTAGTGGTGACATTAATCTTAGTTTTTTGCCCCCATACTTTCCAAAGTCCCACACAAGTGGCCAAGAAAAGAGCCACGCCCATCTATAGTGATCAGGCACCTAAATCAAAAAACACATGTATCCTGAGTGACTTTTAGTAGGAGCCATTTGAAAAGAAATCCTCTCTGCTCACTAAAGAAGGGTGTGGCTCCAGAAAGACAGGCCAGCTTCATAACGGAGGAACACTCAAGTGAAACACATACATGTGAGTATACTCTTGCAAGTAATAACATGGGAACATGTATGCATGTATTATAGTATGGTGATAGGACTTTTTGGTGATGTGTTAAGGAATAGATTGGCTGGGATTTCAGGTGATGTGTCAAGGAGTAGATTGGATAAGAGGTGGGTTATGTATTGAAATTGTCGCATATTTTGTTTTTTCTACTTAGTATAATGGAAAAAGCGAACCTCCATGTATAAAGACTGAGAGGAAACGGAGCCTCAGCTTAAAAGGACAGGGAAGTAAGGGATCCTCAGCCATAATCGGTTGAGAAGGTAGTACCACGCATTATTATTTTATGACTATAAAAGCAATGGGATCCTCAGCATATTAAAAAAATGCTGGGAAGGTGGTATTGCAAAGGATCCAAGGAAAAAAAGTAGTGGCTCGGTATAAGGAATGGGCCTGGATTTTAGTCAATTTTTATATATTTTCTCTTGCTGTTTTTTGTGGCAAAAATGGAAGGAAGGTGGATAAGTCGCGGTGTGTGGATGAAATCAAAGTGGAAAAAGTATAATGGGGCAGGGGAAAAAGTGGGTTGATCTGTATTTTTGTTATAACAAGCTGCGTACGCAGCATAGCAGTAGGGGCTAAGTGAAGCATTAGGGACGCACGCAACATTACAGAGGAAGAAACCCCAATAAAACACATGCATAGGGTTCTGCCAATGTATTGTGACAGAATAAATAAACAATGGTTAGTAGAAACAAAGGAGGGGGTGGGGTGTCCTGCTCCTGGCCAGAGCAGGGCTCCCATAACCAAAACATGCTAGAAAAAATGTCCATCTTTATAGCAGCAAAATATAAAGGAAATAAATTCCAAAAAAGACAAGAGATTTTAGATCTCTGGCAATTATTAAAGGATATGGAAGATCGGGAAGTTGAAAAAGAGATCCAATGTAAGGTGACACGCCTAAACCTGCAGTAGGGGATACAAACCCAGTCTATAAGCCTCCTGTGGTAGAGAGTGTCAACAGGATTATCAGGATTGGCAACTAGGGAGGGAGGGGAGACGCAAGAGCTTTTGCGCCTCCCATCCATATAACCCATCCACAAGCGCTTGCATGCCTGTAGCAACGGTGTACCCAGAGGGTCCTCAGGTAGATTTGGACGACGAGTTAAGAGCATTGCGGGAAAGGTTAGTTGGGTTACAAGAACCTGAAGTATCACCAGGAATAAGGGTACCAGTGCAGAAAATAGGGGATTGGAAGTCAGGAGATTTTTTTTTGTATAGATTCAACCCTGGGGCAATAAGAAATGTTTGTGTTGAAAAAGATGATTGGGGGGGGGGGGGGGTCGGGGGAGGGTGGTCCTGGGACAAGAAGTAGAACAAGCAAGGGAAAATGGAGGGGAAGATAAAGGTGGTAGAAATAATGAAGAGGCAGGGCAAGAAGGAGATCAAGAAATGAAGGTGGTGAGAAACCCGTCCCTGCCACAAGAGGCAGTGAGGAGGGGGTAGATCAAGAAATGGACAAGATTTTATGGTTGTAGTACAAACTCTGAAGAATACTAAAGAGGTAGAAGATAAAATAGAAATGCAGATGCCACTTATGCATAAAGGAGTAGGGATAACGCAGTATGTGCCAAGGCCTCAAATGGACACAAATCATTTCATTAAAGCTCTCCCCCAGCTTATAGCCGGTGCTAGTAAATAACAAACAGCGGGGGTAGCCTTAGCACTAGGAGACCTTAAGATTTTACTGGTCGCCTTAGTTTGGGACCAGGCTGGAGACATATGTGTAAGGGCTGGTTACTCTGGGGTAAGTCTTGCAGATAATGAACATGATGGAGCAGCCTTTAATGAGGTACGGGCAAGGGTATGTATAGGATGCCCTACGAAGGATGTACCCAGATACCCCTGACTTGCATTCTTGAAAGCAGTACACAATGGGTGATGATGAGGACCCAGTTAGGTTTATTCTTAAGTTACAGGAAATGTGGAGAGTTGGGACCAGTACCATTTTTCCATTTGATCGTAAAGAGGGGATTACCAAATGAGGTCCAGAAGGCACTAGATAAAATTGTGGGAATTGAAGCCAAAGGGTGGGCTGAGCTACAAAGTAGAATAGTCCACCATTGTAAGAGAATCAAGGAGCGGGGACAGGGAGAAAGCCCAGAAGCGGGAAACAGACAAGGCAAAACTAGTGGAAAATAAACTAAATAAGGTTGTCGTCCAAGCATCGGTGACGGCACTGGCTCAGGGGTAAAGGACAGGAGACAATCAACAAATTGTAAATGCCACAATTGATACACTATGGGGTGAAGGATGGGGACAGTGGGGGTGGGGGGACAGTACCCCAACCCACAGCAGCAGTATGAAGGAGTACCAAGGGGAAGAGGAGGATTTTGAGGAACAGGAGTCTTTGGGGTGATAGGGCCCCTGGGAGAAGTATTGGGAACATCACAGTGCTGGTATTGCGGGAGATGGTGGCATTTCGCAAGGGAATGCAAGAACAGGCCTGGGATGGTATTTAATTATGGGCCATCACCTCCGTCGAGGGAGTCCAAGGGCCTCAAGGAATGGGACAATAGCAATTTGGACGAGGGGGACAAAATCGGTTTTATGGGGCTATCAGGCAAGGGCAACATGGTCAACAACTACATTGGGTGAGGGAACACAGTTTAACAGGGTGGCAGGGTGAACAGGCGCCCCATTCCAAGGAGTTAAAATGGCGGGGTGGCCCTTTTTCATTCCCCGGGACAAATACATATTCTGATTAGGACGGCTCACACAGAGCACTCGCGTGTTCAACCGCACACCCTGAAGGAGTCCTTGGTGGAGGCGGAAAATGGAAACAAGCAATTTATATTTATCGTAGATTCAGGTGCAATTAAATCATGAATTGTCGAGGGGATCCTTGCGTTATCAGGTAAAACTCTGCGATTCTCTGGGGCTTTTTTTACGGTTCTCCAGCATGGGGTCTGGCATGGATTCACATGCTCATGATTATTCCCTGTCGTCAGGCTGGGAATCCTCGGTAAAGAAAAAAATCAGTTTCAGTTTTGTTTCTGAACTGTCTTTCTCCTAATAACCAATCACTGGTATCTGGGGTCATACTGTCCCCAGCCAATGACTACCCTCTACCTAAGCCCCTCCTCTGGCAGCCATCTTCAGATTTTTACCGCACATTCAAGTGTTGGGAGTCCTCGTGCTATAGCTCTCGAGCTTTTACTGCGTTTTGCGATTTTTCAGGTGACCTGCTTCTCATCGCAGGAGGCCTACAGAGGACACGGCAAGACAGGAGGATCTCGTCATCGCCAAGGCGGCAAGGCTGCGGACAAGCAGGACTGAACCGGCCGTAGCGTCGGGCCCCCACCTGAGCACCCAGGTGGGAGGCCGGCTGGCGAAATTAGTCAGCGTGTGGGAATCCATCTCCACCGACCGTTGGGTGCTGGATGCCCTGGCCTGTGGGCACACTCTGGAGTTTCTAAGGAAGTGCCCCCGTATTCCACCTGTGGCCAGGAAGGAAAACCACGTCCCTCAACTGCTACTGGAGGTACGAGCGATGCTATAAAAGGGAGCCATCGAACTCGTCCCAAAGAGGCTCCGGGGCTCCAGAGTATAGTCGCGATAGATACCTCCTCATAAGGAAAAAGACTGGCGGTTGGCAACCCATCCTAGACCGTCGTCGTCTAAACAAGTACATCAAGTCCCATAAGTTCCAGATGGTCGCCCTTCAGCACGTGCTGGGACAGCTGGAGGAAGGCGACTTCCTATCGTCACTGGACTTGGAGGATATCTACTTTCACATCCCCATTCTAAAAGGACATCGAAAGTTCCTGCGATTTGTGGTCCAAGGGCGGCACTATCAGTTCAAGGCCCTTCTTGTCAGACTGAAGTCGGCGCCCAGGGTGTTCACCAAGTGCCTAGCACCAGTGGCGGTGCAGCTGCGCCTGCAGGGGATCCACGTCTACCCCTACCTGGACGATTGGCTCATCCGGGCAAAGACAAGAGAACTCGCCGTCTATCACACAGCGAAGACTGTTCAACTGCTCATGGATCTGGGATTCTCGATCAACTTTGTGAATCCCCACCTGGTACCATCGCAAGTTGCCCTGTTCCTGGGAGCCAGGCTCGACACAGTGGCGCAATTGGCGTCTCCGTCGGAGGAAAGAACGAAGGCCATCCTGGGGAAAGTGCAACGGCTGTCGGCCATGGACGTGGCCAGGGTGTGAGGTCCGTCAAGTCGCTGCTCGGCATGATGTCTTTGTGAATCTACCTCGTGCACCTGTGCAGACTGCGGCTGTGACCACTGCAGGATTTCCTCGACGTCCTTTGGATGCAAGCGACGGGCAGCTTCGAAGACAGGATCTCTCAACGAGACCTTCTGCCAAGCGATCCGGTGGTGGGGCACCCGCTAGCATCTGACGGCGGGCATGGACTTCCAGACCCCAGCGCATCAGGAGACGGTGATGACGGATGCCTCCCTGGAGGGATGGGGAGCGCACACCGGAGATCTACACGCAAGAGGCCTCTGGCTCCCGCAGGAGAGGTTACTACACATCAATGTCCTGGAGCTCCGAGCCGTGTTCTGGGCCCTTGGGTCGGTCGGTCGTTCGTTCGTTCGTTCGTTCCTTCCTTCCTTCCGTCCCTCAAGGGCAAGGTTGTAAGGCTCTTCACTGATAACACCAACACAATGTTCTACATCTGGAAGCAGGGAGGCACCAGATCCCCAGCCCTATCCAAGGAGGACCAGGATCTGTGGCACTGGGCCATCGCCCAGGGGATGTTTCTGGTACCCTTCCTTCTGGCAGGAATAAAGAACACCATTGCCGACTCACTCAGCAAGGAGCTGCGCTCGTCCCATGAGTGGGAACTGCGGCAGGATCAAGTGGATCTTCTATTCCACCGATGGGGCTATTCCCAGATCGGCCTGTATGCCACGACGACGAACACCATGTGCCGGAGGTTCGCCAGCAGGTTTCCCCAGCCAGGGAGCATGACCGATGCCTTCTCATTCCCCTGGGATGGTCTGTTCCTGTATGCGTTCCCACCGTTGCTGCTGCGACTCATCAATCAACTCAGGTGGTCCCGGTGCAGGATGATCCTCATCGCACCGGCGTGGCCGAGGCAGATCTGGTTCCCGGACCTTCTGGACATGTCATCCCCCCACTCCCCAATCATACTGCCGATGGACGTGGATCTTCTCGCCAGAGAAGGGGGCGCCATCCTCCACCACCACCCGGGGTCGCTGAACTTGCAGGCCTGGCTCCTGCAGCGCTAGAGTTTGGAGGGTACGATATCCCGGCGGACTGCAAGGTGGTGCTTGCAAAGGCCCGGGCGTCCTCAAGTGCTATGGACACAAATGGAAGAGGTTCTCTGTCTGGTGCCGCGCACACAAGATTAACCCTGTGCTGGCCAAGGCGGGGCTGGCACATGCCTCCATCTAGATCCATCTTGCGTCGATTTCCCGCTACACCAGAACTCTGGGGTGATCATCTCTATGGTCCCATCGCCTGGTGAAGATCTTGAAAGGACTGTTCCGGTCGTTCCTGCCAGTGAAGGCTCTGGCCCCGGCGTAGGAGCTCAACGTGGTGCTGAGCAGGCTCCTGGGGCCGCCATTCGAGCCATTGCACTCGGCACCATTGAAGTTCCTATCGTGGAAGACAGCATTTCTTGTGGCCATCACCTCCGCACAACGAGTGGGAGAGATCCAGACCCTCTCCTGTAAACTGCTGTACCTGACATTCCATGAGACAAGGGTAGTGCTGAGGACGCACCCCTTCTTCATGCCCAAGGTGCCGTCGGACTTCCATCTCAACGAGCCCTTGGTGTTACCTGTTTTCTTCCCGCCGCCTTCGTCGGTGGCCGAGAGAACTTTGCACTCGCTGGATGTGGCTAGAGTGCTGAAGTTCTACGTGGACCGCACGAAGACCCTTCGGAAGACATCACAGCTGTTTGTGAACTTTGGACCTGTGAACCAAGGGAAGGCCCTCTCGAAGGCTTCCATTTCCAGATGGCTCTCCGGCCTCATCATGCACTGTCACCGGTTGGCAAAGCGACCTTTGCCCGGCCAGCCGAGAGCCCATTCAACCAGAGCGATTGCTGCTACCACGGCGTTCCTGTCTGGTGTGTCCCTGCTGGACATCTGCAGGGCTGCTACGTGGAGGTTGATGCACACCTTCACGAGATTTTACTGCATCAACCGGGATTCCAGGGAGGAGTCCAGAGTCGGCCAGGCAGTGCTGCGCAACCTGTACGCCTGAAGGTGGGCCTGGTGAGGAGGTTAGAGATGCTTAATGTTGAGTTGATGTAATGCTTAATGTTGAGCCTTGCCACCTCCCGTAGTTGTGCATGTGTGTACCGTTAAGTATTCTTGTATTCATGAGCATGTGAATTCATGCCAGACCCCATGCTGGAGAAGGAACAAGTTACTTACCTGTAACTGTTGTTCTCCAGCATGGATCTGGCATGTATTCACATGCGAACCCTCCCTCCTACCCCTCTGCGGCTCTCCTCTTGGTCCTACTGCCACTTTACGTGCTACCAAATCTGAAGATGGCTGCCAAAGGAGGGGCTTAGAGGGCAGATTGGTTGGGGGCAGTATGACCCAGAGACCAGTGATTGGTTATTAGGAGAAAGACAGTTCAGAAACTAAAATGATTTTTTCTTTACCGAGGATTCCCAGCCTGACACGGAATATTCATGAGCATGGGAATCCATGCCAGACCCATGTTGGAGAACAACAGTTACAGGTAAGTAACTTGTTCCTTCCATATACTGAGGAGGTGGATATAAAAGTGGGAGGGAAGGTAGTACGAGCCCCCTTATTATAATACGAGAGTTACCCTGTGAACTTGTTTGGTAGGGATCTGCTTAGTAAACAAAATGTAACT
Source organism: Ambystoma mexicanum (assembly GCF_040938575.1). Lineage (NCBI taxonomy): Eukaryota > Metazoa > Chordata > Amphibia > Caudata > Ambystomatidae > Ambystoma > Ambystoma mexicanum. The sequence goes on from NC_090922.1 coordinate 1,186,212,903, forward strand.
ATATCATTCACACCTCAAGGGGTAGTGTTTTCCACTCCAGGGGTGTGTAGCTCGAGCAATCGTAATAATCAATGCAATAGCAAGGGAGTCAGCAGTCGATGGGGTTTCTGTGGTCGTGGACATCTTTTTCTATGGTATTAAGGTATTAGTAAAAGCAGTGCCTCAAATTGCGACAAAGTTTTGGGGAGTACCCACGGATTTTATTTTCCAACCCATGGTGCCACCCAAGATGGTGGCAGGGACAATATTATCATTAGATTTACAAGGACTAGTAGTGTCCGACAAAATAGTAGTCCTGATTGGAATAGACCAGGTTGGATGAGAGTGGATACAGTATTGTGTAGGACCTGTATGTAGGACATACCTGTAGACTGTAGGACAGTCCTTGACCATTTGAGGACATTTGAGAGATGTGACCCCAGTACAGATTACATTGAAGTCAGGGGATTAGCACAATCATCCAGTATGTGGATGATCTGCTGGCATGTAGTGAAAATGAACAGTGCAGGAGGGATTCGGTTGCATTATTGCTGGCTCACAAAGGGTAGAAGGGTCTCTTTCACTCCTTCTCTTTCACTTTTTCTTTGTCGTTTTCTTTCTTTTTTTGTCTTTTTCTTTCTTTCTCTTTTTGTTTCTCTTTTTCTTCCTCTCTCGCTCTTTCTTTCTCTGTTGCTCTCACTTTTTGCTGGCCACCCCTGCAAGTTTTCTTAGACAAATGAAACGGATAGTACGACTGACGTATGATTTATATAAGGGGTTGGGCTTTGACACCATTTCTGGCAGATGGACTAATCGAGTACAGCAGAAATGCAATAGCCCAGGTCGAGACTATTGGTGCGCAGATATGGTCCCAATACATCACAAGACTTACATGGATTGCAACAATGGAGAAGCCAGTGTGAATACATAGAGCCATAGACTATGAACTTTATTTTAGCAAAGAAGGAACAGTTCCTGTTGGCGCAAACTCTTGAGATCCCCGATATGGCAAAAGGTATGGCAGCGTTGGAGTTTTCGGCCAACAAGCTTACTAACACCTCCCACCCTCATGGACGGGCAAGCATTCATTGGCCACCCTGCACTCAGTGCTAGTAATAGTAATCCTGGAAGAACACCTGAAGGGAGAAGAAATGCCTGTTAAGGTGCTAACAGCCACTCCAGCGCCTAAAGAGGCAGAAATAAACTTACAGAGCACACATGAATTTGGTATGCAGCCAGAAAGACTATTTCATTGGCGGGGAAGAAAGAAGATCTAACTGTCTCAAAAAGACTCTTCCGCACTGCTCAGAGGAATACCTGACGAGTATCAACTTTTTAGCTCAGCAGAAACTTTCTTTTCTTTTATCGGTTTTGGCTCCTGGGGTACAAGCAGCTAACAACGCCAAGTGGGTGCAAAAAGTTGTGAAGCAGCTGCTGCACTTTTGTACCCCTTGAGGATGCTGAGAATGGGTCACTATCCCACGTTATCGAAGCGGTGCACAATCTAGGTGTTCAAACGAAGAAAGAAGGTGGAGTTCAGAACACTGATTGGCTCCCGCTTGCCTTTAATTGGGTCCCGTCATGGCTGGGGCAGCAGAAATAATACTGTTGCCTGTTATTGTATTCTTCTTGGTCCTCTTCTGCATGTGCCAAATGGGTCTCTGATGTTGTGTTCATATAGTCCCTAATAATGCACAAATGATGGTATCAATTGGGATCTAAAACACCTTTCCATACAATAAACTGCGAAACTCAAACTAATATTTATGGGGTTTTAGATGTCAGGTGGGGATGAGTTTGTTACTGTAGAAGTAACGAAAGGGGGGGAATTTTGGGAAGGAGCTAGCGCCTTCCTTCATTCCCAAGCGCTTTAGAATTAGGCAAGACTTCTTTTAACGGTTTCTAGGACCTACAAGAGACCAGGGGGAGAAGAGGCGCTTCCGATACTGCTTCACAAGTGCTTTTATTTTTTACTGGAACTTACTCCTGTGCCACACGTGTTATTTCATTTGCAGCACTGCGAGCCTCTGCTCTTGCTGCTCGCCGCTTCCCCAAGGAGGAGGAGCTTGTTTTGCCACGTGATGCATCACGTGACACGGACTGCCCTGAAAAGCACCGCACAGCCGCCCGAGCAGCGCTTCTGATACTGCTTCACAAGTGCTTTTATTTTTTACTGGAACTTACTCCTGTGCCGCACGTGTTATTTCATTTGCAGCACTGCGAGCCTCTGCTCTTGCTGCCCGCCGCTTCCCCAAGGAGGAGGAGCTTGTTTTGCCACGTGACGCATCACGTGACACGGACCGCCCTGAAAAGCACCACACTGCCACCCGAGCGGCGTTAAGCCCTGGAAGCTGTAAGGGCTGGAGCCGCTGTTGTGCTGTTTGGCTGTATCCAGTGTCCTGTGCTGTGAGTTCTTCGACCTGGGGGTGCATCACATTTACATCAGCTCTGTCGGGCGTGCCTTACCCAGTGGCTGGATGCCATATTAACTTTTAGTTACACTCTGCACTTTGTGGCGAAAATATTTATTGGACCTTATTAGCCATTTGAAGCAATTGAGTTGTGTTGACTGATTTTTAATCTATAAGTTTATCTATATTATAGTGTTAATACATCTTCAAATGCAGGCCAGATTTCCATCATTGAAAGCGGGCATGCAGCCCTCCTTAATCCCAGGTGGGTTCAAGTCTACCTTGAACTCAGTCTTGACTAACAGGCGTGCGCAACAACCTACTGCGTACATTCTCGACACCGGTGATTGACAAGGAAGTACGGAGCAAAAAAGCTGTATTCGGAAGGCCGGCTGTTGCTGATATCCGTCACCTTTTTAGCAATCTTCCGGTCAGACAAGTGCCTCTTTCTTCCCCAGCAGCTGCGGTAGTACATCGGCTTGATAATTCTGTTCAAACAGTGCCTCATTCTCCTCAGACCGCAAAAGTAAATACACTGCCTCCTCATGACGATTTGAATTCTCTTATAAAAAAAACCATTACCTGAGGCCTGTACTAAACCTCTCCTACGCCTCTCGTTTGTCAATAATTCTGTGTCTGATCGTGTTTGCTTAAATAATATGCCAGCTTCTGGTCCGGTCGAGGCCATAAAAAACCTTAAATGTACTCCTCGTTCTCATGCAGCAATAATAGACTTGAGTAATAGTAAGTCCAATATCTCTGAGCATTTACTGCCTGATGCCTTACCGCAAAATTATTCATATACTCCAGTTTTGTTTTCAGACGACGATTTAAATTGTTCAGCTATTGCAGCATCATATCTTGCCCCCACTCCCTGTCGTCCACATACCTCTCCAGTGGTGCCACATCATGACAGACCTGTAGTTGCCAGTGCGAATTTGATCATCACAAACCTCACCACTATGAATACAGCATTACATTCCTTAGTAAAATTATATGAATCTTTAAATAATAAATTGCAAGTTCAAACCTTACAATTTGACAAAATCTTAGCATGGCAACATGATGTGAGTACACTTTTACAGCATAAGAATGTGGGTCCTTTACCATCAGTATCGGTACTTAAACCGACTGCTCCAACCTTCGTACCCAAATCTGTTTTAATCACAAACCAATCTCCTGTGATACTTTCTACACATGAGCCCACTGTCCCAAGTTCTGCTCTCCCACAATTTCCAGCTATTATTACACCAGTTCTTTCAAATCCTAACAACGCAACTCCAAAGTTATGCTCTAATAATTCAAATTCTAATATATTACCTTTGTCATCGAAAACTCAGTTTACAATTTTCACAAAAAAACAGAGAAATGTTAATTCTGAAGCCGCTGAAAAGGCAACTAAAAAGCAGAAAAGTTCTCAATTGCCCAAGAAGACTCAACCTTCAGTAACAAAAATATTTTTTAAACACCTTCACCTCCCTCCAGCGAACTGCCAATCAGCCGCAGCGGCAGTGATAAAAAAAATACACTCAACTGGCCAAACGACGTGTAGTTTTTGATATTAAGACCACCCCTAAAGTGATTCCGCCCTATGCCCCTCTAGATGCCTTAATTGAGGAAGCGGATGTTTTTAAATCTCCTAAACTTCCTTAGCCGCACCTGTTGTGAGAAAAAACACTGGTAGATTGACAGAAAAGGCTTCAACTCAGTCGATCAATGATTCACATCGTGGAGAAATCAGACGAGCTGTAGATGCTTATATGGACCAACAACGCCTTCCTAGAATTCAGGAAATAGTCTGTTAAGTCATTTCCTCTAAACCAATACTCGCTCGAATACCCAAAACCCAAAATGCTCAAATTCCAGTTGTGCGTTTACCAACAGCTCATCAATCATATCCCGTCCCAAATCTTCTATCCACGCACTCTTCTTGTCTTTTTGGAAAACAAGACCTTGCATATGAAAACAATCGCTCAATATTGGCAAAACTTACTCCTGAAATCCTAAAGCTAGTACAAGTTGCCTTACAAGAAGTTCCTAAAAATGAATCAAATTCCACTTTCCCAAATCCCAAAATTTCACTTCCAAAATTTGTTAATCAAAAACGACTAGCGAATCATGCATTGATCCTATCATGTCGACCCAAACCTAATGTGCAGTATGCCTTAAATCGCCAGTCATTAATGTCCATTTTCTCAGACATTGCTGAATTGGAGGATATTAGTTCTGAGGATATTGAACTAGTGGAATTTTGTAATCCGTCTGTATTCCATGTTGTCAGAATTTGGCTGAATTCCAGAGCTATACAGAACATCATCTGGTCAGCTAAAAGACAACTCTTTGATCTAGGCTTTAAGCTATCAGTAGATACTGATATAAAGAATGAACTGGCGTTCTATCCCTCAAACACCAAGTTGGCCACCACAAATACGTGTAAAACCTCATTTAAGTCTGAGAGTGGGCAGAAAAGCAAAGCTCAGCAATATGGTCAACACTAGCTACTTTTAACAGAATCTCCTATTGAATTATCTCTACTTGGTTGGAACTCGAGAGGACACTCCCATTTATTGAACAACAATAGTAGTGCTTTAAACACATTTCATCTTGTATTGCTGCAAGAGACTTGGCTCACGTCGAGCCCCATTTGGGACAAACACGTGGTTTTAATTGTTCCGGCCAAAACAAGTCTACGGGGTAGACCCTCAGCAGGTCTCCTTATAGCAATACAAGAAAATCCAAATTTTGTCCTTACTTCATGTGCCTCGCCTAATCCATACATTCAACTGGCTCGGTTACACATTGGTTCCAATATACAGGCCATCATAAACGTATATTGGAATCCGGTGGGGATCACTGACGAACGCTTTTTAAAAGATTTAGGTGATGCACTCAATATGACAACTATGAATACTGAAGTGCAAAAAGTATTGATCGCTGGTGATTTAAATCTTGACTGCATTTCTTCCAATTCCAAAAAGAGCTTGAATAGAGTGAGAAAATGGCTACAATTTGTTAATCACCATAATTTACAAAGACTCAATGGAGCTTTTTCAACTGATCTTCCCGCTAGTCCTACTTGGCTGCGAGGAAACTCCTCTTCTATCATTGATTATGTTTATACTAATGTCAATTTCTTTGCTGACTTTGTTGAATTTAAGATTTTACCTTCTGCTTTGAGTGATCATAATCAATTGACGGCTAAATGGTCACATCACGGTCATCTTCCTCAAACTCAAGATAAATTACCTCAAGGATTTTTGACTGTAAATAATGCAGGGAATAGACTCTGATGGTCAGCCGAGTCTTTGAATAATTTTTATTCTTGTTTCAGTTATAACTCCATTAGAGAATGTGCCAATGACAAACCTAACAATATAATATACTCCGACATGATGCAAGCATTTTGTACTACTCCGATCACTTCAGGTTTTACATGTGGAAAACATACTCCCAAATTACATGTGTTTAATATGGAGTTGCATCTCCGGAAAAAGAAAACAAAAGCGTGAAGCAATGTCCCTGCCCATGGAAAAAAGGATAAGATCCTTGACTAATATTAAAACCAAATACAAAAACTGGCTCAAGTATCATCGTGCGAAACTCTATCAAGTTGATGGCCAACTGATGCTTAACACCATCTCCAGTAAAAATGTTGCTAGAACATGGTCACTACTTAATGGAGTCGCAACTGGCAATCAAGTTGTTGCTCAAACAAATGAAGTGTCTGAACACAAATGGATAACCCATTTTACCAACCTCTATAAAATCCCTGATGGGAGATTCGCCTTAGAAACAGTTAACCGTTCACACAATTTCCATTTAGACTTTGACTTAGAAGATATTTGATTATTTATTAATAACGCTAGTAAGTCTGGAGCATGTGGCCCGGATGGTTTATCCAACAAAATGTTTAAAGCTCATCCCGTAATTCGGTCAAAGATTTTGTTCAGTATTTTCAATATGGTTATTAAAACCCAAACCTTACCACCCACATGGACTGATTCGATTATTGTGCCTATTTATAAAAAAGGCGATAGGACAGAGCCATCGAGCTACAGGCCAATTGCACTATTGGATGCGCCAGCAAAACATTTTTGTCGTATTCTCAGAGAGTTGAGAAAATGGACATCTAAAATCCATCTTATCCATCTTATCCATGAAGCAGGTTTCATTGCTGGCATAGGCACTATACCCAACATTATATCCTTACACATGCTCCAGGCTGACTATGCCGCTAGGAAACAAAATTTGTACTTAGCCTTTGTGGACTTTAGAGTCGCCTTTGACTTAATAGACCGTCTGCTTTTGTACAACAAATTAGTCGAATATCAGTGTCCATCATCCTTAATTTCCTTAATTGTTTTGCTTCATACTAATACATCAATGCAAGTTAGATTGACCATGGCGGGTGACCTCTCGTCAAAATTTTCCACTCATAGAGGCCTTAAACAGGGCTGTATTCTAGCTTCAATAATATTCAATTTATTTATCTACGATCTTGGAATAACCCTGAATAACATCGAGTGATGCTCCCTCCTTGGGCACTCATAAAATTGCTTATTTACTTTATGCTGATGATCTTGTTCTTATTTCAAAAACTCCAATAGGTTTCCAAAAATTATTAAATGGTCTAGATATCTATGTAAAGTATAATCAACTCGTGATTGACACAACCAAAACCCAAACACTTATTTTCAAAGCATTCCAGTCTGTGAAGATTAAACCTTTTACTTGGAGTATAGACAACGTAGTGTTAGACAATGTTGCACAATATAAATATCTGGGCTTATTAATTTCAACATCTGTCACCAGCCTTGACCATGAATTAAATGTTCGTGGTAAACTTAGTTCCCTAATATCACAAGCTAAAATTCTGTTGGGAAAGTTTGGCAAATTTTCAATAAAACCTGTTCTTATTTTTTATCAGCAAAAAGTTATTCCAATGCTTACTTATGGTGCAGAATCTTTACCTATGAACAATGTATCATTATGGAATAGCTTAGAGGCCAGTTTTTGGAAACAAGTATTACATCTCCCGAACTGTACCCCTCTCCCTCTAATTCGGTTTGAGTTGGGGTCTGTATCGATGTTTTCATATGTTATTTGGAAATGTTGTGCTTTCTTGCGGAAATGCTTGCTATCTTTCACCCAGACAGATATACTTGGTAAAGCGGCGTCTCATCTATTGTCTGAACAATCCACTTTTAGCAAGAGCTGGTGTAAATTCACTTTAGATGCTATGGCGGACGCATCAGTTAATCTTGATACATTGTTATTTCACCAAAATCGCGCCAAAATTAAAATTCTGCAGCATGATTGGTGTAGCAATCGATCTAATTGTTTGCGATATAAGGACTTTGACCGCAGAACTTTTGGCCACAAACCCTATAGGAGCACTGCAGATTATTTACTAAAATCTTCATCATCCATTTTTCGTAATAAACTACTATGTTTTCGTTTAAATCTATGGCCAACTTTAGATGTTCTAGCTAGAAGGAAACTGATTACACAAGAAGATAATATTTGCCGTTTCTGCAGGACTTTAAACCAAAAAGAAACCTTAGAGCACTGTTTTGCTCTTATCTCATTCCCTTACGATCACTTCTTTTTGGTAAATTCTTTGCTGATTTGAATCACTTTCCTGTAATTGACATCTGGCCTCGACTATTCTCCTCACCGAGTTTAGCCATAAAAATCACAATTGTCCATTTTTTGGACACGATTTTTCCTCAAACATCTTGCTAAATTATAAAATCACAATTAGGTCATACCTTTTAACTGTTTCAATTGCTGATATTGATGTTTGTATTTTGTATGTTTGTGTAAAATGAATTGTATTATATATAGCAATACTGAATTAAGCTGAAATGTTTTATCTTTTGTAAATTTGAAAGGTTGATTTTCTCAACCAACCAAATTAAATAAAAAAAGGCACTAAAAAGAAGGCAGTTATTATTTAAATATAAGGTGTAAATAACTATTAGCTAAATAAGTTTGTACATGTTTAATTCTATTTAGTTTTAAAATCTCAACGCACGACAGAAGCAGGCCTTTTGACTTAATTGTTCAGCCACCGGACATTCCAGGTTAACAGTTTTATCTCGCTAGCCATTGTGAAACATATGCAGTAAAATGGACCAGTCTGTCCGACCCCTCCTCCCTCTATTCCCTTTCCCTCTTGCGTCCTGACCCAACACCAGAAAGGAGGACGACTGTTCCAAGACTGTTAATGGCAACTTGGATTCCCTTAAAACTTCCCCAACTACCCCAACAACAGATGCCCAGCATTGATACCCATGCTCGGACATGTACACTATTGGGATAGGCCAACCGAGACTAATGCATTAATTTTCTTTTGTCTCTTATTTTGTCTGTATGTCTCTCCTCTTTACCTCTCCCCATATAACCAATATTATCTTTTTTGCATGTTTTTTTTCTTTTTACAACTGACCAATGAACTTTTGTGATCTGACAATTACACAATCGTATTGTTGTATTTATACCATGATATTGAAAAATGTGTTTACTGTTTTATTTTTATATCTCTGCCTTGAATGTGTATGACGAAATACATTTGTGTTGTTTATTTAATTTTGCACCAGTCTTGATTACACCAGCCCTAATTTGAAAAAGGCCTTTAGGGCCCGAAACACGTGTAGTGCAGCCGACGCAAGAGATTTCTGTTCCTTTATATTAGAGGGCATTTATCTCACTACAGTTGAAATTAAAATTCATGTTGCAATCACAAGGCGCTTTTGTCCTGGATCTTTTTGCATGCCTCGGCATACTAGTTTTACAATTTCTGATCGGTTTTCCTGTGGGTCACCGTCGGTCCAGTGACCAGCGACATATCGATACCTACAAGAAACAGAGGGGTTATCCCTGTCCCCACCCAATATTTGGTTACAACCATATTTCACTTTCAATTAATGCTGAATGAGTCGCCCAACGGACCAGCTGTCACTGTAAGCCCAGTATATTTTTCTACATTAGCATGTACTTCAGTCCGGCATTGCAGAGCTTGGCCTTAGTCAAGGTGAACTGTGCCCTGCTTTTAATCCGGGTATACCACCAAGTTTGCAGAAGCCTTCTGCAATGTGCCACCCTGCCTGGAGTAGGACAAGATCTTCTCTGTCTCTATAGTTTAAGACTTTCGCTATTATTGGTCGTGGAGTGGCACCTGGTGGCGGTTTTCTGATGAGCCCCCTGTGCGCCCTTTCTATCGTGAATCCTTGAGAAAGGTTTCCGGGCCCAATGTCTTGCAAAGATAAATATTCAATGTAAGTCGTGGGGTCTTTGCCCTCCTCTCCTTCTGATAGACCGACAATGCACACGTTATTCTTTCGTGCCCTCTTCAGCCCTACTCGCCAAGAGATTGACTTTTTGTTGATGTATGTGGATCTGGCCGCCGTTGTCCTGTGCCATTGCCTTGTCATTCTGTTGAGATTCCAGTTCAGTAGTCCTCTCTGACAATTTCCTCACATCTTGCCGTAACAGCCCAACGTCAACTATCACTTTGTCGATTTTGGCGCTTAGCGTTGTCCTCAGCTCTGCAATTGCCATTAGGATCCGATTGTCAGGCTCGCCCACATCCCTTTCGTTGTCGCACTTCGTAGCCATCTTGTCTTTGGGCTTTTGGGGTGGGAGAAGAGCTTAGTTGTCAAGCGTTCTTTTGCAGCTCTTCCCTTTGGCAGCCTTAGGAGGCATCCAGCCTGTTAGGGCACTACATTGTTTATGCTGTTTTGTTATTGGCTATTGTCCCGGCGTACTGCGCTGATCTTCTCTCGTCCACATTTTGCTGCTGACTCCTCACAGGCACTGACCCATGATTGTCTCACCCATGAGACCAGGGGGAAGGAGCAGCGACTTAAGTGGGCCGGGGGGGAAGGGGACTCCCCGCCCAGTCACACTTGCCCCCATTAATATTCGCTCTGAGGTCCCCTCGTGTGGTGCTGTGCCACGGTATCCGGCCCGGTAGAGGCTATTACGCTCTTCTGTGGTAGCAGTCAGTGGCTATGCCTGTCATATAGAGGGTGTCCAGTTATTGGGCTGTGGCCACTCTGCTTCCCTTCCTTGTTACAGGTTTCGCTGTGTGTGTCCCAACAGAGCTGTTGTCTGAGTTTACCAGTGATGTCCTTGGGTCTGCAGGGTGCTCGGGTTTGCAGACTCCGCACAGGGCTTGTGATTAGGATCTTAGACCCTGTGTGCCTTCCTGTCCTTGGGGGAGGGGGGAGGAACCGGCGGTAAAAGGTCGCCTTGAGAAAAAATGTAATACTCCAGAGTCTACCCCCGAGTGCTTATCCTCCCAACCAACACCTGAATCGGTGGTGTCGGCGGCAGCAGCGAGGAAAGCGAAGGCCCAGCACAAGTGCACGACTCCGCCTGAAAATGAGGCAAGACGTCAGGATGCCTTCGGCAAAAAAGTGCTATCCGTGGGAGCAACTACAGTAAAGGCCGCAAACTCTCTGGCTATTGTAGCCAGATGCGACAGAGAAATGTGGCACAGGCTGGCTTCGTTGCTGGATCATCTTCCGGAAGATCATAGGAAGGCGGCGATGTTACTTGTCCGAGAGGGTGAGGAAGCCTACAATCACGCAATAAACATTGCGGTTGACCTCGCTGAATCGGGCTTCAAGCAAGTCAATAATGGGGTCGTGTTACGACGACAGTCATGGCTTAAGTGTACCTAATTCAGGCCGGAGGTACAATACAAAGTATTAGATATGCCCTTTGAGGGAGACCTTCTATTCAGAGAGAAAGCAGGTGAGGCCCTAAACGGAATGAAAGAGGACTCGGACACGGCACGTTCATTGGGTGCCCTCCAGAGTGGCCGAAGCTACAAGTCTTTTCGTCCCTTTAGAGGGGCTTCAGGTAATTCCAGATTCTCTGCGTCAGGAGACAGATCCTTCGATAGGTCGGCGTACCCCTCCCAGGGATACAGGCGTGCTTCCCAAACAGCAAACCGATGCCGGAACTTCCAGACTTCCAGGAAGAGACCATCCTATCCGTCGTCGTCGAGAGAGGAGCAAAATAAAGATCAGCTATGACGAGAAACACACCGTTCTGGGGGAGAAGAGTATCAGCCTATGTCGACGAATGGGAACGAATAACGACAGATCAATGGGTGCTGGACACAATAAGGAATGGCCATTCTCTACAATTCAAGCGCAGCCCTCCGCACATTCCACCTGCGTTCATCGCTCATTCCCATCTGAGGGTACTGCAACAAGAGGTAACTCATGTTAGCAAAAGGCGTGATAGAATTAGTTCCAGCATCACAGAAAGGTCAAGGAGTCTACTCAAGATACTTTGTCGTGAAAAAGCCAAACGGAAAATGGCGTCCCATTCTAGACTTACGCGATCTCAACAAGTCATTAAAGAGCCTAAAATTCAAAATGCTCACGTTGCAGGCGTCCCTGGATTTGCAGGACGCGTACTTCCATATTCCAATGTGTCGGAAACACAGGAAGTTCCTGAGGTTTGTGATAGGGCGGATTCACTACCAGTTCACGGTTCTTCCCTTTGGGCTAAAAACCTCCCGCAGAACGTTCACAAAATGCCTGGCCCCAGTAGCGGCCTGGCTAAGGAGGCAAGGCCACCATGTATACCCATATCTCGACGACTGGCTGGTAAGGGGATCCTCCCCAGCGTCGACCAACACAAGTTTGCAGGCCACCATGCAGCTTCTACAACAGCTGGGATTTGCCATAAACTTCGAAAAATCCTTGCTGCTGCCATCGAGAACGTTGGTGTTCCTCGGGGCACAGTTCGAGACCCAGTGGGGGCTAGTGAAGCCTTCCCTCGACAGAATCTCAAAACTCGATCAACTGGCAAGTCGACTACGGCGAAACACCAAGCTCTCAGTGAGGAAATAAGTTTCGGTCCTAGGGGCCATGGTATCCTGCATCCATCTGGTGGCAAACTGTCGCCTATTCATGAGGCCAGTTCAGGAGTTCCTCGCGGACCGGTGGACACAGGCCCAAGGCTCGTGGTCAGACAGGATAATCATCATCGACGACGACAAACTGCTTCGGACTCTTCAGTGGTGGCAGGGTTTCCACAACCTGAACAACGGTGTACCCCTACAGGAACCGGAGTTCCAGCTAACCATAGTCACGGATGCGTCTCTAACTGGCTAGGGAGCTCACATGGGCACTCTTCAAACGCAAGGTCGTTGGTCTCAAACGGAGTCACTCCTACACATCAACGTGTTAGCGCTCAGAGCAGTGCGATGGGCCTTGAAGGCGTTCCTACCACACATCAAGGGATCGAGAGTACAAGTGCTGACGGACAATACGACGGCCATGTTTTATTTGAGAAAACAAGGGGGGACGCTATCCAGGACCCTTTCCATGGAGGCCCAGAAAGTATGGCATTGGGCATTAAAGCACGAGATTTCCATCGTGGCTCACCATCTCCCGGGAGTGAGGAACTCGCAAGCGGATTCCCTCAGCAGAAGGATGGCCCAGATACACGAATGGGAAATGGACACAGTTCAGCTGACGAAAGTTTTTGAGAAATGGGGTCACCCCCCACTGGACGTCTTCGCAACGAAGGAAAACAAGAAATGCGAACAATTCGCAAGCAGATGGCCTGAGGAGGGTTCCATGGGGGAGGCGTTCTCCTTCCCATGGACGGACAAATTCCTTTATGCTTTTCCTCCGTTCCCCCTCATACGGAGGACAGTGGAGTGGATACGCAGGTACAGTTGCCGGGTAATTCTAGTGGCACCGTACTGGCCGCGGCAACCGTGGTTTTCCGACCTGCTTCACCTGTCGCTGGAACAACCAATAACGTTTCCCAGAGTCCCGAACCTACTGTCCCGGGACAAAGGTACGGTGTGGCATCACGACCCGGACAGTCTCAACCTCATAGCCTGGCTCCTGACTTTTCGGAATTTGGTACCTTAGACGTTTCGTAGGATTGCCAGAAAATTCTGCAAGCGGCTCGGGCCCCTTCTACCAACAAATCTTACACCTATAAGTGGCGAAGGTTCTGTGAGTGGTGTCGAGGACAACAAGGTCTACACCCGTTAAAGGTTACTCCGGAGCAAGTTCTACCTTATCTGCTTCACTTGGCAGAGGGGGGTTTATCTTTCACATCGACAAAGGTGCACCTGGCGGCCATCTCTAGGTTCAGGAGGAAGAGACAGTCGTCTCCTCTATTCAGCGACAGACTAGTGAAACACTTCATGAGGGGTTTATTTCAAACTTTTCCCCCAGTAAAACGTTTTCCACCAACATGGAGTCTCAATGTAGTGTTGGCAGGCTTAATGAAACCACCCTTTGAGCCATGGCCACGTCGGACATGAAATTCATATCGTTGAAGTTGGCATTCTTAATTGCTATCACGTCAGCTAGGAGAATCTCGGAACTGCAAGCGTTGGTCGTAGACCCTCCATACCCAAGATTCTTTAAAGACAAGGTGGTTCTGGCAACTAATCCTACTTTCGTTCCGAAAGTTCCTACAGTGTATCACAAACACTCGTCCATTGTCCTCCCTACTTTCTTCGCGACCCCATCATCGGCAGCGGAAAAAGCTCTTCATACCTTGGACGTTAAGAGGGCCCTAAATTTTTACCTACATCGTACACAAGAACTCAGGTCTACTCGACAACTGTTCATCGCGTATGGTCCGTCGACGAGAGGAAATCCAATTTCTAAGCAAGGATTGGCTCGATGGGTCTCGTCGACGATTGCGTTTTGCCACTCCAAGGCCGGAAGGCCGCTGCAAGGGCATCCTAGAGCCCATTCTACAAGATCGTCCTCCTCAGCAGCATTATGGGCAGGAATTCCGCTAACGGACATATGCCAGGCTGCAGCATGGTCGGTGCCCCACACGTTTACCCGCCACTACTGCCTTGCGAGGCAGCATGCGGACGAGGTGCAGATGGGAAGAGCAGTCCTGCGCTATCTGTTTCAATACGGTAAGCTCTACACTGTGCAGAGTTTTTTCTACCTGTTGGTGACCGTATGCTTTATGGAGGTACAGATATATGGGTAAACTTATTTCTTGTGTACCTATGCATTGTGTATTGTTGTGAGTGTATATTGCATTGCATTCTCACCCCCGTCTTCAGGTTTACTGCTATACAATCTATTCTAAGCATGTGAATCCATGAAAGATCCAATGCTGGAGAAGGGGATAGTTTCTTACCTGTAACTCCATTTCTCCAGCATTGGTATCTTTCATGGATTCACATGCACCCGCCAGCCTCCCCGGAATGCAATGTATATGCTTGATAGGTTTGACCCTTCCTATTTTGGAGGGGCCGAAATCTGAAGGGAGCCGCGGGGGCAGGGCTCTTATACCGCGACGTCCTACGGAGCATGCGTAGGCGGGCCCCAAAAGGACGTAGATAGGACACAAGTGTCAGAAGTTTTCCTATAGGAAAAGGCTATATATGTGTACCGAGGTGTCCCAGTCTGACGACGGGGAATATTCGAAGCATGTGAATCCATGAAAGATACCAATGCTGGAGAAATGGGGTTACAGGTAAGAAACTATTCCCTTCTTACATCCTGGTAATGTTCTTTCTGATGGATATTCCTCCTGTGGATTCTTAATTGCCCTCCCTATCTGCCCCTCTTGGCAGATAGCCAATACACCATCAGTTCTGCTGTAATTTAGCATCAGAGTGCTAGGGAGAAAGGGTGGAATGGACATCACAGGAAGTGGCACCTCCATCTATACTGGCCCGGCGCATAGTGGCCTTGGACTGAACCGAAGCGGAAATGCGCTGCAGCCCCTGGCGGCGGAAAAGTTCCCAAAGAGCAGCTGCCCTGTTAATAGGATTATCACAGATGAGGAATCCATGTTGGAACATCCATCAAAAAGAGCATTACTAAATGCCAAGTAACTTGTTCATTATGAACATGCAAAGAAGACAGGCAGACTTCTGACTTAGAAACCAAAGGCTAGAGCCAATCAGGGCTGATTCCTTAAGATAAGGGGGAGTGACGATTAAAATCAAAATGGCAGAGTACGATAAGCTGAATAAGTTCTACAGAGCTCTCTATACCTCTGAAAACCCCAACCCAGGGAAGATTGGTTCTTTTTTGCCCACATGTACTCTCCCAACTGCCTCAGAGGATCAAGGACATGCTGCGATAGAACTAAAGAGACAATCCTATATCATTAAAG
The DNA here is from genome assembly GCF_040938575.1 of Ambystoma mexicanum. Classification (NCBI taxonomy): domain Eukaryota; kingdom Metazoa; phylum Chordata; class Amphibia; order Caudata; family Ambystomatidae; genus Ambystoma; species Ambystoma mexicanum. The sequence goes on from NC_090922.1 coordinate 1,186,228,436, forward strand.
CCAAACAACGCCCTGGGGTTGGATGGATTTTCTCCAATCTTTTTTATAAAACCTTCTGAGACAAACTATTTTTTTTTTAATATGGTTGAAAAGTTCAACCTTTCAATTCAATACACATAAGACCTAATAGAAAATGAATCAGAAGTAAAACATTAAATCCAAAACAGTAAATTCAAAAAAATGCAATTTTTACCCGTCAATGAATAGGTATAGGGACGTCATTTAGGGGTCGCCAGAGGACGCAACTGTGACCACCGAGGTCTCCCTTGCTTGTTTAACCTTTTTTTTAAAAAAAAAAGTAAATTTATGAAAGGTCCTGGGCTGTGGCCGGCTCCATGTGGCTCTTTGCTTCTGGAGTGGCTGGCTTTCTTTTTCTGGCCTTTAAAAAAAAAAAAAAAAGTTTAAAAAATAACAGGGGTTCAGGGGTTCAGGGGTTCCACTAGTTTAACACTTTCAGCAGTGACCCTAAATAAGAAAGAATGGGAATACCAGATAGTTTGTCTTTCTAGAATTCTATACAATCATTGCTAGACTCATTAAATGTTTATTTCAGGCACGCTTCAGGGCGTGAGTCACTGATTTAGTATGTTAAATACCTCAAAATCTGCCTTTCATCCTTCTCAGGTTGCGATAAATGAGTACCAACACAGATTGGGTGATATTGTATGTATATTTGCTATATAATGGCACATCATCATTTAGCCATGTGCGTCTGCTTGCAGTCAGAGTAATTTGGTAATATGGGCCTATACACACTGATATTAATGATACATATGGCTCTCCATTCTTGTATGAAATCTCTATCACATTGTTATATTGTAACCATATTTTTCGTAGTGTGCTTATGAACAATGCTATGTGATGCCACTTCCTGTTTTTTCATGGAGTGAAAGGTTGTGTTCCATCGCTTACGTGATATCACTTCGGGGTGGGGTCAAATGACATCACTTCCTGTGATATCAGAGGTCAAGGGCTAGGCCTGGCATTTTGGTGAAATGACGTCCCTGCCAAGATTAAATCTTTTTTACATTATCGAAACAATGAAATAAATGTATTTAAATTTTTATTATCATCATAAAATAATTAATAGCACACTAGGATAAAAGACATGGTGTTTTTGAATCAACAAGGTGTATGATAAAATGACTAATGATTCCACTCGGCTATTAAAAGAGGTATACATTATGACAGGAAAACTCATCAGATTAGTTATCTATTTCAAACATTTCTACTAATAGGAGATTGAAAAAAGTTACTGAACATCAAAATAATCAATGACCAAAGTGTTTGTAGAGCGGTGGAAACATAATTGAGCAGCCAAATCAGTTTGAGGATATGATCAAAAAGCAGAAGCTAACCCAAACGTAGAGATAAAAGAAATTTCAAAGCTGCGATACTGACACGAACATGCTCCTCATTTAGGATCTTGAACCACAGATTTTCACATGTTAAATTTACATATTCATGGAAGTAGGGACAAAGAAAATCCATTTAGTTTCTGAGATAAGGTGGGACAAATTACTATTTCAGGTTCATCCCACTTTTGACAATGGACATAATTGATTTCCTCTGAGAATAGCCTTCTGACAGTAGAACACCTCTCTTGTGAGCCAACGGTTCAAACGCAAGTGTAGAATTAGATTACTATAGACTCGACAAGGGAATCTAACCAGATGGGGTTCAGGTTCTGGAAGGTTTTTGATCCTATAGTTGCCGTGTGCAAAGTGCTGATGAAGCATACACTTTTGCCAATCGTTGCGTCAGTTTAATTTTGGCAGAATAAGGATTCATCAGTAGCTGCATTGAAATGTCTGCAGCCTCAAAGATTTCAGTCCGATGTTGCTTTCACGGTTGCACACATTTTCCTCTGCAGGTTTAACCTAAGAAGTTAGGCTGAACAACAAAGAATTGGGATCATCAGCCAACAGACACTTTATTAATAGAATACACAGCTTTCAGACATAGGAAGTTCCAAGAGAAAGTAACCCCAGCTCATGTCTAACACACGTAGGTTGACTTGCTGGTAAGCAAAGCACCTGCTTCCAAAAGAGGCCTTCGAAGGTATTGTGTCCTCCGACGTATTCCTTATCTTTGATAATGCGTTTCCAGCTTGCTGGCCTCGGAAATTTTTTCTGTAGAGGGCGCTGCGTCGATGTCCTTCGACAGCCACCGTATCAGCGCCGACATCACCATGCCCATAAACAGCCACGCGCTGCGTCCGTTCAGTTCCGTTTTTCCGCGCTTCGTGGGGCCTTGGAACATCATTGCTCAGTTCAGTCAGGATAACTAACTAGATCTACTCGAATATACCTTATCGTTCTCGATGGCTTCTTCATCGGAACCGACGCTGCCGCGATCCGGCTTCAAGAAATGTCGAGACTGCGGTAAAAAAATGTCGATAACGGATCCACACAGGATCTGCTTGTGGTGCTTGGGATCCGAGCACCATTGTTCGGAGCGTGAGGACTGCTTGTCCATGACGGCGAAAGCCTTGAAGGAGCGCAAGGGGAAGCTCAAGAGAGGTAAGTCAGTCAAAACCTCCTCGAAAGTTTTGCCGGCTGAGTCGAGGCATTCATCTCCTCGCCGTCGAAAACATTCCCATTCTAGATCTCGAAGTAGCTCCCACCATTCGTCGAGATCAAGACACTCAAAAAAGAGACGTCGAAGGTCCCCTTCCTCGTCTTCTGTGTCCCCAGAAAGGGTCTCCTGTCCCACTAAACACAGTTCTCAAGCTGAGTGGGAGGAATTCAGAAAGAAAATGTTAGGCGTCTTCGAGAACGCGGCCTTGACCCCCTCGAAGACAGCTGAGGGTGATACCCCGGGTGAAAAACCCAAAAAAATCAAAACGCCGCGAGTCGCAGCACCCGGCGAAACATTCCACCCGAGAGCGCCATGAGCCATCGGGTAAGAAGGCACCATCTTCGCCGTCGTCGAAGATTCCTTTGACGCACGGATCTGCGCCATCGACGCCGTTGTCGAAGGGTTCCTCGACGCATCGGTCGATCGACTCGACGCCGATGAAAGAGAGGACCAAGGCCACTCCACAGCCAACGGTGATACCAAGGGCCTCCGGCACGATGCCGAGACCGTCGTCGATGCCCTCGAGTAGGATCCCGATCCTCTCGAGTTCTTCGAGACCCCTTCCAGTTTTTTCGACGCCGTTCTCGGCACCTTCGAAGCCTGTTACATCGGCGTTGACGACATCGACGTTTTCTCGTCCAATAACGACGAATTTGGCTCCTTCTCCCTTAGAGATGGGTTTTACTCCATTTCAGAGGTCAGAGTACCCTGGACTTTCTTCAATTTATGAAGAGGGGGAAGATTCTGACCAGGGAACATTTGGGTTACAGAGGACCACACTGCCTATTTCAGGGGATTTCACCTCTGAGGAAAGAAGGCTGAAGGACCTACAGGAGTCACTACATGAGGCAAGTGGGCTGGACTCTTCCCCAGAAGTGGAATTTAAGCCAGACCCAGGGGAACATGCCGAAACACCCTATAGAACCCTGATGGCAAGAATTATTGAATTTATGGGTTGGTCTGCGCCTTCACCTGTTTTTCAACAGGATGACCTAACAGATATATTAGACAAAGGCCCACAGGAGGACCCGGTGGTCCCCTTCCATGCAGCCTTACAAAGGAAAATTGCATCTAATTTGGAAACTCCTGAAGTTATCCCTGCGGTCAATAAAAGATTGTCAACCAAGTATAGGGTAGCGGCTGCTGACCATGAATACTTATCAAAACACCTGACCCCAGAGAGCGTGGTGGTTCAAGCGGCAACTTCATCTAGCAGTAGGACCGCTTACCCTACTGTCCCACAGGATAGAGATGACAAGAGGTACGACTCTATGGCGAAGAAAGTCTTCTCTGCCTGTAGTATGGCGTTGAAGTCCATCAACGACACCTGTACGCTCGCCAGGTTCAGTCACACACTATGGCAGTGTGCTTAATCAGCGGCTGACTGCATACCCGAAGGAGAGGAAAAGGAAGCCTTCCTTTACGTTATTAAAGATGGCAAAGATGCCATGTGCGAATCACTTCAAACAGGCATCGATTCCGCTGACAGTATCAGCAGGGCCATGGCGGCAAGTACAACAATCCGCAGGCATGCGTGGTTGCGAAAGTCGGGCTTTGCTCCAGATGTACAGGCCAGACTTTTGAATATGCCCTTTGACGGCTCTTCATTATTCGGGAAAAAGGCTGACGACAGTCTGGAAAAGTTACAGACTTCTAAAGCAGCAGCAAAATCTTTAGGAGCTGCTATCCGCCAAACGCCTTTTCGCCCCTCAGGAACCTCTGGGAGAGGAAATTCCTTTGGCTATTATTCCGCATTCGGGAAAGACCGAGGACAGCCGGCTCAAAGAGGCCAAAGGAGATCCACCCGAGGTGGACGGGTCAAAAGTACTAAGACCGCAGCAGGTGCCTCTTTACCCTCGGCATCTGCATCAGCCGCCCCCAAACCACTCTGAGGCCTTCCTACACAATACACCTGTAGAGGGCAGGTTAACTCGCCATCTGACGGAATGGCAGGCTATAACGTCAGATGCTTGGGCATTGGAAACAGTTGCCCAAGGTTACTGCCTACCATTTCTACACATTCCTCAGAGTCATCCACCGGGGAACAGCTCTCTAAAAGTTCCAGATCTGCTCCTCTTGCAGGAAATTATAGACCTGCTAGAGAAAGGTGCCATAGAGCCGGTACCTGTAGCGGACAGGAACAAGGGCTGGTACTCCCCCCTACTTTCTCATACCAAAGAAGGACGGAGGACTGAGACCCATCCTGGACTTACGAGAATTGGACAAGTTCCTCAGGAAGGACAAGTTCAAGATGGTAACTCTCTCAGATCCTTCAGGCCCTCCAGCTCCAGGACTGGCTGGTATCTCTGGACCTTCAGGATGCTTATTTCCATGTGCCAATCCATCTCAAACACAGGAAATACCTGAGGTTCGCAATTGGCGACTCTCATTATCAATTTCGAGTTCTGCCATTTGGGCTGACCTCCGCCCGAGGGTCTTCACCAAGCTGATGTTGGTAGTGGCGGCGAGTCTAAGGAGGGAAGGGATCCACGTCTACCCCTACCTGGACGATTGGCTGATCAGGGCTGTATCTTCGGAACAGGCCAAGGCCCAGCTAGATTATGTCTGCCACTTCCTTCACAGACTGGGCTTCTCCCTCAATTTAAAGAAGTCACAGATGATAGCATCACAGAGACTCCAGTTCATTGGAGCGGTCCTGGACACTTCCCTGGGAAAAGCCTCGCCACCAGAGGTGAGGGCTCAAGATATTCTACAGATAGTCACCAAGTTTCAAAATGCCCAACGTCTCCCAGCCTTCGACTTTTTGAGGTTGCTAGGCCTCATGGCATCCTGCATCATCCTTGTGCCAGAGACTCGCCTGAGAATGCGATCTCTTCAGTGGGCACTGAGAAGTCAGTGGTCGCAATTCTCAGGGAGAATGACAGATCGCCTCCGCATTCCGGACAAGGTAGCCCGCGACCTTCAATGGTTGGCCTATCCAGAGAACATCTTGAAAGGAGAACTGTTTTGGCAACCATGGCCGGAGATAACAGTAGTCACAGACGCCTCACTCATGGGGTGGGGAGCCCATGCCAAAGACCTGAGCATCAGCGGTCGTTGGCCTCCATCGGAGTCCAGACTACACATCAACCTATTAGAGCTGAGAGTGATCCGACTAGCGCTGAAAGCTTTCCTGCCATCAGTACAGGGGAGAAATGTCCTGATAATGACGGACAACACGGTGGCCATGCACTACCTCAACAAAAGAGGAGGCGTAGGATCACTGCCACTGTGCAGAGAGGCGATGCAGCTCTGGTTTTGGGCAATCCAAGAAGGAATCTCTCTATCGGCAGTCCACCTAGCCGGAGAGAAGAACTTGACAGCGCACGCTCTGAGCAGTCTCCCACGAGTGGGAGCTAGCTCAGGAAGTCCTTCGCCCTTTGGGGAACCCCTCAGGTGGATCTGTTCGCCACAAGCACCAACAGGAAGTGCGATCTGTTCTGTTCAAGGGAATTTCCCCCGAGAGGAGCTCTAGGAGATGCGTTCAAAGTGGACTGGGAGTTTCCACTCCTTTATGCGTTCCCACCAGTCCCTGTTATTCCTCAAATGATCAGGAGGTTGAGAAGATTCCGGAAGACCATGATACTAATTGCCCCGGATTGGGCCAGGAGAACGTGGTACCCGGACCTTCTAGATATGTCCATCTGTCCTCCAATCCGTCTTCCACTCAAAGAGAATCTTCTCTCCCAGAAGGGAGGTCAGGTTCTCCATCCAGACACCAAAACCCTCAACCTTCACGCTTGGCTTCTGAAAGGGTGAGGTACAAGGATTGGGATCTCCCTGATGACGTCATGGAGGTGTTGCTTTCGTCCAGAAGACCGGCAACAAAGTCTTTATACCGCTGCCGTTGGAACACATTTTGCAGCTGATGTAGGGAAGAGAATATCGACCCTTTTTCGACCCTTTTTCATTTGGTACACCAACGATGTTATCGTTTCTTCTCTACTTGGCAAACTCAGGCCTTCAAGTGGGCACTGTAAAAGGCTATCTCGCAGCGCTTTCTATCTTCAAGCGCACTGCGGAGGAACCATGGTATTTCAAACTTCCTCTAGTGGTACAATTTCTCAAGGGACTAATGTTTCCCATCCAAAACCATTCCAGGTTCCCTTATGGGACTTACATTTAGTCTTAAACTTCCTAATGGGCACTCCATTCGAACCACTTCACTCTTGCGCCCTGAGATTTCTCACGCTTAACTGTCCTATTGGTAGCACTAACATCTGCTAGGAGGGTGAGCAAGCTACAAGCTCTCTCCTGTAAACCCCCACATACAATCTTCCACAAGGACAAAGTTGTCCTACAGGTGAAGCCTAATTTCCTCCCAAAGGTGGTTTCTGAATTTCATATTACTCAGAAAATTACCTTACCTTCGTTCTACCCTCCTCCCCATCCTGGGAAAGAGGAGGAAAGGCTACATAGGCTGGACCCAAGGCGAGCTCTCAGCTTTTACATCAGCAGAATGGCTAGGATCAGGCAAGCAGACCAACTGTTTGTAGGATACTCAGGTCACAAGTTGGAACTACCCATAACAAAACAAACCATCTCCAGGTGGATTATTTTGGCCATCCTGGAATGTTACAGACTGGCAGGGAAAGAGCCACCCCAAAATCTCAGGGCTCATTCAACCAGGGGTATAGCAGCCTCTTTGGCTCTCCAAAGAGGGGTACCGGTCCGGGACATATGTGCGGCTGCCACATGGTCGTCCGCACATACATTCACAAAATTTTACAATCTGGATTCCTCCACTGCTCAAGAGACCAGATTTGGCAAGGCCGTATTACATTCGGTCCATCCCTAAAGGGATACATAACATTCTCACTCCCACCTCCAATTACATGCCATTGCTGTGGGAGTCTATCAAAGATAAGGAATACGTCGGAGGACACAATCCCTTCGAAGAACAAGTTACGTCTTACCTGGAACGACGGGATGTTCCTCCAACGTATTCCTTATCGCCCCTCCCAACCATCCCCGCAGTGATAACTTCCCTTGTGGTTGCAGCTTACGCTCCTTCAAGGTCAATAACAAATTCAGGCATGACTTTTCTTATGCTACAAAACGGAACTGAGCAACAGACACAGCGTGTGGCTATTTATGGGCATGGTGACGTCGGCGCCGATACGGTGGCCGTCGAAGGACATCGACTCGACAGACGTCGACGCGCAGCGCCCTCTACAGAAAAGATTTCCGAGGCCAGCAAGCTGAAAACGTATTATCAAAGATAAGGAACATCCCGTCGAAAGAACGTTACCAGGTAAGAAGTAACTTGTTCTTCTAGATGTAACCAGAAGGCCATCTTTTTCCACACCCTTGTTTTGGCGCCATAAACCAAAATTGGGACAACCTTCTGTCTGTAGTAAGTTATCAAAGGGGACAAGGTATATTTTCCGTACTTGCGATGGATTATACGAGCCTGAGCGGCAGATGTTTGTATCTTCTTCCTTAGCGCTAAACGGTAGGGCAAATCAGAAGGGTGATTATTGGTGTTACGACCAAGATGTCGATATTCAGTTAGAACTTCTAGTTTGGAGCCATGTATTAGCCATTTATATGAGCAATGTCTAATATGATGGGAAGTCACAAAGATCATGACCTTGGTTTTAGTCAAATTGATTGTGAGCTGATTGGTCTATGTATATTCCTGTAATGCTTTTAGCCGTTTTTGTAATCCGTTTGGAGTTTTGGACAGAAGCACTGAATCCTCTACGTAAAGCAGCCACAGGATGGTACAATTGCCAAATTTGGGAGGATCAGAAAGAACCTTAGTTAGATGGAGATTCAAATCAGAGATGAAGAAGTTAAAAAGTTCTGAGGCTAGGATGCAGCCTGCTTCAAGCCTCTATATGTTGGAATGGGTGCTGATAATTTCCCATCTAGGGTTAGATCTGAACAGAGAGGATGGAAAGGAGCTGAGAAACTAGGGTGTGGACATGAGTGGGGTAAGCAGCTTTGGCCAGTTTGTCCATTAGCAATTCACAAGACACAGAATCCAAGGTGCTCTTAAAGTCCACAAAAGCCATGTATATTGGTTGGTGCATTTGTTTCCCATACATTTTTATGGCAGTGATGATCATCAAATTGATGGCTGTGCCCAGCCCTGCTAAAAAGCCTGTTTGATATTTGTCATGTAGACATTGTTCAGTCATCCAACAATTGAAATCACATAAAATCAGGCGAGCAAAACGTTTCCCAGAGACCTTCAAGAGTGCAATGGGTCGATGGCTCTCGGGGAGCTCACGATTGCCCTTGAAAATGGGGACTATAATGGATTTCTGCCAAGATGACGGAATCTGATGACATTTAACAATATTAAGATAGATCTTCTGTAATATAGCAGCCTAGAGTTCAGGATGGGTCTTTAGCATGACATTAGTGAGCCCATCAGATACAGGAGCTCTAGAGGAGCTTCGTTTAGTAATATAAAATGTCACTTCTATCCAATTGGATGTTAGTGTCTGTGGACATGTAATTCGAGACTAGAGCACATTGAGATTTGGGTGCTCGAGCATAAAGCGCTTGGAAGTACTGAATCCAGTTTTGTTCTTGCACTGCATTGATTTGTAAAGCATTCTCAGGATCATGGCTCGCCTGATTTAAGAGTCCAAATGGAGGCAGTATTTTTAGAGGCTAGGGTATGCAGCATGTGCTCAGCATCTTTCTGAACAGAGCTTTGTGACCTAAGCCAATTCCTATACTGATTCTTGAGGTGTTTTGTTCTAGTAATTCTATGTTCAAGGGGCAACCCTATCAAATTTCTAAGACTGGTACATAAATCGGTTTTCTTATTGCGCAAGTCCTGATCTCAAAGGTGTTTGTGCTTGTAGATTGGTTTGGCTGATGTAGATGATTCTATAATTTTTTTTTTATTGGTTTATTCAAACCTTTAAAAAGCAATACACGCAATACAATCACTTCATCCCTCCCTCCATCTCTCCATTTTACTTTAGCAGTCAAAAGCGTCGTCATTTGTTTCCACACATGCAACACATGTGCCTCCTCCAACAGGATTCTCTGGATTACATACTCCCAGTTTTTCTTTCTCGGTATCTAGGCTGCTTTTTAACATTCGCAGAAAGTTTACTAGAGCAAATAAGACTGCTCTGTTGTTCCCCTCAAAAAGTGCTTTAGACCAGTCTTCTGTACTCGTAAATTGGTGCTCATTGATCATTTGTCCAAAATGTCTCTCTTTGTTGCTCAAAAGCCGAGCATACCATTACTAGGTGTTTGAGGGTCTCATTGCTCTTTTTGCAAAATCTGCACACCAGGTCGATGTTAGCAAACTTCGGCCAAGTAGCCAGACGCTCTTTTGCTAGAAACAAGTTCATTCTAAAGCGCATGTACAGGGCTCTTGAGTACTGGTCTGGTAAACCGGTTAAATAGGTATGTTGCTGACCATAAGTTTTTGCTTCTCCCGGTACCCTGTGCATTAGTTTTGATTTTACTCTTGAATCGCAAGTATTTATCCAGTCAGTTCTCAATGTTCATTTTTGCAAGATCTGGGTTCTTTAGTAACGTTAGGAGACTGATATCATACTCCATTAGAAGAGCCTGCCAAAGTAGATTCCATTCAAATAATATAGTGTAGACCCTGTCATTGTCGGGCTTGTGTAACAGTTGGAATTGAGGCGCCAGAGTTTTAACCATCGTTTTTCTATACAAGCTCAGTAGGTTCCAAGTAACTCTTGCTTTGATTGATATGAGCCCCAGCTCATAACGTAGACATATTGTTGGTGTGCCCTTTGGAAGCTGCAGGACGCGAGTCCAACAAAAGGTTTTCTAGAGAATTCCACAAGGCCTCTGCACAACCAAACGCATTTTCCCCACCATATATTAGTGCAGGTACCGCTTTTTGCTCTAAGAACAAAATGATAGGTTTTAACGAGAATTGGCCGAATTTATTGTTAGTTGGGCTTGGCATGCCAACTGCCGGCACTTGCTTTTCGCAGCGTCCGACCACGGCTCGTCACTTCTGCTGGCGCTGATCTTCATACCTAAATAGAGTTCTTTACAGTTTGTAGACACTCGTTTGCAAGCCGCCAACGAAACTTATATTTTTGGCCCCTGTCTCCTTGTAGTTTCTCAAAGATCAAAATTTTGCTTTTTTGTTTGTTAATTTGGAGTCCATTGGCTGTTGTGTAGCGGTCAAGACAGTTCAGTTTTCGCTGGAGCCCAATAGGGGTCAAGTCTACCAGAATAAGGTCGTCTGTGTAAACCAAGTAGTCAATGGGAGACCCGTGAAGTTTTGGAGGAAACGTGACTACACCGTTGAATGCTTGCTTTATGTCTGATATAAAGAGATTAAAGATGATTGCTGCCAACGAGCAGCCTTGTTTCACGCCCTTGTATGTACCGATGGCAGCAGACAACGTACCTTTCTCATCCAAGCGGATCTTAATGGAAGTGTCCGTGTGTAGCTTGCGGATTGCGTCTACTAAGCTAGGAGGACAGTTCCATCTCGTGAGTTTTTCCCACAACATCTCTCTGTTTATGCTGTCAAACGCCTGTGACAGGTCTATCAGGGCCATGTAGATCTTTGTATTTGACTTCATTGCTTCCATCTTTAAGAGGTTTAACAATAACAGGTTTAGCCCACATCCTACTCCTTTTACGAAACCTGCTTGTCTAGGGTCTACGTGGTTGGAAACTGTAGCCCATTTCAGAAGTTTTTGTTGCAGAAGGCTGGCGTAGATCTTCCCCAATACGTCGAGTAGCGCTATGGGCCTGTAGTTTTGTGGGTTGGTTCGGTCCCCTTTATTGAAAATGGGTACCACCACAGCGCTTTTCCAGGACTTTGGGGTTGAGCGGTTCTTAATGACTCTCTCAAACAAGGTTACGCATAAATCTGTCCATAGTTCTGGGTTTTTCTTGAGGGTAAAGTTGGTTAGGCCGTCCGGCCCGGGAGCTCTACATTCACGCACGTTTTTAATTACGTGAAGTATGTCAATGCGCTCAAACACCAAGTCCCATTCGTTTAACGCCATGTGTTCCCAGACTATAAAAGGTATATCTTTAGCATACAGGTTTGAGTAGAATTCTGCCCACTTGCTTCAGAGACTGCGTTGGCCTGAAGTGCATGTTGGGGAGCCATGCTGTTGTTTATCAGTCTCCAATAGTCGGCCGACTTTTTACCAGACATTTTCTGTAACATGTCTTCTGAATCATTTTGCAGCATAATGGCTGCGTGTGATTTGAGCCAGTTCCGATATCTTCGTTTGATCACCCTTTTGCCCTCTTTCATGGAGATGCTACTTGGGCCTTTTAGGCCACTTAGTTCTTGACGCATGGCTCTTTTCCGTTGCAGAATAGCCATGTCAGATTTGTGTTTTGGTCCAAACTCTTTGTGTTTCGTGTTGTGTTTCCGTTCTTCAAAGTTGCACAAGAGGTCTTGGTATTCAAGTGATTTCGAGGCGTGTTGGAAGTTGTGTGTAATAGTGGCTACTTCCGTGTCTAACAGATTTAGTCCAATCCTGCCGGACCCAGTGCTTACCGCAAATCGCCAACATGCCTTAATACGCAAAGTAGAGTGATCAAATATAAAATGAACCATGTCGTGATCGCTGTGCTTCATTTTGACAACTTCAATTTTTCTGGTCCGTTTGTGGATGTTTTCGGATACAAATATGTAATAGAGTACCGATTGTTGATCAAGTCTTCTCCATGTAGGGCATGCTGGAATGTCGCCGACCGTGTGGCCGTTGTGCATTGATAACCCTCGGAACTCCATTTCCAAACACCACTGCGCCGCTACTTCTTCATGTTTGTAAGCCTTCTTACTCTAACAGTTCTGTCTGGATTTGAAGTACATAGCAAAAACAAAGAGGTGATGGCTGGAAGGTTTAGAATTAATCTTAACCACTGGCAATGCTCTGGGCAACCCTCCAGACCACCGTTCTTCGCCTGCCAAGCCATTACAGAAGGGAAAGACCATATGCAAATCAGGCTTGGCCCCACCCCAAAAGGGGCAGTCCAGCCCGAACTGCTAGGCCACATCCCTTCTGCACGAGACCACAAGCATCCCCAAACATGTTTCGCCCTTGTTGGGGCTCATCAGTGAGGAGTAGCTTGGGTCTCTAGGCCCAGCAGGCACGGGACCCACGTCTGGGCATACCCGTCCCACTCGGGGTGACATAGCAAAAACAAAGAGGTGATGGCTGGAAGGTTTAGAATTAATCTTAACCACTGGCAATGCTCTGGGCAACCCTCCAGACCACCGTTCTTCGCCTGCCAAGCCATTACAGAAGGGAAAGACCATATGCAAATCAGGCTTGGCCCCACCCCAAAAGGGGCAGTCCAGCCCGAACTGCTAGGCCACATCCCTTCTGCACGAGACCACAAGCATCCCCAAACATGTTTCGCCCTTGTTGGGGCTCATCAGTGAGGAGTAGCAAAGTAGAGTGATCAAATATAAATTGAACCATGTCGTGATCGCTGTGCTTCATTTTGACAACTTCAATTTTTCTGGTCCGTTTGTGGATGTTTTCGGATACAAATATGTAATAGAGTACCGATTGTTGATCAAGTCTTCTCCATGTAGGGCATGCTGGAATGTCGCCGACCGTGTGGCCGTTGTGCATTGATAACCCTCGGAACTCCATTTCCAAACACCACTGCGCCGCTACTTCTTCATGTTTGTAAGCCTTCTTACTCTAACAGTTCTGTCTGGATTTGAAGTACAGGCAATATTTAGATCTCCACACACAATTAGGTCCAATGACTGCTCCTTTGTTAGTAGATCGTCGATCAATGCTGTAATTTGGTCGATAAAAAGCAGATCGTCGTTGGCAAAGTGATTCCAGTATACGTTAAAAATATATAAGCATGTTTCCTTGTTATTTCCGTTCTGTTGGGTACTAATGGTGGAGACCTGAATAAATGGAGATGGATTACATGAGTTCAGAATCTGGAGACCAGACGCTTTCCTTACAGCCAAGAGCAGGCCAGCCATCGGTCTACCCTTTGCCTGCTTTATGGCTGCGTTAAGTGCCACTTCAAAACCTTCCAGCAGCGGGTTATGCAAGAGCCAAGCTTCTTGTAGGCACAGTATGCCTAATCCACTGGCTCATGATGATTCAAATAAGTGCAAAAAGCTGTGGGTGTTCCATGAACCCATGGTACACCCTTTAGGGCCTACTGGTTCCTGGCATTACTACATCTGTTGGTTATTTAGGGTTGCGGCAAACTATGACCAGTCGGCGTCTTTGTTGCCTGTAGGTTCTTGGGCCTTCAGGTCGACCCCTGTGGTCAAGGGGCTCACCATTCCATTGACCGTTATTCTTATCGGATCCCTCATGTGAGGTACCTCTGTAGGGAGAAAGACTCGATGGAATCCAGGCACGGGCTCTTCGGTTTTGTTCGAGCCCTGCTTTGGCTCTGTATCTCCAGTCAATGGATGGTTTATGACAGGGACTATTACAGAGCACGTCTTCTCCTTGAGAGTATCTGATTGTAGACCACCGTCAATTTTTGCTATGTCGAACCCCAGTGATATCAGCACAGGACCAGCGTCCAACAGAGCTTCGGCTATGAGCTTGGACTGTAGATGTAAAATCACGGCATCATTTTTCTTTTCATTGAAGAATTCCACGATTTTCAGATCCTCTGATTCGATTGCTCTTAGACTAGGGATCAGATGGTATAGCCATAGCACGTTATGTCGGTTTAGAATTAAGTCATCAGAGGATTCAATTCGTTCTAGGAGCAGAGGATGAGGTGCCTGTGCCATTGGTTATTGTGTTTTCCTCCCTTTCGTGCTAGCCTTAGGAGCGCACGCACTTTTGCTGTTCTGCTGCAATATTTGGGTCTTTGGGTAATTTCCTGTGTTAAGGCTCGACATTTTGCCATTTCTGGGTTCTATTAATTGGCCGGTATTCACGGAATGTGACTCTTTTGAGCTTGCACGTTGTTATTGTCAAGCAGACTCTGAGACGACTTGCAGGCTTGTCAACAGGCCTTTAATTTGAGACTTGGCAGCAATCAATCATCGTTTAGCATCTAAGGTTGTAAAGATGGGCGCCAACCGATCCTTCTCGGTTTGGGGCGAGAATGGCGGTTGAATCAGTTGACACGTTCTAGATGGATTTGTCGAGGTCATCACAGAATTAGGCACCTGTATAGCTACCTGCGCGGCCGTGTCAAGTGCATTTGTATCTACAGGCACCACCGGAGTAGTAGACCCTTCTGGAACGTTCAGAGGAGGCGAGACAGTAGCTGACTCAGGAGTACTCTTGGTGTAGTCCGCAGCTGGATCCGTTGCGGAAGGTTCTTCGTCGTCATACGTTTAAAGGTTTATTAGCACGTCTGAGCCGTCACTAACACAAGTTTGTGATTCATCTAGAACAATTGAGACAGGCTTCGCCACATTCGTAGCCTCCTTTTTTCCAGCATTATTTTCTCAGGTAAAGGGCCCGTTAACCGTTACATTGACTGTTTTAAGGATGCGCAGACATTTTCTCGAGTCAGCACTGCGTTTGGCTTTCCTTAACGGCTGATTTTTGTTTTTTTTTGGTTAAGCCATTCCTTGGATGTAAACTGGCTGCAGTAGCCTTTTGGGTATCTAACGGACCCTTAAAGATGTTCTATATTTCGGGCATCATATCAACCACTCCCTTAGGTAACGTTGCTGAAGTTTGGGAGCTCGACGATTCCAAATTGACGGGTGTCATAGATGTTGATGGCACGTGAGGATTTTGAAGAGCCAAATTCGAGGCCACTTGGGTCTCCTTTAAAATGATAGCAAATATACTACTGGCCTTGTTTGGTTCCGTCAAAGGAACGTTAACAAGCTGACAGTCAGCTGAGAGTGTGTCATTCACAGTAGCCACGAGCAGTGATTCACAGTCCAAATGCTTAGGTACTTGTGGTTGAGGCGCCTCATTTCCCGAGGTGCTCCAAGAGTTCAGTGTAGGTTGCACATGCAAGGGTTAACTTGGTTTAGCATGTTCTACTGAGCTGCTAGTGATTTTGTACGTTCTTCACAACATTGGCACAGTCCTGCTCTCTGATGTTCTTCACTTGTGCTGGCATCACTGCTGTAGATAACAAGCAAGGTACAGCGCATGTGGTAACGTCCATTGGACGGTCATTCTCATTTC
This sequence comes from Ambystoma mexicanum, assembly GCF_040938575.1. Taxonomy (NCBI): domain Eukaryota; kingdom Metazoa; phylum Chordata; class Amphibia; order Caudata; family Ambystomatidae; genus Ambystoma; species Ambystoma mexicanum. The sequence continues at coordinate 1,186,244,107 of NC_090922.1, forward strand.
TTTGTTGTTGAAAGATCCCCAGCGCCTCTTTTTCCACCTCTGCCAATAATTTTTTGTCCAGATTTGCATTTTTAGCGTGGCTTTCAATGTATTTCGTGGAGCACTTCTTTGCAGTGAAAGTTTTTGTTTTCCATACTCAGCAGCTTACTGATCATTGCAGAGACCACCGTTGAAAGTTCTTTTATGTTATCATTGAGATTTTCATACATTTTGATGAATGGGGCAATTGATAACGTCATGGATGAGATGATGGTTGCTTGTAAGTCTTTAGCATGCTGAGCTGTGTCCAGCTCTTCCAACACGTTACTGACGGAACGTGGGCCTAACCTGCCACGCTGCACTGGTCTTCTAATCTTCGGATAGGGACGTTCCATTATGGATGAGTCAGTAGAATCTTCATCTGCGGAAGATGCACTAGTAGAGGAAAGGAATTTAGTAGGTTGCGTCAAAGTTGAATGCACTGCTGAGGAGGGCGAGGAGGGTCCAGGGGGAATGTTAAACATTTTCAGTTTTTTGTTCTGTGAACAGCTTATGCTGGGAGACAGGCTCCCAATGAGCCTCCTACGTTTGAGTAGGGAACTTGCCCCCCCGTGTTTGAGTTGAGAGCTGCAGCGACAAGGGCTCAGCATCAAAGCAGGGAGCAGCGTTTGCACACTCCAGCACGGACATCCCACGGTTCGCTGAGTTTTTAGCAGCTCTTTCCACATTAAGGCGAGGGAGGTTGTTTAGAATTTTGACTACCTCCAATGAATTTCTTCTTTCGGACCCAGATTTAAAATCATCAGAGGATGCAAACCTAACTGGAGGAGGCTGCTCATTGGTTTGGTCTAGAACAGCCCCCTCTCCCCACCCACTGTTGTGGCACACTCCTCGCCACAGCAAAATCTTTCCCACTTGCAGCTGAAACGTTCTTACTGTTGAATACCTCCTCACAGGAGGCATCTGCCACATAGTGGGTGTTGCCAGTAATGTCTACAGTGTCTACTGCACTGTAGAACCTGGGCCGTGGGGACATCAGGTTTCCGTTAGTGTTGGGCAATTGAGTAGGGGACAGGTTGAGGCATGGCGTCGCAACACCCGTAGGTCTCTGGGGCTCGACCATGCCACCGACAGGCACCCTGTGTTCGCACAGCAGTTCCCATTCGCCTTCCGTCAGGGCAGCCAAAGTCATCCCCCTGTTCAGTTCAACGGGCGATCCAGCCGCCTCCACAAGCCTTCCACAGGGCCCGCCACCACAACAGCGGCAGGCCCCGCAGCCTCGACAGCACGGGACCCAGGGCCAAGTCCCTCCCCGCAAACCACCCCGTCAGCGTCGCCCCCACCACTGCCTGTCGCGTGGGCCAGCGACCGCCGCTCCTCAGGCAGACCGCTCGGCGGGGGGAGACGCCACAGGCCAGGTACCATTGTTTATATTCCGTTCCAGGCAGTTAGAGTACTTTGAGTTTGCGATAAGCACTTACTTGATCCATGGGGAAAGTGCATGTAGTCAGTGTGGTCAATGCAACTAATGTTGTTGGCGTTGCTACAGCTGATGGGAGGATGACGATACTTGATGTCCCAGGAGGCCGCTCTATGTGCGACCCTGCTACACACATAGCCTTAGGCTGCTCGATTGTGCACAACGCCGGCTCCGTAGACGGTGTAGATTCCAGTTTACGTTGGGCTCGAGTTTCCCGCATTGTGCGGTCCGCCCTCCAATGCAGCGTGCTTATCCTCTGTGCGCTGGTAGAGGGCCACCTAATCCACGGACTTCCGACTCCGCGCCCACTCCGCGGGGTGAATGAGTTTATAAAGGCACACCCACAATGAATAGAAAGCAGAGCAAACAGACTCTCCGCTCCGGCAGCTCCTCAGACTGAGCCCGGACTCCACCGTTCTTAATTCCCGTGGGAAATATTGACGATAGCAAGCGGGGAAGGATCAAAGGGGTTGAACCACAACAGTCTCCCTCCCAGCCGGCTCCTGCTTCCACTTACCGGCGTATTTAGTGGGCTGAGCGGCTGTACTATCAAGGTCCAGGGAGAGCGTGGAGCATACAGCTTATCAGCACAAACAGCTGGAAACAGCGAATAGTCCCAGCCCTTTTCTCCTCTCAGGGCTTCTCTAAATAATTACAAGGCTGCTACATGATTCCGGAATGCTGGCTGAGCAGGCAGCAGCTTGAAGCAGGAGATCCTGTCCCCCTGATCCTAGATAATCTAATGATACAATGACTACTAATACCAAAAAGAAAATTGATTGCCTCAAATGCTGCTTCCAAGAAAACTAAGGCTGATACAGAAGAGACTCCTAGTGCCCAAGCTATGTACATGGTGCTGTTCAAGGTTTCACAGGATGTGGGAGAGATGAAGGTCTCCTTTGTTCACTTACATGGTAAGGTGTCTAATTTGGATGGAAGAGTGGGGCAACTGGAAAAGGTCTTAGCTGGCTTTTCTACAGCGATTTCAGGAAGTTAGAGCGTACAATGATTTAAGAAAGGAAATTGAAGGTACTGTTGGAACAAGCGGGGGAACAGCTAGGGTCTCGCACATTTATAAAGCCCTACAAGAAGGGGAACCCATGACCGCATTGAAGGTGAAGGAGAAATGGGAGTGTGATATGGGGTACCAGATCCCGAATAAGGAATGGGAGGCAATTTGGGAATCAGCCCGGAAAGTCTCACGAAACGCTCTATTCCAGCTGATACAGTTCAACATCATGCACAGGACATATGTGACCCTCTCCAAACTAAGGACTATGAACAGTAGCCTGTCAGATTAATGCCCCAGATGTGGTAGAGGGCCAGCGGGATTCTGGCACATGATCTGGTACTATGGGGTTATCACACTGTACTGGACTAAAGTTATTGTGGACGCGAACAGGTTAATGGGGTCAAAACTGGAATCCAACCGAAAGTGTGCATCCAGGGTATTCTTCCAAGGGGAAAGAAGCACAAAACCCAAAACAAAATGAAGGTTTCTGTTATTATTGGCTAAACGACGAATGGCTATCGTGTGGAAACACCCACAGGGTCCGGCAATATCCAGGTGGCTACTAGATGCCCGCAGATGGGGGGGGATAGCCGAAATGACGATACTACAGGGAATGGACAACATCACAGAAGGGTCAGAGGTTACAATACAGTGGAGCCAACTACTGAACGACCGGGCTAAGTCCAATGATCTGAAACCACCATGAAATACCCTATACTAGAGGAGCGGGGAATATCAGACAGGGGAAGGGGGAGAGGAGACATGACCCGGCTGGGGTAATGTCCCTAAGGGAGGGAAAGATGAGAAATGCCAATGCCCGGGAGCGGGGGGAAGGGATGGGAAGAGGCCAAACCGGGCTGCACAAGGTGGGAGGGTCAGGGTAATGTTATATACCTAAAGGCTCATGTTTGTTATAACGAAAATGCAAATAAAAAGGGTTTTTAAAACCAAAAAAGAAAGGAAATGGAAGACTCAAGGTTTAAGAATTTAATGTTGAATTTGAAATCCAGAAATCAAAATCTTAGATTTATGAGCTTGCCTGAAGCCTGAAAATCTAACTAAAGATGGGTGAATAAAGGATGCTCTAATCAGAATATTACCAGAAATGTATGGCCAAGGAACTTTATCCCCAGTGGATCTGGATTATGCCTTCAGAGTAGGAAAGATGGACAATGTGAAAGCAAGGCACATTTGAATGGTTTTCACAGGGATAGATGCTAACGAAAAAGTTCTGAAGGCAGCAAGAGGAAGGGGGCAAGTGGTCTACAATAAATCACAATTGGCAATATTCCACGACTATCCAAAAGAATTGGAGGAGAGAATGAAATTATTCTTGGAGGCCAAGAGATTGGCGAAAGAAAAGGAAATAAAAACTGCTCTAGTCAAACCAGCAATTCTAAAAATATACTTGATCCCGAAGAGACAAAGAGGTGGATTATTAGTTATGAAAAACTCTAAAATCTGGGATATTAAGGAGGGTTTCCAGAAATTAGGGCTGATGGATTGAGTCGAAATGTGTTCAGTATTTTAAAGTTTAATTTAGGGTAGTTTATTTAAGGCACACCCACACATATATTCATTTTCCCTGGCTCATTTATATCTAATTAGATGATTTATTGTAATTAAAGTTATTTATATTTTGTATTTTACTTATCAAAACTTTTGTTCACACTATGAACTTTTAGATAGTCATAACGTAATAGGGTTTGTTTTTAAACATGTTGAATCACTTTAGGTTCCTTCCATTAGTGTTGGGAGGGAAGGTAGGAGAAGACGTAAGCAAGATGGTGGACATAGAATGTCAGCAAGCAGCATTATACTTGGAATATAAACCAGTGGGCTCCTCCCAGCAACTGCATTCTGTGTGGAGGCAGCATACGTAATATGGAGACTTGGGCATGCTGTGTGATTTCCCTCCAGATGAAATTGCAGTAAAAACGAGCAGGTGAGGAGGGGCAGCTGTTCTCATGAGAACAAGGTTGTTTTGTCGGGTTTGTTTACTGTATGCAGCTGACGGCGTCCTAGCTCGTGAACCCGCTGAGAGAGATGTGAATGCAGTTAGCATGAGGAGGGCCCGCGGCTCCTATGTGAAGCACTTTGAGGTTCACCGGGTCTGTTTAATGTACGCGGCTGACACACAAACCGCTGTATCGGATTTCTTGAGCATGGCTGTGTTTCCCTGGTTGTGTACGTTTAGCAACTATGAGTGAGTTGAGTGGGAACTGAAAGTGCTGCCTCTGACATCACAGCACCCCTTTGGAATGCTGTCTTCCGCAATGTAAATCATCTGCTATTTGTAAATTAGCCCGTAAACAAAATAAAAACTGTGAGAAAGAGGCACTTTGGTTATGAAAGCAAGCCCAGTTGACTGAAATGCCATGTTATTGGATTAGTTTAAAGGAAATGACCTCTTATATCCTGCTTTGCACTCGTGATGTCTGCCAGCAGTTTTTCACTTCATGTTCCACTTCGTAAAATCGGGTGGATAAGCAACCACTGAGGGAGAAGAGTGGACCATAACGGGTCGCCATAGGTTTGGGGGCCTTAAAGCTCACTCCAATGTAATCTGTGATGTGGCGGGACATTTCTGAACTTACTGGTGCTTGATCCATAACACGACGATTTGCAGGCAAGAAACGTAATAATCGATATTTGACAGTGTAGCATCTGGCATATTCCATGATGTAGGAATATAAGGTTATAGGTTTGCGTGGCTGTTGGATGACTGGGAAATGTTTGGGGACACGCACTGATTGTAATAATGCCCTGTAAGCAACCTGATGGATTCATTTTCTTCTGATGTAAGGGGCATGGTGAATGAGTTGGAACCATCGGTGCAGTTAACTAGTTAGGAGCCAGATTGGAGGGATCACTTGAGTTTTTATTGTTGGGTGCAGATATACCTCGAGAGCGTATCTGGGCCGGGATCAATCATTTTGGCAGTGTTTTATATTCCTGTAGATGGGCTATTACCATACTCTCGGCTTCAGGAATGTACACGAAGGGTGTGTGACACTGGGCAAATCAAATTATAGTATACTGCTGGACCGCTTTGCATGTCTGCCTATTGTAATAGCATTTGGAAATAGTTTAAACGGCAGCGTTAGGTGCTATATATTAAGTCTCCTGGTTCAGTACTGAATCCCATAGTTGCTAGCCTTTTTTCAGTGCGGTTGTATACGTTTAGGTCTCCCGCGCTTTCCCGGGAGGGGCACTTGTTTTATAATTTCTGCATCTTTTACTACTTGTTTGCCTGTGTGTGGCTAAGGGATGGGAGGGAGGTTATAATGCCCAGAGACGTGGAATCAGACGTGGTTGCATGTTTTATTATTTTTAGGTCCAAAACTGTCATAGGGTTCTTATTAATTAATATAATTTGGTGCACATTCCTTCCTCTGTGCAGATTAATCCTCCTTGTTATTTATTATTGGGAAAATATGGGAAAAGACAAGGAATTTCGAATCACCACAAAATAGGTTGTCATTCGACAGGAATTCCTCTGATAGTCTTTTAAAGGGGGAATGCACTGCTAATGTACTGTATGTGCTTAGAAGGCCACTTTTGTTGTGGGTACAGGGTTTGAAAGTAAAGTAATTATAGAGAGATTTTTTTGGATTCATGGATAGGAGATTTTAAGGGTGGATAAGGATTATTCCCTTCGTGTATATTGCTGTTGGATTAGGTAAGTCATTTAGCATTTGGGGGAGTTTAATTTTTTTCTTTTTCTGATTTGAAATAAAAATATAGGTCTTTTTGGAAAAGATGAAATTATGTTCATTGGTTTAGGGATTTAGGGAGATGTAAACCCGGGTAGGTATAAGTGAATACAGTTTAAAAATAAACCTTTTTCTTAATCTCAGTTCATCTCCGATTTACAGTATGTTTTTTAAATTAAGTTTAGCTACTTTTAATTTTACACATAGCGTGTTTTCGTTAATATTTTTCCTTTTTCAATTTTAGTTTAGTTTTAATTCTGCAAGTGACATTACTTGAGATATTGCAGCTCAGAAGGGAAATATTATTGGCTCTTTGCATATTGTGACCTAGAATATAAATGACCTATGCAATCCGATTAAAAGAAAGAAAATGTTCTCACATTTGAAACATTTAAAAGCATATATTATTTTACTGCAAGAGCTACATTTGACCGATGCAGAGGCTGCCAAATTTGAGATTGGTTGGGCAGGGTAGATGTATCATTCCACCTATTCCTCAAGCTCAAGAGGAGTATCGACAATGTTCAAAAAGAATTTCCAGGGAACTATTACAGGAACAAAGACGGATAAGGAAGGTCGCTAGTTATCAGTTACATACAAATCCAGGAGCTGGAGTTTACTATATGTAACATCTATGCTCCTAATATAAAAAGTGGGCAATGTTTTAATGTTTTGGGCTGCTTCCTATTAGACAGAGGGGGAAAGAACTTGGTAGTGGGGGGTGACTTCAATTTAGTGGTAGACCCAATTCTGGATAGAAGCAGTCAGAATGTAAGCGATGGAAGGAAAAAGGACAGGGAGGCGTTGAAGTTTTTAATGCAGGATTTTGGTTTAATAGATGTTTGGAGATTTTAACATCCGACGGGGAGAGAGTATACTTTTAATTCGGGAGCACATAATATCTATTCACGAATAGACAATCTAATGGCATCAGGAGCAGTGAGATTGAGAGCATCGTTCTTTCAGATCATGCACCCCTTAAATTAGAAATTTCACTGAATTATTAGTCAGGTAAAACTAGGATTTGGAGAATGAACACCACAGTTTTGAGAGATGAGGAATTAAGGAACATTTTAGTGAAGGAAGCAGAGGAATACATTAAAGCAAATTTGAATGGTGATGTGGGGATTGATAATGTTTGGGAGGGCTTTAAATGTGATGCGTGGTGTGGCCATGAGTGTGTGTGGAATAAAAAGGAGGGAAAGAGATGAGGTGAAAGCACTAAATATCTCAATTAAGAATTTTGAAAAAAAGATGATGGGTCCGTCGGATAACGGGCAACTGATCAGGTTAACATAGTTAAAATATGATTTGAATAAAATCCTAAGTGAAAAAGCGGAGTCTGCAATCTTCAGGACGAAATGCAGTTATAACGAGGGAGGAGAGAAATGTGGACGATTGCTGGCTCATAGTTTGAGGGTAAGAGAAGCGAACAGAGCAATTGATGCGATAAAAAGGGATCAAGGGGTGACCCGGGATCCAAGAGAAATAAATGAAGTATTTAAACATTTTTATACAAACTTATACAGTGAGCCCATGAGTGTGGACCCAGCTCGGATGGATCAGTTCTTATCGAATTTGCAGATTAAAAGTTTGATGGTGGATGAGAAAGAACTCTAGACTTGGAAGTAACCTTAGAAGTCAAAAAAAGCTATTTGCAGCTTGAATTAAGGGAAATGCCCAGGGCCAGACGGCCTACCAGCTGAATTCTATCAGGCAATGCCAGAAAATGTCATAAATCTGTTGAGACATGTTTGCAAATTGTAAAATAAAGGGTACTTTACCACCTAAGCTAAGAAATGCAACAATATCCATCTTACTTAAACAAGGTTGTCCGGAACTGGAACCAGGCAGTTATAGACCCATTAGCTTGATTAACACAGACAACATTTTAACCAAAATCCTGGTAAATAGATTGAAGAAGATTCTCTCAAGATTAATACTTCCAACCAGGCAGGATTCATAAGGGGTAGGGTTTCAGCTTCAAACATGTGAAAGTTGTTACTAACCTTGGAAGAATCACAAAGATTAGAAGCAGACTCCGTCGCCTTGTCCCTTGATGCAGAAAAAGATTTTGATTGAGCTTGATGGGATTTCCTGCTTAACGATGGAGAAGATGAATTTTGGTAATGAATACCGGAGTTGAATAAAGTGCTTTATAAAAACCCGACAGCAGAGATTAACACAAACTGAAGAATATCTGGAACATTTGAATTACAACGTGGGACGCGCCAAGGATGCCCTTGATCCCCTTTACTCTGTGATTTCCATGGAACCACTCGCTGAGGAAATAAGAGCTAATAACAGGATTAAAGGAATTACCTTTAATGGAGTCTGTCAAAAGCTTTGGTGTTACGCTGATTATCTTCTAGTGGTTATCAAGATCTTGTAACTTCAATCCTGGCTCTGATGAATTTGACTGAATATGGTTTTGTGTCAAATTATAAGATAAATTGGTCCAAATCAGAAGCTCTGCTCTGTACTCATGTGACCAACGGAGTATTGATAAGGAGCTTTGGTATCAAGTGGTGCCCATTAAAGATGAAATACTTGGGCATATGGAACACAAAGAATATTATGGAAATGATGAGCCTTAATATGGACATAATACGTCAAATTTCTTTGGAAATGGAGCATTGGGAGGCAAGGTATACACAATTAAAATCAGAGCACCGAAAATAACCTATATTCTGAGCATGATCCCTCTTCCGGTGAAGAAATCAATATGGAAGAAGGTGGACAGTATACTCCACTCTTTTTTGTGGAATAAAAAGGTTCCTAGATTGAAACTGTGGAAACTACAACTACAGAATGATAGAGGGGGATTAAACATTCAAAATTTTGAATGTTACCATCAAGAGTTTACGTTGCGACATGTCATGCCGTTGGTTGTAGAAGAGGAGGATAAATGGGCAGTGGCGAAGGCCAACATGGCCTGCCCGTTGAATACATGGGCAATCCTATCATCTTGCAGAGCAGATTGTGGGTATCACTCAAACTTTACAGAAATTTTGAGATCTATCTAAAAGGCATGAAATGGCATGAAAAATTAGGCCGGGTCTAATTAATACTTCTTCACTTTGTTTAAATCCGGCAATAAAGATAAAGAATTGAACCATATTTTGGATAAATTGGTTTGTGGAACGAATAAAATAAATCGAAGATCTGTTTGAAGGTGAGCGTTGGAAAACATATCGAAAGTTAAAATTAGAGTATAAGTTATCTGGATCAATTTATGGAGAATATCGGTGTTTGTAAAGAGCAGTAAAAATTCCTAACTTGGTCAATTCATACTTAACGAATACTATTAAGAAAATAGGAAGTCAAGAAAGCGTGGCATGTGAGATGTGCCATCTGTTAAGCAGGAATACAGAAGGGAATAAAAAGATCTTGTATTACGTGGTCGGCATGCCTAAAGGAGGAGATGACGCAAGGTAGATGGGAAGCTTTGTGCAGGAACATCAAGAGGATATCTTTAAACATAGGGGACAGGGCAAGTCAAGTAAAGATCCTGAACAGTGTGTTTTGCCACCTGCTTGAATGCATAAGCAAGGTTTGATCATGACTGACACTTGCTGGGGATGTGGCCATGGCCGTGGTGGATTGGAACATATGTTTTGGGAATGTTATGAGGTTAGAGATTTTTGGAGAGGAATTACTGGCGTGATGGACATTATGGTGAAGGAAGATCTGGATTATGATTTCGCGACCTTGATTCTTGCAGAAAAAAAGGATATTGGAGGATTAAATCATCAAGTAACCTGGATTTTAAAGGGCGCTTTAGCGGCCACAAAACTGATCTTGCAGAATAGGAAGTAGACACGTTTTTTAACATTGAACTCTTGGGTGGAATAAATGTACTCCATTTACAATCTTGAAAAGTTGGTTTTAACTATGTAAAAGAAAGAACCACTATTTCAGAAAATTTGGGGGGCCTTTTTGAGCTTGGATACGGACTGAGATTTTGTCAAGAAGTGGACGGATAAGTGTGTATATATATATATATATATATATATATATATATATATATATATATATATATATATATATATATATATATATATATATTTCTGAGGCTTGTTGAATCTGCTTAGATCACATGATGTGCATAGGCCGACATCTAGTGGAAGCTGAGGAGTATTAGTTTGTTTTTCGAAACTGGAAAATGGGCGTCGACACAGGGCGTGCCAGTAATACTATCCCTAGTGTGACGTCCACTGTACCCATGATCCCTCATGCGTCTAGGACCCTTAGATTGTTTTTTTCAGCCATACTGGTTGTGACAGTCTGGGTTCAAAGCCGAAACCCAGGCATCATTGATAGATAAACGGTGGAGCCGGATCTATTGTTTGGAAAGGCGGCCGAGGACGCGCTGAAAAATGCCAAGGACGAGTATGAGACACTCAAATCCCTAGGCCAACTAACCAATAAACCCCCAAACCAGAGCGGGAATGGCAATTTTCGTCACCCACGTTGACAAAATTCCCAGAGAGGGTCTAACTATTCCCAGGGGCAGGGTACACAATGGAACAACAGCCAACATACTACCCAGGGTTATGGCAGGGGTAATAAGAGAGGACGTGGTAAAGGTAGAGGCAGCCCCAGTAGAGGCGGTGGCACGCCTCCACCAAAACAGTGACGCTCCATTCAGGGTCCCTTCTCATGCATCCCCAGTAGGGGGATGCATTTCCAACTTCACCCAAGCTTGGGAAGGGATCACATCAAACAGATGGGTGCTGTCCACAGTGTCTGCAGGATACTGCATAGAACTGTTAGAGCATCCCCAAAACCACCCTCCACGACAAAGAATACATTCTTTGGACCACCAGAAGATCCTCCTCGAGGAGATCGTCAATCTTCTAGCAAAGGACACGATAGAACTCGTCCCGTGACAACAGGTAAAAAAGGGTATTTATTCAGCTTACTTCCTTGTGCCAAAAAAAGATTTGACAATGCACCCAGTATTGGACTTACGGCCTGCAAACAAGTATGCCGTGCCCCAAAAATTTCGCATGACTACTCTCCCAAGAGGTAATCCCCCTCCTAAAAAGGGGGATTACATGGCAACATTTGACATGAAAGATGCCTATTTTCATATTTCCATGTTCCCAGCGCACAGAAAGTACTTGCGCTTCAAGGTGGACAGTCGGCCCTACCAATTCAAGGTACTGCCCTTCGTTATAGCCTCGGCTCCAAGGGTATTCACCAAGGTACTGGCGGTGGCGGCGGCACACCTACGCAGGGAGGCAATCCCACTTACCTGGACGACTGGCCCATCACGGGGGAGACCGCAGTAATTTGCAGAACAAACATTCAAAGGACGATCGACCTCTTCTTCGAATTAGGTTTCTCAATAAACGAGAAGACGTCAAGTCTGGTGCCAAGCACCTCCAAACAGCTCCTAGGAGCTATCCTAGACACGCAAGAGGGGTTGACCTTTCCATCAGAGGAAAGAATTCGGAATATACTGCTGCAAATTCCACAATATTAGGCCGGTCGCCAGATAACGGTATGCAAAGCAATGCGTTTGTAGGCAGGATGGCGTCATGTATTTACCTGGTCCCCCACGCGCGCCTGTGCATGCGTCCCATGCAGGAATGGTTGGCGAAACAGTTGTCTCAGGCAAGTGGTCAGTGGGACGATTTAGTGGTCGTTTCGCCAACACTGGTACAAAGCCTTCACTGGTGGACAAGAGAAAATCTGTCCAAGGGGAAACCGGGATACAGGCGGTAGTCACAACCGATGCATGCCTGACAGGGTGGGGAGCTCACCACCTCCACCACACAGCTCAGGGTCTCTGGTCTCACTCAGTGGCCAAGAATCACATCAACCTGCTAGAGCTTCTGGCAGTATTCAGAGCGCTTCAAGCGTTCAAGCCCTACCTGCTGAATCTGTCAGTGCAGATCCGGATCGACAGCACTACAGCCATGTTTTACCTAAACAAGCAGGGAGGGACTCGTTCGCCAAATCTGTCCAAGCTTGCCCAGAAAATTTGGATATGGGCACTCGGACGGAAGATCTTCCTGTCATCTCAACATGTTCCAAGGGGATCTCAGTTCTCTGGCGGATGCTTTGAGCAGAGATCCCCTCCCAGAGGAACACGAATGGTGTCTGCACAGAGAAATCGTAGATCTCTTCTCTCATTGGAGTTTCCCAACTATAGACCTATTTGCCAGAAGCGAAAACAGATGGTGACCAGGATTTGCATCCGGGTTCCCCCAGCCAGACTCCCAGGGGAACGCCCTGTGGATGAACTGGTCAGGGATGCGTACGCCTTTCCACCAACACCTCATCAGGAAGGTGATCAACAAGATGAACAGAGAGTCAGACGCTCGTCCTAGTTGCTCCCATGTGCTCCCATGTGGGCAAGACAACCGTGGTTCCCACACCTACGCAGACTAGCGGTGTGCGAACCCATCAAACTCCCAGGCTGGTACAACCTACTGTCCCAGCACCAAGGTCAAACAGTGCATCCTCAAACCAACTCAATGAACCTAGCAGCATGGCTCCTGAGGTCATATAGTTCGGACATCTCAAATTACCACAGAGGTGTATGGACATCCTAAAGGAATCTAGGAAGCCAAACACGAGGCACTGCTACTTTGACAAATGGAAACAATTAGTTATCTGGTGCCAGAATAAGCAAGTCAACCCAGTTGATTGCACTCCTTCCACAATTGTTACATACATGCTCCACCTGCTGGATTCAGGACTGGTATTTAACTCACTGAATGTACACCTGGCTGTGCTGTCAGCATACACCACCTCCCATAACAAGATATCGTGGTGGAAGATACCAGTGGTTAAAGCTTTCATGGAAGGAGTAAAGAGACTTCACCCTCCTATTTCAAACCCACCACCAGGATGGGACCTTAACGTGGTGCTATCTAAACTCGTGGGCCCCCCATTCGAACCCATGCATAAAAGCAGTCTCAAACACCTGACTTACAAGACAGCCTTCTTAGTAGCAATAACATCTATAAGAAGGGTCAGTGAAATTCAGGCTCTGTCAGTGCAGGATCTATTCTTTACAGTTCATAAAGATAAACTGGTTTTACGTACACACCCTAGGTTCTCACCTAAGTTTATTTCTAAATTCCACGTGAACCATTCCATCGAGCGTCCGGCTTTCTTCCAAGACCCACAAAGCTCGGCTGAGATGAAACTACACACCCTAGATGTGCGTAGGGCGGTCCTCTACTATGTAAACAAGACCAGACCGCTAAGGAAAACAGATCAGCTGTTTGTCTCCGTAGCTACAGGCAGAGAGGGAGATCGCGTCTCTAAAGGTGCCATCTCTAAGTGGATTGTTAACTGTATCCAGCTGTGTTATTCTCTTTCTGAAAAAACTCTGCCTTTCACGCCAAGACCCCACTCTACTAGAGGCATTGGGGCCACTCTGGCTTTCATTGCAAATATACCCCTTGACACCATTTGCAAAGCAGCAACTTGGAGCTCTATTCACACTTTTACTCAGCACTACTGCATTGACACCCATTCCAAGACAGATACTCAAGTGGGACAAGCGGTTTTAAGACATTTGCTCATGACCCTTCTCACATCCCACCTTCTTCTAACACTGCTCGCTAATCTATGCACAGCATGTGAATCTAAGCAGATACAAGCATCAGAAATACGATTACGGTGAGTAATGTATCTCATATATATTTGAGGCTTGTGGAATCTGCTTAGATCACATGCTGTGCATAGGCCGACAACTAGTGGAAGCTGCGGAGTATTGGTTTGTTTTTCGAAACTCGAAAATGGGCGTCGACACAGGGCGTGCCAGTAATACTATCCCTAGTGTGACATCCACTGTACCCATAATCCCTCACGCACCTAGGACCCACAAATAGTTTTTTTCAGCCATATTGGTCGGAAGCATCCCACGGAGTTCCGTGGCCTTAGCCATAATTCTTAAGAAAAATCTTAATATTTCATCATGCTCCACCCCAACGTCGAGACACCGACTTCAGCACTCGACGCCGGAGAGAGAAATCACCCGTCGACAGCTGCACGACGGACTTGGGTCTCGGAAGGCATCTGGCCTCGGCCCTACAAGTAGAGAGAGTGGGGGGTGGCAAACATCTCTACATTCTATATAGTCTCTTTTTCTTATATATATTCCTACACACACTAGCCCGCTGCAACAAGGTGCGTATGGAGGGTACCCCTTTCCAATTTTGCCCCAAGTGCAACCGCAAGTGACCTCTGCTTGCCGAGGGACCACCCGAGGCAAACTGCAGAGCGTGTAGTAGGTTTAAACCGAAAACATTAAAGGACCGTTCGATCAAGCTTTGGGCCCACCACGCCAGGCTTCAAGAGGCCATGGCAGCGGAGGGCGCCTTCAGCGATGGCAGCGACGCTGTGCTTTCGGACGGCGAGGACAACGTGGCGTCGAGGGACAGCCAAGCGCAAGTCCCCGACCTCGGAAGGTCGTCCGGTAGGGCCGCTATGGGGAATACCCCCGGCGACACAAGCACTACCCACAGCACTTCCACCAAACACGCAAAGTCCCACCGAGACTCGACGCGCACGTCAAGTTCTCGGCAAGAGGCACACCGAGAACGATCCACCGAATCGGTGTCCTCTGGACTTTCTAGATCGCCGCATGACTCCAGGCAGCCATTCACTGTTGCCAAAAGTGCCTCCCTCCCTAAGGTAACAGAGGTTTGATCGTCGGAAGACAAAGCCGACCTCTATCTCCAGGCCGCACTCCAGGAGTCGGCGTCAGCAGACCGCGTAACGGCAGTTCCGGATTCCCAACCTCCACACTCGAGAGATGGGGACAGTACCCCCAAACCTCAACGCCAGACGGCGAAAAGCTCCGAAGGGGCGAAAAAACAGCGAAAACACTCTTCCACCCACAGGGAGGGGGGGGAAACAAAAGAAGCATTCTCTACATTCTTCCACACCCTAGAAGCATTCAGAGAGGTCACAGTCTTCTACTCCACAGAAACAGACGGACAAGTCTCAGTCTTCTGTCATTTTAAATACCCCTGCACAAACCCATAGGTCCAGTCAGGATAGAACAGGGAAACTCCTCCAGGAAAGTCATTCCCAGCTCGAAGGAATGGTCTATTGATGACATAGACAGAGTTATGTCTAGGATGTCTTCATTGGCAGACTTCTATGCCAAGAATCCTGAGCACTTCCTCTCATATACCCCTGACGGGGCATCACTCTCAGGCTCCAGGGACCCTATACACCCAAGTAAGAAGTACCGGGTTGAAACACCAACACGGTCTTCGGACCCTTTCTGTATACAGCCTTACTCGCAATATAATGAGGATCCACCTTTTATTGAGGATCTAGATTTGGGCATGTTGGGTGACCAAACTGGGATGGGCTACTATGGGGATGAGGACCAAGAGGACGAGGACGACCCAGAAACGTACAGGGTAGACTCCCCAGTAGACAAAGAGCCCCTGGCTACCGACTCCCCTGTCGATAACCAACCTCTCCTGAATCAAGTTCTGTCCAGGGCGGCAGAAAACTTCCACATTGACACCCAGGGAGCACAGGAAGAGAGGGACTTTGCCGAGGAATTAGTGGGAGAAAGGAGACCTGTTGCCCAGTCCATCCCTATCCTCAAATCTATACAAAGGAGAATAGACCCTTCCCTTGTAAATCCTAACCTCACCAGGGCGGTAAACCCCAGGATCGAGAAACTATTCAGGGCAGCCCAATCAGACCCACTGTACATAAGGGGGCATCTGAAACGGGACTCCCTGGTAGTGACAAACACCCGAAAAAGAGCAGGAACGCCCCTATCACCTTCTGAAGCTCCTCCCGACAAGGAGAGCAAAATGATTTATGGTTTGGGTAGGAAAGTAGCCTCCACTTCTGCCTACCAGGCAAGGATTGCCAACTCCACCACCCTACTGGCGAGTTACAACTGCCACCAGTGGGAAGAAGTTGCGGCACTCATCGACTCCGCCCCAGAACCCTTAAAAAGCCAGTTGGCAAGGGTTGCGTCGCAGGGAAGAGCCATGTCTGGTTGCATCTTAAAAGCAACCTTTGATGCCTCGGACAACGCCGGCAGATTGATAGCAGAGAGCACTGTTATCAAAAGACATGCTTGGTTAAGGCAATTGGGGTTCAAACCCGAGACCCAAGCATCTTTAATAGACAAACCGGTGGAGCCCGATCTACTGTTTGGCAAGGCGGTAGAGGACGCGCTAAAAAATGCCAAGGATGAGTACGAGACTCTTAAATCCCTAGGCCAATTAACCAACAAACCCCCAATCAAAGGGGGAATGGCAATTTTCGTCGCCCACATGGCCAAAATTCCCAGAGAGGCTCCAATTATTCCTAGGGGCAGGGTACATCATGGAACAACAAAAACCAGCAGTCTACCCAGGGTTATGGCAGGGGTAACAAGAGAGGTGGTGGTAGGGGTAGAGGCAGCCCCAGTAGAAGCGGCGGCACGCCTCTCCCAAAACAGTGACGTTCCGTTCAGGGTCCCTTCTCACGCATCCCCAGTAGGGGGACGCATTTCCAACTTCACCCAAGCTTGGGAAGGGATCACATCAGACAGATGGGTACTGTCCACAGTGTCCGCAGGATACTGCATAGAACTGTTAGAGCGTCCCTGAAACCACCCTCCACGACAAAAAGTACTCATTAGACCACCTCATTAGAGCCTCCTCAAAGAAATCGCCAATCTTCTAGCAAAGGATGCGATAGAACTCGTCCCGGGACACCAGGTAAACAAGGGTATTTATTCAACTTACTTCCTTGTGCCAAAAAAAGATTTGACAATGCGCCCATTATTGGACTTACGGCCTGCAAACAAGTATGTCAAGCCCCAAAAATGTCGCACGACTACTCTCCAAGAGGTAATCCCCCTCCTAAAAAAGGGGGATTACATGGCAACATTGGACATGAAAGATGCCTATTTTCCGATTTTCATGTTCCCAGCGCACAAAAGATACTTGTGCTTCAAGGTGGACAGTCAGCACTACCAGTTCAAGGTACTGCCCTTTGGGGATAGCCTTGGCTCAAAGGGTATTCACCAAGGTACTGGCGGTGGTGGCGGCACACCTACGCAGGGAGGCAATCCCAGTGTACCCTTACCTGGACGACTGGCTCATTATGGGGGAGACCCCAGTAATTTGCAGAACAAACATTCAAAGAACGATCCACCTCCTCTTCGAATTAGGTTTCTCCATAATGAGAAAGTCAAGTCTGGTGCCAAACACCTCCAAACAGTTCCTAGGAGCTGTCCTAAACACACAAGAGGGGTTGGCCTTTCCATCAGAGGAAAGAATTCGGAATATACTGCTACTAATTCCTCAATATCAGGCCGGTAGCCAGATAACGGCTACGCAATGCTATGCGTTTGCTGGGCATAATGGCGTCATGTATTTACCTGGTCCCCCAAGTGCGCCTGCGCATGCGTCCCATGCAGGAATGTTTGGCGAAACAGTGGTCTCAGGCAAGTGGTCAGTGGGACAATCTAGTGGTCGTTTCGGCAACACTTGTACAAAACCTTCACTTGTGGACAAGAGAAAATCTGTCCAAGGGGAAACCCTTTTTCGATATCGAGATACAGGCTGTAGTCGCGACGGACGCATGGCTGTCAGGGTGGGGCGCACACCATCTCCACCACACAGCTCAGGGTCTCTGGTCTCACTCAGTTTCCAAGAATCATATCAATCTGGTAGAGCTTCTGGCAGTATTCAGAGCGCTTCAAGCATTCGAGCTCTACCTGTTGAATCTGTCAGTGCAGATCCGGACAGACAGCACAACAGCCATGTTTTACCTGAACAAACAAGGAGGGACTCTTTCGCCAAATCTGTCCAAGCTTGCCCAGAAAATTTGGATATGGGCACTCAGACGGAACATATTCCTGTCATCTCAACATGTTCCAGGGGATCTCAATTCTCTGGCGGACGCTTTGAGCAGAGACCCCCTCCCAGAGGAACACGAATGGTGTCTACACAGAGAAATCGTAGTAGATCTCTTCTCTGTGGGGTTTCCTCACTATAGACCTATTCGCCACAAGCGAAAACAGACAATGCCCAGGATTCGCATCCTGGTTCCCCGAACCAGACTCCCAGGGTAACGCCCTCTGGATGAACTGGTAGTCATGATGCCTACCCCCGGGGAACCAGACCAGGTCCAGCAACCCCAAAAGCAGGTATCACGTTATTTTGAGCAAGCCCAAAAAACCCTGCTAGGGGCTGTTTGGGTGCGGTCCTGGCGCCTATGGCGCCAGGCTCATATGGAGAGTCAGTCATGGCGCCATAGGCGCCAGGCTCATAGAGTGGACCTTACCTGATGCAGACCATGCTGCAAGCTTACCTGATGCAGACCATGCTGCAGAGCTCCAAGCCAAATGAGGCTTGGAAGGGACTATTTTTTACTCTGGTGGGGCTAGGGAGGAATACTTACCTGGGACTACTTTGGAGGCTATTTAAACCACGCCCGAAGAGCAGCACACACTTCGCGTTATTCTGCATCCAGCAGCGTAACGCTCTCCGTGTCTGCAAGCCTGCATCCACTCTTCTGCCACGCCCGCCTCGAGTCTGCAGCTCCTAGAAAAAGGAAGGAACAGAAGGAGAAAAAGTTGGAATAAGAGCAAAACCTTCGATCCTTACCTGAATTCCGGATCCACCGCGCCTTCGTGCTGGAAGAAAGAAGCATTTTACGCGCGCCGCCTCGCCTGCTGCAGCGCCGCGCTGAACTCAACGGCCTTCACAGCATCCTCACTATCCACCGCATCCTTCTGCACGTTCCCGCCGCACTCTGGCACCTAAGGGGAACACAAGAACAGCAAAGATGAGCCGAGGCAATAGTAACTACCCCCATAGACTTACCTGATTACCGCCAGGGGTACTATTCCTCTTCACGGGTCGGCGGAGTCTCCATTGCATCCTCGCCGTACCCTGGCCCCTAAGGGGAACAAAAGGACAACAAGGTGAGGCAAAGGGACAAACAAGGGGAACTCTTCTCACTGCAATAGACTTAGCTAATTTAACCGCCGGAGGCATTATTCCCCGAACTTTATATTTCCTCTCCACACCTAAATTAGGGAGCGAGCAATAGGTTACATTCTGGCCTTATTTTATTGAACTGTGTAGGATCAGCCAAATCCTTAACTGAACTTCGTCAGCTACCACGAGGAACTCTTCGCTGGGGTCAAGCTGCAAACTGCAAGGAATCGGACAAGAGTGAAAGTCAGACATGTGAACTCTTACGAACTACATACTTTTCGGAGTCCATATTGTTCTGGAACTTACCAATTCCTTTGAGCCAGTAAAGCAACTGGTTATCAACGCGCACCTGCGCTCAATGCAGGATGGAGAGCTCATCTTTTCAAACCATCAGAAGAATATTCCTAAGGGTCAAGCAAACGAAGCTAGGTGGGCCAGTCCAGTCCGTCATCTCGGCCCTACACGTCACTTTGGTGGAGACCGCAGCTCTCCAGTTCAGATCGACCCCTCTGTGGGGGCCAGGTGAGCGTAACACTGGTCAGGGATGTTTGCGTATGCTTTTCCACCAACACCTCATCAGGAAGGTGGTCAACAAGATGAACAGAGAATCGATGACGCTCGTCCTAGTTGCTCCCATGTGGGCGAGACAACCGTGGTTCCCACACTTATGCAGACTAGCGGTATGCAAACCCATCAAACTCCCAGGCTGGCACAACTTACTGTCCCAGCACAAAGGTCAGAAAGTGCATCCTCAACCCAACGAACCTGGCAGCATGGCTCCTGAGGTCATAGTTTGGACATCTTAATTTACCGCAGAGATGTATGGACATCCTAAGGGAATCTAGGAAGCCAAACACTAGGCACTGTTACTTTAACAAATGGAAAAGATTTGTTATCTGGTGCCAGAATAAGCAAATCAACCCAGTGTATTGCACTCCTCCACAATTGTCACATACATGCTCCACCTGCTGGACGCAGGGTTGGTTTTTAATTCACTGAAGGTACACCTGGCAGCTCTGTCAGCATACACCACCTCCCATAACAATGTGTCATGGTGGAAGGTACCAGTAGTTAAAGCCTTCATGGAAGGAGTAAAGAGACTTCACCCTCCAATTTCAAACCCACCACCAGGATGGGACCTTAATGTGGTGCTAGCTAAACTCATGGGCCCCCCATTCGAGCCCATGCATAAAAGCAGTCTCACACACCTGACTTATAAGACTGCCTTCTTAGTAGCTATTACATCTATAAGAAGGGCCAGTGAAATTCAGGCTCTGTCAGTGCAGGATCCTTTCTTTACGGTTCATAAAGATATAAACTGGTTTTACGTACACACCCTAGGTTCTCACCTAAGTTTGTCTAAATTCCACGTGAACAAGTCCATCGAGCTTCCGGCTTTCTTCCAGGACCCACAAAGCTCGGCTGAGGTGAAACTACACACACTAGATGTGCGTAGGGCGGTCCTACACTATGTAAACAAGACCAGACCGCTAAGGAAAACAGACCAACTCATTGTCTACGTAGCTACAGGCAAAGAGGGAGATCGCGTCTCTAAAGGTGCCATCTCTAAGTGGATTGTTAACTGTATCCAGCTGTGATACTCCCTCTCTGAAAAAAATGTGCCTTTCGCGCCAAGAGCCCACTCTACAAGAGGCATTGGGGCCACTCTGGCTTTCATTGCAAATGTACCCCTTGACACCATTTGCAAAGCAGCTACTTGGAGCTCTATTCACACCTTTACTCAGCACTACTGCATTGACACCCATTCCAAGACAGATACTCAAGTGGGACAAGCGGTTCTAAGACATTTATTTGCTCATGACCCTTCTCATATCCCGCCTCCTTCTAACACTGCTCGCTAATCTATGCACAGCATGTGATCTAAGCAGATTCCACAAGCCTCATAAGGGGTACATTACTCACCGTAATCGTATTTCTGATGCTTGTATCTGCTTAGATTCACATGCGACCCACCCTTCCTCGCCTCTGAGAGAAGGCACATGGATGCTTGTAGTCTTCTCTATCTGCTTGGATTATCTGTACTCGCGCTACTCCTCATGCTACCTCATGTCAGAAAAAACACAATCTGAGGGTCCTAGACGCGTGAGGGATCATGGGTACAGTGGACGTCACACTAGGGATAGTATTACTGGCACGCCCTGTGTCAACGTCCATTTTCGAGTTTCGCAAAACAAACTGTAATACTCTGCAGCTTCCACTAGATGTCGGCCTATGCACAGCATGTGAATCTAAGCAGATACAAGCATCAGAAATACGATTACGGTGAGTAATGTATTATATAGATATAGATATAGGTATATAGATTTAGAAGGTTGAAAGGTAATGTTTATGTAATTTTTAATATTTTCTTCTCTTTTCCTCTTCACCCAGATTTTAGGATTAGACATAGCATTCTAGTTTGATTGTTTGGAGGGGGGCAGGGAGTTTGGGTCTATTCATTTTAGGAATTTAAGAATGTTACGGTCGTATTTGTGTAAATTGTGTGTTTACATGTTTGTTGGAAAATTTGAATAAATTCCCCCTAAAAAAATAAATAAAAGGCTGCTACATACGCGCTATCGGACTTGGCTAAATTGGAAGTAAGCTAATTATCATGATTTTGCAGTAGTGAGTGGAGATGAAGGTGTCCATCTAAATCTGTTCTTAGCCCCAGAGACAGAGAGGGTGGATTTATAATATTGCGGTACGGGTGAGGAGCAGGACATCCACCAGGTCAAGGATAATGGCTCATGATCGCCATATTTCTGCGACACTATCTGGAAATGTTCCACAATTGCAAAGAAGTGCCTGGTAGTGACGATATAGTCAATGATTGCTGATTGATTGCCTCTCCTCCTGGTACTCTGGGGCGGTAAACCGCTATTAATCGCTCCATTAATCCTAAGAAGTTGCTCTTCCATTAAGGATAGCCACTGTTGTACAAGTGGATCGGTTTTACGTGGCTTTCCAGGGAGGCAAAGCAGGTTAAGATCACCTAGTATAATCACCTGATCAATGGAGTGCTCATTCATGAGATCCAAGAAAAGTACATTGTGAAAGAATTGCTCAGTCTCAATGCTGGAGTGATTCAAATACAGATTGATAAGGGCACTAACTTCACATGGAGTTTTGAATCCAACAAGCTGTGTGCGCGTGTTCGGAGTGGCCCACAGATCTAATTACAGGCCTTTTGAGACTTTAACAGCGACTAGTAGACCAGCCATTGTTCGGCCCTGGGCCCGAATCTTAACAGGGAGCAAGGAGATTACATGGTCATCCCTAACTGGGGGGGGGGGGGGCAGAATCGGCTAGCCAAGTTTCTTGAAGGGCTACGATGTAACAATCACCAAGGAAATGAGAAGTAGAGCTTAGAAGGTGATGGTAATCCCTAGTTCCAGCTAGCAAGTCTACAGGGAAATTCCTTCATGGGTATGGGTCGCTAGGTTTTGCTGGGACCTTGTAGCTGCAAGGTGTGCCGGTTTGTGTAAAGGCTCAATAAGCTGAAGAGTCTCAAAAGCACCTTAAGTGCAAGTGATATGATGATATATGGCATTCATAAGGTGACTATACACAAGTGTCTCAAGGCGCAACAAGGCGAGGGAGGGGAACGGAGGGATGACCGACAACGATCTTACAAGGCCAGGTGACATTGAGATCGCACAAGTGCAGGTGAGTGGGGGGGGGAAGGGGAGAAGTGCGTGGGGGAAAAGGAGTGGGGGGGAGTGCAGTACATAGGATAAACAGAAAATAAATAACTAACAAGAAATAAGAAGTGCAGCCAGCTAGTGGCAGGGGTAAGTGCAGACATCCAATGTCTTGTGCTGGTAGGGGGCTGTAGGGATACAGAAACAGCCCCACAGTGCATAGGTTGCCAGGGCGTCAGGGCCGGTGTGCAACTGGTGGGGAGGGGACCTGGACCCGAGAACAGAGGGAAGCCAGGTGACCAGTGCAGTTTCAGCCAGGAGTTCAACAGGGGAGAGGAGGAGAGAAAGCAGAAGCAAAGAGGAAGAGGTGCTTCCGGAACCGGAGATGGTTCTCCTCAATTTTCAGAGAGACAGGGAGGCTGTTCCACAGGGAGGCCCCAGGCGAAGAAAGAGATCTACCACCAACTTGTTGCTTGGAGAAGCGACTGACCCTGAGAGCGTTGGAGGCAGATGAGTGAAGAGCTTGAGAACGAAGTTATTTAGGAAGAGAGTTGAAGGTATTGAGGCCCCAGGCGGTCTTGTGGACAATGCAGAGGGTTTTGAACTTAATCCTCGCAGCCACTGGGAGCCAGTGCAGAGATTCCAGTCCTGGAGAGGTACAATCCCTGGGCTTGAGGCCAAGGAGAAGTCTTGCAGTCCTGTTTTGGATGAGTTGCAGAGGGCAAAGAGTAGAGGCATGCATATTTAGAAAGAGGCTGTTGCAGTAGCCCAGCCTAGAAAGAACCAGAGCTCTGGGGACAGTGAGCTTCTGGGGAAGGAGAGGAAAGGAAGAATATCGCCGAGGTGGTGCAGCTGGTAGTGTGACTTCTTTGAGATGTCTGAGATGTGAGAGGAGAGGGCGAGTGGGGAGTCCAAGATGACCCTGAGGTTTTTAGCCTCACAGGTGGGAGCAGGAAGAGGGCCAAGTGAGGCTGGCCAGAGAGTGATAGGAAAGGAGGGAGCGGGCGTGCCAATATGGAGAATCTGTCTTACTGGCATTAAGGCAGAGATCATTGGTGACACACCACTCTTGGATAGCAGACAGTCAGAGATGAGAGAAGAAGAGGTGGCTGAAGGCAGCATGAAAATGAGCTGAGTGTCATCGGCAAAGCACTGAAAGTTAGGACAGAGAGTGGCAATGCGGTTGGCAAGAAGTGCCAGGTATTGGTTGAATACCCATGGAGAGCCCCGTGGAACACCACAGGTAGAGATAGAGGAGACAAAGGACCCAAGTTGGACCTGTGAGGGTCGATCGGAGAGGAAAGAAGTCGGCCATGCCCCAGGGCCTGATCAGTGATACCCAGGTTATCATGGAGACGGTTGAGCAGGATGGCATGGTTGACCGTGTCAAAGGCAGAAGAGAGATCAAGTAAGATGAGGAAACGGGGGGTTTTGGAATCAAGGTTAGTGAGCAGGTCTTCACGGATGTTTAGGAGAGCAGTTTCCGTGCTTCTGGCGGCTCTAAAGCCAGACTGATGGTCATGGAGACAACCAACAGATTCAGTGTAAAGATTAAGCTGGGAGATGGCCAGCTTTTCCAGGAGGTTGCCCAGAAAAGGAGTGATGGAGATTGGGTGATAGTTAGCCGGGCAGGACGCGTCAGCAGGGGTTTCTTAAGAAGAGAGTGCACAAGGGAGTGCTTTAGGGGGGGGGGAGGAAAGATTCCAGTGGCAATGCGTGGTTGCAGAAGTCAGCCAGAGCAGGAGCCAGGGTGTCTAAATGTGGTCCTTGATGGTTTTGGAGGAACCATGGTGAACATGTCTTGACGAGACTTTAATAGATTGGACTTGTCTAAAAACCTTGTCTGGGGAGAACCAGGGAAAGGCAGAGAAGGAGGGAGGAGAGGTGGCTGAAGAGGGGCCAGAGGAGCAGGAAGTACAGGAAGGAGGGGGAGAGGAAGAGAGAGGACAGGATGTCCTGGATTTTAGAGCTGAAATGAGAAGCTAGAGCAGTGCAGAGGGACTGCGAGGGGAAGGAGAGGTAGACAAAGAGTTTGGCCGAGTTGTTAGATGCCACAGACACGCAGGCTTGGATGTGGGCCCTTTAAGTGACCCTAAAGGCATGTTTCCTGATGGATTCAATATTGGCGCCAGTGAGCACAATATCTATAGCGTCTGAGAGTTAGGAAGTTGTTGATCCTGTAAAAGGATAAACCCCAGTTAAAGTAGATGCGCGCCATAAGATGTTCAAGACAACTCTGGATTGAATCCACAGACAAACTGCAGTGAGAACAGTTTCATGTAGAAATTCCACCTGTGTTATGTCCAATGAAGCTAGATCGTCTAGAGATTCAAATCACTATTGAGATCATAGACTGGAAACAAGCCAGCCCCGCACTGAGGAATTAGTCTATGGTGTTGAGGAAATCACCTCATTACTCTTAGACTATTAGACTATTTTCGTTGTAAATTATGATTGCTCGAGGCAGTGACAGACCCTGTCGAGGGTATTGACCTCACATTCCCAATTTAGGAGGTACAGGCAAAATTGCTGAATTAGAATCTGGATGAAGTTGTGGGGTTGGACGCCTCAGCTGTTCTATTCCTGGTGACGATTTCCATGGATTTGTATGTAGAGAGAGAAGGGACCGTGTTGAGCAAGCGCTTCCGCGCGCTCGGAGTGCCTCTGCTCGTGTATAAGGAAATGGCGTGTGCGAGGAACCAATGGCTCAGTGTTAGTAGCTCGTTCTTGAAACAAGGACATGATTGAGTCGATTTGCGGGAAATTAAGTTTCTTGTTCTGGTGTTCTACTTCATGCACCATGGCATCAAGAGGCTCATAATGGAGTTCATGAGTGGTGACCGTGATGGGAGCTGAAGTTTCAAGGTTGAGCATCAGAGTTCTTTTCACTCGAGCAAGGGCTGCATATTTTTTGGTAATGGCATTAGTAGCTAAATGTCTGTTTACTAGGCATTGTGAGTGACCGAATGAATTTACGGAAGTCAGATCGCTAGGAACTTGAGAGGTCTTTCATTTTTTTAGTTTGTTTGAGAGAAGCCTTTGGTTTAGTATCAAATTTCGGCCGTGTAAAGATAGCAAAGGTCGCCTTAGAAAGTGGGGAACAAACCACAGGAGCCTCAGACAGACCAACTACACAGCTCAGATTTGGAGAGTCAGGTAGTCTGCGTATAGGTGAGTCAGTAGAAATAGTTGCAGACGGAACATTCGTGATGGGTTTAGCATGCAGATTGTTTGATGGAGGCAGCTTACTCTCGGTTTGTTAGTTTTGGTTTAGAAGACTGACCCTCCCATGTGTATTACCCTTTTAAGGGGATGTGTCCCTCCCACGTGTATTGCCCTTTTAAGATTGGCCATGACTGTCATGGCCCAAGCTAATAAAAAGAGCCCCTGCAGGCACGTGCACCAGAACGGCTGCCGACTTCAACTATGGAACTCCTGTTGTCTCCGTCTCATTGTGGGCCTTTTTAGGTTTGCTACACCACAGACAAGTTCCTGCTCAAGGGAGTCGTACCTCAACATTTTGACAATCAAGATTTACTGTTCCCATAATTATTGCTTTGTCCTCCTGATTTAACAAAGCTAATACACAAGGCATCAAAATGCTCACCTTCAATGTTAACAGGCTAGGGCATGTAGTTGCTAGGTGGAAGATTCTAGATTATTGTAGGAGCAGAAATATTGAAATCCTGTTATATTTCTAAGGCCCAGGCTTTCCAAATGAGGCACTTCTGTAGATCCAAGTGTTAGCATCCTCTGCTCTTGTTAGGTTGGTCTGTGCTACTATTGTTGTTTTTCAGAGCACACATCGTAGGTATATCCTAGCAAAAGTGATTTCAATTTTAAACTTAATATTGTTTGCCTTTTTGCCACTACTGCAGATGACCCCCCCCCCCCCCCCCAACCTTTTGGCTCCGAGATGCGAGTTTTGGCACATACCCCTACAGCCCAATGCAGAGATTTGAATATTATATTCTACTTGATTGAACGGCTCTCCCATGCAGGTACTACATGCACTGAAGTATAGGATGCATTTCGAGGTTTCATTAACAATTATTTAACACCCTCAGATAGTTTATTCCTACAACAAACCATTTTACCTTACATTCATCTCCCTATCCTGACCAGCTCTGTTGGACTGCCTTTGTGTCACATACACTTGTGCAGAGTATCTCGAATGCTGAGCTCCTTCTGATCTCCATATCTGACATGTTGCAGTTAAAAAACCGTTTAGCACTACATGGGCCAAAGCGGGCATGCTAGGTGGCGGATGAAAGCTGAAATGTCACTGAATGCGGCTACTTTTTGTTTTGCTGTGCATGACTACTTTGTGTTTAACAACCCTGAACACGCATCCTTTGGTAACAACTGGGATGAGTTCAAGCCTAGTATCAGATGCATTATGAGGTATTGGAACACCCTTGTGGTGTTTCTGCAAAGCTGATTGGCCAATATGCAGGTTATATGAACTGGTATAGCCCACAGATATATTATAGCCCAGGAATGTTGCAACCACTTACCTGAGACGCCTGAATCCTGCACCAGCAACAGTTAATCTTTGTCACGTTGCATTGCGTGCGTTACTTGGCCCCAGCCCCTCACAGAAGAGATTGCGCCGATTGCTTTTCTGTCAACGAGATCAGATCTCACTCTACTATAACACTGTGGCGCTGCAGAAACGCCTACAAAGAAAGGCAAGTCTAAATGTTTTAATATTCTGTTACAACTGTTAACTTTTCCCCTGCATTCCCATGCTTGTTAAATACTGGTGAATTGGTGCTCACAGCTGTAGTTACTGTTGTTTTTTCGATTTTCATAAAATACTAAGGGTGTTCTAATAGCTTTATAAACCTACAGCTTGGGCTGTACGGGGCGTTATAGTCCCTCATACCTTGTTAAAGGCCCTCGCTACACTCCGGCCTGTAACTCGGTCTTTAGGACCCATAGCGCCTGATGTGACCCTCGCTGCAGGTCTATAAAGCTGTATTAAGGCAAAGGAACAGAAATACATCCATGCCAGTGTTAGGCAAAGTTTGTATGCAGTACCCTCTGGGAACACTACAAACAACTCTGACTACAGGTATAGGAGACCCAACCTTTGGTATAAGCTTGTACTACACAGTTTTGGTAGTGTGTTAAGCAGCCAGGCTTATCTCAAGAGGGGTCAATGTGAGCTGTAGCAGAGTTGCACAGAGATTCACAGTGACAAGTATTCAAATAAACTGTTACACTCAAGGTTTCTTGAGTAAACAATTATTCATTTATCAGTTAGAATAAGCCTTCTTCAGAAGGGGGCAATATAATAGTAACACTCAAATACTCTTCAATACTGTACACTCTTAGTTTCTAAATCAGTAAAGACCCTTTTGGGATGGCCCACAGACACAACCTACACCCTCAGGTGACGTCAATAACTAGGGTGCTGGGGACATTAATATCTTGCTGTTGGCATTCAGAATACTGTTATATGTTGGTAAAAGGAAAAGGTTACCAGAATAACACGAAATCACAAATATTCTCAAGCAGGCAAGTACTTTTGGATCCCTACAGCATAGTCATTCAGTATAACAGGCTAGGCCAAAGTCAATGGGCAAAAGTCTTATATAGGATTGAGCACTTCTGGTAGGTAAGTAGAAAACTCTTTGCACAATGTTTCAGAAGTCTTTGAAGAAAAAGATGAATCATTGTAGGGCCACAAGCTGTTAGACTTGTGAATAGTAGAAGATGCAAGCAACTCTACAGCAAGAGGTAAGTTCGCTCAGACTTGTTACAGTACCTTTGAATTGAAGAAAAGATGCAGCAGGTGACTTCTGTTCCTGTGCAGCTCTGCAGATCTCACTGTTCCTGGGTCTCAGTCGGGTGGACAAGAGTGAGGACTTCTGGGGACTCCTGCACTGCAATGGGACGGTAACCGCTCGCAACCGGCAATCTTCAAATCAGTGGCTGTTCAGTGTTTCAGCTCCTTGTGTCTGCCACAAATAGCAACACTGTGGTTCTTGGCTGTCGAGATGAACTTTCCTTGTTTCTGGGGTCCTGCATTCTGAGGGGCCTCGGGCTCGGTCAGTCCTGCTTCCTGGGAGTCCGGAGGATCTTCCTGAAGCTCTAGGCCAGCTTAAAAGCAACGCAAACAATCTGGTGTTCCTCTCCTTGGCTATACCGCTTCCAGCAGGAACTCTGTGGAAATTCAAACAGCCCTGAGAAGGATGTCCAGGTGGCTTACTTTGGAGTAGATTGGTCCCACTAGCTTAAGGAGAGAAGTAGTCCTTGCAGGGCCTTCTCTGTCTATACGAATTTGGAGTTTCAGCACAGCAGCAGGGCATCACCAGGCAAACCAACGGTCGAGGAGTTGCAGCAGGCGTCCTCTTAAAGTTGTTCTTCGCTTCCTCCGTCCAGTGGTCGACTCTGCCTTCCGAGCCAAAAGCCTTGCCTTTTATTCATTTCTCTACCATTCATTCCAGCCTAGCTGTCAGTCACCCAGCAGGGTGGCTGTACTTGCTGGACAGTCAGCCGGCCAATCACTACAGAGTGCATTTGGGTCTCCTAGGAGACGAAGCACAGGGAGTTTCGGGCACCGCCCTCACTTCCTGCCTACCCCAGACACCCTGGAGCTAGAGGCGGGCTTCACTTGTGAATCCCATCAAAGGCAAAGTGAACAATGGGACCAAACCTAGTTCGGCGTGCAGAGTAAATCTCAGGAAATGGCGAAAAAAGAAGACTGGGGCCATTTTGACAAAAATGGCACCCTTGGGTGCTTTACTGCAGCTGCGAATGCAGTCCGTGGTACAATCCCATAATGGTAGTAAAAAGTAAACCACTGCCACCAGCCATTCAGTGAGGAAAGGGTAACATAAAATTGTTACATGAGAAGCAAGACAAAGGGGATACTAGGTAACCTCTCCAGCACCCTATTGTAATAGTGTGTGCTAGGTCTAGAAAGTAACAAATGCAAGTAAAGTCAATTTCACTTTACTGCTCTGGGAAACAGTAGTTTATCCCAGAGAAGGTATTTAAACCTTGGGGAAAACTAACTGGCTTCCCTGTGCCACTGCACTGAAGGTGCTGTGTCACACAATGTAAAATATGATGCCTATGGAGTTTGTCAGGCTCCATAACCAAAAGAAACACAAAGCTCAGAAATCACATTAAAATACATGAGAGATTGGGGGAAAAAAGGGCCTCACTCTCTCCAGGTTAAAACAATCAAGTCTTCAAATTAAAAGCAAAGTAGCTGGGAGTCTCTAATTTGGAGGGAATTAGCACATTTTTGAGAATTCTCCCTAACAGCCAGTGCTAGACAATTGAAGACTGACATTGTGACAGAACCCCATCTATCTTTGACTTCTAAGAACTCTGGCTCCCAGAAGTTGTTACCTGATGATACCAGTACAATATCTTGTTGACTTAGAGGTGGTTTCAGTCATAGTGGATGATGAAAAAGTAAAAATAAACGGATGGGTATGATTTGGGGTAGGATCTCAGGAGGATAGCTCGGGGGCAACGCGCTCACCTTGGAAGCAAGATGACTTGGGGCAACACGGGTTCGATCCCCAGGTCCACGCTTTGAAACCTCTGGGTATTAAGCACGTTATAAATAACCAATCATAACATCTTAGTAGCTTCTCTTAAGGCTGCAAAGACACAAATGGGGGTCACCCTCAAAAAGTTGTCAAAATAAAGGATATGCTTCCACCCCAATTTCAAATCCCTGCTTTTTGGGAAACTGGCAATCTCCGTTCTTTATCCCAAGAGTATTGTGAGAGACGCGATTCCCATCACCGCTGTTGATATTGAGGCTGCTTGTAAATCTATTACATGTGGGTTTCTAGCCATATTGTAGAAGTTGTTTATAGGCTTTTTTACTCCTCACTTATACATGGTTCTCTTCTGATTCAGTGACTCTTTGAGATGCCCCGGTTGCGGTGCTGCCAGATCCTCTCAAAGACCCTGCTGAGGTCTGCAATTTTCACCCCATGCCTTTAAGTAAACAGGAATACAAAATGTATGCATGCATGCATATTGGCAGATATAATACTGGCTATTAAAAGTGATGGAGTCCCTCAATCGCACAAACCAGTCTTGTGTAGCAAATCATTCCAGGCTTGTATGTTGGTAATGGCATGCAGCAACTTGATTTCTGCACTCTATAGTGCTCCGGGGGCCTTTTGCAAAGCTGCATTGATCAAAGGCAGAACAGAACGTCTTTACCTGGTCAGGTGCTGTCATGGTCCAGTACCTCCTTTTAGGTGTCTAGAAGTGTTGTCAATGGGAATTATGTAGAATGTTGTCTGCCAGTGTTTTCTCCAAACCCCGGACTTCCACATGTGAAATAGAATGCATCAAAGAACACTTGTACGTCCTGTCCCCTTTCCTTTATCCCTGTGGGCGTCTGTCATGACCCTTGCCCCTGGCCCTCACTGGCAAGTCAGCTTTCCAGTTAGGGCCAGGTCAAAGGCCTTAAAACCTTTGGCGCCAGGCTCATAACCAACATGTAGACCAACATTAGAATGGGACTATTTACTTGGGACTATTTAACTTGGGGGGGGGGGGGGGGGAGGGGGGGTTCAGCCAACATAGAGGCACACACATAGCTCAGTTACAAGGAACTGAGCTATGCGGGCTAGTCTTTTGGGTGTGGCAGGCCTAGGACTACTTTACCAGAGACTATTTAAACCACACCCAAACAGCAGAACATGCTTTGCGTTATTCTGCTGTGGGCAGCGTAACGCTCACCGTGTCTAGTTCTTTGATGCCTGCTTACCTGAAACCAAGGACCTGCAGAGAGAGAAAGAACACCACGAAACTTACTTGGAACAGTATCCTGTCTTCAATCCATCACCGACTTGTACGAACTCCATCATCCGGCACCGCATGCATCCTGAAATACCATAACCTGGAAAGAGGAGAAAGAAAGACAGCATTAGTAAGCGTTTACTCATGTTTCCTTCCGAATGAAGAAAGCCACACAATTCTTACCTGGGTAGTCCTCTCCTGGTCAGTATCATTGCTGGAATATTGCAGCGCTCGGCGAGGAACATCGCAACCTGCAAGGAGAGAAAAGACACAGGTTAGCAATATAAAAGGCGAAACAGCGCTGCGCATTGCGCATTACTCACCGGACAGCATTGCGCACACCGCGCTTTCGCCTACCGGCCCATGCTCATGGTCCAACTGCATGACAACTCCAAAATACCTTTCCATACCTAAAAGGAAAGAAGCAAGACATTATTATTCGAACTAAGAGGAACAAAAGAACTGCATATAAAGACTGTAAAGCAGCAAACCTACAGAGTCACAGCAGGCCTAGATTCCCACGGGGGGGGCTTGCACCAGTGAAGTAACTTGGTCACTGCTCGCCCCCCCCCCCCCCCATCTACGCGCCCCCGCCACGAGGAGCAGGACAGAGACTCCACCTTCTACAATATTAAGGTGAGGAGAGGGTCCAAGGGGGAGGAAGGAGTTGAGGCCAAGGTAGGTGGGAAAACATAAAGGCAATCTGGTATTGAATCCAGCTCTCCTATATTGCAGACCCATCTTTAACCAGAGGCCTTACCAAGGGACCGGGAGAGGGTTCGAGAGTGCAAATCATCCAACCAGGGCTGGGTGGCATCCCCGTGGATACCAGGTGAGCTTAACAGCGTCCCCCAACATGGGGATGGTACTGGAACGTTTGGCAGCGAACATGTGAGCTACCCCTTTAAATTTAGTAAAGAGCGCACAGGTGTGGGAATGCTGCAGAAGCCCCACCCTCGGGCACCTCACCTTGGTCCCTTTTTCCACACGGACGGTGTCAGACCTGGCAGCTAGGCATGGTAACATTTTTCGACATTCTGCCGGTTTCCTGTTCTTTTGTTTTTCTAATTCTTCACCTCCCTTTGGTGCCCTGTTTCCCCGGCACATGTCGACAGCAGGAGGCTTCATGAGATGTGCATCCTGCGATTGGTCGTTCCCGGCCTCGGACCCCCATGCGCTCTGCCTTTTGTGCCTGGGCCCCGACCACCGCTGGGACCCAAGAGAAGGTAGGACCTTTGTTCTCCAATGCCCCCCAGCCCAGGCACTACTTTACGGGACCTCTGGCTGGGAAGGGTTGCTTGGATTCTGGAACTGGCATCTGGCTTGAGGCCGTCAAGGCTACTGGCTCCCAAGCCGAGGCGCCCATGGGCTCTTCCGGGCCGATCCACCGAGGGGTGCTCCAGCTCTTCTTCCTCTTAGTCATCTGCACCGGGGTGCAAGGGGCCTTCTAGCTCTGGTTCCAGGCGGCAGCCTGAGGCGCAGTCCTGTATGCTTACTAGCTCCTCAGCTGAGGTCTTACAGCCTACGGGTGCCCTCTTCGAAGTCGTGAAACCGGGAGGCGATTAGACTACCAGCCCACTGGCTGAGGGCCCTAGGCCTACCAGAGCCATCTCCAGGGTTGGAGCTTCTGCTTCAGGGTCGGGGCACAGACAGTCCTCGGCTATGTCAGACCCAGCATGGGATTCAGGGCATTTGCATCCTTCCACCCAGCGCGTGGCGCAAGGCCCCAAAATGGTAGACAAGCCCAGGGCGGAGCCTGCAAGACCAGCGGCCATCTTAAATTCGGACTCTAGACCTCAGGCGGCACCATCACCTTCCCAATGGGCGTCGCAGGACGGTTCCAGTCCTCTTCCTTCAGGGAGCGGTGTCGGGCCCCTCGGCATGGGTGGGTGGTCCCCGCCTACTCATTCGCTTCCGCAGATGGCAAAATTCCTCAAGGACCTTATCAAGGAGTTGGTCCCCTGTCCTTGCGCTGTCCTCTAGTTCCACTGGCTGTCCTGGTACCGCAGTACATGGCTGCTCCGGTCCAGGCCCCATTCCCCCAGCCCCCACTCTTCCCCAATTCATCCGACTCCAGTGACCTTTCCACCACTGCCACCAACACCTACACCCCCTCCTCAGATGCCTGTTGCTCTACAGCTTTCTCTGGTCTGGTGGCTGTTGACCGGGGGAGGGGGACCCCTGAGATTCCTCCCATGCTGGACCCAGACTCCCCTCCACCTGGCAAAAACAGGGGAGGGGACGCACCGGACGAGGAGCCTTCTGCGTTAGTGAAGTGTTTTATAACCAACTTAAATGCTTGGCAGACTTCTTAGGGGTGCCCCATCCTGAGCAGGCCCCCAAAGAGCCAGAAGTGCTGGTGAAAATTTTGGCCCATCGCACCGCCGACCGCTCGGGCATCCCTCTGAAAGAGAACTTCCTTTTCTTAGCCACGAAAGTCTGGGAAAATCCTCAGGCCAACGCTTAGATGAACAAGAATCTGGACGTCCGCTTTCGGCTCCTGGATGTGGAACCAGTCCTTCTCGTCTCACCCCCAGCCACATTCATCTGTCCTTGCGGCGGCGTCTTTGTCTTCTAAGCCTTCCTCTTCGTCTTCTGCAGCCGATGCCGCTTCTAACAGTTTGTCCATGGAGGACAAGGCGCTACAGTCTTTTGGCAGGAAGTTCTACCTCGACGCCGGGCTACGCTTGCGCCAGGCCGACGCTATCCTTGCTGCAGCGAACCAGAAGTTGTGGTGGGAGATTGGGGAGTTCCTGCCATACCTCCCCCAAAGAGTCATGCCTCCTGCAAAGCTGCTTTAGCGGAGGCTCGCTTGGTTACGCAGGATAGTCCTCCGTCTCCCACATTGACACAGCCATCCGTGGCCTCTGCCTGGGTGTCGAAAGGAGGCAGACAGCGCTACAAAATATTGCTCAGATGTGCCGGAGAGAATCCTTGACCTTCCGTTCAAGGGGACTGATCTGTTCCACTCGTCCACTGATGACGAACTTACAAAAAAGACGACTTTCACCCAGACTGCAAAGTCCTTGGCTATCCTGACGAAGCTGGGGCAAATGTCCTACCAGTAGAGTCAGGGCAGGTCAGACTTCACACCTCGCCCCTTCGGCAGCTACAAGGAGATTCTTGACTGGTGGCAGCCAGACGGATCGCCCCGCGACCATAGGAGCAAGCAACAAAGGACCTTTTGGGGCTTTTTTCGCTCCCCCCTACTCCACTCGTGCCTCTTGATCAAGGAATACTGTTGTCCTGTGGGTGGGCTGGCTGGCTATCTGAGCAGCTGGAAGCGTTTTTTCACAAGTCCTTGGATTCTGTCAGTAGGCTCCACAGGTTTCAGCCTTCCTCTGGCTGAAGCCCTACCCCCTCCCTCCTCTCCACCACTGTTGCAGATGGGGTTGCCTGCGCTTTCGCAGGAGATCCAGCTCCTATTGGACATGCAGGCAGTGGAACCGGTGCCTCCTTCAGACAGGGGTTTGGGGTTTTACTCCAGGATTTTTGCGGTACACAAGAAAAACCAGGTGGGCTTGAGCACTTCAAGATGATCACTCCTGTCCACATAGCAGAGTTGTTGTGCGCAGAGGACTGGATGTGTTCCTTAGACCTCAAAGACTCGTACCTACAGGTCCCCATCTTCCTGACTGCACCGGAAATGTCTGCGGTTCACGATTGTTGCACCACTTCCAATGCAGAGTGTTGCAGTTTGGCCTCAATTTGGCCCCTCGTGTGTTCACAAAGCTCATGAATGTGGTGCTGGGCCTCCTTCACTTAGAGGGCCACCACAGATACCCTTAGCTGGATAACTGGTTGGTGAGGACCAGCTCGCCCGAGGGGGTGATTCACTCCTTACAGCAAATAGCGGATGTACTTCACCAATTGGGGTTTTCCTTCAACCAGCGGAAGCCGAAGTTGAACCCTTCCCAGGACCTGGTGTTCCTTGGACTAAGATGGGACATGGTTGTTCCGAGGGTGTTCCCCAACGCCGACGGGTTTCTATCCCTCCAAGGGGCGATTTGGCACTTACTGACCAATTTGATCACCTTGGCATGGTAGTTGCAGCACCTGTTGGGACTTGAGGCTTTCTGCATGCTCACGGTGCGGCACGCGGTACTCAAGATGAGATGCCTCCAGCTTCACCTGGTGTCGGGAGACGGGGGCACAGTCGGTCAAGCTGCCCATTCCCCCGTCTTATGGCAGATCTCCACTGGTGGCTTCTGGACTAAAATATGGCGGTAGGAGTCCCCTCTTCGCAGCTGGATCCTATTCTGGTGATGACGGATTCCTCCCTCATAGGCTGGGGAGGCGACCCTGGATGGCTACACATATCATGGTGCAGGACGTAGGCCCTCCTGCATATCCATCTGTTGGAGCTCAGTGTGTTTGGCCTAGTGCTAAGACTTTCTTGCCGGTCATCGGGGGGAATTTTCTACTTGAAGCAGGGGTAGGGGGGCAGGAAGACCTGCTCTCCTTGCCTAAGCATGGAAGCAGTGTCCATCTGGGAAGGTGCCCTTTTGGAAGGGATCTAGAGATCTGCAGTTTATCTCCTGGGGGACAACACGGCGGACCAGCTAAGCCGCCTGCAGTTCAACACTTACGAGTGGGAGTTGCACACCAACTCTTGTTTCCCCTCTTCCAGATTTGGGGGTTTAAGGATCTGGACTTATTTGTATCGCTTCAGAATTACAAATGCCCCCTTTTTGCTTTGTGAGCGGGTTCGGGCCAGGGATCTATGCTTCCTATCCCCAGCAGGGTTTCCTCACGCAGCAGGGCTGGGCGATGAAGCACCCGGACCTGGCAAGGCAGGTGCTCTAAGTCCCGTCGGTGCCCTCAGGTTGCAGGAAGGACATAGGAATAATCTGAATGAATTGAATATATGTATAGGATTCTAAAAAGCCAAGACTTTTTTAATACAAAGTGTACCATTGTGGTAAGGCACTACCTTGGAATGTGTGGCCAACAGAGGGGGTCGGGGGGGTGGGTCGAGGGGGGAGAGAGTGTCCAGCAATTCCAGAAATTTGCTCATGTTGAATTCTACATTTTCTTTAGTGATGTGAGCTCAGGAAATTGAGCATTTTATGGGCTGTCTTAAAGATAAAGATGGTAAAGAAAAATTTGTTGAAGTAAACCATGCACAAAAATGCCAAAACCATCAGTTTTTCAACCAAAACATTACATTTATTAATGTTTAATGGCAATGTGCGTGTAACTGACACTTAGTAATTTCCTGTTGATTTCCAAGGCATGGTGAAGTATGTAGCTGCTGCCAAAAGAGAGCATTTTGCACATGTCTGTCATATTTAATAGCTATGGTGATGTGTGTCTGGATCAAGCGAAAGGCATTGTACATTACCTGGAAAGGATAGCTCGGGGCAACGCTCTGGTCTTGTAATCGAGAGCAACACAGGTTAAGTACTCGGTTCCCAGTACTGCGCTTAGGGACTGGATTCAAACATGAAGCGCAATATAAGAAACAGATTTCATTTTTAATTTACATTCTGTTTTTGAGATTGGAGGAACAGAAATCCTTTTTCTGGTGAAGTTGTTAATCAGGCCAACATTGAAAGTAATATTTTCTTCTCAAGACGATATTAGTGTCTTGTATGTGGCAAAGCTAAAACCGAAAATGACATTAGGTTCCATTCTATTTTGATGTTTAGAGGATGCTGGTTTAACGCTTGGGCGAGAGGAATGAAAATTAGAGTAGATGTTTTTGTTTGGTTGCCAGGTATCCAGAAATGCACTTACAACGAAAGTGGATCTAGTTAAATCAGTTGTCTAACGAGAAATGGCTAGTGGCAATCCAGAGGTGGTGTCCTTTAGTGTTGTATTTTACCAAGTTTGTGTGTGAATTCTCAGGCCGAACCAGGGATTTGTGTTTTGGTATTATTTGGCACAAGATGCAAAAGCATTTTGTAGACTGATGCGATTGAGTTTAGCTTATGTTTTGGTCCAGGCTCTGGTATAAAGAGGTAAATAGAAGGATGGTGGCTTATTCTTTTAGGGTAGGAGAACAAGCAGTCCTGGTTTGCATGTGGGCCATAAACCAGCCCAGGGTCTTAAAGGATATTCAGTTAATAGTGCAAACTATTAATAAGACTTCACAAGTTGATTGTTACTGCAAGAGCATGATTGTCTAGTTTAATGTGTATATAACATGGTGGTGCAGGTTTTCTTTCACCGAAACCCCATGGACTGAAGGAAGGAATTAATATATACAAACTTACCAGATCACTGGGAGATAATGCACAGCAAGGGAGGTCTTTGGAATCTCAACCGTTAGGCACAGTGGTTGCATATAGGTTTGTGCCATCGTTTTACCTTTTTAGTAGCATGTGATGTGTCCTCTTGGTGGTTAGAAAGAGAAAGGTGTTTATCCTAGGTGCAGGTAGATTTGCAAGATTGTAGAAAGCTGGAATGAAGATCCTAAAAGCGTATTAAATTGTGAATCGTGCCACCACTAAAGATGTGCAAGTGCAGTTGATCAGGTAACAGTCCAAATTCGAGGATTGGCAACCAGAAGTAGTGTGTCTGCTCTGCAAAGCATCCTGGTTCGAGTGGATGAGCATTAGTGCAATACAGAAAGTTTCAGTAATATTCCATGAGGGCGAGATGACATTTAAAGCCAGGCCGGAATTAGATTGCAGCTGTGGTCGCTCAACCCGAACCATTCTTTGCATTTTGGAAAATTAACGAAGAGAAATGTTCACCGCACCTTATTTCAGAGTTTGAGGACAGTTCACAATGTAGGCCTAGATGCTTGAGACCACTTAAGGCCGTAGGCCTTTACT
The DNA here is from genome assembly GCF_040938575.1 of Ambystoma mexicanum. Taxonomy (NCBI): domain Eukaryota; kingdom Metazoa; phylum Chordata; class Amphibia; order Caudata; family Ambystomatidae; genus Ambystoma; species Ambystoma mexicanum. The sequence continues at coordinate 1,186,282,448 of NC_090922.1, forward strand.
CTATTGTATACGCAGTCCTCTGCCTCTGGTATCGTTCAGAGCGGGGGAACAGTGTACCAGAGTCTGACTGAAATGGCCTTGAGAATCAAATAAAGGAATTACTGCGAGTAAACTGCTATTATGAAATAGTGATGGTTAAAACTCAGATAGCTATAGTAGTTTCAACTATTTTTGCCTATTTTAGAAAAATGTTGCATCTTAATCAGCCTTTTTTCAAGATGAGCTCAATCCCTCTTGACAAGAGTTGGATCTTTATTAGTTACTGAGTAGATTCTTGCAGTATGTTTGATTTTTATTTGCCATCCATGTTAACAATTAAACATTTCTTGTATTTGTCTGTTCTTTTTCTTTGCTTAGGGCACCTCATCTGGGGAGAGAATTGGTCTGTAAAGAAAGTAAAAAAACATTTAAAGCAACAATAGCCATGAGCCAAGAGTTTCCCCTGGGGATTGAATCGTAAGTGTTCCTCCCATTTAAGACTGTGTTAAAAGATTTTTTTTAAAGCATTTCTTTTTATCTTGTTCGTTGAATTCTATGCACAATAATCCAGTTTAAAATCCGACATAATTGTGTTAGGATGCCAATTAAGAAACCTAAACCCATTGTTTGCTCTTTCACAATAAATACTTTTATTAAGTTATGCTGTCTTGCTGTATGAGCACTCTTTTGAATAATAAGTGTCATGAGGATGCTGTGGCGGGTCAGAAGGAGGACACACACTATGACATTTCCAATATCTGTTTATATAAGAATAAGGCCTACATTTTCCTGTCGCTATGGGGTATTGCATACCTATTTTGCTAAATAAGGTGTTAGGAATGTCCGCTGTCCTAAACTAATGCTAACTGACCCTACCACTATTCTAACAAACTATGGTCAGGAGAAATGCTCCCTTCTCCGAATGGATGCCTCTCGCACTTCTCTTCTTTAATCTTTCGAGTTTCTTGTTAATACTCAATTTTCAAATATTCTCCTGTTACTTTCTGTACCAGTTACTTTAGTTCTCTTTGCATACTTTTGGCTTTCCTCTCCTCTTTAAGGATTACTTTCATTGGCCTTTGTTGAATTCTTTGATTCTGGGGTAGTATGTTATGGGTAATTGTGGAATGTTTCTTTTCCTAGGTCTTGTTTGCATATGGCTTTAGCCTTTCTTGGCTTAGTCTGTCTTGTTTAGCATTTATTCCTGAGGTTTCGCTGCCCTTTACTTTATTATCTTTCTATGTTAAGTTTCCCCCTAATGGTCCGTCAGTAACTGGGTGTTTTCCCCTCTTCGTAGCATAGTGTGACTCATGTTCCATTGATCCTTCACTCAGGATTATTTATGATCCTTCTTCTTACATCAACACTATTCAAGTTCATCAGATTTAGTTGTACGACTTCGTCATTTGTACTTGGCCATGTCTGAACTTGTGTAATGAGTCCCGCTTGTGGTTCTCTTGCCCTCTTGGCGTCTGTCTCTCGGTGGAGGACCAGAGTTTTTGAAAATTCCTGATCGGTACGGCATTTGCTTTGTTAGCTGGGCAGCCTGCCCACTACAATGTCCTTGTGGTAAGGCCACCGTCGCACTTTCGGCTCCACTTGCCTCTGCTTCTCGCTTTCTACACACGCTGATCTTCCGGTGTTTCTCATGGTCACAGCACTTCTGAACATAGCAGGCTTTGCAGTTCTCTCCAACTACACATTCAGCTCTTATGCTCCCAGAGAGCCTCCCCAGCCTGCGTATGTGTTCCTCTCTCAGCTTTGTTCGGCCTACACCCTCTCTTCAACCTCCTTGTCCAAGTTGATTGGAGATTTTTATTTAAAGAGACATTTTTGTTTTCTTCCTGGTGATATAAAATATCTTTCTCCAGCATGACATCTGGCATGGATTCACATGCTCATGAATATTCCCAGTCAGGCCGGGAATCCTTGGTAAAAGAACAGTTTCACTTCCACTTACAAACTGTATTTCTCCTCTAAACCAATCACTGAGCTCTGGGTCATACTGCCCCCAGCCAATGACTGCCCTCTCCCTAATCCCCTCCTCTGGCAGCCATCTTCAGATTTACCACATGATCAAATGTTGTCCTTGTGTTTTGCTCTGTGAGCTGATCAGTTTTTTGCGCTTTTTCGGTAAAAAGTTAGATTTTTGTCAGAGGCCGTGTGCTCTTTCTCTATATCTGTCGACAAGCAGGGACCTTTTTGTCAGTGAATTTCAACGCCCCTCAAGGGCAAAAATCGTTGAAGTTCCATCGAAGTTCCAGAAGGCATTGGGCCTACTCCGCACTCGTTCCATGACGGAGGAGAAGGACGGAAGCTCCCTTTTTTAAGCGCTGCGCCAACTGTGGAATGTGTTTGTAGAGGACAAACCCCTCCAGTGCCCCTACTGTCTGCATCCGGATCACAGGGAAGCAGATTATGAAATCTGCCTCTGGTTCTCCAAACGAACCGTGAAGAATCGTCACAGTAGGCTGGCGGCGTGGCTCAGCGCCAAGGCCTCTGCCCTGTGCGGCAAGTGGGCTTCGAAGTCCTTTGAGGGCGCTACATCCATGGGGGGCCCAAGACAAGGCCAAGCGCTGCAAGTCCTTTTCCGTCGTGGTTGCCAGGCAAGCGGGTCCCGCACTGGGCAGGGCACGCTCATCCTCACCATCTGCCTCCAACTCCAGCCATCGCTTCAGCTCCTCGAAGAGGAAATCAGCTAACCCGGCAAAGCTGCGGGAAAAGCCAGAGAAGACTAAGTCGCAGGAGAAATCTTTTAACACCGTCTTAAATGGGAGGAACACTTAGGATTGTGGTTGCAGAACCGCTTAACAGAGGAGGTGGCGCAATCCTGCATCACGACCCAGGATTGCTGAACCTGAAGGTTTGGCTCCTGCAGCCTTAGAGTTTGGAGGGTACGAGTTGCCGGCAGACCACAGGGAGGGCCTTGCCAGGACCAGAGCATCGTCAACTCTTAAATGCTACGGACACAAGGGGGAAGTGTTTCTCTATGTGGTGCCGGGCACAGATGATCAATCCTCTGAGGCTCCCGGCCTTCTGTACTTACTGTCCTTGGCCAAGGCGGGGCTGGCGCACGCCTCTATCAAGGTGCATCTGGCGGCTATCTCCCGATAAACCAGGTCTCCAGGACGGTCTTCTCTTTTGATCCCACCTTCTCATCAAGGAGTTCCTCAAAGGACTGTTTCGATCGTTCCCACCCAGTGAAGGCGCCTGCTCCGGCGTGGGAACTCAACGTGGTACTGACGAGGCTCATAGATGCCCCCGTTGAGCCTATTCATCAGGTCCCTCTCAAGTTCCTATCATGGAAAACTGCTTTCCACATGGCCGTCACATCTGCTAGGTGGGTGGGTGAGATCCAGGCCTTATTCTTCAAACTGCTGTATCTGACTTTTCACGACTAAAGGGTGGTGCTGCGGACGCACGCCTCCTTCTTGCCAAAGGTTCCGTCATAATTCCACCTCAACAAGCCTTTGGTGTTGCCTGTGTTCGTCCCGAAACCTTCGTCGCTGGCTGAAAGGATTTTGCACTCACTGGATGTGGCTCGTGCTCTGAGGTTCTGTGTGGCACGCACAAAGTTTCCGGAAGATGTCTCAACAATTTGTGAACTTTGGTCCTGTGAACCATGGGAAGGCCTTGTCCAAAGTTTCCTTCTCCTGGGGGCTCTACGGCTGTATCGCACACTGTCATCCATTGGCAAACCGACTGCTGGCCGGCTGTCCAAGAGCCCATTCCACCAGAGCGATCGCTGCGACGACTGCGTTCCTGTCTGGTGTGCCCCTGCTGGACATCTGCAGGGCTGTTATGTGGAGGTCTGCGCACACCTTCACAAGATTCTATTGCATCGACAGGGATTCCCGGGTCAGCCAGGCAATGCTACCCAACCTGTGCACTTGAAGGTGAGCTTGTTCCAGAGGTAAGAGTAATTGCTTCTGTTGAGTCCTGCCACCTCCCGTGGTTGTGTAATGTTGTACTGCTATGTATTTATTCTTGAGCATGTGAATCAATGCCAGACCAAATGCTGGAGAAGGAACAAGTTACTTACATGTAACTATTGTTTGAATGGATTGTGTCCTCCATCGTATTCCACATCTTTGACATGTAATGTCCACAGCTGTGCTGCTTTGGAAATTTTTCGGCAGAGGGCCTCTTGAATCGATGGCATTGGGTGGATGTCCCTCATAGGCCTCCTTCGAGGGTGACGTCATCGGATGTTATAAGAAGCACGCATGGCGCCCATAGCCTCAGTTCCGTTTTTTCCGCAAACGTGTTTGCTTCGAGACCTCGGCTCGCCTCGTGTTATCCACTTCGATAATGTCGTCTTCTACCCCACCGATGCCTAGCTTCAAAAAGTCCCGGGACTGTAAGTCCAATATGTCCAGCATGGACCTACACCGTATCTGCTTTTGGTGTCTCTGGCGAGAGCCACGACACGAACGACTGCTCGAAGTGCCAGTCGTTGACTGCCAAAGCCTTGCGGGAGCGTAAGGGGAAGTTACAGGTAGGTCGGGTATCCAAACCCCGTAAATATCAAAAAACTACTGGTCTTTCCACTGATGACTCGAGTGGTGGCTCCTCGTCGGAGGGAGTCCAGGGAATCTCGGTCCCGGAGTGGTTCTCTCCACTCGTCCTTCTTGTTTGAGGCACTCCCAGAAGCGGCATCACCGGCCGCCTTCCCCGTCCTCGTCAGATGATGGCTCCGCGAGGAAAGTGGCTTGCCCCACTAAATCCTCCACTGGAGGAATGGGAGGCATTCAGGGAGAAAATGCTGGAGATTTTTCAATCTCGGGGCACTGTTCCGTCCGCGCCTTCAATTGAATCTGGCAGGGAACAGTATTTGTATTTATTTATAAAGCGCTGCCAGGCCCGGGGGCATATGGGCGCATAAGGTGTAGCTGGTTACAAAGGAGCAGTTAATCAGAGTTACGTTACAGTTACAGGAAGGTACAATCAAAACAAAACAGTCAGCCGAAAAGTTCTGTGATAGTTACAAGTAGGAACAGGCATAATAAGAAAGTGCATACACAGAGGTGATTGGCCACTGTCCATAAGGCTATGGTTAGGTTGTCATGGAGTCCATGTTATGGAGCCAACACTTCGTGCTATGTTTGAACCGGTTAAATGAAGGTTCTGCACGTAAATGCGCAGGGATGGTGTTCCATAGTTTGGACACTTGTACCGGGAAGCTAGCTCCACCCGAGTTGTGAAGTTTAAAATCTCGGTATGGTCATGGTATTAGTTTGTGCTGCTCTAAGAGGTCTCGAGGAGGAGTGTGGTATGAGGTGGTTAGTGAGGTATGCTGGAGCAAGGTTAGCCTTTGTGTGTGAGGGCCAGCGTTTTCAGGTATATTCTATGCTTGACAGGGAGCCAGCGTAGATTACGTCTGGTCTCAGATATGTTTGCTTTTTTGGGGATGTTAAGGGCAGCTCTGATTGCATTGTTTTGGACTACTTGTAGTTTATTAATATTTTTGTGACTAGTGCCCAAGTAGAGGGCATTGCAGTAATCTATTTTGGAAAGGACTAATGCTCTCGCGAGAGTGATACAATTGGGTGCGGAGATGAATGGTCTGCAAGCAGTGATTAGCTTACAAGTGTATGCAGCTGATGACGCTACTGCGTTAGTTTGTTTAGAGAGGGTTAAGGTAGCATCGATGTAAATACCAAGAGTTTTAGTGTTATTTGAGACTGAAATAAGATTGCCATCTATGGTAAAGGCTTTGAATGAGGGATTAAGGTTTTTAAGTTTGGCATGAGTGCCCAAGATGATCAGCTCGGTTTTATCGTCATTGAGACACAAGCCATGGTGTGCCATCCATGCTTGTATAACAGAGCAGATTTCATTGAGGGTAGTGCTGTCTGTTTCGTAGTCACCCGTGATAGGAATGAGTATCTGGGTGTCGTCCGCATAGTTGGTATACGTGACACCCAGATAGTCTAGGATATCGAAGAGGGGTTTCGTGAATATATTATAAAGTGTCGGGGACACGCATGAGCCTTGCGGAACACCACAAGGTACTGGGGCAGGCTTGGCGGAATCTGTGAGAGAGAAGACCCTCATAGTTCTGTTCGCCAGGAAGGAGCTGATCCAAGCCGTAGCTGCATCTGAAAAGTGGGCTGCAGATTTCAGGTGGTGAGAGTGTTTGATGGTTAACCAGATCAAACTCTGCTGACAGGTCAAGCAACAAAAGGAGTGCAAGTTTGCCATGGTCTTTCAGGGTTTGGATCTGGGTGGTAAGGTCAATTAGTGCAGTTTCCGTACCGTGTCTCGGTCGGAAGCCTGATTGCCTAAGCCCTAGGAGATTATTAGCTTCTAGATAAGCCTGTATTTGTAGGAAGGCTGCTCTATCCAGTATTTTTAATAAGAACGGTACAGTCGTTATTGGTCTGTAATTAGACGGGTTGGCTGGGTCAAGCGTGGGTTTTTTGAGGAGTGGAATGACCCAAGCTTCTTTAAGGTTGTCAGGAACTATTCCAGATTTGAAGGAGGCATTGATGAGGTTGGTGATGAATGGCGCCAGATCGTGTGCAGCTGCTTTAACAATCGGGGCAGGGCAGGCATCACCTTGGCAGTTTGAAGGTTTTAGTTCCCTGGTGATGTTTTCTGCTTCCCAAGTTGAGAGGGGTGAGAAGCTGAAAGGTTTACAAGTTGTCTGTAAAGTTGGAGATATGTTAGGTAGTTGTTTGTGGTTAGGGTCCGCAGATAGCAAGGATTTCTTTGCGTTGATTTTGGATTGTAGGCAAGCTATTTTATCTAATAAGGCTTTCTGGATATTACTGCACCATAGTGCGTCAGTAATACATTTGTCAGTAGGGGCAATGGGGGATTCTAATTCTTAGAGTATTTTGAAAAGTTCATTAGTGTTGGATTCCGCTTGTCTAATCCTTTTATTATAAGTGTCTTTTTTGGCAAGAAATATGGATTCTTTGTAGCTAGAGGAAACTAGGGTTAGTTCAGATTTGTTAGGAGCTGTGGGGTGTTTTTTCCAAAGTGCCTCAGCGGTTCTTTTGGTTTTACGTAATTCTCTCAACTGTGGCGCGAACCAAGTGTTGAGGTGACGCTGTGGTTTCGGTTTCCGCAGTTTTAGAGGGGCAATGGAGTCCAAAGCTTGGATTATAGCCTGGTTGTAAGTGTCCACTAGAGCTGTAGGGTCAGCATCTGAATCAATATTATTCAATATAGGGAGTAGTATAGGTAGTGATGGTCTGACCAGATGCATGGGTCATTGGATAGGAGGTCAATAGAGCAATTGATGTGTGAGAGCCAATCTAGAGTTCTACCTTTGATATGGGTAGGTTTGTGGATAATCTGCGTGTGACCCAAATCAGATAATGTGTTGGCTAAGTCGAGGGCGTTGGTGTCTTTAGGATCGTTGAAACCAAGGTTAAAGTCCCCAAGTAGGATGGTTTGCGAGTTCGGTTTGGTGTTTATCGTTATAAGTGATGCAATGTCCTCTATGAAAGAGGAGATGGGTCCTGGTGGTCGATAAATAAGGTGCACGGTGGCCGTGTGGTTGGGTGGGAGGGGTAGTTTAATTGACAAGGATTCGGCAGACAGGATTTGTGCGTCTTGGATGATTTTGATGTCGAAGGTATTTCTATATATGAAGGCAAGTCCGCCTCCCTTTGTTTGAGTGGTGGTTCTGTCAGATCTTATAATGGCATAATCATTAGGTATGGCAAGGGCCAGAGATGGGCCGGATGCGGCATTAAGCCAGGTTTCAGTGACTGCGAGGACGTCAAGGTTTTCATAGGTTATAAAGTCAGCAATGTCGAGAGCATGGGCATGAAGAGAACTAGCATTCACCAAAGCTGCTTTGATGAGTTTATCTTTTTTGGGTTTTTTTTCAAATGGTAACAGTGGATTATGGGCTAGATTGTCGACGTCAATGGGGGGAGCAACGTGATTATGGACAATATACAAGTGTTTCGTAGTACGGGCCCTTAGTCTGGAGTTTCTGCTTAAGATGCTAGGGTGGTGAGAGTACGGGGAGGTAGGAGGACTAGTTCGGAAGTTCAGTCTAGTATTTCTATTCAGTGTGCTAGGGTGAAACGAGCCTAGATAGGTGGGTGGTCTAGTTCTAGAGTTCAGTCTAGAATTTCTGATGGTGATAGTACAGGGTTGGTTAGGTATTGGTTTGGTGGCAAAGTGGCGTATCCAGAGTGCTGGATCATCCAAGTACGGATTTGCAGGTGTCATGGTACTGGGCCCCAGGGAGGAGGTGGTAGGTGCCATACCTAAACTAGTGGAGGTGTAAAGTTTAGAGTGTGGGTTGGGCTGACTAGACCAATAACTACTGTAAGTATACAGTAGGTGGATGAGCGTTGATAGGCACCAATACATGATGTGTAAGGTGTTACTGCTAACCGGGTTATGGGGGTGGTCTATTAGCGATCAGAGGCACAACATAGATTGATTCAATGTGGTCAAGAGGTAGCTATGCAGAGCATCATAACAATCAATATGGTCTGTGGGCGACCAGGCAACCAAAGGCACAACAACTGGTAGATGTGGTCTTGTAGGCGACCAAAAGGCACAACAACTGGTAGATGTGGTCTTGTAGGCGACCAAAAAGGCACAGCACAATGGTAAATGTTGGTCTAGTAGGCGACCAAAAAGGCACAACACAATGGTAAATGTGGTCTAGTAGGCGACCAAAGGCACAACACAATGGTAAATGTGGTCTGGTAGGCGACCAAAAAGGCACAACACAATGGTAAATGTGGTCTTGTAGGCGACCAAAAGGGACAACACAATGGTAAATGTGGTCTAGTAGGCGACCAAAAGGCACAACACAGTGGACACTGAGGTCAGTAGGTGATCATGAGGAGCAATAGTCAGAGTGGTCTGAAAGCGACCAAAAGGTACAACACAATGCTGAGTGTGGTCTGTAGCAACCATAAGGTACAATAAAGACGGAGGTCTGTAGACGACCACAAGGCACAACATTGACCTTAGATGCGTGGATTAGTGATATGTGGTCTGTCCAGGGTTATAAGACACCCGACCATCATGGTACAAGGGCGGCAGTAATAAGTGTTGGCTGAGAAATGATGCGTAGACAACAGGGGAGTTGAGCACGCTACGCGAACTGAGTGCACAACATGTGAGCGGTGGATGTGCCATGCGGGTGTAATATACAGTATGCAAAGACCCAAGTGAGGCTTCATGTAAGTGCAAGAATAAAGGGCACAAGTCTTACCGGAGTGTTACCGGGGATAGTTCCAGCCAGTCAGAGCCTGCTTGGCGATGGGCGGCACGTGTACATTGTCTGGAAGGGAGCAAGGGTGCCTCCAAAGTCGCACTGTGAGGAGCGGAGCAGTGTCCCGCGCCGTGCCGCTAGGTGCGGACAGGGTGCAGACAGGAAGGGCCTTGTGCTGCGTGGGCCTTAGGCGTGGTGGGCCGGCTTCCGCCTCCGGCTCACCTCCTGGCCTATGAGTTCCACGGAGGAAGGTTGCTAGGCAACCATAATAAACAAAATGTGGAAGTTACGGGCGGCGGCCATCTTACGATCGCGTTGAGCAGATCAGCTGCTCCTTGTGGCAAATGGTGGATGGGGCCTCACACAAAGCTTGTGGAGAGGGTATTGAGGCTCAATGGAATGCCCCAAAGCTTTGTAGGTGGGTCGGATCGTTCTGGGTCTGCATAGAGCGTTGTGTGCACACCGGGCACAGGATGCTACAAAGTCTAGCTGACCCTGCAGCAAGACGGCTTCGACGGCAGTTGATGCAGCTCGGCACAGCTGCTTCTGGATCTTGCAGGGCTCCTGCCCTGGGGGAGAGTGGTCTTGCCTTCATGCCCGGGCAGTCGGCATGATAAACATTGGGAACCGTCGAGGTCCCGTTCGGACAAGGGTCTGGTAGATCGCCAGAGATGTGCCAGATCAAGGTTGCGGTGTTCGTCCCTGACGAAACCGCCAAAGTCTGGGAAGGTGTTGAGGAAGGCGTTGACACAGTCGGCGCCGTGTCCATCGAGTGCGGCTGTCGAGGGCCTTGCCCTCGGACCCTTCAGCGCCGTTGTCGACGCCATCAGTGCCTACAGGCCAAAACTTGCCATGTGAATCCTCAGAGAAACGCTCGATCTAAGACGGCGAGGCCTATTCTTGACTCCAGGTCTGCTCTTGTACCTATGAAGGAGTTCTTTCATTCTCTACAGAACGGATGAGGATGAGGATGAGGTCTGATCTGTAGTTGGAGCCTTTTGATATTCCTGGTGATACTCCTGACATTGTCTTTTCTGAGGACAGTCAGATGGAGGATCTGTGTCAGTCTGCATAATGCCAGTGGCCTTGACACATCTCCTGAAATGGAGTTTGATAGTCCAGAGCCTGGGGCTCATGCTGAATCCTCCTATAGGAGGTTGATGTCGAGAGTTACCAGTACCTGGGGTGGTCCGGCCCTCCAGTTGAATTCGATCAGGATGACCTGACTGACATTTTAGATCAGGGTCCGTCCACTAACCCAGAGTTGCCTTTTCACATGGCGTTCGATAAAAGGGTGGCTGCTACTTGGAACACCCCAGAGTCTCTTCCAGCGGTCAACATATCGTTTACTAAGAAATACTACCCATTCAGTAACGGCCCCAGCTACCTAGCCACACACCCCACTCCTGAGTGTGTGGTGGTTCAGGCGGCCACCTCGAGGCAGGTGGCGTACTCTACCATCCCTCCGGATAGGGACGACAAGCACTTTGATGGATGAGCACGCAAGGTATTTTCGGCTGGGAGTATGGCACTGAAATCAGCCAACTCAATCTGTTCCTTAGCAAAATGTTCGCCCAATCTGTGGAATTGTCCTTCTTGTGGCTGAGCATATTCCCTAAGGGGAAGAAAGGGATGGGTTTCTTGCTATTGTGCAGGATGGCAAGGATGCCATGTGTGAATCCCTTCAGTCTGGCTTGGACTTGGCTGATGGTGTCAGCCGGTCCATAGCTGCGAGCACCATGATACGCAGGTTTGCGTGATTGCAGAAGTCAGGGTTTAGACCGGATGTGCAGGCCCGTCTTCTCAACATGCCCTTTCATGCCCTTTGATGGTTCTCATTTGTTTGGCGGCAAGGCTGACGAGAGTCTTGAGAGCTTGCAGACCTCCAAAGCAGCTGCTAAATCTTTGGGCGCAGCTGTGCGTCAACCTCTGCCTTTTCGTCTTAGCGGACAGCAGTGGAGGGGTGGTTCCTTTCATTACTACTCCTCTTTTGGTAGAGCGAGAAGAGGGGCCAGTCAAAGGGGCCACTGTGAAGTTCGTCGTGGTGGAGGGATAGGTGCCAAAGCTGCTCAAGCAGCTGCCTCTTTGCCTTCAGGCGCTGCCACAGCTGCTCCAAAACAGCTATGTGGCCAGGTCTCATAGTTCGCCGGTTGGGGGCAGACTGTCTCAGCATCTCGAAGAGTGGTGAGCCATTACTTCAGATGCGTGGGTTCTGGAAACAATGGCCCACGGCTACTGCCTACCCTTTCTAAATCAGCCTCACGACAGACCACTGGGGAAACTTTCTTTGAAGATTCCGGATCTGCTCCTTGTGCAGGAAAACTTGACCCTTCTGGAGAAAGGCGCTATAGAACTAGTGCCTGTGGCGGAGAGGAACAAGGGCTGGTATTCCCCATAGTTTTTGATTCCCCAAGAAAGACGGAGGACTGAGACTCATCTTGGACTTGTGTTGCTTGAACAAGTTTCTCAGGAAGGACAAGTTCAAGATGGTCACTCTTTCTCAGGTGCTTCATGGCCCTTCGACTTCAGGATTGGTTGGTGTCATTGGACCTACAGGATGCTTATTTTCATGTGTCGATCCATCCATAGCACAGAAAATACCTGAGGTTCACGCTTGGCAGATCGCACTTTGTTTCGGGTCATGCTATTCGGGTTGACCTCCGCCCGAGGGTCTCCACCAAGCTCATAGTGGTGGTGGCAGCATATCTCAGAAGAGGGGGGGTTTCACGTCTACCCCTACCTGGACAACTGGCTGATCAAAGCGCGTTATCCGGAACAAGCCTTGGATCATCTCAGCCTCACCTGCCATTCCCTTCACAAGCTGGGCTTCTCACTCAATTTCAAGAAGTCGCATATGACACCTTCCCAACAGCTCCAGTACATCGGGGCTGTGTTGGACACATCCTTGGAAGTGCTTGCCACCCAAGGTGAGGACTCATCACATTGTGCAGATGGTCAACAAATTTCAAACATGCCCAGAGTCTCCCGGGTTTCGAATTCCTAAGGTTGCTCGGCCTCATGGCATCCTGCATTTTTCTGGTGCCGGAGGCCAGACTGAGGATGAGATCCCTTCAATGGGCTCTCAAAAACGCAGTGGTTGCAATTCTCAGGCAAAATGTCAGATCTCCTTCAGATTCTGCGCACAGTCTCAAAGGATCTTCTGTGGTGGGCCAGCGAAGGGAATCTGATGAAGGGAGAGCCTTTTTGGCAACCATGGCCAGAGGTGACGGATGCTTCCCTCACAGGATGGGGTGCTTATGCCAACGAGCTGACCACCAGCGGTCGTTGGTCTCCGTCAGAGTCTAGACTCCACATCAATCTTTTGGAGATGAAGGCCATCAGGCTAGCCCTGAAGGCTTTTCTGCCATTTGTGCGCAGGAAGAGTATCCTGATCATGACAGACAACACAGTGGCCATGCATTACCTCAACAAAAAGGGGGGTGTAGGGTCACTCCCGCTGTGCAGGGTGGCGATGCAGCTCTGGTTCTGGGCGATGCAGCTCGGAATCTCACTCTCAGCAGTTCATCTGGCCAGAGAGAAGAATGCGGCAGCGATGCTCTGAGCAGGCAGAGCGCGGTCTCCCACGAGTGGAAGTTGTCTCAGGAAGTCCTTCAGGAGATCTTCACCCTTTGGGGGAACCCCTCGAGTGGATCTGTTTGCGACCGGTGCCAATCGGAAGTGACACATATTGCTCAAGGGAATTTCCTCTGAGAGGAGCTTTAGGGGACGTGTTTGTCATGGATTGGTCATTCCCGCTTCTGTACACATTTCCTCTGGTCCCCGTCATTCCTCGGGTTCTAAGGAGGTGAGGTTTGGGTCCCACGTGATCCTAATTGCTCTGGATTGGGCCAGGAGAGCGTGGTACCCGGACCTTCTAGAAATGTCCATCTGTTCTCCATGCCGTCTTCCCCACAGAGAGGATCTTCTCTCGTGCCACAGGGGAGGGGGTGAGAGGAGGGGGGAGGGTTCGCCATCCAGAGGTCAAGACTCTCAACATTCACGTTTGGTTTCTGAAAGGTTGAGATAGGATTGGGACCTCCCGGATGACATGCTTTCGGCCAGGCATCCGCCAACCAAATCCCTGTACCGTTGCCGTAAGTTTTGCGACTGGTGCAGAGAACAGTGTCGATCCTTTTCAGTGCTCCATTCCAATGGTTCTTTCTTGCTTTCTTTGGCCCACAAGGGTCTTCAAATGGCTACCATTAAGTGTTATCTGGCGGTGCTGTCTATTTTCAAGAGCTTGTCTGAAGAATGTTCTTATTTAAAATTCCTTTGATTACCCAGTTTCTAAAAGTGCTGACAAATATGTTCCCGCCGTTCCCTTTTCAGGTGCCGGTTTGGGGTCTGAATTTAGTCTTTAAATTCTTGATGGGTGCTCCGTTTGAACCTTTGCACTCTTTCCCTTTGAGACTGACCTTCAAGACGGTTTTCTTGATTGCGGTTACATCTGCTCGCAGGCACTTTCATCTAACCCACCCTTTACTTTGTTCACAAGGATAGGGTTGTACTGAGGGTACGTCCATCCTTCCTACCTAAGGTAGTGTCTGATTTTCATTTGAGCCACGAGGTGGTACTTGCTGCTTTCTATCCTCCTTCTCATCCTGGTAAGGAAGAGGTGAGACTCCATAGGTTGGACCCTAGGAGAGCTTTGAGCTTTTATATTGTAATGTTCTTTCGACTGGATGTTCCTCCATCATATTCCTCATCACCCTACCAGCCTGCCCCTCTGAAGAATTACCTATGCGATTGCAGCTTGCGTTCCCACAAGGCTGTGTGCAGTCAAGGAGGCACTGTGTGCGGTTATGGCACACGTTGTGGAGGGAAAAAACATGAACTGAGGCTACGGGCGCCGTGCGTGCTACGTATTACATCCGATGACGTCGCCCTCGACGGAAGCCTTCGAGGGACATCGACCCGATGCAGGATGCCCTCTGCCGAAAAAATGTCTGAAGCAGCACAGCTGTGGACATTACATGTCAAAGATGTGGAATATGTAGGAGGAACATCCAGTCAAAAGAACGTTACCAGTTGGTAAGTAACTTGTTCTTCTCCAGCATGGGCGTGGCATGGGTTTACTTGTGACCTGTCCCTTGTTTAAGAAGTTGAACCATTTCTTTCACTAAACCTTCATTTTAACTCTAAACCCCATATCATTTTGTAATTCGCACTTCATTTCACCTAGTAATTAATGCAAACTAAGATTCATTTCTACCATAATGTTCCTCATCCATTTTGGCAGAAATAGAGCTCCATTGTATAGCACTGTGTGGTGGAGGGGAGCAGAAGCCAAGCACCTATATATCACTTGTTACCTATTTTTTTGTTGCGAATCTTGCCTGTTGCTGCCTATTTTTGTTTGTTGGGTGTTTTGTTTTTAGTGAGTAAAGGTGGCAGGTATACTGCTCATGTATTGGGCTGTTTTGCCCCCCACAATTCCTCATCCACACAAAATTAAGAATATTCCAAACATAGTACATTAAAAGATCAAAGGAAAAAAGTCTGTGCTGCCAGATCGAATGATGGGGCGGGGCTGGTGCATGATTTTGTTATGCGAAGCGCTCTTACAGCCTACGCCTTAATTATTTTAAGTTATACCCTGTCCCCGGGCCTTTTTTTCCCATGAGGAAAGAAAAGGATGGATGTGGACCAGGAGTGCAGTAGTCACTACAGGGAGCAACTTGTACATTTTGGGTTACTGATTTTGAATTACATTCTTTCTAACATTTTTGCATTGTACTAGATGTGTATATTTCACTTCACATTCCTTGATGTCACTTTTAGGTTGAGTTCTTGATTTTAAATTCACAACAAAAAAGTAAAGTGTGCATTTTTGCTTTTCAGGTTATTGAATGTTTTAGAAGTAATTGCACCTTTCAAGCACTTTAACAAACTTCGAGAATTTGTTCAGATGAAGCTTCCACCAGGATTTCCTGTCAAACTAGGTAACGCTTTTAAACATTAAACTCCAATGAGGGATATAAACATGATTGCAGTATAAAGTTCACCAAACTTTGTCACAAAAATTGTTTTTAATGGTACGTTTGGGGCAGTATAATAGAAATAAACCTTTAAAATATTTCCACATCTATATATTTCAATGCTATGTTAACCTTTTGTTTTCTTTAACTAGTGAAAGTAGTGTCAATTTCTCTGTGACCTGAAACACTGAATGGTATAATTGCATTACCTCGGATAATTTAATTGTAGACTTGTTTATGGATTTTAGGATATCCACATTTATCCGAATTAGTTAGAAATAGCATGTAACTGCGATGAACATAAGGTTTTGTTAAACAAGGATTTGATTTAATAAGACTCAAATATCAAACTCCTTTATGGTTCAGTGTCCATCTATTACCATTTTCTATGACCTCTTGAAACAATAGGGAAATGCATCTTAATCTTTTTAAACATATGGGTGTGCAGCTGGGACCATCCTTGCATGCAGCTATGTTCATGTTACTTGTCCAAAGATGTTTGAAGTGTCCTCTCCCCCTCTGTTCCCCATTTTGTGACAGACTCTAGGCTAGAACCTGCTATGCTCCCTCATGCGTAGTATTTTCATCTAAACAGGCGATTTAATCTGTTTTCTGCATACAACAGGCTAGGTGTTGCACCTCGTATTTATATTTCTCATTCTTAGTTCTCCATTGTTTGCATTGACCTGTACCTAAAGTTGACATATGGGATTTATTGGCGAAGTACATTTTCTGACCCCTCTTTAAGGCTTGCCACCGTGTAAAATTTGCCATCTGCCGTCTCTCTGGATGTTGTACCTAGTTTCTTCACAAGTCACCACCAGTACATGTCGGAGAGTAGATTTAGAAAGATTGTGGCATAGAAGGCTAAGAGACCCAAGCGCTAGCACACAAGTATGTAACAATCAAATGGCAGCAGGTGAGTGTATGGCGTGGGTATTTTGCCTAATGCTCCACAAAAGCAGTAATACACATATAGATGGATACAATCACACTGCGCACAATGTCTTTGTATTTAATGCGTGATTGCATGTAATTTATTCAAATGAAGATCAGCCTAACACGTGTTTCGAGCCACGCTAGTCTTCTGAGGCTCAGGTGCTCTTCTATTCCATAGATTGTCAGTTGGCGTTTTGCCGTTATGGTAAAGTTTGTTTGGTTCAATTTCTACACATTCCTTCGCGATTGCTGCTATTTGGATATCTCCAAGCCTTTCGCCCCACTTCCGCGTTGTCAGGAGAGTAGCACATGATTGCTACTGTGGGTTATGATTAACCTTAAGCTCTGTGACCCACGCTATGGCAACACCAATTTATGATAAACCGAATCTGCATTTGTCACTCAAAGGGCTAATCAAAAGGGAATCCCTCCTTTCTTACTTTGACAAAACTCCTAAATGTGTTTCCATCCTCTGTTGCTTACAGTTAGATTGGAGTTGGCCAGAATTCTACGATGGCTGCAGAACCTGCATTATAATAATGTACACTACTTGAAAAAAGGTACTATCAAAAATTGGTAATTTAGACATGCTGTACATGACAGATGATTTTGCTGCACCGATCAACAGTTGTCCTTTTACATTCCTCGAAGGATGAAAGTATCTGTCTGACAGATTCAAATCTTGAAACTTTGTGGAGGGCGTGGCCAGCAGTCGGAGCATGCGGACGTGTTCCCTCAGAGCTTCGGCTGCCGCCCGTATATATATCCTGCTGGGACCGACCCGATTTAGCATAGAATCTGAGTTAATAGTTGCCAGAACTGTTGTGTAGGCGATCGAGATCTCCTGGTGACTGTTGTCCTAGTAACTCTTCTGCGTCAGATACAGAACCAAGGGTGCGAACAAGGGCCTTAAAGATGGCCACTGCCTGCACTGGATGGTGAGGGAAACCGGCCTTAGCCTTACACGTCACGGGGGGAGGCAAGAAACAGTGTCCGTCAGAGTTGGAGGGAGAGCCAAGGTGCCCTGCACCTCACTGCTACCTCAGTCCTGAGTTGAGACACCAGCTGGGTGGAGGGAGCTGCCGGTGAGAGTATGGTGGGAGTCCCAGGTGCATCTCTGAGAGGGAGGCCATCTGATTTGCGGCCCGCGTGGGGTTGGTAGAAGTCACATTGAGCAGGTGAGCACGATGACCGGGGGGCGGCGGCCTCTCGGGGGTCATGTTTGAGTTCAGCAGCAGCAGGGGGTGGGGGGACTGCCCCCTTACAAAGCAACTGGACGGACCATCCGCTGAGCGAGGCCCCCCCTCTTATCCACACCTTTGGAGAGGCATAGCATTGAAGGACTTGAGCTGCACAGTCCCTCCCCCTCACTATTCAGGGTGGCGCCTATTGACAGGGATACCTTCCATAGCACTATTGAGTCACACTGCGATATGTGAAGCGCTGCCAGCTCTTGGCTCCACACTCCGCATGAACAGGTAGTGCTGAGGAGCATTAGGGGGGTCGTATCCTGTAATTGGTCAGAGGCCATTCTGCGAACTGATCCAGGATCACCGTCCCAGGGCTCTGGATGGGAGAAAAGCACACTGAGCAAGCACAACAGGCAGTCCCTTGAACTGCACGCCGTCCTTGGCATGTGGGGACTCTCCTTGCCATATTACAGAAGGGAGGAAGGCTCGGACCCATGGCAGGTTTCCTGCAGTTATCTAGGGTCTCTATCGCTGTCACTTTTATGGACTTCATTCATTCACTGTGCGTCACCCTTTCTCAACTCTCATGCTGGACCTCCTTTGCATCTTGTACTTATAGTGGCCCTGAAACATGCTGTTCCCATCTTCATCTTGTATGCTAGCTTGCAACATTGTGTTGCTACTGACTTCTGCAATTGTATTCACTCTCCCCTCTTGCTTCTCCACTCTTTGGACTGCTAACTCTCTGTTCTCTCCTCCTTTCCCTTCTCCCTTTTCCGGTCTCCTCCCCTTATTTTCTTCTATGCACTTACTCTATCAGATTTGTCCCTGGACCTAGTATGATATCAACCTCGTCTATCTCCTCCCCCCTCCCCTTAATGGTTTTTCCTCCCCACACCCTCTCCAGCACTATCTGAAATGTCGTCAAGCCTAGTATGATAGTCGCTTGTTTTGTATCTCCCCTATCTTTCTGCACCCCTCTCCCTCACCTCTTGTTTTTCTCCAGCTCTAGCAGAAATGTCGGCAGGCCTAGTACGGTAGTCACCTGTCCGTTTCCATTTCCTTCCCACTGAGAGTGAATACAATTGCAGAAGTCAGTAGTAACACAATGTTGCAAGCCAGCATACAAGATGAAGATGGGAACGGCATGATTCCGGGCCACCATAAGTACAAAGCAGGGATCGCTCAAAACTGTAATCCAACCCCCGGGCTATGTGAGGGAGAGGTCCCCCCTCACTGCCAGGGGGCTGGATTACCTTCAGTTTCACAGCGAAGTGAAACTGAAAGTAAAATCACTGCAGCAGCCGTTTTCAGCTGCTGCAGCCAAGAAAGACGGTAGGAGCCCTTCTTTCTCCGCATCGATCTCCGGCTGTATTACAAACCGGAGATCGTGGCGGGTATCGTTGGAAAGGGGACATTCTCCCCTTTCCAACGATACCCATTGTGTGGCATCGATGCATGGGCAGCAATGTCACCGGATCAATAGAGAACCGTTTGTGACACGGGGGGAGGGAGGCTGCTTACTAGGTAAGCGCCCCTTGGCCCCAAAGCATGGGACCACAGCGCTGAAGACCCCTGGGGGCAGATGATCACTGCCCCCAGGGGTGATAATAATTTTTTTTTAAAAAAATGTAAAAAAAAATCGAGGGATGGGGGGGGCGGTAGGAGGGGGTTTGGGGCCCTGGGGCCCACTAGACCACCAGGGATATAGGAAAAAGTGGTGTCCTTGGAAAGGGGAGGTTCTCCCCTTTCCAAGGACACCATCTACATGAGGCATTGCTGGTCACGGATCGGCGCAGAGCGCTCGATCGGTGAGCAGCAACCCACTGGACCACCATGGATTTGTTTGTGATGAGGGGCAGGCCTCCTCCCCCAAACCCCCCCCCGGCCCGCAAAGCATGGGGGCACATATGTGCACAACCGTGAGGGCAGATGGCTGATCATCTGCCCCCAGGGAAGGGGGGCAAAAATAAAAAAAGAAATGGGGGTGGGGGGCCTGGGATTTTTTTGCCCCCATGAAATGGTGGTGGCCCTCCCCCACCAAGTGGAAAGGTGGGGCCACCCCTTGTAGCCCTCCCTGGGGGCAGATTTATGCCCCCAGGCAGGAGTACATGAGGTTGCCCCCCCATCCAATTGGGGGTGTGGGGGGAAGGGCCACCATAAATTAGTGTGCAGGCCCCCCAAAGGATGGGGCCTGCAGGTTCTGCCCCCCTGGGGGCGGATGGCTGATCTGCACCAAGGGGAGTTGGGTTACCAAAGGAAAAAAGTGAAAATGGTGGAACGCTTTTTAGGGGGGCTGTGGGGCATCCCAAAAATCGGGGAATTTTTGAATGGGATGGGGTGTTGAGCCCTGCCCCCCCCCCACCACCACCCGCAACGGAGTGGGTGCCATGTCATGCAGCCTCACTGGGACCAGATATCGGCTCCTAGGAACAGACGCCTGAGCCCAGGGAGGAGTGAAGGACAGGCCCCCCCTTATCTGCCACAGGTGTCCTGATGAAAAAGGTACCTCACATGTGTGGGTGCACCTACCGGGGGCTCAAAAGGAAAAGGGTAAGCCGCTGGTAACCCCAAGCCTTTCGCCACAGCCCATTTTGTTCATGTGGGCAACGTACAGATTTGGGTCTAGGGTGTTGAAGCCAGCAAGGAAAACGGGGAACCCCATGCATTTCCCAAAAGAGGACACCAGTTGGAATCCACAGAGGTCTGCCTTGCGCAAATCGGCCCAGAATCTGCTACCCACAACCTCCGGCAAATTCCAAATTTGGGGGTAAAAAACACAATTTCCAGACATTTCACTGCTCAACCACCGAAACACGCCGCCAACAACAGATGTCATACCTTCCCGCGTTCCCACCGGTGTCCCAACGAAAACAGTACCTCGCGTTGGGTTCACCAATCTAGCCGCAAAGGGAAACGGCTAACCCACTGGTAACCACAAAAGGGTTTGGGGAGATAACCTTCAGATATGGGCCCAAGGATGTCCAAGCCACCAAGGAAAACTGGGAACCCCATGCACTTCTGTAAAGAGGGCACCGGTAGGAATCCACAGAGGACCAACTTGCGCGAAGCGGACCAGAATGTTTCACCCAGAAACCCCGACAAAGTGAAAAATGTCTTTTTTTTGGACACATTTCAGACTTTGCAGGGGTAATGCATTCTGGGCCGATTTGCGCAAATCATACCTCTGCGGATTCCCACGGATGCCCTCTTATCGGAAATGCATGGGGTTCCCCGTTTTCCTTGGTGGCTTGGACACCCAAGGCCCATAACTGTATGTTGTGCTTGTCTGAAGAAAGTGTCAAATTCAGGTGTGGAAACAGACTTAGGGTTAGCTGTGTTTTAGGCTTTCCCCTTGGCGCCCAGGTAGGTGCACCCACACATGCGAGGTACCGTTTTCATCGGGACACCTGTGGGTACGCAGGAAGGTATAACATTTGTTGTGTTTGTGTGGTTTTCATAACGTTTTGACCCATTTGCTGGTGCCCTTTGTCACACCCTTTAATTTCCCAAATGTGACCTACATTTAGTCGCTGCTTTAGGCACCATACATTTTTGTAACCTGCACAAGTCACCTACCCTTGAAAAGGTCTGCCTGTGCTCTTTCAAAAAAATAGATGCTTGCTGTTCCTCACCACATTGGTGTTCCCGATTTACACATGCTAAGTGCGTCTGTTCAGTCCATGAGCATAAAACCCCTGTGTACCATGGCTCAGTGTTTGGCTTGTGGTATTGCTTGTTTTGTAAAACACTACAAAAAATGTGTGCTTTCCTAACTGCAAGAGTCGGGGGGGGGGGGGGATGTAGCGGAGCATTGCTTTTCTCAAAATTCATAGAAGCCATTACCGTACCAAGCCAACCATGTCCAACACACACCTTTTTTTCTGTCGTTTTCCTGCTTTTCCCCAATCTATGGCATTTTCCCCTACCTAGTTGTTGCCTGACCTACGCAAATCACCCCTTCCTAAACTTGGAATTTTGTCTACTTTTCAGAAATGTATGCCTTGCTGTCCTCCAATTCGGCATTCCTACCCTTTTCTTCCATTCTGTGCATGCATATCCAATTGGCAAAAATGGCCAAAATCGCCTACCTCTCACAAAACAGTTGATAACCACATCAAAATAATTTGTTTTCGTTTCCACTCAACCTGTTCTTGAATGCCAGGAAATTGGGGAATTCAGCACAGCAAACCATTTGTTCCTAGCTCTTAAAAGGAAAAAAACACAGGCTTCTTCGTACATCATTTTATTGGTATTTTCTGAAAAAAAACATTTTCGCCCTTTTTGCTTTTTTTCTCCCACCCCCCTACAGCAACCTAGGATTCCTGGGTGGCATTATGACCGCCTACATGTGGGGGGAAAAAATGAGCCACATTTGGCCGAGATATCTCATGTAACAAAAAAGTTACAAGGCATTGAATGGCCACATACCGAAATCACCAAAAAAGGCCCTGGCACTGGGGGGAAATAACAATGGCACGTAAAGGGTTCATCTTTACACAGCAAATTCGTGGGAGGGGAGTACTGGTTGGCATGGATATCCTCCTAAATGTGGAACTTTAAGAACAAACTTTTTAGCATACGCGGATTACCTGCTCTTGGATTTACACCTGCAGGCCTTTGGCAGTCATTGAACGTTGTAGCTGACTATATTAAATTGACACTGCATCCATTGAAATTTTGGATCTTGAGGATATCCAACAAATGACAGAAGAAGAGCAATGTGTGGTCTATCAATAGCCTTCGACTAGTGGAGGCAGAGGCATTCATCTTTCTGGGTTTTCAATTTACATCAAAAAAATCTCTAATGCAGGCAACCAGATTGGAGTAAAATTAAGAACATGTTACTCCATGTTGAAGCTGGTGAAGCCGATTATGTGCCTGTTCCCCAAGTCTGCTAATTGAGTTTTATAGACTAAAAGTTTCACCTATTGCACTGTACGGTATTGAACTAAATGTGTTTATGAATAGAAAGTTGTTAGACAGACTAGGTCGTATTTTGAAGGAAGTCCTTTTCTTGCCTAAATCTGTTCCGATAAGCGTCATTCGACTGGAGTTGGATGTACCCGGCATGGTGGATCCAGTACATTTTTCAATGTTTATCCCTTTTTTTGAATATCATGAAAGGTTCTCAGAGTGGTATTTTAAGACAATTGTTGTATGAATAATACTGCGAACAGCTTTTACAAAACTTTGCTCAAAGGTGTGCTCGGTTCATGACAGCAATGGAATTGGACAAAACAATCTCCCAATGGACCTTGAAAAAAAGCAATAAAAAGATGGGATAGAATCTGGGATTTGAACGACCTACAGAGTCTGTCTAGTTACCAAAATGTTGAATTGTTTCATGTACGTTGTTCACAAGTTAGACCTTACGCAAGAACATTTCCATCTGCAAATCTTGGAGATTGCCATCTAAAATGTAGACTTAATTGTCTTTCAACTTTGGAAGTAATTGGCCAGATGTTGCAAATAACCAAAGCGCTGAGAACCTGCAGACTGTCAATTCAACATCTGCAGTGATTTGAAAGAGCCTCTGGGACAGACTAATGGCAGGCACTCAAGTGTCGTTGATTTTAGCTCTGGTGAAATTTGTTTTTCATTTTTGAGATTGTTTAGTGTTATTAATCAGGGTCCAACCCTTTAAATTATGTTTTATAGGAATTCTGTTTTAGAGAGTAGGAATTACTGATGAATATTGATGTCACTATTTTTTTAGTGGATTGGAGGTTTTTGATGGTATTGGTGTATGCATTTTTGACTAGTGTTCTTATTGTGATATTTTGGATGCATTTTGATCTAGTCTTATTTTGATTTTTCTTTCTTTTGTTAAATGTTGTATAAGGTAACATGTTTAATAAAAATGCAACAATAAAATAAACAAAAATAAATGTTGCTTTTCCCGGCCAGGTTGAAATCAGGCAATAGACACTGGTTCTGCAACTCTCCAGAGGAGGCATGCATAGGACTGCTGGGAAGCAGAAGGTAGCTGAGCCTTGGAGGCTTCCGGGAACTGACAGAAGAGTAACCCCCTTGATTGATGGAGGCGAAGAGAAGGAGGCAATGAGCACCCAGAAGCTGGGAGGATCATGGTTGCGGTAGACGGTATGCTACAGCTGGAGGAGAGCAATATGGACCACAACCGTTCAGCTGTGGAGGCAAGCCAAGGGAACAACACACCAGAATAGAATCACTGGATTGCTGGACATAGAATCACTGGATTGCTGGGTGGCAGTACGGAAGCACAGGACCAAGTGTGATGGGGTAACCACTATTCTGGGACCCTGAACCACAACACTGCTTCTCTGGTGGGCAGAGGCACAACCGTTATACCAAAGGCGCAAGCCAGAGGCCGCCAATCATGTCCCCCTCACCCCACTCTTTTCATTGAGGTTGGCCGACCAACTGCTGAGCACACACATTTGCAGGTATTAGTTACGAAGACCCTTCCCAGTTGGAAGGGAGGCCTCGAGTGGTTCATGATGCTTTATTTGTTGGAAAGTTGGGAGGGGCGAAATGTGAATGGAACAAGGGGGGGGACACGTTTCGACTCTGGAATGGATGCTCACAGGTAACTTATGCAATGTGAAACTAGAATTTGCCACTAAACATGGCAAACCTAACAATATTGACGTGGAATGTCCTGGGTATGGGCTGGGCTAAGAAAAAGAGGGCGATAATAGACTCCCTACCTAGGTGAGTGGTACAAATAGTGTTCCTACAAGAGACACACACTTGACAAGGGCAGACTTTGATCAAATAAAGTCAGGTTGGGGTGGATTGGTGTAGGGTTCATATAGTCTTGCGTCCCGTCCCCTTTCCTCCATACTGCATGGGGCGTCCCTTCCAAGGGACGGGAGACGGAACCTTTTTCACCAGAAATAACCTTCTTCCCCTTTGAATTTAGAGGTGCGCAGGGGTGCAGCCCTGGGAACATGCGCTTCCCTGACTCTGCGCTCGAGCGCCACACCTCAGTCCCCTTTTCCACATCAACGGGAATGGGCCAAATTCATCAGCGCTCCTGGGTTTGGCTTCGGCCATGTAATTCCATGCGCGGATACTTCTCTTCTGTCTTTTTTGTCTTTTTATCATTCAGGTACTCGGTACTCAGGCGTCATGCTCCCCCCGGCGCATTTCAAGATCTACAGGGTTAAGCAGGTGTCCATCCTGCGACAGGCTGTCTCCAACTAAAGACCCCCACGCCCTCTGGCTACGTGGCCTTGGCCCAGACCACGGCTGGCAAGCTTGTACCGCGTGCAACACTCTCCTCGAGGTCTCTGAAGTACAGGCTAGCCAAGTGGAAGGAGCTGTTCCAGAGATTGCCTCCAAAGGACCTAGAGGACTTTGTCCATCATCGATCCAAGCCCAAGGTAGGGCCGCTCCTTTCCAACACACCCCGCAAGAGACCCCTGCCCAAGGACTCGCCTGCGCGGGAGGGACCACTCGGGTCCTCATACCAGCGTGAGTATTGAGGCTATATCAGCTACCGGCCGACAGGCCAGTAGATCCTCTGGGTGACGGTGCTGAGGGACCGGAAGTTTCTTTTACCGAGTCTTCACCCGAGGGGCCACGCCTAGTACCGACAACTTGTCCGAGAGGGCGCCTATGCGCAGTTCTACCGGCAGATCCGCCAAGGGCAAAGTGCTTACCAGGCCTCGGCCCGAGGAACAGACTAGGCCCCATGATCCACACTCAAGAGGCCTAGACTGGGCAGGGCCCTGCGAGCCGAGTAACACGACGCAGGCACGTGGAAGGCAGCTTGACAAAATGGCCACCTTGCCAGACGATTCTGAAATCCGCCCGATACCGCACCATGACAGGGAGCAGGTGGAGGAACGTGTGTCAAGGTGGGACTTGTGTCAACCAGGTAAGTGGCCTACAGCCTACCGTTCCTTAGCGCATGGCAGGTTCCCACTACGCCTGTATTGGTATGTTATGCAACAGCTCCAGCAGCCGCCCGCTACCACGTCAGTATCGCCTACCATGCCTCCGACCTGTGAGGACAGATTCTTTGAAAGGTTCCTCGGGCTCATGAAATCTCCTCAGATGAGGTTCATCCTCGGGGATGCCTTCAGGGGCCTGCTCCCTCAAGGCTCGGGCGCTGCATGCCCCAGTTCAGGTGCTCCCGGCCCCTGTTCAGCCTCTGCTGCCGCTCCGATCTTACCGATTGTACAGGCTGTTCAGTACTAGCCTCCGCTGCAGCCCCAGGCTCCGGTCTCCACACCCCAGCCTTCAGCACCCAGAACCCCTCCACCGGTGCAGGACCAAATGGACCCTCAGGTCGACACAGATGAGGAGGACCCCGACACACCGTCATCAGCCAAGGCCTTCCATGAACGTCTTGCGGTTCTGGCAGAGTACTTGGGCCTTCCTCAACCCGAGGTCTAGTAACCATCAGAGGGGGTCCTCGCTGAAGTCCTTGCGCTCCATCCCGCAGTGAGAACAGGGATCCTGATGCAGAAAGACGTAGTCAACTTGGGCAAAAAGGGCTGGCTGAAGCCCCACTCTGTCCAGCTGGTCAATCGACTCCTGGCGCCACGTACAGACAGATGGAGGGGATAGACTCTTGCTATCGGCCCACCGTCAGCCGCACTCTTCAGTGATCGCTGCGGCATCACTATACTCCAAGCCTCAGTCGTCCTCGGCCTCTTCCTCCTCTGTGCTGTTAGGCAAGGAGAAGATATTGGGGGTGTATGGGAAGAAGCTGTATTCCAACGCGTCCCTGCATCTTCGTCAAGCCAACACCGATGCCATGCTGGCAGCAGTTAACCACAGGCTTTTACGGGGAATTGACGATTTCCTCCCAGAGCTTCCAGCGCAGAACCAATCACAATTCAAGGCGGGACCGGCAGAGGCCAAGATAGTGGCACAAGACATCATGGAGTCCACCATGGCCCACATTGACACCTCTGCCCGGGCCATCTGCATTTCCACAGACATGAGAAGAACAGCCTGGCTCTGTGCTACTAAATTCAACCCGGATGTCCAGGGACGCATATTAGACCTTCCGTTCGAAGGGGGTGACCTCTTCCACTCCACCACTGACAAGGAGCTGGACAAAAAAACAGCTCACAAATGGCCAACTCTTAATCCGTCCTTACAAAGACCATGCCCAAAACGGACACCCAATCACAGCAGCGCTCGGACAAGGGGTGTACATATGGAGGGTTCTGCTGCTTCCAAGAGCGGAGGTCCAGGCAGCCTGACCCGTTCGTCGGTGCAAACAAAAAGCGGTTGGGGAGTAAGGGCTTTATCCAGTGCCCCCCCTCCGCAACAGCCTGAGGGAAAGCAGGCATGACGCGCCCCTCCAGGTCCACGTGTCTCCAGTGGGTGGCAGGCTTGCTCGCCATGCCCACTTCTGGCACCAGAATTTTGCAGACCCCTATATCCTCTCGGTAGTATCCACGGGGTACCGCCTCCCCATCCCAGCCTCTCCTCCCTTTTCCCCTGCACTCCCACAGGTTGGGACAGCAACTCTTTTAGCGGAGATCCGGTCGCTCGTCAAGAGCCAGGCAGTGGTGGAAGTCCCAGCCTCCCAGAGAGGCTGAGGCTTCTACTCCAGAATTTTCGCTATTCAGAAATGGAACCAGGCGGGTCTGAGAGTTGTGCTGGACCTTGCCACCCTTAACCTCTCCCTACCTGTACAGAAATTCAAGATGGTTATGCCAGCTTTGATAGCGGAGACATGGGTGTGCTCCCTGGATCTGAAGGATGCATACTCATACGTCCCATTCTGGCAGCCTCATCGTACTCCTACGCCCCGTCTCTTTGTCTAGAGTGTTTGGGTCCGGATCACCGTTGGGACTCCTGTTTTTACTGCGACTCCCTTTCGGTCCGGGCACTTCAACGTCGGTTGGAGCGGTGGGAGGAGGTGTTTCAACGGACTCCTCCCTTGCATTTCCAAGCGTTTATTGATGAAAAGAAAAAATGCCCGGTAAGTTGTTTGCTTTTCAGAGCACCCTGGCCGGAAGATTCCTTTCCGGGCTCTTCCCGAGCCTGGAGGAGCGTTGATCGCTTTGTCACCGGGGATTGCCTGAGGTGCCTTCTGGGCCTAATAATTGTACCAGAGTTTTTTCCAAGGGTATCCATAAGGGTTGCATTAACACTCTTAGCAAAACAATTGGAGGGACCAGATATAGTTAAAAAATAGTGTCAAATTTTAATAATAACTAAGAAATCGTCAAGTTTAAAACATCCATTTAGATAGATTGGTCCAAGTGACAAAAAATATTTCTAACTTCCAATGTGCAAAAACAATAATAGGGAATACGTAACAGGCTTATATGGCCATTTTACAGAAATGTTACCAGAAAAATACGACCACTGTGGGTACTTGTCAAGCAAAAAGTGTGGTACCCATCCCTATATGGATCAATGTGTCATGAAATATAATCCCTGTTTACAGTCCAGAGATGTGTCTCGACATGTTTCTGTTCCATAAGACAAAGTGTGGAACATTCATCAGGAGGTAAGTATTATACAATATAGCCTATTTTACAAATGGGGTATTTCACAAATTTGTTAAGGCCTCATAGCACCTATAATGGTGCCAGTGGGGGCTTTCTACTTAGATTAGTAGGTGTAGGGAGGCAACCATCGCAACCCTAAATGCGTCCACGGGTTAGTGAGCGGGAACAAATCTCCGCGGTCCATACCTATGCGGACCGCGTACCTATGCGGACCGCGTACCTATGCGGACCGTATACGAACAGCAAAAAGAAACTAGTGACTGCGCAGTCACTAGTTTCTTTTTGCTGTTCGTATATGGAAGACCTGCATTCCGTGCACCCCTCCGCATAGGTACGGACCGCAGAGATTCGTTCCCGCTCACTAACCCGTGGACGCATTTAGGGTTGCGATGGTTGCCCCTAGGAGTTTGTCTGGGGAAAGAGGACAAACTCCTAGACTCCCTTGGGAGGAAGATTGTCGCTAACTCGGCCTTGCAGCTCCGGCAGGCCAACGCGGAACTGGTGTTCATGGGGCGAACATGAAGATGTGGAAAGGTCTGTCAGAGTTCGAGGAGTTCAATCCGGTTGAGAAGCTGGAAGACTTTAAGGCAGGTTTATCTGATGCCAGATTCTTGGCCCATGATCTGCTTGAGGCTGCGTCTCATCACGTCGGCTAAGGGCCTTATGCTGGGTGTTGACACATCTCGGCAGGCATGGTTGCATACCACCAAGTTCTCGAAGGAGGTATAGGACAAGGTGTTGGACCAGCCGTTTGAAGGTAGGGAGCTTTTTCATTCCACAAGGGATGTGGAGCTCACTAAAACGAAGGACAGCACCCAGACAGCTAAGTCCTTGTCAGTCCTGGTTAAAACTCCTTTCAGGTCCCAGAGACCGCTGTTGCAGAGCCGGCCCTCCTCTGGTTTCAGGGGCTTCCTAGACCGCAAATCCCACAGAGTAGATACCCCTTCGGGTAATAACCGCCCGAGGCAGCAACCGACTCGGTTTTTCTCCCACTCCTCAGCCTCCGCTTCAGGTTCAGGTCGTACCTCCACTGAAAAGCCTGCCAAATGAGGGTTTTCCTCGCTCGCACGAGACCCCGGTGGGAGGACGCATTGCGTCTCATTGGGAGGCGTGGCAGACCATCACCGAGGACAGGCGGGTCTTGTCAGTCGCTCGGGCGGGCTTCCGCTTACCCCTACCCCACCCTTCAACCCTCCTTTCCAGCTGTCGGAATCGCCCTCCCTAAAAGCCGAGGTGCAGAAACTGCTGGTCCTCAGGGCTGTGGAACCCGTTCCTCTTGGGGAGCGAGGGGAGGGCTTCTACTCCCGGCTGTTTACAGTGCCCAAACCCAACAAGGCTGGCCTGCGCACCATCCTAGACCTTTCCCAGTTCAATCTTTTCCTACCCCAAGAGAAATTCAAGATGATCACGCCCGGCCAGATACGGTCTTCCCTGCAGATGGGCGACTGGCTCAGCGTGGTGGATCTTCAGGATGCCTACATGCTTATCCTGATCTGGGGTCCACACAGGAGATCTCTGTTTCTCTGTGGGAGAGGAGCATTTCCAGTTTCGAGTGCTTCCTTTTGGCCTAAGTTTGGCACTGCGTGTCTTTACGAAGATGTCGGTGATCGTGGCCTATCTTCGTCTGCAGGGTATTCATGTATATCCGTATTTGGACGACTGGCTCTTGCACAGCCCTTGTCCGCTGAAAGCTGCCTGCAATCTTCAGTCTCTCCTCCAGCTTCTGTTCCACCTCGGGCTGTCAGTGAACTGGTGGAAATCTTCAATGACGGTCTCTCAGGACTTGATCTTCCTGGGTTTTCGCTGGAACACGATCGACTGCAGTGTGTCCTGACCGGGGACAGAATAGCGGATCTGTTGGCCTTGTGTCAGATGTTTGCGCAGTCGGAGAGCATGTCGGCCTGGTGCTTCCAGAGGTTTCTGGGCCTCATTGCCACGTGCGTTTGGGCGCTTCCTCTTGCTCACCTCAAGATGAAGCGGACTCGGATGGCTCTTCGGAGTTTTTGGCTTCAGGCTGTGGATCCGGACTCCAAGTTGAGGACGATTCCGGCTTCCATGAGAGAGGACCTGGACTGGTGGTCGTCTCTCAGCAACCTGTCGATGGGGGCGGGGTTTCAGGACCCGCCCCAGCGGTAATGGTCACAACGGATTCCTCCCTTCTCGGGTGGGGTGCGACGTTGGATCTTGTTCAGATCTTGGATCTTTGGTCGCCACAGGACAAGCTCCTCCACATAAATCTGGAGCTCCTGGCAATCTTCCTAGCGCTCAAGGCGATCAGACCGGTCATTGCCAACTAGGTGGTCCGGATTCCCACGGACAATGCGGTGTCGATGTTTTACATCAACAAGCAAGGAGGCACCAAGTCTCCCCCGCTCGTGGAACTGTCATCCAGATTTGGGAGTGGGCGGTTCAGCATGGAGTTTGGCTACTTGCAGAACACATTCTGGGCCAGCTGATTGTCACAGCAGATACCCTCAGTTGGCGGACGATAGTCAGCTACGAGTGGGAGCTGAAGGTGGAGGTCCTCTCATGGATTTTCCTGCGCTGGGGTACTCCGGAAGTGGACCTCTTTGCTACGGTGGCGAACAAGAAGCTTCCTCTTTATGCATCCAGGAACGGACTGGGAGCCTCCTCTCTGGGGGATACTCTCGGAATTCCATGGCACAACATGAGGGTTTATGCCTTCCCACCTCTGCCTCTAGTCCATCGGACAATTTGCAAATTGAAGAACTCGACGAACTGTTCTTTTGCTCATTGCTCCGTGGTGGCCGGCCAGGTTTTGGTTCTCTGAACTTCAACACCTGTCAGTGTATCCGCCGATCAGGTTACCAGTGACCCCCGATCTTCTTCAGCAAGGGGAACAACAACTGTGGCATCCTTCCCCACAATCGCTCAGCTTGGCGGCATGGTGCCAGAGTTCAGTTCTTTAGAACATCTTGGCCTGCCAGCGGATAACATGCGCATTATCCAGGCTGCCAGGAAACCTTCGACTAGGTCCCAGTACAAAAGCAAATGGCTTAAGTTCTGTCATTGGTGTTTAGACAAACAGATGGACCCGAGGCTGTTAGGCAGAAACCTGTGCAGTTCCCTTAGGGACCACTGCAAAAAGTTTAAGACTACAGGTGTTGGCAGTAAACCCAATTGGTAGCAGTCTGTACCACCCAGATTTACCTGGTAGCTGTGGCTGAGCGGTCAGACTTCTCTCAAGAAGAGTTAGGCAGTATATAGAGTATACACATTAGGTACAAAAATACAGTAGCACAAGCAAACACTGACCAGAGCTTTGGTATAAAAGTATATCATTATTTATTTAAAAACACACTTGTAAAAATACACTGGCACTAATATGTCAAGCAAGTTCAAACACGCTCATTAGAAATATATACACCTCCCTGATTAATTATTCAACAAATCTTAGGAAAAGAACACCACTTATTATCAAATACAGAGGTGAGCGCTTAACCAAGATGGCACTCCAATAATTATTTAAAAAGGGAGGGAAAAGGTAGAATTAGAAAAGCACACAATACCAACACTTTTAAAAGAACCACAGCAAGTCAAGAAAGGCAGAGTCTACTGTAGAGAAAGAAAGTTCATAGGCCAGGCCCACTCTTGGAGAGAGCAAGGCGGAATGTGCCCAAGATCACACAGTTGAAGTACACTTTAAAAGTCTTTGCAGATAGTTCAAAAGGCGTTGGATCAGTTCAGAAAAGTTAGTTAACAGGTCCCAGGTCACCCCAGGATAGAGAGTCAAGGATTTACGGGACACCTTGAACAGTCTGTTGCAAGGGAGACCAAGTGGGACACAGTACCTGAAATGGTGAGAAAGCTCCAGCGGGGGCAGTTGTTCCTGGCAGCGGGTGCAAGTTGGTGCTTCGTCCAGGGGAAGAGAAGATCTTGACGTGGAGGAAAGCTGGAGGTCGTTGCACTGCCAGGGAAGAAACCAGCCACGGAGTTTCCCGGTTAAAAGGTACTACCCTTTTATTCGCGGTAGTGGTGAAACGTGGCTATCCAGCCGCCAGGGTGCTTGGCACGGGCGATTCGACCACGAGACGATCCAGGAAGGTGAAAAGAGGGCGAACTGGTTAACCCCACCAGTTCAAAGGAAGAAGACTCTCCAGGAAGATCTTCTCTGTTGTTGGGAAGTGGTGAGTCAGTTCAGCAGGGCTCCACCGGTGGTGTCATCGTTGCAGGTTGGCTCAGCTTCTCCCTCTTCGGATTCTTTAGGTCCTGTGGCGACTTCTGAAGTTCCAGTCCCCAAAGCCCTGCTTTTATGCAGAAAACCCCCATTCACCAGTCCTAGCTGTCACTCAAAAATGCTAAGTGGTGAGCCGGGCGGCTCACCACTGGGCCAATCACACAAGAGTGTGACTTGAGTTGCCGAGGCAACTCAGTCCAGGGTGCCTATTCCCCCCTCCCACACATCCTGTAGACCCAGACAGAGTGGCACCACTTTTGGAGGCTTCTGTGCAGAAGCCCGCCAAAAGTGGAACAAAGGGCTCGACTTGGGTTGGAGTTACAGAGGCGAACACAAACGCCATTTT